>NC_083572.1:103539771-104254771 GCF_027579695.1 Neoarius graeffei
TCCTGCACTGTGTATTATTACTATTATTATTATTATTATTATTATTATTTCTGTTATTCATTTGTCATTTAAAATTGTGCAAAAAAAAAAAGGTGGCTTTGTGTGAGTCGAATAGTTTTCAGTGTATAGATTAAACACCAGTCTGTTTAATAATCTATAAACCTGACTGTACATTAAGGAGTACTGATGCACGGGTGCATTTACTTTTTGTCTGAGGACAGTGATGTAGGTTTCCTGTGCAGAAGGTTTTTTTTTTCCTTATTAAATGAAGGATGGATTTAAGAGAAATGCGTCACACTCCTGAATGACAGGGTCTTATATATATATACATGATGCTAATGTTTACTAAATGTTTGTAAGTCAGAGTATCTGTGTCTGAAATGGATAAAGACAATATCTGACACTTAAAACAGGAAAACATGACATTGTTTAAAATGACAAGCTTTCAAATAAAACTGTGTTTTGTTTCCAGTCAGTATAATTGATGATTATTAATATTATTTTTCCATCACTATCAATTCCTGAAACGCCTATTCATTCTCTAGTAATAATTAAAAAGGACGTGTTGATATTAATCAAACACACAAAATCGTTTCCTTTATAAAGTTTTGATTTTTTAAGACATTTTTTTTCCAGAAAATCTTAACTCATAGTGTCAAGAATGGACACTATATACATTTAAGGCTTTCCATTACAGCTGTTACAGCTGTGGTTATGAGAAGTGATTTTTTTCACTCACATTTTTCTTTCTTTCTTTCTTTCTTTCTTTCTTTCTTTCTTTCTTTCTTTCTTTCTCACATGATTGATTTTTCCATGCTCACTCTAACGTTTTCCAAACGAAAATATGATACTGATTCCTCAATTAAGCTGCTTTTTATAAACCACACACACATCAGTCAGTGTCAGAAGGAGATCTGACTGAATGAACACTTCTACTCATGTGTTAAATCACCTCGTGTGTTTTAAATGAGCCGAATCCGAAGTGTTTTTATTGACCCATTTGCTGTGACCCAAAAAAAAAAAAACCCACCAACCCAACCCGCATACACACATCATACACATATCACACACACAGAATGGTGATGGATGTAAATGTACACACATTTAAGGCATTTAATCAATCATATAAAAATTATGCATGCAGTTATACATCATCATGTTCATGCAAAAAAAAAAAAAGAAGAAGAAGAAGTGAAGAAGTATAGGATTACCGGTTACAGGTGTGTTTCCGCTCCAGCTCTGTAGGATACAATCCAGAAAACCCAAAAGAGTGTGTGTGTGTGTGTGTGTGTGTGTGTGTGTGTGTGTGTGTGTGGGTGGGTGGGTGTATGTGGGATGTATTATCTTCTTTATACCACCTTATAAACAGGTGAAAATATCCCAAGAATCCCAAACTGAACAAGCCCCGGTTAAAGCCTCTCTTCTGGATTAAATCTCTCTCTTTTCCCCCCCAACGCGTGGATCGACTCAATTTATCCGTTCCGCGCGCGCAAACACACACACACACACACACACACACACACACACACACACACACACACACACGTCTATGAGTCACCCCGAAAATTTCCAGCGCCTGAACAAAAGAAAAAATCCACTTTGTGCTGCAGACAGTAAAATGGCACAGGAGCCTGGAGTCACTGTCACGGCTTTATAGAGCAATTAATGCACACACTGGGAAGTTTCAGCTTCCCAAACCATCCATCAGAGAGAGAGAGAGAGAGAGAGAGAGAGAGATGGGGGATCCCTTCATTGACAACATCTTTGTGGGTTTTTTTAGGGTTTAGACTCTTTTTTTTCCCCAGTCATTTCCACACAAAGCACAGCTTTCCAAAGAGAGATCCCGCCCCTCAACCCCCCCCCCCCCCCCCCCCCCCCGGGAAACAAACAAACAAACAAACAAACAAACACCCCAACACTTCCCACCCCCGAACTCTCCTTCTCCTCAAATCTGATGCCTGGTTAAACACATCCACCATGAGTGGGCGACAGAGAGTCAAACTGCCCTGCATGACCCTGTACTTGGTCCACTTCAGCCAGGCCCAGTGTCATGATCCACACTTGGGCCTTACTATATTAGTCCCAGTGGCATCCAAGCGTAGGGGTCGCAACTGCCCTGCATGACCCTGTACTTACTCGGTCTGCTTCAGCCAGGTCCAGTGTCATGATCCACACTTGGGCCTTACCATATTAGTCCCAGTGGCATCCAAGCGTAGGGGTCGCAATTGCCCTGCATGACCCTGTACTTACTCAGTCCGCTTCAGCCAGGCCCAGTGTTATGATCCACACTTGGGCCTTACTATGTTAGTCACAGTGGCATCCAAGCATAAGGGTCGCAACTGCTGGATGGCCAGTGGGCACCTCGGGGTCTCATCTCATCTCATCTCATTATCTCTAGCCGCTTTATCCTGTTCTACAGGGTCGCAGGCAAGCTGGAGCCTATCCCAGCTGACTATGGGCGAAAGGCGGGGTACACCCTGGACAAGTCGCTAGGTCATCACAGTGCTGCACCTCGGGGTAATTTAGATTATCCAACTGACCGAATTTGCATGTCTTTGGACTGTAGGAGGAAACCAGAGCACCCAGAGAAAACCCACACAGGGAGAAGATGCAAACTTCTCAAGGACCCTGTCAGCCCACACAAAGGCCCCTGTCAGCCACGAGGTTCAAATCCAGGACCTTCTTGCTGTGAGGCAACAGTGCTAGCCGCTGTGCCACCAATGAGCCTGAACACAGATTCCATCCATCCATTATCCATAACTGCTTATCCTGTGCAGGGTCGCAGGCAAGCTGGAGCCTATCCCAGCTGATTATGGGCAAGAGGCGGGGTACACCCTGGACAAGTCACCAGATCATTGCAGGGTTGACACACAGAGACCAACAACCATTCACACTCACAGTCAATTTAGAGCCACCAATTAACCTAACCTGCATGTCTTTGGACTGTGGGGGAAACCAGAGCACTCAGAAGAAACCCACGTAGACACAGGGAGAACATACAAATGCCACATAGAAAGGCCCCCGTTGGCCACTGGGCTCGAACCCGGAACCTTCTTGCTGTGAGGTGACAGTGCTAACCACTACACCACCATGCCGTCTTTGAACATAGAATTCCCACCATTAATTTTAGCTCAACCACATCATCAGCCTTAATGATCAGTGGCAGTTCTGAACATTATTTTGCAAAACACAGAGCACCCAGAGGAAACCCACACAGACATGGCCAGAACATGCAAACTCCACACAGAAAGGCCCCCATTGGCCACTGGGCTCGAACCGCTTATCCGCTTACCTGGTGCAGGGTTAAAAGTCATGTGCGGTTGCATCCATTCATGCTCTATACCACTTATCCATTGTAGGTTGCTGGTGAGCTGGAACCAATCCCAGCTCATACTGTACAAAAGGTGGGGTACATCCTTCTGTTTCCGGTTGAGAGTACGCTGTGAGCGTTTTGGCTGCTGCTTCTCACCAGAGCTTTTTCCAGACCCAGTTTTGGGTGTCCATTTCCTCAGGCCTTGGTCCACCATGGGTGATGCATGTTCTGCTTGCTACGGACTGTAGTGAGTTCGTTGTTCTCTTTAACATCAGAGTTGCCCAGCACTCTGTGCGGTGGTGCTTCTGTGCTTGCTTTCTGGAGACATGGCGCAGTGTTTTGAGTGATGTTACCTGGTGGCATTGTGGTGGCTATGCAGGCAGTGTGGGATTTACCATTGTGCACCTTTTGGTGGAACTGTGGCCAGCTACGCCACTGGAGTTACATCCTGATCTGTTTTGGTGGACTTTTTTTGGGGAATTGTTAAGCAACCTTGGGTGTGAGAAAAGCACTGTACAAGCTGAACTTATTATTATTATTATTATTATAGACAGGGTGCCAATCTACTGTGGGGCTAAAACAGAAAGACAGACATCCATTCACACTCATTCATGGCTAAGGACAATTTAGAGTAGCCAGTTGACCTAATTTGCACATCTTTGGACTGTGGGAGGAAACTGGAGCACCAAGAGGAAACCCGTACAAGCACAAGAAAAACATACAAACCTCTATGGACTGGCAGGTTTGAACCCAGAACCTGCTTGCTGTGAGATGACAATGCTAACCACTGCACCACTCTGCCAACCAAAAACACAATATAGATACAGAATAATACTGTTAAGAGAAAGAGGCTAAAGTATAACTAAAACTCCAATTTCACCATGTTATGTGCAACAAATTAATGTCTAAATCACTTCCACTAACAACTAATTAAAAGATTGTCAAGTACATAACGCATTGGATAAAAAATGCTAGTTATGTATGTAACTGTGGCTCTAGGTACCCTGGGTAAGTGCTCAGGGTAGTAAGAATCACCTGGATAAATCCTACATGGTATCTTCCTATCATCATCATCGGCTATCACTCGCAAATGAGTAGGATGGTTCTCTTATTGTTTGTGGGCCCGCAGATGGCTAACGAGGCTGATCCTAGATTTGCAAATCCTATGACAGCATTCAGTAGAAGTCCCCGGAGGAAGAAAGGTGTTGTTGTTGCACTGTCGTTCTTTCCTTCTCTCTCTCTTCTTAGTAACATCTCGGCGTAGGCTCTCTTCATAAAGCTTCGTGCCCTCAGCCATCAAACACTTCCAAACAGGATGGTCTACTGCTAGACCTTCCCAGTTGCCAGTTTGATTTAAGATTGTCTTTGAAATGTTTACATTGGCCACCCTGTGTCCGTTGGCCCTCTTATAACTGGGAAAACAGAAGCTGCAGAAGATTATCTTCCTATATGGTCCTCCTACAGCCATCTTTCCTTGGAGCCTTTTTGCTGAGGGCTCATTGGGATGGTGCCAATTTTAAATGTCAGGGAAACCTGGCAGTTATCCAAACTTCACAGAATCACACTGTCAGAAATAAGGGCACAGTAGGAGTCCATTTCAGTCCCCCAAGGTACAATCTACACTAACGTAGATTAGGTCTCAGGGTTCATTATTGGACCTCGAGGTAATCAGCTGCACCTTTTTAGGGCCAAAAAGGTACATACTGTATATGTTCCCAAGCAGCACATTAAGGGTACAAATAAGTACTTTAGAGGGTATTGCGCCAGTGACAACCCATTGTACCCCTAAAGGTACAGTAAGGCACTTTATTTTCTGAGAGTGCACAGTTGCATATTGAGAGGTGGTGAAAGTCACCTGGACGACATATGCCACAATGATGAGGAAACACACAAACACACCTTAGGACTAACTGGAAAAGTGTTCGGAAAAGACCTCTGCACTCAGACCACTGAGAACGGGTGGTGTTGATCTTATAAAACCTGGACACAGTGTACTGTGATGCCCCCGGGGAGCAGTAATATAGACTTTCTGGAGTGGCACACCTCTGAGTAACAGCTCCTCATAAAGTGGCATGTCATGTTAGGGGCTGGGTGTCTGGCCCCTGTGTAGGCAAGATCAATTGTTGACAATTGGGCAGAAATTCCTGGTTCAACCACAAGGTAACCCCAGAATCATCTGGCCATCAATGCATGCAAGGTGAGCTCATTGCCAATGCATACAGGCGTCTCATTATACTCTCAGAAAACAAAAGTACATCATTGTACCTTTAGGGGTACAACGGCTTGTCACTGGTGCAGTACCCTCTAAGGTACTTATCTGTACCATTTACATATTGATTTGGAACATATATGTACCTTTTTGACCCTAAAAAGGAATATATTACAAGCATTTAGCAGACGCTCTTATCCAGAGCGATGTACAACATACCCAGAGCAGCCTGGGGGTTAGGTGCCTTGATCAGCCATTCCTGCTGGTCCAGGAAATAGAACTAATGTCCTTTTGGTCCCAAAGCTGCTTCTCTAACCTTTAGGCTATGGGAACACATAGTTACCTTGAAGTCCAATAATGAGCTGGGGGGGGGGGTACATTAGTGTAGATTGTACCTTGGGGGAAAGAAATGGACTCCTATTGTACCACTATTTCTGACAGTGAATTTTTGCATACGTAACCACTACTAGCAAAAGGCCAGTTTCCTAAAGACACCCATTTCAGACCAGTATCTTGTAAATGCTTTTATGGGACTCCAGCATAAAGGGAGTGCATTACACAGGGCTCTTTGGGAAGCGTCATGGACGTTAGTGCCATAGTCCATTCAGAAATTTTGTCAGAAAGATGCCATTCTGGATGCTGTGGTGCACCAAATGATTGCCACATACTGTAATATCATGAACCATGATGAAGATGGGGTAAAGCCATGGTCTAATTGTTAGAAAAGCAGCTTTGGGTGACTAGTTCGATTCCTTGGGCCAGCAGGAATGGCTGAAGTACCCTTGAGCAAAGCACCTAACCCCCAACTGCTTCCCAGGCTGCTCTGGATATGTTGTACATCGCTCTGGATAAGAGCATCTGCTAAATGCCAGTAATGAACCCACGTCAATGGGGGGAAAATAAGCACCAACACAGTGTAGTGAATAATGCTAATAAAGCTAGCGATGCTTACAAAGGAAAACTTCTAAGCTAGCAAGTGTGACAGTTCTTTTGTAAGTACAGCATATCACTTGCAAAAATGCTGTATAAATATAAAGAACACACTCCCCGCAGCAGAAGAGATAAAAGGAGTCATCTCTAGAGGACACCAGGAGGATTTTTGTTATTTATTGCAAATACTGTGACGTATTTCTCTTTTGCAATTTTACTGAAAGGTCCCAAGTATACAAGCATGTTTACAATAAGGTATCCAGATGATTCTCAGTTCATCTTCCAGCTAAGAGGAATGTAATACAACTAGACAATAGTGGGTCAAGGTTTTCAGTTTGCAATACGCTATGGGATTATACTTGAGTGACCCTTTTTCTTTCACCGAAAGGTTATATTTTAGCTACGTAGCTTGTGATTAGGTCATTGTGTAAGTGGTGTTCCGTTTAAGATCTTACAAAATCAGCAGAAGTACAAAACACTGGTGATGCATGGGCACTGCTGGTTGATCAAGAAGTCACAAGAAGCTCTTGTTTGGAGGTTTTGCTCTTTCATCCAGTACTCAGTAACTGACAGCCATATTGACGTGTCCGAGAAAGTTATTTTATTCTCAGAAAACTTGTAATGCTGGCCACCTGGGATTAGTGAACAGTGTCGCAAAGTGCATAGTACCAAACTAAACAGAATTTCACTACACAATTGCTATTCAGGCTATTCATACTACATAGTGTGCATGATAGGGTTTGGAACACAGCCTTGAAGTATATCTGAAGGAGTATTGCTTCTGACAGCATAACCCATTCTCATTCTCATCTCATTATCTCATCTCATCTCATTATCTGTAGCCGCTTTATCCTGTTCTACAGGGTCGCAGGCAAGCTGGAGCCTATCCCAGCTGACTATGGGTGAAAGGCGGGGTACACCCTGGACAAGTCGCAAGGTCATCACAGACAGCACAACCCCATATTACAAAATGTTCTTGCAATAGTTTCCTAAAGTGTAACAACACCTTAAAACAGAGCTCTGATGTTATCACTACTATGTTGAAAAAGAAAATAAAAGTGTAATATATATATATACACACACACACTACCGTTCAAAAGTTTGGGGTCACCCAGACAATTTTGTGTTTTCCATGAAAAGTCACACTTTTATTTACCACCATAAGTTGTAAAATGAATAGAAAATATAGTCAAGACATTTTTCTGGCCATTTTGAGCATTTAATCGACCCCACAAATGTGATGCTCCAGAAACTCAATCTGCTCAAAGGAAGGTCAGTTTTATAGCTTCTCTAAAGAGCTCAACTGTTTTCAGCTGTGCTAACATGATTGTACAAGGGTTTTCTAATCATCCATTAGCCTTCTGAGGCAATGAGCAAACACATTGTACCATTAGAACACTGGAGTGAGAGTTGCTGGAAATGGGCCTCTATACACCTATGGAGATATTGCACCAAAAACCAGACATTTGCAGCTAGAATAGTCATTTAGCAATGTATAGAGTGGATTTCTGATTAGTTTAAAGTGATCTTCATTGAAAAGAACAGTGCTTTTCTTTCAAAAATAAGGACATTTCAAAGTGACCCCAAACTTTTGAACGGTAGTGTGTGTATATATATATATATATATATATATATATATATATATATATATATATAATTTATGTGTATTCAATCAAAACATCAAAGAGAAATCTGAAAATAACACAGAAAGGATATAATACAGTAATCACACAAGTGTATTAAAATCCAGTTAAACAAAACAGCTGGAACAGGTTTAGACAGCTGTTGAGGAGACACACTTCACCGCTGGCTAATGTCCTCCACCTCTCTGTCAGATGATGATGAGCAGCTGTTCTCTCCATCTGAATCAGTGTCTGTATCATCATCATCATCATCATCATCATCACCACTACCACTGGTGCTTTCATCATCATCATCATCATCAGATGTGTTGTCTTCACTACTGGAGCCATCCTGTGCTTCTTCTGGAACTGACGGACACACACATATACACAAACACACATACACACACAATGTACACATTGTGCCCAGGTACAGAATAGCTTTAGACATTTATTTAATTCTTCCTTGGACATTTCAAGTTCTGTAATTTTCAAACTTCTTTGAGCTTTTGAACCAGTCTAAAAAAATTCAACAAATTTTAATGCTTAAAGATGAAGAATGTAAATAAACCGGCGAAATGACAGGAGCAATTTGCGAAACATACGGCAGGTCCCCTATGGGTCCATGTGGCTACTGCTTATAAATAAAATAGTTTTCTGATCCCATGTCCATATAGTAAATATAGCATATATAAATGTTATCAGTTATACTCGCCTCATCTCTACGAGCGTCACTAAGCTGTGAGCAGCATCAGTGCTTGGAGTATTTTGGTTACCGATTTTGCTTACTGTGTTTTGTTCAAAATACAGCGCTGTGAACTAGATCTATTTTCAAAATAGTAAGAAAGCACTTGTTCATGAATTATCTGAGAAGCATTATTTAGTACTAATGAGCACATTTTTGTTTCACTAGTGCAGGGGTGTCCAAACTGATCCATAAAGGGCCGTGTGGCTGCAGGTTTTCATTCCAGCCATGCAGCAGCACACCTGATTTGGCTTATTCAATCAACTGACACACCCACCCTTTAATCAAGGGTGGGTGTGGCTGCAAGTATTTGACTGTGTGAAGACAGTTCAGTTGATTGAATGAGCCAAGTCAGGTGTGCTGCTGCATGGCTGGAATGAAAACCTGCAGCCACACGGCCCTTTATGGATCAGTTTGGACACCCCTGCACTAGAGTAATGTAAAGTCTCTAAAATAAAATAAAAAATTAAAGCAAATAGCAAAGTTTGACCAATTATACTTTTAACTTTTACTCTGGCAGCACGGTGGTGTAGTGGTTAGCGCTGTCGCCTCACAGCAAGAAGGTCCTGGGTTCGAGCCCTGGGGCCGGCGAGGGCCTTTCTGTGCGGAGTTTGCATGTTCTCCCCGTGTCCGCGTGGGTTTCCTCCGGGTGCTCCGGTTTCCCCCACAGTCCAAAGACATGCAGGTTAGGTTAACTGGTGACTCTAAATTGACTGTAGGTGTGAATGTGAATGGTTGTCTGTGTCTATGTGTCAGCCCTGTGATGACCTGGCGACTTGTCCAGGGTGTACCCCGCCTTTCGCCCGTAGTCAGCTGGGATAGGCTCCAGCTTGCCTGCGACCCTGTAGAAGGATAAAGCGGCTAGAGATAATGAGATGAGATGAGACTTTTACTCTTAGTTTTCACAAAGGAGCCGATTTATTCCTACATGGGACATTTGTAATTGCAAACTGAGCGGATCGCTCCAAAGATTCCAACGTTGTCTTTGCTGCCTTCTCGAGTTTTTGTTGAATGGCTGGAATTCTTGGTGTAAATATCTGCCAGTAAGCTAAAAAAAAAACCTTACAAAACCTTTCATTTGACCTTTCAGAAGGACCAAACAAAAGCTGTGATAATCAAAAGGTAAATTTTCTTATAATAAACACCACTTACTCGATATGGAATCAGTAGCCTCGGCGAACCATGAGGTGAATTTCGTTTATCTTTATCTCCTGATTATCTTCCGATACTACGAAGTTATAACGAGGTTTCTCTTATTTCGTTTCTGGCTCTGACTGGCTCCGAAGTTTATTAAGAAGTAGAACGGGTAATCAAACTTGATCAGGATAAGTGCTGATTAGTTACGAAGTTTCACTATTGTTACACTCATTCTTACATTCTGACAACACGATGACATCGTGGCTTTGCCACTTGTTCTTGCGTACCTTTGATAACACGAGATCAACTGTTCGTATCGTGAGATCACGATTCGCCGTTCTGGCGATTGTAATGCTTATGCGTATGCGCAGTGCGCTATTGTTACACTCATTCTTACAACACCATGACATAGTGGCTCCGCCTCTATTGCCCCTTTTCCACCAAAGCAGTTCCAGGGCTGGTTCGGGGCCAGTGCTTAGTTTGGAACCGGGTTTTCTGTTTCCACTGACAAAGAACTGGCTCTGGGGCCAGAAAAACCGGTTCCAGGCTAGCACCAACTCTCTGCTGGGCCAGAGGAAAGAATCGCTTACGTCAGCGGGGGGGCAGAGTTCTTAAGACCAACAACAATCGCAAGACCGCAAAAGATCGCCATTTTTAAGCGCCGAGAAGCAGCAGCTGTACAAACGTGAAGTCATCCATTATTGTTGTTGTTGTTGCTGCTTCTTCTTCTCCGTGTTGTTGTTGCTTCGATATTCGCGCCAAGGTTTATGCAAACGTAGCGATGTAACTGACGTATACAGCGACGTAATGACGTGGCTCCCCTTAGCACCACGAGCTATGGAAAAGCAAACTGGTTCTCAGCTGGCTCGCAAGTTGAACGAGTTGTGAACCAGCACCAGCACTGGCCCCGAACCAGCCCTGGAACTGATTTGGTGGAAAAGGGGTATATGAGGCAGTAGCCACAAAAATGCTGTAATAATAATTCTTGAAAAATAAAAAAAGTTACGTTCTTACCATCAAATACATGTCCATATTTTGTTGCTTTTTTTGCATTTAGTTTTCGAGTAGTTTTTATTTCGTCCTCGGTTGGTTCAGCAACACACACCACCATTTTGTTTTTCTCTACTCATGGTATATGAGCTGATATCCTAGTAGTAGAGTAGCCAATCAGAGCATGTGACTGCTCATATCCAGTGAATGTGAATAGGATAATACATAAGAGAGCAATTTTCAGATTAAAAAAAAGAAAACATAATGAAGGCTACTGGGTTTTGGTGCAAAATGAAGACGTGAATGTGACAAAGTGTCCAGAAAAATTGTAACTGGTTCTGTAAGATGCTCAGTAAAACCTACAGCTCATTTCCGCATAAAACTGAACTCACTGAACCTGAGACAACTACTTTTTTTTTTTTTAAAGCAAAGGGTCGTCTCACACCAAATATTGACTTTGTTTCATTTATCATGGCTTAGGGGAGTATCTCACTGGGCTGCGACAGCCCGTGACTAGTTGGAGACGCAACAATTGCGATAAAATATGCGAATTAGAGATAATTTTTGCTTGGAATCACACTGAATTGATATTCGCATATTTTACTGCAATTGCTGTGTCTCCAACTAGTCGCGGGCTGTCGCAGCCCGGCTTTCCCTTGGCAGGCAGGGAAGTAGAGGAAGCCTCACGGAAACTGACATGAGAAGGGTTCGCGACGGCTTTGCGACACCAGTGACGCATTTGCGGCTATTTTGAGAGAAATTTTATCGCACAAATTTTTTGAACATGTTCAAAATTTCAGTGACGAAGGAGCGACACTTTGCAACTCATGTGAGGAAATTGAGAAGCGCCGCGAATGTTTCAAGACACTTTTGAAACTCTCTCGTGAATGACGTTCGCAATTTTCGCAAGCTGTCGCAGCCCAGTGAGATACTGGCTTTACTGATTACTGTTTATAGTATTTTTTTATGTTGAAACTAGGACTGTGCGATATATCGAATATACTCGATATATCGCCGAAAATTCTGTGTGCGATACATAAAATTATTATATCGTAACTATCGAGTATTTTATGGTCATCTTCCAGATACTGCTGACGTTTTGAACATATTTTGGGCTGGAAAACGTCAGCAGTATCTGGCAACACTGCCGGCGGGAAGATTTCCTGGTTCCGGTTTACAGCGCTGACTCAGTTCGTGCAGTCGCTGATTTTGCATAGGCTACCGTGTAAGCTTTGTCAATTTCAGCGACAAATTGGTTCCTAAAAGAACTAGTAAGGGGTCAGTCATCTGGCATTTTTTGGATATCGCGAGGAGGACGTGGAACAGCAAATGCCAGTTTGTAAAGTGTGCAAAAAACCTGCCATCACGAAAGGCAGCAGCCGGAATTATACACATCTGAGAGGCAGAGCCAGAAAACATTCAGTTCAAAAGTGTGCAAAGAGAAAAATGATGTTTTGCAGATCTCTCTCTTCTCTCCCTCAATCTCTCTCTCTATTGTGAATGTTCCAGTGGTTCTCAGTAGTCAGGTTAATAGCTTGGAGATCTATTTTTTAAAATAATTTAATGAAGGAGCACTTTTCTTATTTAGGCTAAATGTCTTTCTCAGTGTTGAGCTTGCACTTTATTGGTTTGAGCTCTGAGCAGCTCTGTATTGTTTTGCCCCTTTGTTGCAATTTTCAAGATTGTTTCTGCAGTTTGTGCCACATCTTTGTTGAATAAAAATAGTCTTATTTCAATTCAATTGCGATTAATCACTAACATAAATTTAAAATGTGTTGTTGAAAACCACCTGTAAAGTTAACCAAGAATGTTATTTAATCTGCAGGGATTGTAGTGAAAACAGTAAAGAGTAAAAGTTAGATTTCATGGGGTCCTTTAGAGGAGATTTCAATATATCGAGATATATATCGTATATGGCGGCACGGTGGTGTAGTGGTTCGCGCTGTCACCTCACAGCAAGAAGGTCCTGGGTTCGAGCCCCGTGGCCGGCGAGGGCCTTTCTGTGTGGAGTTTGCATGTTCTCCCCGTGTCCGCGTGGGTTTCCTCCGGGTGCTCTGGTTTCCCCCACAGTCCAAAGACATGCAGGTTAGGTTAACTGGTGACTCTAAATTGACCGTAGGTGTGAATGTGAGTGTGAATGGTTGTTTGTCTCTATGTATCAGCCCTGTGATGACCTGGCGACTTGTCCAGGGTGTACCCTGCCTTTCGCCCGTAGTCAGCTGGGATAGGCTCCGGCTTGCCTGCGACCCTGTAGAAGGATAAAGCGGCTAGAGATAATGAGATGAGATGTATCGTATATCGTGAAATGGAGAAAATGTATCAGGATATTCATTTTTTCCCATATCGCACAGCCCTAGTTGAAACATTTCATTTCGTTATTTTTTAAGCCATTTTTGGTCGACAGCATTTCTTTACACGTGCCTAAGACTTTTGCACAGGACTATAGATATAGTTTACCTGTATATGTATATACAAACTGTATACATAAACAACGTTTTACCAATTTAACTAAAGTGCTCAATTCACTTGGAAGATGCTTTGGAGATTATGAATTTCACAGAATCTGACCAATAAAGGTATCTTCACCTGAAATAAACTGAGAGGGGAAAAGATATAGAGAGAGAGTGAAGCAGACATGAATATGATCGTCTCACCTATCAGTAGTCTCTCTTCAATCAGAGGAAGGAAGTGTTTGGCCTCAGGGTTCTCTGGTTCATAAATAAGAACTGAAAGACAATAAACAGGAAACGAACAAAGACTGAGAGAAGAACGTACAAAGTGTGTAAGATTACTGCAATCAAAAGAAGCAACCAAATAAACTAGTACTAACCCCATTTTCATAAAAATTGGGATATTCTCCAAAGTGCAATAAAAACAAAAATATGTGATTTGTTAATTCACGTGGACCTTTATTTAATTGACAAAAGTACAAAGAAAAGATTTTTAATAGTTTTACGGACCAACTTAATTGTATTTCGTAAGTGTAAACGAAGTTAGAATTTGATGCCTGCAACATATTCAAAAAAAAGTTGGGACGGAGGCATTATTACCATTGTGTTACATCACCTTTCCTTTAATAACACTTTTTAATCGTATAGGAACTGAGCATATGAATTGTTGCAGTTTTTGCAGTTGGAATGTTTGTCCATTCGTGCTTGAGACAAGACTTCAGCTGCTCAACAGTCCGTGGTCGCTGTTATCTGATTCTCCTCTTCATGACGCGCCAGACGTTCTCAGTAGGAGACAGATCTGGACTGGTAGCAGGCCAGTCAAGCACATGCACTCTATGTCTATGAAGCCATGCTGCTGTAACCCATGTAGAATGAGGCCTGGCTTTGTCCTGCTCACATAAGCATGGACTTCCTGGGAAAAGACATTGCCTTGATGAATATGTCTCTCTAAAATCCCAATATATCAACAGTACCTTCACACACATACAACTCACCCATGCCGTGGGCACTGATGCCTACCATACTATCACAGATACTGTCTTTTACACCTTTCTCTGATAACAAACTGGATGGCCGTGTTCACCTTTGGCACTGAGAACTCGACATCCAGTTTTCCTGAAAACAAGCTGACATGGACTTATCTGACCACAGCACATGTTTACACTGTCTTTCGGTCCATCTGAGATGAGTTCAGGCCCAGAGAAATCAATGGCATTTCTGCATAGAATTGATGAACGGCTTTCTCCTTGTGTAATACAGGTTCAGGTTGCATTTCTGGATGCAGTGGTGGACTGTGTTAAGTAACAACAGTTTTCCGAAGTACTCCCGAGCCCATGTGGCTATATTTGTCACATTAGCATGACAGTTTCTCAGGCAGTGCCACGTGAGGGCTCGAAGGTCACGCACATTCAGCAGTGGTTTCTGACCTCGCCGTTTACACACTGAGATGTCTCTGAATTCTCTGAATCTTTTCACAATATTATGTCCTGTAGATTTTGAAAGAGCCACACCTCCTTCACTGTAATTGGCATGAACAAAGGCCACGCCTCCATTGTAACTGACATGAACAAAGGCCACGCCTCCTTCACTGTAACTGACTTGAACAAAGGCCATGCCTCCTTCACTGTAACAGGCATGAACAAAGGCCACGCCTCCTTCACTGTAACTGCCATGAACAAAGGCCACACCTCCTTCACTGTAATAGGCATGAACAAAGGCCACACCTCCTTCACTATAACTGGCATGAACAAAGGCCACGCCTCCTTCACTGTAACTGACATGAACAAAGGCCACGCCTCCTTCACTATAACTGACATGAACAAAGGCCACGCCTCTTTCACTGTAAATGACTTGAACAAAGGCCACACCTCCTTCACTGTAACAGACATGAACAAAGGCCATGCCTCCTTCACTGTAACAGGCATAAACAAAGGCCACACCTCCTTCACTGTAACAGGCATGAACAAAGGCCACGCCTCCTTCACTATAACTGGCATGAACAAAGGCCACGCCTCCTTCACTGTAACTGACATGAACAAAGGCCACGACTCCTTCACTATAACTGACATGAACAAAGGCCACACCTCCTTCACTGTAACAGGCATGAACAAAGGCCACGCCTCCTTCACTGTAACAGACTTGAACAAAGGCCACACCTCCTTCACTGTAATTGGCATGAACAAATGCCACGCCTCCTTCACTGTAACTGACTTGAACAAAGGCCATGCCTTCTTCACTGTAACAGACATGAACAAAGACCACGCCCCCTTCACTGTAACAGGCATGAACAAAGGCCACACCTCCTTCACTGTAATAGGCATGAACAAAGGCCACGCCTCCTTCACTATAACTGGCATGAACAAAGGCCACACCTCCTTCACTGTAACTGACATGAACAAAGGCCACACCTCCTTCACTATAACTGACATGAACAAAGGCCACACCTCCTTCACTGTAACTGACATGAACAAAGGCCATGCCTTCTTCACTGTAACAGGCATGAACAAAGGCCACACCTCCTTCACTGTAATAGGCATGAACAAAGGCCATGCCTCCTTCACTGTAACTGACATGAACAAAGGCCACGCCTCCTTCACTATAACTGACATGAACAAAGGCCACACCTCCTTCACTGTAACTGACTTGAACAAAGGCCACGCCTCCTTCACTATAACTGGCATGAACAAAGGCCAAGCCTACTTCACTGTAACTGACATGAACAAAGGCCACGCCTCCTTCACTGTAACTGACATGAACAAAGGCCACACCTTCACTGTAACTGACTTGAACAAAGGCCACGCCTCCTTCACTGTAACTGACATGAACAAAGGCCACGCCTCCTTCACTGTAACTGACATGAACAAAGGCCACACCTTCACTGTAACTGACAAGAACAAAGGCCACGTCTCCTTCACTGTAACTGACATGAACAAAGGCCACGCCTCCTTCACTGTAACTGCGTTATTTCCTTGACTAAAATAATCAGGTAAAATCAGTAATATGTGAGAAACTCCTTGCGGTAGTACTCACTCATTTGGCAGAGTTTCTTTGCTAGTTTGTACTTCATTTCCATCACAGCCTTTAGGAACTAAAGGAGAACACATACACATTCACACAAAACACAGCTTCGGCAGCTTCTTACAACATGTCGTGATATAAAGTGATGAGTATAAACGTCTCTGACCTCTGCAAGCAGCTCAATGGGAGCATGAAATTCAGCCGTGTCCTCATCCTCATCCTCATCTCCGCTCTCTGCCTCACTTGTGCCTCGGCCAGTTCCACACTCTGGTGCTCCAAGATATTGCTGCACTTGGACTCCAGGTTCATGTATCTTCTGCACACACTCTGCACTTACATTCTTCTCTTCTGCAAACACAGCGCACAAGATTCCCAGCAGACGTGCAGCGATGTAACACAAGCGATAAAATTCCCTGTGAAAAAGTTTGTGCTATGGAAACTATCACAGAGTGCATTAAGATAAACCTGTTAGTCGATGGCACTACTATCAGAGCTGCTGTTATAGAAAATTAAGCAATGAGGTATAAAATGCGTTCCAAGGCTCCTTACTGTTTTGTGTACATTATCACACTGTACTAAATGCTAGGCTTCCAGGTAGGACAGAGCAAAACAAATTTATATACCTGTACCAACAGGAGCGGAGCGTTTAGGTGATTTTTCTTGTCTGAGCGTGCTCGTGTCTGCTGGTGACAGAGCCTGTAAACCAGCGTGCGTCTCGCCCCTGGTAAAGAACATTATAAAAACGTAATGGGGTTGAGAATAAGTGCCATCGGCATCCATAGTCCATAAAACACAGTGCATACATGAGAGCAGACAGGAACACATCCTGCTTTTTTTCCTCCGTGTGAGACACAACGTATCAAATACCAGGTACAAAAGCATGAGCTTTATGGCATATGATATAATTGTGTGATGTGCATCATGGCAGATAAACAATATAATAAACATCACACTCGATTAGGAGTCTTGGCAAAAGAATCAAATATACCATGCACTGACAGGCTCTGGTTAAAACTAGACTGCATTTCCGCAGAGAAAATGCAAAGTGTGCTTGCTGACCTGTAGCAAAGCAGCTATCATGCTAACATGCTTAGGTTAAAATGCTAACAGCTAGCATGCTTATATGCTAACAGCTAACATGGTAACCGGGAGCATGCTAACAGTTAACATGCTAACATGCCAAGGCTAATATGCTAACAGGTAGCAGGGCAATATGCTAACATGCTAAAAGCTAGCATGTTAACAGCGAGCATGCTAACATGTTAATTGTGAGTATTCTAACATGCTGAGACTAATATGCTAACAGCTAACATGTGAACATGCTAAGATTAAACGCTAACATTCTCTGGCTAACATGCTCACAGATCATGCAAACATGCTTAGGTTAAAATGCTAACAGCTAGCATGCTTATATGCTAACAGCAAACATGGTAATTGGGAGCATGCTAAAAGTTAGCATGCGAACATGCCGAGGCTAATATGCTAACAGGTAGCATGTCAATATGCTAACATGCTAACAGTGAGCATGCTAACATGCTAACAGCTAATTCCCGGAGTCTCTCAGTGCATGGTATATTTGATTTATATCCCTCATCAAAAAATTCCAAACTAAAAGTGTTAAGATTGAATCTCAGCATGAACTCACTGGAGACAGCCATGGTTGTTGTTTACATTGGAGCAACCTTTGACCTTTGACCTGCGCATGTGCAGTGTACCATGCTATCACCTGCCTCTCTAGGCATGATCATGATACATACAGTGTCTTGCAAAAGTATTCATTCCCCTTGGTGTTTGTCCTGTTTTGTTGCATTTCAAGCTGGAATTAAAGTGGATTTTTGGAGGCATTTGATTTACACAACATGCCGACAGCTTTAAAGGTGAAAATGGTTATTTTATTGTGAAACAAACAATAATTAAGATGAAAAAACAGAAATCTGGAGTGTGCATAGGTAGTCACCCCCCCCAAAGTCAATACTTTATAGAGCCACCTTTTGCTGCAATTACAGCTGCAAGTCTCTTGGGGTATGTCTCTATTAGCTTAGCACATCTACCCACTGGGATTTTTGTCCATTCCTCAAGGCAAAACTGCTCCAACTCCTTCAAGTTAGATGGGTTGCGTTGGTGTACAGCAATCTTCAAGTTATGCCACAGATTCTCAATTGGATTGAGGTCTGGGCTTTGATTAGGCCATTCCAAGACATTTAAATGTTTCCCTTTAAACCACTCCAGTGTAGCTTTAGCAGTATGTTTAGGGTCATTGTCCTGCTAGAACGTGAACCTTCGTCCCAGTCTCAAACCTCTGGCCGACTCAAACAGGTTTTCCTCCAGAACTGCCCTGTATTTAGTGCCATCCATCTTTCCTTCAGTGCTGACCAGCTTTCCTGTCCCTGCAGATGAAAAACATCCCCACAGCATGATGCTGCCACCACCATGCTTCACTGTAGGAATGGTGTTCTCAGGGTGTTGGGTTTACACCACATATGGCGTTTCCCATGATGGCCAAAAAGTTCAGTTTTAGTCTCATTTGACCAGAGAATCTTCTTCCATGTGTTTAGGGAGTCTGCCACATGCTGTTGGGCAAACTTGAAACGTGTTTTCTTAACCAATGGCTTTTTTCTGGCCACTCTTCCAGAAAGCCCCACTCTGTGGAGTGTACAGCTTAAAGTGGTCCTATGGACAGATACTCCCATCTCCACTGTGGATCTTTGCAGCTCCTTCAGTGTTATCTTTGGTGTCTTTGTTGCATCTCTGTTTAATGCCCTCCTTGCCCGGTCTGTGAGTTTTGGTGGACGGAGCCTTCTCTTGTCAGGTTTGTAGTGGTGACATATTCTTTCCATTTTGCTATAATGGATTTAATAGTGCTCTGTGGGATATTCAAAGTTTGGGATATTTTTTATAACCCAACCCTGATCTATACTTCTCCACAACTTTGTCTCTGACCTGTTTGGAGGCTCCTTGGTTTTCATGTTGCTTGCTTAGTAGTGTTACAGAGTCAGGGTCCTTCCAGAACAGGTTGATTTATACAGACATCATGTGACAGATCATGTGACACTTTGATGGCACACAGCTGGATCTTAATCAACTAATTATGGGACTTATGAAGTGAATTGGTTGGACCAGCTCTTATTTAGGGGTTTCATACGAAAGGGGGTGAATACTTATGCACACTCCAGATTTCTGTTTTTTTGTCTTAATTATTGTTTGTGTCACAATAAAATAACAATGTGCACCTTTAAAGTGGTAGGCATGTTGTGAAAATCAAATGGTGCTAACCGTCCAAAAATCCATTTTAATCCCAGCTTATAATGCAACAAAACAGGACAAACACCAAGGGGGATGAATACTTTTGTAAGACACTGTAGATCTACACACACAGAAATGCTCGCAGAGCCACAGCTGTGACTCGAATCAGCCATGTAGCTTGAAACTGTGATCTTAGTTCATGGTATATCCAGGATATACCATAACTGACTCACACTTTTAAAATTTTTGACATCATAAGACAGACTGCTTAACCAATGGCGGAACTATTTTATGTCACATGAGCCATCCTTGGCCAATCCCTGCACGGGGATTTTTTGATGTGGAATATAATGATATTTATTTTATGCACATTCACTGGATATGAGCAATCACACGAGTTATGAGTAGATAACTCTACTATTAGGCTATCAGCTCATATACCATGAGTAGAGAAAAATGGTGGAGCGTGTTGCTGAACCAACCGAGGATGAAATAAAAACTACTCGGAAACAAAACCCCACAAAAAATACAAAAAAAAAAAAAAGCAACAAAATATGGAATAAAAGTATTTGATGGTAAGAATGTATCTGTTTATATTTTTCAAGAATTATTATTTATAGCATTTTTCACAATTTGCTCGCTGATTTGTTTACATTCTTCATCTTTAAGCATTAAAATTTGTTGAATTTTTTTTAGACTGGTTCGAAAGCTCAAAGAAGTTTGAAAATTACAGAACTGAAATGTCCAAGGAAGAATTTAATAAATGTCTGAAGCTATTCTGTACCTCGGCACGACAGCAAGACGGCACTTTCTACAAAAAACCAACAAGACTAAAGTCAATTCATGCAGCCCTCGATAGAGTTTTAAGAAGTCCGCCTGAGCGGAAATTATTTTGTTGGACGTTTTGTAGAAAGCTTTTCTTTATCAAATTTGCAAAAAATAAAAATGCTTTGTTTCTCACAATCCAGTGAATGTGGATAGAATAAAACAGTTATTTTACTCAATCTCGTCGTACATGGCTTATAGGGAACTCGGCGCTACGTGCCTCATCGGCTATCAGCTCATGTATGACTCGATTTCATGGATTAACTAGTCGTTATTGCCCGTGAACCTGATTTCCTCTGAATGGTGCTCTTCACAGTGGCTAAATTGATCCCCGCGTCTCCTCAGTGATGTAGACTCGGCCGCTGCGGAAGTCTCCGGCGAGGAGTGCTGTTTGCGAGGTCCTGTACAATCAAAATTCTCAGGCGAGTGGGGGAAGGGATTCCCAGCTGAGGCTGTGCGCAGTGTGTTAGTGCGAGCATGTAGCCTACGGGAAATGAATAGTGTCTTGGATTAGCACTAATTCCATGTTTTGGAAAATCGAAAATGTTGTCTTGGGCCCCTCTGGGGTGTCAACAATCTGTGTGCAAAGTATGGAGTATGTGCGTCCAGCCGTGTCGATTTCCACAGGTGAACAGACAGACAGACAGACACACCGACAGGCTTCCTTTAGTAGTACAGATCTCATCTCATCTCATCTCATCTCATTATCTGTAGCTGCTTTATCCTGTTCTACAGGGTCGCAGGCAAGCTGGAGCCTATCCCAGCTGACTACGGGCGAAAGGCGGGGTACACCCTGGACAAGTCGCCAGGTCATCACAGGGCTGACACATAGACACAGACAACCATTCACACTCACATTCACACCTACGCTCAATTTAGAGTCACCAGTTAACCTAACCTGCATGTCTTTGGACTGTGGGGGAAACCGGAGCACCCGGAGGAAACCCACGCGGACACAGGGAGAACATGCAAACTCCACACAGAAAGGCCCTCGCCGGCCACAGGGCTCGAACCCGGACCTTCTTGCTGTGAGGCGACAGCGCTAACCACTACACCACCGTGCCGCCCCCAATAGTACTAATAGCCATAATAATTTTATACACTTTCCTAATACACAAAAACTACATTTTAGTCTCGCATCAGTAACAGGGCATTCAATATACAGTACCGTGAAGGTCTGTGCTTGGCTGTTGTCTTTTTAAAACTGCTCTCCTGCTGTGCACTCTGTGTTTCTGAGGCCGGCTCTGGATCCACCGTGATCCTGAATTGGAATATAAAGTTATGGACAGTTAATACACTTCAGTATTTTTTTCGCGGTCCGGTTTCCATCAAATCGTGCGCGCTGATTGGCTCGCAAGCAGTCTGGGATCCTACGATCCAGACCCCAGTTACGGACCTTTGACGACTCGCTCATTCACAACAACCTACAACAACAAACATAGTAGCAATTTTTTGTCAACATTTATTTTCACATTTCTCAATATACTAGCATTAATTTTACAGCATGGATAGTGATAACAACAGTATTCACAGCAAAAGCGAATTTTACTACCCTGAGGTTTTTGACGAGCTTGTAGCAGGTTTGTTCTAAATATGGTTTCCCTTTCAGGCATTCTCATTTTCTATTAGAATTTGGTAAAGAAAAAAAATTATTTACCAGCTTAAGGTCGGTCCGTATCATGAAATACCGTGACCTCGGCTTTGAAAATACTGACCTCGGGCCCAGAGGCCTCGGTCAGTATTTTCAAGACCTCGGTCACGGTATTTCATGATACAGACCTCCCAGCTGGTAAATAATATATATATTTATTTTTTCCGCGGTGCGGTTTTCATCAACTCCTGCGCTCTGATTGGCTGGCGAGCGGGTCTGTATCCTACGATACGGACCCCAGTTACGGACCCTGGTTACAGACCTCTCGCGACTCGCTCATTCACAACAACAAACATAGCATCATTTTTTGTCAACATTTATCTTTTTTTTGATAAGATTTATTTATAAGATTATCAAAAATCTTATAAATGTTTGCCAGCATTTCTCAGGAGAATAGCATTAATTTTACAGCATGGATAGCGATAACGACAGTGTTCACAGCGAAAGCGAGTTTTACTACCCTGAGGAAGAAGAAATAAAAGAAAACATTTCAGGAGAAAGCTAAAAACCTCTAACTTGCTAACGCTGAGCAAAAACATGGCTGAATCCTGAATGACTCAATTTGGTATAAATAGGGGACTACATAGGCGGCAAAATGTAGTTTTTTTCCTGCCATGGAAGTGCACTTGTATACCGAGGAGGAAGCCATTTGCATTACAGCCGTGAATGAGGATTCAAAATGGCGGCTCGGCTCGGTTTTCCCTTTCGGGCGCTCTCGTTTTCTGTTAGAATTTCTCATCTCATCTCATTATCTCTAGCCGCTTTATCCTGCTCTACAGGCTCGCAGGCAAGCTGGAGCCTATCCCAGCTGACTACGGGCGAAAGGCGGGGTACACCCTGGACAAGTCGCCAGGTCATCACAGGGCTGACACATAGACACAGACAACCATTCACACTCACATTCACACCTACGGTCAATTTAGAGTCACCAGTTCACCTAACCTGCATGTCTTTGGACTGTGGGGGAAACCGGAGCACCCGGAGGAAACCCACGCAGACACGGGGAGAACATGCAAACTCCGCACAGAAAGGCCCTCGCCGGCCATGGGGCTCGAACCCGGACCTTCTTGCTGTGAGGCGACAGCGCTAACCACTACACCACCGTACCACCCCTGTGTTAGAATTTGGTAAAGAAAAAAATAAATATATTATTTACCAGCTTAAGGTCGGTCCGTATGGTGAAATACCGTGACCTCGGCCTTAAATACTGGCCTCAGCCCAGAGGGCCTCGGTCAGTACTTTCAAGACCTCGGTCACGGTATTTCACGATATAGATCTCCCAGCTGGTAAATAATATATATATGCATTTTACAGGGCGGCACGGTGGTGTAGTGGTTAGCGCTGTCGCCTCACAGCAAGAAGGTCCGGGTTCGAGCCCCGTGGCCGGCGAAGGCCTTTCTGTGCGGAGTTTGCATGTTCTCCCTGTGTCCGTGTGGGTTTCCTCCAGGTGCTCCGGTTTCCCCCACAGTCCAAAGACATGCAGGTTAGGTTAACTGGTGACTCTAAATTGACCGTAGGTGTGAATGTGGGTGTGAATGGTTGTCTGTGTCTATGTGTCAGCCCTGTGATGACCTGGCGACTTGTCCAGGGTGTACCCCGCCTTTCGCCCGTAGTCAGCTGGGATGACGTTCGTCCTTCACAAGTGAAGATGACCAAGATGTCAATTGAGTTTATGTGTTCGCATGTGGCTAATGAGCCCTATCCTGGCACGAAATAATCGCCCGCAGGTTTCGCACCTAATGGTTGGCTGCCGAGATGACTCCTTCTCCTTCCTTTTCTTTCTCTTCTCCACGGCCGCCCCAATCCTGTTGGACTCAGAAAAGGTTGCGCCGTTCAAGATGGTGCGCCGCCAAGTGGAGCGGTTGAGCGCGAGGGTTTCCCACGCATTGACATCGATTGCAAAGTCCTTCAGAGAGGCCTTAAGCATGTCTTTGTATCGTTTCCGTTGCCCCCTGGCTTTGCGTTTGCCCACAGATAATTCTCCATAGAACAGCTGCTTGGGAATTCTGCTGTCTGTCATGCGCGTTAGGTGACCGGCCCATCTGACTTGGGCCCTGCGCATCATGGTGATGGAACTTTGCATGTCTGCACACTGCAATACCTCTGTATCGGGGACTCTATCCTGCTATCGAATGTTAAGGATTTTCCTTAGACAGTTGAGATGGAACCTGTTGATTTGCTTTTCGTGGCGACGGTAGAGAGTCCATGTTTCACAGCCGTACAGTAAGATTGTAAGAACGACCGCTTTGTACACCTTTAGTTTAGTGTTGATGTGAATGCCTGTTCTCTCCCAGACGGTTCTACGAAGTCTCCCGAAAGCAGCACTAGCTTTCGCAATTCTGCAGTTGACTTCGGCATCTAGGTTGGCCTTATTTGTTAATGTGCTACCCAGATAGGTGAATTCACCAGTCGATTTTAAGCACTTCCCTTTTACAATGATGGCAGGGTCGTGATGTTGGACTCCGGGGGTGGACTGATACATGACCTCTGTTTTCTTGATGCTGATGGTGAGCCCAAAGTTGTCACAGGCACCAGAAAACTTGTCCATCAGCAGTTGCATGTCCGGCTCTGTCAGCGCATTAAGAGCGCAGTCATCAGCAAAAAGGAGGTCTCTAATCACTGTCTCCTTTACTTTGGTAACAGCTTGCAGACGCCTTGAGTTGTACAATTTTCCATCGCACCGGTATTTGATGTGTATGCCATTGTTGGAATCTCTGAATGCGTCCATTAGCATGGCCGAGAACATCATACTGAACAGGGTCGGGGCCAGGACACAGCCTTGCTTGACTCCATTGGTTACTGGGAAGTCATCCGATGAGTTTCCATCATCAAGAACATGGGCCATCATACCATCATGGAATTGGCATACCATGGTAATGAACTTTTCGGGGCAACCAAACTTGGCCATGATCTTCCAAAGGCCATCTCTGCTTACAGTGTCAAATGCTTTGGTCAGGTCAACAAAGGTAGTGTAGAGATCTTGATATTGTTCAATGCACTTCTCCTGAAGCTGGCGTGCAGCAAAGATCATGTCGATTGTGCCGCGTCCTGCACGATAGCCGCACTGACTCTCGGGGAGAAGGTCCTCTTGCTCCAGGTGAAGCAACAGGCGGTTTAGCATGACACGGGCCAAGATCTTCCCTGCAATGGAGAGGAGGGAGATCCCACGATGGTTGTCACAGCACTGACGTTTACCTTTGTGTTTGAAAATGTGGACGATGGAGGCGTCTTTGAACTCCTGGGGAAGTTGTTCTTGTTCCCACATGATGTGGTAGAGGCTGACAAGCCTGTTCAGCAGGACGGGTCCGCCTGTTTTGTACACCTCGGCAGGGATGGCATCCTGTCCAGGCGCTTTTCCAGATGACATCTGTTTGATCGCTTTCGCAACTTCCACGACCGAGGGGAGGGAGTTAAGTGCAGAGTTAATTGGCACCTGCGGTAGTCGCTGAATTGCCTCGTCATTGATAGCTGAAGGACGGTTGAGCACATTGTTGAAATGTTCAGCCCAGCGCTCTAGGATTTGGTTCTTATCAGTGAGCAAAGTTGAACCGTCTGCTGAAAGGAGGGGTGATGCTCCTGAGGACTTGGGTCCGTATACTGCTTTCAATGAGTCGTAGAAACGCTTGGTGTCGTGCTGATCCGCGTACCTTTGGATTTCATCAGCCTTGGCACTGAGCCAGCGGTCTTGCATGCTTCGAAGCTTGGCTCTTATCTTGTTACAGATGTCGGCAAAGGCGGCCTTCTTTGATGGGCATGAAGGGTCGCTCTGGTGGACTCTGAGGAGACGATGTTTCACATCTAGCAGTTCATTGATTTCCTTGTCGTTCTCGTCGAACCAATCTTGATGTTTTTTTGTGGTTGGCCCCAAAACCCCATACGCCGTTGAGTGAACTGTATCCCTGAAAGACGCCCACGCTGCCTTGATGTCGGCTTCTAAGGTGCCAGGAGGTTCAGGGAGCTGGTGATCGAAAGCGTTCTTGAGCTCCTGCGCTGCTGTGGTATCTTTCAGTTTGGTTACATTTACCCTCTTGACGACTCTTTGTCCCTGTGGTCTTCTTTTGGGTGGGATATGGAGATTAAGCTTTGAAACAATGAGTCTGTGGTCAGTCCAGCAGTCAGCACCGCACATGGCCCTGGTTACTCGTACATCTCGTCTGTCACAAGCCCTGATGATGACATAGTCAATGAGGTGCCAGTGCTTGGAACGGGGGTGCATCCATGAGGTTTTGTTTCGGGTAGGCAAGCGGAACAAGGTGTTGGTGACAGTAAGGTCGTGCGTGGCACATGTCCTCAATAGAAGGTGGCCATTGCTGTTACATTTCCCTATGCCATGTTTTCCAATCACTCGATCCCACACCTTGTAGTCAGCGCCAACACGAGCATTAAAGTCGCCTATGATGATGAGCTTCTCAGACTGTGGGACTGCAGTGATTAAAGCATCGAGTTCTTCATAGAACTTGTCTTTGGTCTCTTCAGGGTTAGTCATAGTGGGACCGTAAGCACTGATCAGTGTGGCTTTCTTGCCTTTCTCTAGGGGGAGCTGCATTTTCATGAGCCGGTCATTGAGGCCTTGCGGAATGTCGTCGAGCTTTCTTACAATTTCAGATCTGATGGCGAAACCGACACCAGCTTCACGACGCTCTTTCTTGCTACGCCCACTCCAAAAGAAGGTGTACCTGCCACCAGTTTCTGTGAGTTGACCCTTATCGGCTAAACGTGTTTCGCTTAATGCAGCAATGTCGATTTTGTAGCGTGCAAGTTCTCTAGCTACGAGAGCTGTTCTTCTTTCTGGTCCTTGGGACAGAGCTGAGTCGAGTAATGTGCGTACATTCCAGGATGCTAAGGTGAGTGGAATTCTTCTCGTATTCTTTGTATGTCGACCGCTATATGGGATCCCCGCCAGGCGTGGTATTCTGGCCAGGGTGGATGAAGCAGACTATTTTTAGGGCACCTTTTCTAGCCCCGTCCTCATGCTGTGGAGGCGAGCAGAGTGATCCTAAAAAGGGCTGCTCGGTCATCTCAGGAGTCTGCCGGACTCCACTGCTGCTTCTTATCCAGTGGGGAACGACCCTATAGCCTGAGCCGCCTACGTGCAGGATTGTGACTGCAGCTTCCAGTGATTCCACACCTGCTGCTTCGCCACTCCCCTATCGCTGCAGGACTTATGCGGGTGTTGGTGATCATTGACATCATGACTGGCGCGTGACTTTGTTTATAGTGAGGGAGATTTGCGCAGAGTCGGCCTCACTCTCTCGTCCAGACCCTTCGTGTCCAGTGGCAAGACATCGTCAAGACGGCTGGGGAAGAGTTAGGATGCAGGAGCTGCCGGGAGATGGAAAGTGTTGCCATACAATCGCCTTCGGAGCCCCATTCCGGATTTTCTGTTAGGGTTAACTCCCTTAGCCTTGCACTCTCACCAAGTTTCCCACAAGGCAGTGGGGCTAAATCCATAGCTGGGTGTTTGGTTTGTCGTAACCCTGACAGGGGTGGCTAGGGGGTTGCTCGTACTTGCCAAAGGTACGACCCCAGACTCTGGGGGGCGGGGGCGTCCAACTCCCCGTAGCAGGCTAAGGTCGCACGGAACTTTGTCCTGCCCCATCAGCTGGGATAGGCTCCAGCTTGCCTGCGACCCTGTAGAACAGGATAAAGCGGCTAGAGATAATGAGATGAGATGTATTTTACAACACACATAAGACCATAATCCTGTTCACCAGATGAGATTAAAGCCAAAGTGAGGAGAAACCTGGTGGGTAGAGGTGTCCGTCTGTCTTAGGAATATGGCTACAGGGGTAAAACTAACTGTCTGGCTTTACTAAAGGTTTGCTGAGTAAAGACAGAATTCATAAATATAAATATCATATAGATAAATGTTCATGATTGTGCTCGTATCTGAAAAATGTAGTCGACTGAATGAATCATGTTTAGTGTTTGTTTCACTGGAAACCTCCCAACTTACTATTCTACTGTTTTAGTTCATAAATCTCAAACACAAACAGTTTTGTAAAGAATTTTAAGTTTTAATATTCGAACTTGTTCTGGATCCTGGTTGTACAAGATAGCAGTCCAGTGTTGACAGAGATGGACAAAGTCCCCAACTTCATTGCTTAAGTCATAGTACAGATCCCGCTGGTCAAATGTGACTCCGATACAAGTGAAAGTTGTCCAGTCAAATTTTTACTTAAATTAAAGTACTGAATTACTTGTTTTTAAAAATACGTAAGTATTAAAAGTACATTTTCTGTCAACGCATTGTTGTATTATTGCCACAACGCTGACAAAATCGAATGCCTCTGAAGCAACCGACTGGATTTACTGACTAGCTTATAGAACCTGTAGTGCTGAAGCTCCACCTGACATGCTAGCAAACTCTTTTCAAACTTGAAATCATATTGTGTAGCTAACGCTGCTAGTAAAGAAAGATTTCGACATTCTGTTTATTTGGCAAGATTATGCTACTTCGGATAAGTTAACGTTATTCATGTTAGCGTAACTCCGTTTTTACATGCTAACTAACAGTGTCCAAGTTAACTAGCTATGTGTTAATGTTAGCCGTGGACAAGGCTACGGCAACTTGGCGGGCAAATCCATAGAAAGTCATTTGACTAACCAGACTACATAGCTATCGCAACATTATCGCTAGCTCTAAAAGCACAGACAACTTTCTTGCAAGCTTTCTCTTGGATTAAAACGTTTATATCCCTCAATATGCTTCTGCAGGTTGGACGGCGAGTTTTTGTAGGCTGTGATGTGGTTCGTTTTCAGTATAATCTCACCTGTCCACACTTCCTTCGTCAGGTCTCCTCTCAGTGATGGTTGACGGCTGCTGTCCCTCTGTCCGTGCGCTCAGGTTGGGTTTCTGAGGCCTTAAGAAGATAAAACACATAAAACTAACCCATAAAACACACAGCATTAATTTGATGATTACAATTGAATGATTACAGGCTGCTGGTGAAAAATATTAAATGAATGCACGAAGTGAACCTGTTGAGAAACAAATGCTTTTATGCTCGATGTGTTTCTTTAGTGAGCAACTAAATCATTCGAAAAAAAAAATTGTATTCTTCATGATGATGTGTAGCTCATTTTTGACTATACCTGCCTTTTCATGCCAGCTTTTTCTGACTAACGTCATGACAGGTATAGTGGTCATGCTACAGAATCTAAACTGGTTGAAATTTATTTCATTATTTAACAACCAAAAACATAGTCATTGATACGGTGAAGATGTTTACAAGGAGCAATCCGGCCATTTTCCTCTGACCTCTCTTATCAACAAGGCGTTTGTTTCCACCCACAGAACTGTCACTCGTTCACTCACTCAGTGTTTTTTGTTTTCCGCACCATTCTGTGTAAACTCGAGAGACTGTTGTGTGTGAAAACCCCAGGAGATCAGCAGGTTCTGAAATACTCAAAAAAACCAGTCTTCTTCTGGCTGCTCCCGATTAGGGGTAGCCACAGCGGATCTTTCGTCTCCATTGCTCCCTGTCTTCCATATCCTCCTCTACCACACCTGCCACTTTCATGTCCTCTCACCACATCCATGTATCTCCTCTTTGGCCTTCCTTGTTTTCGTGTGCCTGGCAGCTCCATCCTCAACATTCTCCTTCCAACATGCTCTGCATCTCTTCTCAGGATGTGCCCAGACCATCTCAGTCTCATCTCTCTTAGCTTAATTCCCAAGCTCTCCACATGTGCTGTCCCTCTGATGTGCTCGTTCCTTATCCTGTCCAACCTCCCATCGCAAACCTTAACATCCTCAACTCCGTCACCTCCAACTTTGCCTCCTGTCTCTTCGTTAAGGGTACGGTCTCCAATCCATACATCACAGCTGGTCTCACTACTGTCTTATACATCTTACCTTTCACTTTTGCTGGGACTTTCCGATCACAAATGACTCCCAAAGTCCTCCTCCAACTGCTCCACCCTGCCTGCACTCTCTTTCTCACCTCACTATCGCAGCCCCCATTTTCCTGCACAGTTGACCCCAGGTACTCGAATTCACCAACTTTCTTCACGTCTACTCCTTGCATCTTCACTACACTCTCGTCCCCATTCTCATTGATGCACATGTATTCTGTTTTGCTCCTGCTCACCTTCATTCCTCAAAAAAACCCCAGTCCATCTGGCTCAAACCAGCACCCATGCCACAGTGAAAGAAAGTCACACTTTGAGATCACAATTTTCCCCATGAACTGAAGCTCTTGATTTGTATCTGCATGATTTGGTGCATTGTGCTGCTCTTGAGGAATCGGCTGATTAGAGAACTGTATCAAGCAAAATAGCACGTGGTCCTAATAAAGTGGCCGGTGAGAGTACATGTGATCAGGATGAATGAATGCTGAGCACTGGGAGGGACTTTAGGGTCTCCAATTCCATCAGGATTGTCTACATTGTTTATATTGATCATAAGTGAGATGACATGAAGATATGACAGATTGAGAAATGTAAAATAAATGCTGTATTTAAAAAAAAATCGAAATGATGACATGGAATTTTGAAGTCATGAACACAACAATAGTCTCATCTCATCTCATCTCATCTCATCTCATCTCATCTCATTCTCTCTAGCTGCTTTATCCTGTTCTACAGGGTCGCAGGCAAGCTGGAGCCTATCCCAGCTGACTACGGGCGAAAGGCGGGGTACACCCTGGACAAGTCGCCAGGTCATCACAGGGCTGACACATAGACACAGACAACCATTCACACTCACATTCACACCTACGGTCAATTTAGAGTCACCAGTTAACCTAACCTGCATGTCTTTGGACTGTTTGGGGAAACCGGAGCACCCGGAGGAAACCCACGCAGACACGGGGAGAACAGGCAAACTCCACACAGAAAGGCCCTCGCCGGCCACGGGGCTCGAACCCGGACCTTCTTGCTGTGAGGCAACAGCGCTAACCACTACACCACCGTGCCACCCCTCTGTTAGAATTTGGTGAAGAAAAAAATAAATATATTATTTACCAGCTATATATATATTATTTACCAGCTGGGAGATCTGTATCATGAAATATCATGACCTCGGCCTTAAATACTGGCCTCGTCCCAGAGGGCCTCGCTCAGTACTTTCAAGACCTCGGTCACAGTATTTCATGATACAGGTCTCCCAGCTGGTAAATAAAAAAAAATAAAATATTATATATATATATATATATATATATATATATATATATATATATATATATATATATATATATATATATATATTTATCAACACACATATAGACCATAATCCTGTTCACCAGATGAGATTAAAGCCAAAGTGAGGAGAAACCTGGTGGGTAGAGGTGTCCGTCTGTCTTAGGAATATGGCTACAGGGGGAAAACTAACTGTCTGGCTTTACTTAAGGTTTGCTGAGTAAAGACAGAATTCATAAATATAAATATCATATAGATAAATGTCCATGATTGTGCTCGTATCTGAAAAATGTAGTCGACTGAATGAATCATGTTTAGTGTTTGTTTCACTGGAAACCTCCCAACTTACTATTCTAGTGTTTTAGTTCATAAATCTCAAACACAAACAGTTTTGTAAAGAATTTTAAGTTTTAATATTCGAACTTGTTCTGGATCCTGGTTGTACAAGATAACAGTCCAGTGTTGACAGACGTGGACAAAGTCCCCAACTTCATTACTTAAGTCAAAGTATAGATCCCGCTGGTCAAATGTGACTCCGATACAAGTGCAAGTTGTCCAGTCAAATTTTTACTTAAGTACTGAAGTACTTGCTTTTAAAAATACGTAAGTATTAAAAGTACATTTTCTGTCAACGCGTTGTTGTATTATTGCCACAACGCTGACAAAACCGAATGCCTCTGAAGCAACCGACTGGATTTACTGACTAGCTTGTAGAACCTGTAGCACTGAAGCTCCACCTGACATGCTAGCAAACTCTTTTCAAACTTGAAATCATATTGGGTAGCTAACGCTGCTAGTAAAGAAAGATTTCTACATTCTGTTTATTTGGCAAGATTATGCTACTTCGGATAAGTTAACGTTATTCATGTTAGTATAACTCCGTTTTCACATGCTAACTAACAGTGTCCAAGTTAACTAGCTATGTGTAAACGTTAGCCGTGGACAAGGCTACGGCAACTTGGCGGGCAAATCCATAGAAAGTCATTTGACTAACCAGACTGCACCGCTATTGCAACGTTATCGCTAGCTCTAAAAGCACAGACAACTTCACTGCAAGCGTTCTCTTGGATTAAAACATTTACATCCCTGAATATGCTTCTGCAGGTTGGACGGCGAGTTTTTGTAGGCTGTGATGTGGTTCGTTTTCAGTATAATCTCACCTGTCCACATTTCCTTCGTCAGGTCTTCTCTCAATGATGGTTGACGGCTGCTGTCCCTCTGTCTGTGCGCTCAGGTTGGGTTTCTGAGGCCTTAAGAAGATAAAACAAATAAAACTAACCCATAAAACACACAGCATTAATTTGATGATTACAATCGAATGGTTACAGGCTGTTGGTGAAAAATATTAAATGAATGCACGAAGTGAACCTGTTGAGAAACAAATGCTTTTATGCTCGATGTGTTTCTTTAGTGAGCAACTAAATCATTCGAAAAAAAATAATCGTATTCTTCATGATGATGAGCACCCGGAGGAAACCCACGCAGACACGGGGAGAACATGCAAACTCTGCACGGAAAGGCCCTCACCGGCCACGGGGCTCGAACCCGGACCTTCCACAACAATAGTATGTGGAGAAATTGTATTTATGAGATTATGGGTTTGAACTTACTGTTTTTTTGACCGGATTGATTTAATCAGTGGTGCATCTGTAAAAAAGGAGAAAGTACGACAGGAAATGACACAAGTATCCACAAACATTACAGCAGTTTATCTCAGTCGTTCTGTTTTATCATACACACACATGCTGTAATACGACAGTTTATACCACAGTGCTGTTGAATCCTCAATTCTGATTGGTCAGAAAGTGTTGATTAATTTTCTCTAACAGCAGCTCTGACAGTAACACAGCACCAGTTCACAGGTTTATACTGTATATTCATGCATTGTTCTAATACCCTATCATTTCTATAGTAACAGCTCATCGAGTACCTTAATGATCATCTGCTGAATAGTTACCAATCGGGATTCAGACCACTGTACTCCTGTAAGACTTTCTTGACTGACCTTGTTGATGCCCTTCTCACCAACATGGACAACGGATTGATATCTGGACTCACCCCGGTAGACTACCGAAAGGCATTCGACTTAATGGATCGTGACATTCTGCTGAAGAAACTCTTCATCTAATGTATAAGGTTTCTCAGCCTTCCATCAATTGGTTTACAGTGGTGCTTGAAAGTTTGTGGACCCTTTAGAATTTTCTATATTTCTGCATAAATATGATCTAAAACATCAGATTTTCACACAAGTCCTAAAAGTAGATAAAGAGAACCCAGTTAAACAAATGAGACAAAAAATATTATACTTGGTCATTTATTTATTGAGGAAAATGATCCAATATTACATATCTGTGAGTGGCAAAAGTATGTGAACCTCTAGGATTAGCAATTAATTTAAAGGTGAAATTAGAGTCAGGTGTTTTCAATCAGTGGGATGACAATCAGGTGTGAGTGGGCACCCTGTTTTATTTAAAGAACAGGGATCTATCAAAGTCTGATCTTCACAACACATGTTTGTGGAAGTGTATCATGGCACAAACAAAGAAGATTTCTGAGGACCTCAGAAAAAGCATTGCTGATGCTCATCAGGCTGGAAAAGGTTACAAAACCATCTCTAAAGAGTTTGGAGTTCAAAGATCACTCCAAGAGCAAGGCGTGTAATAGTCAGCGAGGTCACAAAGGACCCCAGGGTAACTTCTAAGCAACTGAAGGCCTCTCTCATACTGGCCAATGTTAATGTTCATGAGTCCACCATCAGGAGAACACTGAACAACAATGGTGTGCATGGCAGGGTTGCAAGGAGAAAGCCACTGCTCTCCAAAAAGAACATTGCTGCTCATCTGCAGTTTGCTGAAGATCACATGGACAAGCCAGAAGGCTATTGGAAAAATGTTTTGTGGACGGATGAGACCAAAATAGAACTTTTTGGTTTAAATGAGAAGTGTTATGTTTGGAGAAAGGAAAACACTGCATTCCAGCATAAGAACTTTATCCCATCTGTGAAACATGGTGGTGGTCGTATCATGGTTTGGGCCTGTTTTGCTGCATCTGGGCCAGGACAGCTTGCCATCATTGATGGAACAATGAATTCTGAATTATACCAGCAAATTCTAAAGGAAAATGTCAGGACATCTGTCCATGAACTGAATCTCAAGAGAAGGTGGGTCATGCAACAAGACAACGACCCTAAGCACACAAGTCGTTCTACCAAAGAATGGTTAAAGAAGAATAAAGTTAATGTTTTGGAATGGCCAAGTCAAAGTCCTGACCTTAATCCAATGGAAATGTTGTGGAAGGACCTGAAGCGAGCAGTTCATGTGAGGAAACCCACCAACATCCCAGAGTTGAAGCTGTTCTGTATGGAGGAATGGGCTAAAATTCCTCCAAGCCGATGTGCAGGACTGATCAACAGTTACCGGAAACATTTAGTTGCAGTTATTGCTGCACAAGGGGGTCACACCAGATACTGAAAGCAAAGGTTCACATACTTTTGCCACTCACAGATATGTAATATTGGATCATTTTCCTCAATAATAAAAAAAATGAGCAAGTATAATATTTTTGTCTCATTTGTTTAACTGGGTTCTCTTTATCTACTTTTAGGGCTTGTGTGAAAATCTGATGATGTTTTAGGTCATATTTATGCAGAAATATAAAAATTCTAAAGGGTTCGCAAACTTTCAAGCACCACTGTAACTATTGGGGGAAAGCTTTCTACTGCACTCCCTATAATTTCTGGAGTACCACAGGGTTCCATTCTTGGCCCACTCTTGTTCATCCTGTTCATCAACGATCTCCCATTGGTGATTGGGAAGTCCAGTATGACTACGATTTATGCCGATGACACTACCCAACTTGCATCGAATAGGAACCTGGATGAGGTGGAAGCCGCCTTATGCTATGATCTGTCTGAGGGCAAGAGAAAACAACATGGCTCTTAACTGTGAAAAAACAAATTCAATGTTAATTTGCAGTGCCCCCAAGCTCCAGGAGATCAAAACTGATAACAAGGCACTACAAGTTAGGCGAGATGAAAACCCTATCGAAACAGTTTTCTCTTCTAAACTGCTTGGCTTGTATTTCCATAATATGCTATCATGGAGTATGTGACTCAGAAAATCCACAAAAAAGCTCGGTCTTTTGAAGCATTCTGAGCCATTTCTTCCATAAAGAGCCAGGAAAACCTTTTTTGACACCCTAATCCAGCCCATCATGGACTATGGTGCAACTGTCTGGACAGAGACCTTCAAGAAACATGCGGATGCTATGCTTATGCTCCAAAAGCGTGCTGTGAGAATCATCATGGACGTGGCATGGGATCATCCATCCGAAAGCCATTTTAAGGAACTTGATATCATGCCATTCCATGCTTGAGTAAAATGTGTGAAACATGCCTTAGTGTTCAAGGCTCTTAATGGTCTTGCTCCAGAATACCTAAGGATAAGGTTTGTCAATTTCGCTGAGGTCCATGGAAGGAACACTCAACGAGCAAACACGAATGTTATCCTACCGCGTTTTTATCACTCTTTTGGTGAAAAAATGTTCCTGTCCAGTGCCTCAAAACTGTGGAACTCACTTCCTCTGGAAGTAAAATGATGCAAATCTCTTGCGGTGTTCACAAGCGCCGTCAGGACTGTTTTTCTGTGAAAACCATGCATCGATGTAAATAATTTTGTAAATAATTTTTGTTCAATTTTATGACAGATTGTTCTTTTTATTACTATTGTCATTTATTTCGTTTTCATTAACTGAGAGCCACATGTATATTATCTATAGGATATCAAGTGCTATCTCTTAATAAAAATGGCATCCATCTATCTATCTATCTATCTATCTATCTATCTATCTATCTATCTATCTATCTATCTATCTATCTATCTATCTATCTATCTCTCTATCTATCTATCTATCTATCTACAACCCCGATTCCAAAAAAGTTGGGACAAAGTACAAATTGTAAATAAAAACGGAATGCAATGATGTGGAAGTTTCAAAATTCCATATTTTATTCAGAATAGAACACAGATGACATATCAAATGTTTAAACTGAGAAAATGTATCATTTAAAGCGAAAAATTAGGTGATTTTAAATTTCATGACAACAACACATCTCAAAACAGTTGGGACAAGGCCATGTTTACCACTGTGAGACATCCCCTTTTCTCTTTACAACAGTCTGTAAACGTCTGGGGACTGAGGAGACAAGTTGCTCAAGTTTAGGGATAGGAATGTTAACCCATTCTTGTCTAATGTAGGATTCTAGTTGCTCAACTGTCTTAGGTCTTTTTTGTCGTATCTTCCGTTTTATGATGCGCCAAATGTTTTCTATGGGTGAAAGATCTGGACTGCAGGCTGGCCAGTTCAGTACCCGGACCCTTCTTCTACGCAGCCATGATGCTGTAATTGATGCAGTATGTGGTTTGGCATTGTCATGTTGGAAAATGCAAGGTCTTCCCTGAAAGAGACGTCGTCTGGATGGGAGCATATGTTGCTCTAGAACCTGGATATACCTTTCAGCATTGATGGTGTCTTTCCAGATGTGTAAGCTGCCCATGCCACATGCACTAATGCAACCCCATACCATCAGAGATGCAGGCTTCTGAACTGAGTGCTGATGATAACTTGGGTTGTCCTTCTCCTCTTTAGTCCGAATGACACGGCGTCCCTGATTTCCATAAAGAACTTCAAATTTTGATTCGTCTGACCACAGAACAGTTTTCCACTTTGCCACAGTCCATTTTAAATGAGCCTTGGCCCAGAGAAGACGTCTGCGCTTCTGGATCATGTTTAGATACGGCTTCTTCTTTGAACTATAGAGTTTTAGCTGGCAACGGCGGATGGCACGGTGAATTGTGTTCACAGATAATGTTCTCTGGAAATATTCCTGAGCCCATTTTGTGATTTCCAATACAGAAGCATGCCTGTATGTGATGCAGTGCCATCTAAGGGCCCAAAGATCATGGGCACCCAGTATGGTTTTCTGGCCTTGACCCTTACACACAGAAATTCTTCCAGATTCTCTGAATCTTTTGATGATATTATGCACTGTAGATGATGATATGTTCAAACTCTTTGCAATTTTACACTGTTGAACTCCTTTCTGATATTGCTCCACTATTTGTCGGCGCAGAATTAGGGGGATTGGTGACCCTCTTCCCATCTTTACTTCTGAGAGCCGCTGCCACTCCAAGATACTCTTTTTATACCCAGTCATGTTAATGACCTATTGCCAATTGACCTAATGAGTTGCAATTTGGTCCTCCAGCTGTTCCTTTTTTGTACCTTTAACTTTTCCAGCCTCTTATTGCCCCTGTCCCAACTTTTTTGAGATGTGTTGCTGTCATGAAATTTCAAATGAGTCAATATTTGGCATGAAATTTCAAAATGTCTCACTTTCGACATTTGATATTTTGTCTATGTTCTATTGTGAATACAATATCAGTTTTTGAGATTTGTAAATTATTGCATTCCGTTTTTATTTACAATTTGTACTTTGTCCCAACTTTTTTGGAATCGGGGTTGTATCTATCCATGATTCACAGGGACTTCGATGGAGGAAATGTGTGTAATTGTAGATTTAGCATTTTTTGGAAGGAGTCTCCACTGCGAGAGCTTTGTACCAGTCAGAGGTAAAGCTGTAGCTTTAAGTTTTCTGACGTGGGAAAGTCTGGTGATGGAAGTGCTCCTTATAGCTGCTTTAAAGCAAATGAACAGGAACTAACTTGTTTCATGGACGTTCCACAACATTAAACATAACTACAAATGGATAAAAAGTACAACCGTCGTTAATAAATACAAAATTGCAACTGCTGCCAAAATGCTGTGGTATAAGAAGAACCAAACACCTCATGATGTGCTGTTCGAGGAGAAATCAATAACCGCCATATTGTTGATTATTTTCCTATCACAGCATGACCCCCAAGTGTTCTACACACCAATTCAATGAACAGTGAAACTCAGCTGTTTCACATTCATGACGAATAACACTAGCTATTCAAAAGTAATGGCGCCCTATACAAGACGGAAGGGAACATTTCATTCCTGCACTGAACGAGAACTTTATTTATTTTTTGATTGATTGTAGTTTTTGGATTTAATTTCAGTTTACACAAGGGTCTCTTACTGTTCCGGTTTATTTTTGACTGCTGACGAAACCCTGGTGCATTTACCTGAGATAAACCCTGCTAGATTTTTCGAGATGAACAGACACATTTATCAAAATCTACAGTCCTGTGCAAAAGTCTTAGGAGCATGCAAATAAATGCTGTCGACCAAAATGGCTTAAAAATAATACAATGAAGTGTTTCGACATAAAATAAATACTATAAACAGTAATCAGTAAGCCATAATAAATGAAACAAAGTCAATATTTGGTGTGAGACGACCCTTTGCTTAAAAAAAAAAAGTAGTCTGAGGTCCAGTGAGTGCAGTTTTATGCGGAAATGAGCTGTAGGTTTTACTGAGCATCTTACAGAACCAGCCACAGTTCTTCTGGACACTTTGACTGTCACACTCGCTTCTTCATTTTGGACCAAAACTCAGTAGCCTTCATTATGTTTCCTTTTTTAATCAGAAAAGTACTCTGTTATGGAATATGCTGTTCAGACATATTACTTTTTTTCCTGTAACATTTAATTTTGTGCTGGAAAAAATATGAACGTTTGGAACTCTAAAATGCTTTTGTAATGTTTTTAATCGATAATGTAGAAATCATAAAATAGAAATTGATTAAAAAAAAAGTTTGTATGAGAAAGAAAAGTAGGGGGACTAAGACTTTTGCACAGTACTGTATGAGGATAGTTTTATGAGGACAGAAAGGTGGGAGTTTCTGTACCTCTGGAGCTGAGGACTCCTGGCTTTCCAGCTTCTGCATCCTGGAAGTATGAAAATGTTCATGAGTTAAAGTGAAGACTGTAAAGCTGAAAAAGAGCAAAGTGTTCACGTCTTATTGTAGAATGTTAATACACTACCGTTCAAAAGTTTGGGGTCACCCAGACAATTTTGTGTTTTCCATGAAAAGTCACACTTTTATTTACCACCATAAGTTGTAAAATGAATAGAAAATATAGTCAAGACATTTTTCTGGCCATTTTGAGCATTTAATCGACCCCACAAATGTGATGCTCCAGAAACTCAATCTGCTCAAAGGAAGGTCAGTTTTATAGCTTCTCTAAAGAGCTCAACTGTTTTCAGCTGTGCTAACATGATTGTACAAGGGTTTTCTAATCATCCATTAGCCTTCTGAGGCAATGAGCAAACACATTGTACCATTAGAACACTGGAGTGAGAGTTGCTGGAAATGGGCCTCTATACACCTATGGAGATATTGCACCAAAAACCAGACATTTGCAGCTAGAATAGTCATTTACCACATTAGCAATGTATAGAGTGGATTTCTGATTAGTTTAAAGTGATCTTCATTGAAAAGAACAGTGCTTTTCTTTCAAAAATAAGGACATTTCAAAGTGACCCCAAATTTTTGAACGGTAGTGTATATACAGGGCGTTTCAAAACAATTTGATATTATTTGAGATGTAAATATCCCAGAAACTGCATAGTCCAGGCAAATGAAACCGAACAGGCTTAATGTTGAGTGCTATAAGATTTATTCCTCAAAATTTGAATGAGAAATTCAAAGGTATGTGGATTCCATGAATGATTTCACAAATTTTCGATATGCGTGCCGCCTGACACACAGACGGCCTTCCTCTTTGAACTTTTCGTGCCATGTCCAAATCTGCATTGCAGTTCGTGCATTTTCAGAGAATTCTCTCATAAATACACGCTGCAGTCTTGTTCGACTGTGTTTGAGCGTACTCTAACACACAAAACACCTTTTCTTTTCCAGTGAATGGCATTTCTACGTATACCTAACAAGTGCTGCCAGGCAAAACAAACCTCGCCCGGTAGCACTTATGATGAATATGAAGGAAGACATCGCGAAAAAAACAATAGGTACCCTATGGGTCCATGGGGCTACTGCTTATAAATAAAATAGTTTTCTGATCCCATGTCCATACAGTAAATATAGCATATATATTTACTCTATGAGGGCCACATGATAAAAATGAAGCGTAATCCAAAAATGAACAATTTAAAAAAATAACAGAATTAAAATAGGGCGGCACGGTGGTGTAGTGGTTAGCACTGTCGCCTCACAGCAAGAAGGTCCGGGTTCGAGTCCCGTGGCCGGCGAGGGCCTTTCTGTGTGGAGTTTGCATGTTCTCCCCGTGTCCACGTGGGTTTCCTCCGGGTGCTCTGGTTTCCCCCACAGTCCAAAGACATGCAGGTTAGGTTAACTGGTGACTCTAAATTGACCGTAGGTGTGAATGTGAGTGTGAATGGTTGTCTGTGTCTATGTGTCAGCCCTGTGATGACCTGGCGACTTGTCCAGGGTGTACCCCACCTTTCGCCCGTAGTCAGCTGGGATAGGCTCCAGCTTGCCTGCGACCCTGTAGAACAGGATAAAGCGGCTAGAGATAATGAGATGAGAAGTAAAATATACCAAGTGTCTGTACTTTATATTATTCTACTCTTACCTCTTACAGTTTTCGAAACTGAAACCTCCGAACCGAGGCTGACATACACACGCTGTTGCCATGACCCAAACTCTTATTTGTGTGGGCGGCATGGTGGTGTAGTGGTTAGCATGGTCGCCTCACAGCAAGAAGGTTCTGGGTTCGAACCCAGCGGCTGGCAAGGGCCTTTCTGTGTGGAGTCTGCATGTGTGTGTGGGTTTCCTCCGGGAGCTCTGGTTTCCCCCACAGTTCAAAGACATGCGGTTAGGTTAATATGGGATGGCCTTGGGCTGAGGTGCCCTTGAGCGAAGCACCTACCGGTAACTCCCAACTGCTCCCTGAGCACTGTTAGCAACTACTCTGGGTATGTGTGTGTTCACTGCTTCAGATGAGTTAAATGCAGAGAGGAATTTCACAAGTGTGTGATGAATAAAGTTGTGCTTTCTTTCTTCTTTTATTTCCTGGAAATGGCCCGGTGCTAGAGCTCAGTGGAACGCACTTTCCCTTTCTAATAAGCATAAACATGTCTGAAAGTGATTTCATTAGTCTAGTCCATTTATTTCGAATGGTGAACCAAATTGTATAAACTCACCAGCCATTTTAATCAGAACACATGTATGCACATGTGCAGTGCGCGATCATTAGACTCTTACAATCTTACAGCACGATGACGTAGTGGCTAGCGCCTCTATATGAGGCAGTAGACACAACAAAAACGATTTTGACCTTTTTGGTGACCTTGACCGGATGACCCTCAAAATGTTGGAGGTTCTATTTGAGACCAATGTCCCTCTATCCTGAAAGTTTCATGAAGATTGATCCAGCTGTTTTCCCGTAATATCGTTAACAAAAAATTACAAAAAAAAAAAACAAAGAAACTGACTGAAAACAATACCTCACCCCACTTACTCTGTAGCGGGTGAGGTAAAAAGATAAAAACAAAAAACATCCATCCATCATCTGTAGCCACTTATCCTGTTCTACAGGGTCGCAGGCAAGCTGGAGCCTATCCCAGCTGACTACGGGCGAAAGGCGGGGTACACCCTGGACAAGTCGCCAGGTCATCACAGGGCTGACACATAGACACAGACAACCATTCACACTCACATTCACACCTACGGTCAATTTAGAGTCACCAGTTAACCTAACCTGCATGTCTTTGGACTGTGGGGGAAACCGGAGCACCCGGAGGAAACCCACGCGGACACGGGGAGAACATGCAAACTCTGCACAGAAAGGCCCTCGCCGGCCGCTGGGCTCGAACCCAGAACCTTCTTGCTGTGAGGTGACTGTGCTAACCACTACACCACCATGCCACCGCACAAAAAAACATTAAACATAAAATTTTGACCTGTTTCCACACATGCTGTTAAAATTTGAGGTCAATTGAATGAGAACTGGCAAAGTTGTTAGATTGTGAAATGATGTCACATTTTTTGAAACACCTTGTATTTTACATGGGGTTGGGCGGAACTTGTCTTTCTTATCGCCTCAGAAACAACCCTAAAAAGTGTGTATTCAACTGAGTTACAAGCATTAAAATGTCCCTTCGATATCTATCTATCTATCTATCTATCTATCTATCTATCTATCTATCTATCATTTGTAATATATTCCCTCTTATTACTTAAATAATTGATTATTAATTCGGGTAATTTATCTCAGCCAGAACACCTACTGGCAGGTTTTTGGGTACTGGGAGGAAACTGGAGAACGCAGAGGAAACCCACATGGACTCGAGGAGAACCTGCACAGGATGTCCGCACAGGCAGTAAACCGAGCTCAGGATTGAAACAGCAATGCTACACACTGTTCTAGATCGGCTTTCTTACCTTTGATGGGACTTTGGAGGACGTCCCGATGCACTGTATCCTAAAAATATAAAACAAAGTGTTTAATAAGCATGTGAGCAAGCAAACTAGATAGATAAATAAATAGATAGTAGTCACTAATAGTGTGTATTAATCTGCTACGAGTGCGTATTCTCTCTATCGGGTGTGGCATTCTTGGGGCGAACGACACCAAGCAGCCTTGATGAACCTTCTCCAACCAACACAATCTTGGGCAGCATTCTTGATCTCATCTGAACTCATCTCATGTTCATTACCCAGCAGGTGAGGTATGTACTTATTGAATTGTAACTTTGGTCTTTGTCTTGATGTGGTCCCGTGAGTTGGAGATAAAGTATAAAGCATACTTTGACACCAGATCTTTTGTGGATCTCTATAGGGATTGGCCAAGGAAGCAAGCGTAGTTGGCGATCGATGATGATGATAGAAACAGACTTGGACTCTGTTCGCTTGTAAACTTCTTCACTGGACACAGGGTCTTCATTCTTTATCTCAAGGATGATTCTTAAGCATGCGGTTTGGAATGAGATGAGTTAATCTGGCTTTCAAACTTCCTAGTGATAATCCAGGCCTCGCTTCCATAGAGAAAGATGCTCAGGACGGCTGTATTAAATGGTATTTACAAGTTAAGGTCTGTGTGTATCATTGTATGTACAAGTCCATTGTTCTCCCCAGAGCAATTTTGCGTGTCGCTTTTTTTTTTTTTGCTCCAACACTCACTGAAAAATCACATCAGATTCCTACCTTGCAATGTTTGGGGCATATTTTGAAGGAAAATCAGTGTTTTGGGCCGGTTTACTGCCATGATGCACTCAGGCAGACCAGAAATCTCCCTGAGAAATCTCCAATGCTGCACTGGTACCATGACACTTCAGTGAGCGGGAGAGATCGTGGTTTATGGTTTTTGTGTGGTGGGTTTACATCTCCACATTTTAATCATGCTGAAAATAGGCGCAAATGGCGCTTAGTGCCCGATAAAGTCATGTTTTCGACAGCTAAATATGAGTAGGACAGAAGAGCTGGAAAGAGAAGAGGAAAGAAGTGAAACCGAAGATGTTGTTGACACAGTAGATTGTTGGGGGGGGGGGGGGGGGGGGGAGTCCACCAAAAGAAGGTCAGGATGTCATTCCAATGGTGTAGCTGCCACGGTCCCACCAAAAGGCGCACGAAGATAAGTCCCACACCACCTGCACAGCTGCTGTGACGTCACTGGGCAATATCGCTTGGAACACCGTGTCATGGATCCACAAAGCAAGCACAGAAGCACCACCGCACAGAGCGCTGGACAACCATGATGTAAAAAGAGCAACGAGCCCCCTGCAGTCCATAGCGAGGAGCACAGGCATCACCCACGGCGAACCAGGGCCTGGAGGGAACCGACGCCCAAAACTGGGTCTGGAGCTACACCACAACTGGCGGACAAAACACTCAAAAAAACCCAAAAAACCAACATCAAACCACACAAACACAAAAAAGAAAAACAAAAGGGAAAATAAAATAAAATAAAAAGCTCCGGTGAGAAGCGGCAGCCAGAATGCGCATAGCGTACTCTCAAATGGAAACGGAAACCAATGGTAATTTTCTTTAAGAGATTTCATTTACAACATGTCTCTGACAGTTGAAAATGTATTTGCAGGTATTTAAAAACCGCAGAGCTTCCGGGGGCCTCTCGCAGCCCCCGGACCCCTGGCCTTACTGGGTTGACGCCCCCCCTTCCCATTTTCCTGAATCCAAGGCAAGTCAAGTCTAAATTAAAACTAAATCATATGTACTGAGTGCTAAGTACCTTTTTGACCAATTCCTTTCCATCTCAAGAAGACATTCTCATAATACTTGTTCTAGTCAACATTCGCTTGTCATTCTTCATTTCGGTGCTTTTGGTAAGTTTTCGTTTTGGTGCTCAGTTATGGAATAGTTTTCCTTCTACTTGAGTCAATTCTAGTCAATCTTTGTTAAATTTTCAGAAGAATGTTAAGTCTTATATGTATAATGTTATGACTTCTACTGAGAATAATTATTTTATTTTTGATTAATTTTTATATATTTTTATGAGTATTAGGTTTATATCTCTCTTTTATGTCACATCTTGTATGATGGGGACCACAATGTAAATAAGTTTTTAGCTTTTTTGTGTTATCCCCGGCAATATCTACAGTATTATGTATTTTTTTATACTCATGTTTATTTTGGATCACCTTTTTGTATACGTTTGTTATCATTTTTATGTACTGTATTATTGCCAAATATCCATCCATTATCTGTAGCCACTTATCCCGTCTACACCCTGGACAAGTCGCCAGGTCATCACAGGGCTGACACAGAGACAAACAACCATTCACACTTACATTCACACCTACGGTCAATTTAGAGTCACCAGTTAACCTAACCTGCATGTCTTTGGACTGTGGGGGAAACCGGAGCACCCGGAGGAAACCCACGCGGACACGGGGAGAACATGCAAACTCCGCACAGAAAGGCCCTCGCTGGCCGCTGGGCTCGAACCCAGGACCTACTTGCTGTGAGGCGACAGTGCTAACCACTACACCACCGTGCCGTGCCAAATAAATCAAATCAAATCAAATCAAATCAAATAAGCAGCTTTACAGAATTTTAATGACTTTAAACAGGAGCTAATTTTTATCCCTACTCTATCCCCAATGAGCAAGCCTGTGGCGATGGTGGCGAGGAAAACCTCCCTCAGACGACATGAGGAAGAAACCTCAAGAGGAACCAGACTCAAAAGGGAACCTATCCTCATTACAGATAGCGTGATTATAACAGTTTTAACATGAAGTCTGTTTCGTTGAGGTTATAAACTCTTCACTGGTGGAAACTTGAGTGCAAAACTGTTCATGACAACTGCAGTCCTAAAGTTAGCAAGTTAACCGTCATCCTCAGCCATTTAGTGCCAGTTAGTGGTGTTCTGGCAGTGGTTCAGGTAATAAAACAGCATTATTATATACTACATTGTTGTCAGATGATGACTTCATTTATTGCTCATGTGAACCCCATGCTGGAAACCACAGCATCACAGACCTGTGCCCTGTGTCTGGTTGGAATCTCATCACATCGCTCCTGTAGAGGATGGCCCCATGTGGACAGTTGAAAGTCACACTTGGAGGATGCTCTGGACACTTACAGTAATGCTTTTATGGCTGAGGACGACAGTTGACTTGCTAACTTTAGGACTGCAGTTGTCATGAACAGTTTTGCACTCAAGTTTCCATCAATGAACAGTTTCTAACATCAACGAAACTGACTTCATGTTAAAACTGTTAAATGTTATAGTCATGCTGTCTGTTGTTGCCCAAATGAGGATGGGTTCCCTTTTGAGTCTGGTTCCTCTCGAGGTTTCTTCCTCATGTCGTCTGAGGGAGTTTTTCCTTGCCACAGTCGCCACAGGCTTGATCATTGGAGATAGATTAGGGATAAAATGTTTTAAGTCGTTCAAATTCTGTAAAGCTGCTTTGCGACAATGTTTCTTGTTAAAAGCGCTATAGAAATAGACTTGACTTGACCTCCACTTGTTGGAGCAACCTTTTCAACCATGTTAACAGGAAAAAGTGACTGTACCAGTACCACCATAAAATGCTCCTAAAGCTCACCAGGTGCCACCAAATGGGCTCCCTTTTTTTCAAAAAACATGAAATGTTAATACAGCAAATAAACAATGAATAATTTCATAAATACTAGTGCATCTCAAAAAATTTGAATACCATGAAAAAGTTCCTTTTTTTCATAATTTATTCCAAAAGGTAAACTTTCATATATTCTATATTCATTACATGTAAAGTGAAATATTTAAAGTCTTTTTTGTTTTAATTTTGATGATTATGGCTTATAGGTCATGAAAATCAGAAATCCAGTATCTCAAATTATTAGAATATTCCCTAAGATCAATCAAAAAAAGGATTTACAATACAGAAATGTCCAACTTCTGAAAAGTATATTCATTTATACACTCAATACTTGGTTGGGGCTCCTTTACCATGAATTACTGTATCAATGTGGTGTGGCATGGAGGTGATCAGCCTGTGGCACTGCTGAGTTGTTACTGAAGCCCAGGTTGCTTTGATAGTGGCCTTCAGCGTATCTGTATTTTTGGGTCGGGTGTTTCTCATCTTCCTCTTGACAATACCCCATAGATTCTCTATGGGGTTCAGGTCAGGCAAGTTGGCTGGCCAGTCAAACACAGTAATATCATGGTCAGCAAACCATTTGGTAGTAGTTTTGGCACTGTGGGTAGGTGCTAAGTCCTGCTGGAAAAGGAAATCAGCATCTCCAAAAAGCTGGTCAGCAGATGGAAGCATGAAGTGCTCTAAAATCTCCTGGTAGATGGCTGTGTTGACTTTGGACTTGATAAAATACAGTGGACCAACACCAGCAGATGACATGGCACCCCAAATCATCACAGACTGTGGAAACTTCACACTGGGCTTCAAACACCTTGGATTCTGTGCCTCTCCACTCTTCCTCCAGCCTCTAGAACCGTGATTTCCAAATTAAATGAAAAATGTACTTTCATCTGAAAAGAGGACTTTGGACCACTGAGCAACAGTCCATTTCTTTCTCTCCTTAGCCCAGATAAGACACTTCTGACATTGTCTCTGGCTCAGGAATAGCTTGATATTAGGAATGCAAAAGTTGTATCCCCTTTCTTGAAGATGTCTGTTCGTGATGGGTCTTGATACACTGACACCAGCCTCAGTCCACTCCTTGTGAAGCTCTCCCAAGTTCTTGAATCAACTTTTCTTGACAATCCTCTCAAGACTGCGGCCATCCCTGTTGCTTGCGCACCTTTTCCAGCCACCCTTTTCAGCAATGACCTTTTGTGGCTTACCCTCCTTGTGGAGGGCATCAGTGATCATCTTCTGGACAACAGTCAAGTCAGCAGTCTTCCCCATGATTGTGGTTGTGTGTACTGAACGAGACCGAGAGATACACTGTGTTCATACTGTTTTACTCAAACTCGAAATGAAATATTCTAATATTTTGAGATGTTTTTTTTTAATGTTTTTGTACTGTATGCCATACTGATTAAAATTAAAATAGAAAAATGCTTGAAATATTTTAGTTTATGTGTAATGAGTCTATAATATATAACATTTTCACTTTCTTAAATAACTGATGAAAATATTGAACTTTTTCACAATATTCTAATTTTTTGAGATGCACTAGTAGAAGTCGTATTTTAATTAAAGAAGTGTATCAGTGTCTCACAGGTATGTAGATTAGAATCAGTCACACAGTTTAAAGTACAGCCGCTAATCCAGTGGCATTAAGGATTAATCCTGTAATTGTAAACAAGTTGACTAGCTTTTAGCTCGATCAACCTACCTGCTCATCTGCCCAGTGTTAAAGACAAATTAAAATGTAATTAACGCGCTGTGCAGTGTGTTCTGCTGCTTTAGGAGTTTATCTGTATCATAAATAATAGTTTACCCTGATATAAAGCGAATTTTACTCAGTATTTATTATTAACCAGCTCGGATTTAACCTTAAAACAATGTGAAAGCGTGCCGTTTCCAAGGCAACGTGTAATGTTTCCGCTTCTGAAATATTCCGGGTGAAACATGAACCAACCCGGAACCAATTTACAAAGTATAGAATATAGCACATACAAAACCACTTATAGTCTACAAACAGAGGTGGACAGGAATGAAGTACTTGAGTACTGTACTTAAGTACACTTTTTCAGTACCTCTACTTTACTTGAGTATTATTTTTGTTGGAAACTTATGACTTTAACTCCACTACATTTCTATCAAGGTCCTCGTTACTATGAAGCAGCTTTGAAAGTGGATGTTTTTTCTTTTCTTTTCTAAATGGTTTTTTCGCAGGTGACACTCAGACAGTCTATCAGTAATCACTAGGGTCACGGCACGTCCATAGACTGGATAAAATTAAGCACTGTTGTGTTGCCTCACAGCAAGAAGGTCCGGGTTCGGGCCCCGTGGCCGACGAGGGCCATTCTGTGCGGAGTTTGCATGTTCTCCCCGTGTCCGCATGGGTTTCCTCCGGGTGCTCCGTTTTCCCCCACAGTCCAAAGACATGCAGGTTAGGTTAACTGGTGACTCTAAATTGAGCGTAGGTGTGAATGTGAGTGTGAATGGTTGTCTGTGTCTATGTGTCAGCCCTGTGATGACCTGGCGACTTGTCCAGGGTGTACCCCGCCTTTCGCCCGTAGTCAGCTGGGATAGACTCCAGCTTGCCTGCGACCCTGTAGAACAGGATAAAGCGGCTACAGATAATGGATGGATGGATTTCTCAGCAGCGTTATTTGAACACGATTGCTTAGTTGATGGCAGAATGGAAGGAGGTGGTTCTTCTGAGGAATGCACACACACATGGCCATACCTCAAACCCATGTTTCAGTTTTCTGAAAGGATTAAAAATTCATTTCATTTTAAATGTTTGCTTTGTGGGCGGCACGGTGGTGTAGTGGTTAGCACGGTTGCCTCACAGCAAGAAGCTCCTGGGTTCGAGCCCAGTGGCCGGCGAGGGCCTTTCTGTGTGGAGTTTGCATGTTCTCCCCGTGTCCGCGTGGGTTTCCTCCGGGTTCTCCGGTTTCCCCCACAGTCCAAAGACATGCAGGTTAGGTTAACTGGTGACTCTAAATTGACCGTAGGTGTGAATGTGAGTGTGAATGGTTGTCTGTGTCTATGTGTCAGCCCTGTGATGACCTGGCGACTTGTCCAGGGTGTACCCCGCCTTTCACCCGTAGTCCAGCTTGCCTGTGACCCTGTAGGACAGGATAAGCAGCTACAGATAATGGATGGATGGATGGATGGATGGATGGATGGATGGATGGATGTTTGCTTTGTTTGCTGAAAATGAACCACATCTTGGCCTACAAAAACTCGCCATCCAACCTGCAGAAGCATATTGAGGGATGTAAATGTTTTAATCCAAGAGAAATCTTGTGATGAAGTTGTCTGTGCTTTTAGAGCTAGCGATAACGTTGCAATAGCTATGCAGTCTGGTTAGTCAAATGACTTTCTATGGATTTGCCCGCCAAGTTGCCGTAGCCTTGTCCACGGCTAACGTTGACACTGTTAGCATGTAAAAACAGAGTTACGCTAACATGAATAACATTAACTTATCTGAAGTCCTTTCAGAAATGTGTTTTAGCATAATCTTGCCAAATAAACAGAATGTAGAAATCTTTCTTTTCGAGTAGCGTTAGCTACACAATATGATTTCGAGTTTGAAATGAGTTTGCTAGCATGTCACATGGAGCTTCAGCGCTACATGTTCTATAAGCTAGTCAGTAAATCCAGTCAGTTGCTTCAGAGGCATTCGGTTTTGTAAGCGTTGTGGCAATAATACAACAATATGTTGACAGAAAATGTACTTTAATACTTAAGTATTTTTAAAAGCAAGTACTTCAGTACTTTAATTTAAGTAAAAATTTGACTGGACAACTTTCACTTGTATCGGAGTCACATTTGACCAGCGGGATCTGTACTTTGACTTAAGTAATGAAGTTGGGGACTTTGTCCATCTCTGTATACAAATACTACTAAACTATTATAAACTTGAATACTACTTAATATAGTACATAGTATCGAACACATATGTTACATAATAATAAATAAATAGTATAATTTCACTGTACTGTAAAAATATTGCACTGTAGCCTACTATAAGGTATATTTGACAAATAAACTTCTTTGCCTGCATCTTCTAAGAAAAAAATTAGAAAAGATTAAAAAAAGTAAAACTCAGTTGCATTATTTGTAGCCAGGTTTATGAAAGATTTAAATTAATTGTAAAATTTCTGAAACAAATGGCCTGAAATCATTAAGTCATGAAATAATAAGAGCATTAACAACAACAATAACAACAACAACAACAACAACAATAATAATAATAATAATAATAATAATAGTGTTCCGTTTATACATTTATATAAAATTTTTTTAAAACGCTGAAGGTCAGTGTCCAAAAAAGGAAGCAGGAAGAGGAAAGAGATCAGAAAGGGACATTTTAAGTTGATTTTTAAAATAGAGCAACGGCTACAACTATCGACACCTTAACGATCTTTTGGCCGTCGCAAAAGTAGAAAAAAATTTCAATACGTAAATTGTGCCTGAACTCAAACTTTCACTGGAAAAAAATGAGCTGATAGGCGAAGTAATCGTGAATCAAATCACGTGACACCGCACCACAAGTATCAACACCTTTGTCCACAGTTATCGACACTGTTCCACAATTATCGACACTCAGATGATTATTTATAAAAAAATAATCGGTATGTGGTATTAAGTTAAAAAAACATAGTTTTTATTGAAAATTTGTTTTCCATCGACTTATATTTAGTACAAAATATCTTTTATATAAGTATATGGATGTCTGTGTTTATGTAAATGAGGAAGTAATTCTAATATCTGTAAACAAATGAACTGATAATGTTTAACCTGCATCAGAAAATCTTTTTGTTCCACTTTCGAAGTATTTTCCAAGATCACATTTTGTTAATCATTTGTTGTTTGTATTAATTTCTAGCTTTGTAGTTTACCAATAAATATCAACAAGCAACTGACATTGTAACCACATGAACATCCAGGTCAAAGGTCGCATGTCATTCCTCGAACCAAAATATAAAATGTCTACTGATATTGTAATATGTGGTCGATATTTACAACCAACTGCAAAAATTATATATATGTTTTCTGAATGGAATAGAAAAATCTGACTATTTCAAGCATGTGATTTTTTATTTGCTCGGAATTTAATTCTGCTCGAATTCTATTTATTGCGATCGGATTCCAAATACTCTATAAACATTCCATTCTGTTATGAATCAGAAAAAAAAATGATCATAAATCACAGCACTTTTATTTTTTTAAAGTACTTCATCTACTTGGGCGGCATGGTGGTGTAGTGGTTAGCGCTGTCGTCTCACAGCAAGAAGGTCTGGGTTCGAGCCCCGTGGCCGGCGAGGGCCTTTCTGTGTGGAGTTTGCATGTTCTCCCCGTGTCCGCGTGGGTTTCCTCTGGGTCCTCCGGTTTCCCCCACAGTCCAAAGACATGCAGGTTAGGTTAACTGGTGACTCTAAATTGACCGTAGGTGTGAATGTGAGTGTGAATGGTTGTCTGTGTCTATGTGTCAGCCCTGTGATGACCTGGCGACTTGTCCAGGGTGTACCCCGCCTTTCGCCCGTAGTCAGCTGGGATAGGCTCCAGCTTGCCTGCGACCCTGTAGAACAGGATAAAGTGGCTAGAGATAATGAGATGAGATGAGACTTCATCTACTTCAACAATGTTACACAAAGATCGATCCATCACAGTTGTAAATGTCCCTTAATTCCACAGAGTGTCGATAATGGTGGACACCAGTGAAAGTGATCACTCTTATTGACACCTCACGTGACTTCTCAAATGCGCATTTAGATACAAAATGGCGGCTGTCAAATGAAAGTGTAAGAAACAAAGTAGGTTTTGATGAGGAGATCATGAAATATCGGTGAATTTGATCAGTAAAAACATGTCCATGATCTTTCCACCATGCTTACCTGCAATGATAACGTCCAGGTTTTCCTCAGATTGCTGATCGTGCTAAAAAATTCCATCTCAGGTAATGAGCTGTGTCATCAGACGACAAGATCAAAGGGCGAGGGTGGGTCTTCCGGTTGATTAATTAACCAATAATAACTGTTGGAACTGAAACTCAGCTTTGTAAAAAAAAATTATTGGTAAATCTGAAAAGGTGTTGATAATTATGGACTGTCGATAATTGTAGCCACTGCTCTAGTAGTAACTCGTCATGATGTCTTTCAATTGCTGCCACACTATTGCTAGTATGGTTTCAGTGTTAGTGGTCGCGACTCCTACTAACAACCGCAGTATTTGGCTAATGTGCATTGGTTGATCCATGCCATTATGGATGACTGTCGATCATCTTCCACCATCGATCAATGCATAACATGCCAGTGTATCGTTCTGTTGGCACCTGCCAAGCTATGCTGCTGGAGAACTGCTGCCTACTCCAGGATTCTTTATCATTGAGGTTCAGTCCTCGAAGCGATTAAGTTTTTATCTGGCTCCTATCTATTGACTTGTCTGGCATGGTTTGACCTGCCAGGAGAATTACTCCCACCAGCATAGCTCTCCGGGTCTAAGGAGCACAGAAGCCACTCCACCACGACAAGGTACTTAGTCTTGGAGTGCCCAAGTTCTCCAGAGCAACAGTTGAGAGTGTTTTCTTGCAGAGTGCTGGACACTTACAAAGGATATGAACAGCCGATTAGATGGCATGTACACACGAATGCTAAGAGTAGTTCTCGATGTTTCTTGGAAAGATCACAAATCGAACAATGAGCTGTACGGAAACCTCAGCAGCATATCATCAACACTTCGTGTAAGGAGGCTGAAGTTTATAAGACACATGTGGAGGAGAAAGGAGGAATTGGTGAGTCAAGCACTTCTTTGGGAGCCAAAGCAAGGAGTAAGAAGGAGGGGAAGACCAGGACTTACTTATCTTGACCAGTTGAGGAAAGACACTGGAGGAATTATTCACTGAGGAACTGAAAAACATCATGGATGACCATAAAGAATGGAGGAAGCTAGTCAACGATGTCTGCGCTCGCTCGAAATAGTAGTAGTAGTTTTAAAGTAGAATTTTCATTTATATTTTTTTTACATTACATTACAGGCAGGGGCCGGCATGGTGGTGTAGTGGTTAGCGCTGTCACCTCACAGCAAGAAGGTCCGGGTTCGAGCCCCGTGGCCAGCAAGGGCCTTTCTGTGTGGAGTTTGCATGTTCTCCCCGTGTCCACGTGGGTTTCCTCCGGGTGCTCCAGTTTCCCCCACAGTCCAAAGACATGCAGGTTAGGTTAACTAGTGACTCTAAATTGACCATAGGTGTGAGTGTGAATGGTTGTCTGTGTCTATGTGTCAGCCCTGTGGTGACCTGGTGACTTGTCCAGGGTGTACCCCGCCTTTTGCCCGTAGTCAGCTGGGATAGGCTCCAGCTTGCCTGCGACCCTGTAGAACAGGATAAAGCGGCTAGAGATAATGAGATGAGATGAGACATTACAGGCATTTAGCAGACGTTCTTATCCAGAGCGACATACAACGAGTGCAAAAGTCAGGTACACAAAGTGCTGAACTTCTAAACTAGAAATTTCTAGCACCAACTGAACAAGTGACAGAATAATACTTCGTGTAATATTCGGCTGAAGTACCAACAATCAGCAAACAGTCAAGGAAACAAACCAACCATATCAAATACAACTAAATAGAGAACTCAAACGACTAACCCCAGGCTAGACAGTACACAGCCTGGGTTGGTCTCGACCGAAACGCAGTTACACAGTGGGCAGGGAAGAAGGGGAGAGGTGCAGCCTGAAGATGTGGGTCTTCATTCTGTGCATGAAGGTGGTCAGGGAGTCAGTAGTTCTGATCTCAATGGGAAGGTCATTCCACCAACACAGAGCCAGGACAGACAGCAGTCTTGAGTGGGCGGGGCAGGAGCAGAGAGGAGGAGGGGCCAGGTGATCAGTAGTAGCGGAGCGTAGGGATCTGACTGGAACTGTGTAGGTAATGGATGGTTGGATGGATGGATTTCTTAAAACTTATTACAGAGCTATAATTATATCTGAAAGAACAAATTGCAGGAGATGGAGTGAAGGTAAAAGGGAAAAAACACTGAGTTTCAAAACAGCACAATACATCCAGAGGACATGGAAAAAAGAGAATGAAATCAAAATGAACTGAATCCAGTGTTAAATGAACACGTTTTCTGTTCTTTTGCAAAACTGCTGTGGTTGTCACTGATTTCTCATCTCGTCTTGTCTTCTTCCGCTTATCCGGGGCCGGGTTGCAGAGGCAGCAGTCTAAGCATGGAAGCCCAAACTTCCCTTTCCCCAGACACCTCGGCCAGCTCCTCGGGAAGAACACTGAGGCGTTCCCAGGCCAGCCGAGAGACATAGTCCCTTCAGCGTGTCCTGGGTCTTCCCCGGGGCCTCCTCCTGGGGGGACATGCCTGAAACACCTCCCCAGGGAGGCGTCCAGGAGGCAACGAAAAGAGATGCCCGAGCCACCTCAGCTGATTCCTCTCGATGTGGAGGAGCAGCAGCTCTACTCCGAGCTCCTCCCGATTGACTGTACTTCTCACCCTATCTCTAAGAGAGCGCCCAGCCACCCTGCGAAGGAAACTCATTTCGGCCGCTTGTATCCGTGATCTTGTTCTTTCAGTCATTACCCAAAGCTCATGACCATAGGTGAGAGTCGGAACGTAGATCGACCGGTAAATCGAGAGCTTCGCCTTTTGGCTCAGCTCCTTCTTCACCACGACGGACCGGTAAAGCGACCGCATCACTGCAGAGGCCGCACCGATCCGCCTGTCGATCTCACGCTCTATCTTGTTCCCTCACTCGTGAACAAGATCCCGAGATACTTAAACTCCTCCACTTGAGGCAGGACTTCTCCACCAACCTGGAGAGGGCAAGCCACCCTTTTCCGGTCGAGAACCATGGCCTTGGACTTGGAGGTGCTGATTCTCATCCCAGCCGCTTCACACTTGACTGCAAACTGCCCCAGTGCATGCTGAAGGTCCTGGTTTGCAGAAGCCAACAGGACAACATCATCCGCAAAAAGCAGAGATTAAATCCTGTGGTTCCCAAACAGGATTCCTTCCAGCCCCTGGCTGCGCCTAGAAATTCTGTCCATAAAAATTATGAACAGAACCAGTGACAAAGGGCAGCCCTGCTGGAGTCCAACATACACTGGGAACAGGTCTGACTTACTACCGGCAATGCGAACCAGACTCCTGCTCTGTTCGTACAGGGACTGGACAGCCCTTAGCAAAGGGCCCCGAACCCCATACTCCCGAAGAGAATACCCCCCACAGAATACCATGAGGGACACGGTCGAATGCCTTCTCCAGATCCACAAAGCACATGTGGACTGGTTGGGCAAACTCCCATGAAACCTCGAGCACCCTATGAAGGGTATAGAGCTGGTCCAGTGTTCCGCGACCAGGATGAAAACCGCATTGTTCCTCCTGGATCCGAGGTTCGACTATCGGCCGAATTCTCCTCTCCAGTACCCTGGAGTAAACCTTCCCTGGGAGGCTGAGAAGTGTGATTCCCCTGTAATTGGAGCACACTCTCCGGTCCCCTTTCTTAAAAAGAGGGACCACCACCCCAGTCTGCCACTCCAGAGGCACTGTCCCTGACCGCCACGCGATGTTGCAGAGGCGTGTCAGCCAAGATAGCCCCACAACATCCAGAGACTTGAGATACTCGGGGCAGTTCTCATCCACCCCCGGTGCCTTGCCACCGAGGAGCTTGCTAACCACCTCAGTGACTTCGGCTTGGGTAATGGACGAGTCCGCCCCTGAGTCATCAGCCTCCGCTTCCTCAATGGAAGATGTGACTGCGGGATTGAGGAGATCCTTGAAGTATTCCTTCCACCGCCCGACAATGTCCCCAGTCAAGGTCAACAGCTCCCCACCTGCACTGTAAACAGTGTTGGCAGAGTACTGCTTCCCCCTCCTGAGGCGCCGGACGGTTTGCCAAAATTTCTTTGAGGCCGACCGATAGTCCTCCATGGCCTCACCAAACTCCTCCCAGTTCCAAGTTTTTGCCTCCACAACTGCCCAAGCTGCAGCACGCCTGGTCTGCCGATACCCATCAGCTGCCTCAGGAGTCCCAGAGGCCAGCATGGCCTGATAGGACTCCTTCTTCAGCTTGACGGCATCCCTTGCTTTCGGTGTCCACCACCGGGTTCGGGGATTGCCGCCACGACAGGCACTGGAGACCTTGCGGCCACAGCTCCGAACAGCCGCGTCTACAATGGAGGTAGAGAACATGGTCCACTCAAACTCAATGTCTCACTGATTTGTTGAAAATAATTTTTTCCAGTAAATCTGATAACTGTAGCTGCATAAAAATAGGTGGATAAGTATTAAGATATGAATGATGACTGATTATTTGATAAATGCTCACTTTAACCAGAAAAAAGAGAGCGAGAGAGAGAGAGAGAGAGACAGACAGACAGACAGACAGACAGACAGACAGGGAGAGAGAGACAGACAGACAGAGACAGGGGAGAGAGACAGACAGACAGAGAGAGACACAGAGAGAGAGATGGGGAGAGAGACAGACAGACAGAGAGAGACAGAAAGAGAGAGACAGACAGACAGAGAGAGACAGAGGGAGAGACAGGGGGAGAGAGACAGACAGACAGACAGGGAGAGAGAGACAGAGAGAGAGACAGACAGACACACGGGAGAGAGAGAGAGACAGAGAGAGACAGGCAGAGAGAGACAGAAAGAGAGAGACAGACAGAGAGAGACAGAGGGAGAGACGGGGAGAGAGACAGACAGACAGAGAGAAAGACGGGGAGAGAGAGACAGACAGAGAGAGAGAGACAGACAGACACACGGGGAGAGAGAGACAGACAGAGAGAGACAGACAGACAGACAGAGAGAGAGACAGAGGGAGAGACATGGGGAGAGAGAGACAGACAGAGAGAGACAGAGAAAGATGTAGGAGAGAGAGACAGAGAGAGATGGAGAGACACACAGACAGACAGAGACAGAGAGAGACAGACAGAGAGAGACAAAGAGAGAGAGAGACAGACAGACAGAGAGACAGAAAGACAGAGATAGAGAGAGAGAGAGAGAGAGAGAGAGAGAGAGAGAGAGAGAGAGATGTATTTATTTATCTTATTTGAGTTTACACAGAAAACCACTTTCTGGTTAAAAAATAAAATGATGTAATAATCAGTCCTAAGCCATATCTCAGTCGTTTCTGTCCTTTCCCGAGTCTCTGCTGTCGCTGCTGATTGTATCAGGTATGTATCGAGCTGCAGGAGGATGTGAACAGAATAATGGACTTGTCGTGTTTATGTAACAGAGGACGAATGTAAAAGAGGATGAATGTAAAAGAGGACGAATGTGTGTGTGTGTGTTTTGTCAGCAGAACAAAAAGCACCACTTGTCCTCTTTTTGATTATGTGACTGGAATGAAGAGCCTGTGACACCAATGACTGGTGCTGGAGAGAGAGAGAGAGAGAGAGAGAGAGAGAGAGAGAGAGAGAGAGAGACAGACAGACAGAGGATGATTTGAATGCAGAGGATGAGTGAGAATGACCTTCATCGTGAGTGAACAGCAGGTGGGACTGTCCAGAAACCAATGAGCTGGAGCTGAACAACATCTGCTGTTGTCCATATTTGTTTCCGGTACGTGTTTTATGTCTTTCTGTTTGCTATCCAGATTATTTCGTTTCTCTGTTTTCCACATCACACAGATACAAGAACATACAGTGAGTTGCACACATTTTCACCACTGTTGAACTTTTCTGCCTTTTGGAGTGTTAAAAACTCAACTGAAATGTATTTAATTGGGATTAAAGGTCATGGATTAACACAAAAATAGCCCTGTAAAAATAAAATAAAAAATTAATACAAAAATTACATTAAAAAAGATACTGAGTGAAGCATGGTGGTGGTAGCATCATGTTGAGAGTTCCTCCTTTTGCTTGCTTCTCGAACTAATTCCTTCTTTAAGAGGTTCCTGTTGCCATTTTCTCTCCATTAAAGGTTTTGATACGTTTTTAAAACCAATCCCGGATACGTCTCCAGAACTTTTTTCCTCAACTTATTCTGATAGCTGCTTGATCTTCATCATGCAGTTTGTTTCGGTGCGTTCTTGAACAAACTCTTGGTTCTTTGAGGTACATCAGTATTAATATAGTGATCACATGACACTTTAATATAACGGTCGACTACATTTCAGATACTTTTACCTTCACGCCATCGCCTGTGAGTTATTCTTTCTGATATAATTATAGTTCTGGAATAAGTTTTAAAGAATCCATCCATCCATTATCTTCACAGCTTATCTTTCAGGGTTGCGAGGGAAGATGGAGCCAGTCCCATCTGACTCTGGGTGAGAGACTGGGTACACCCTTGGCATGTTGCCAATCTATCGGAGGCCAAACACAGAGAGACGAATAGCCATGCATGCTCACGGGTAACTTAGAGTGACCAGTTGACCTGATCTGCATGTCTTTGGATTGTAGGAGGAAACCGGCGCAGGCAACGCCACACTGAAAGGCCACAGTTGGACATGAGGTTCAAACCCTGAAACTTCTTTCCGTGAAGCAACAGTGTGAACCACTGTACCACCGTGTTGCCCCTTTAAGAGAAACTACTATTTTAGGCAATCACAAAATCATTTATGCTTTTGAGGAACCAAATGCGGTTGCTATGAGTTATATCCTTTTGTCTATGTATTGTCCTGACTTTGAGCTCATTAGGAGGAAAAACAAAAAATGTTCATCAAAATAAAGCATCCAGTAGTCTATTTATCCATCCAATCTGTCTCTCTGTCTGTTCACCTGTGCAAATTGACACGGCTGGATGCACATACTCCATACTTTGCACATGGATTGGTGACACGCCAAGACAACATTTTCGATTTTCCAAAACATGGGATTAGTGCTAATCCAAGACACTATTCATTTCCCATAGGCTACATGCTTGCGCTGACACACTGCGCACAGCCTCAGCGGCGAATCCCCTCCCCCACTCGCCTGACAGTTTTGATTGTACAAGACCTCCCAATCAGCACTCCTCGCCGGAGACTTCCGCTACGATTTATATCATTTTGACAGAACAGAGTGAAAACATACAGTATATATCGCGCATGCCCACTCAACTCTCCACTGGGCCTTCTAGACCTGTGTTATACAAAGGTATTTGATGTTTGACTCCCTTTAGTTAACGATCCAATTCCTCGACAATCAGAGGAAATCAGGTGCACGGGCAATAACTGCTAGAGCAGCAGCTACAATTATCGACAGTCCATAATTATCGACACCTTTTCAGATTTACCAATAAAAACAATTTTATAAAGCTGAGTTTCAGTTCCAACAGTTATTATTGGTTAATTAATCAACCGGAAGACCCTCCCTTGCCCTTTGATCTTGTCATCTGATGACACAACTCGTTACCTGAGATGGAATTTTTTTCGCACGATCAGCAATCTCAGGAAAACCCGGACGTCATCATCGCAGGTAAGCATGGTGGAAAGATCATGGACATGATTTTACTGATCAAATTCACCGATATTTATTGATCTCCTTGTCGAAACCTACTTTATTTCTTATTATTTCATTTGACAGCCGCTATTTTGTATCTAAACGCACGTTTGAGAAGTCACGTGTGTGAGGTGTCAGTAATAGTGATCACTTTCACCGGTGTCCACCATTATCGACACCCTGTGGAATTAAGGGACATTTACAACTGTTATGGATCGATCTTTGTGTAACATTGTTGAAGTAGATGAAGAACTTTAAAAAAATAAAAGTGCTGTGATTTATAATCATTTTTTTTTCTGATTCATAACAGAATGGAATGTTTATAGAGTATTTGGAATCCGATTGCAATAAATAGAATTCGAGCAGAATTAAATTCCGAGCATATAAAAAAATCACATGCTTGAAATAGTCAGGTTTTTCTATTCCATTCAGAAAAAATATATATATTTTTTGCAGTTTGTTGTAAATATCGACCACATATTACAATATCAGTAGACATTTTATATTTTGGTTTGAGGAATGACGTGCGACCTTTGACCTGGATGTTCATGTGGTTACAATATACAATATCAGTTGTTTGTTGAGGCGGCACGGTGGTGTAGTGGTTCGCGCTGTCGCCTCACAGCAAGAAGGTCCGGGTTCGAGCCCCGTGACCGGCAAGGGCCTTTCTGTGCGGAGTTTGCATGTTCTCCCCGTGTCCGCATGGGTTTCCTCCGGGTGCTCCGGTTTCCCCCACAGTCCAAAGACATGCAGGTTAGGTTAACTGGTGACTCTAAATTGACCGTAGGTGTGAATGTGAGTGTGAATGGTTGTCTGTGTCTATGTGTCAGCCCTGTGATGACCTGGCGACTTGTCCAGGGTGTACCCCGCCTTTCGCCCGTAGTCAGCTGGGATAGGCTCCAGCTTGCCTGCGACCCTGTAGAGCAGGATAAAGCGGCTAGAGATGATGAGATGAGTTGCTTGTTGATATTTATTAGTAAACTACAAAACTAGAAATTAATACAAACAACAACGAATGATTAACAAAATGTGATCTAGGAAAATACTTCAAAAGTGGAACAAAAAGATTTTCTGACACAGGTTAAACATTATCAGTTCATTTGTTTACAGACCTTAGAATTATTTCCTCATTTATATAAACACCGACATCCATATATTTATATCAAAGATATTTTGTACTAAATATAAGTCTATGTAAAACAAATTTTCAATAAAAACTATGCTTTGTTAACTTAATACCACATACTGATTATTATTTTATAAATAATCATCTGGGTGTCGATAATTGTGGAACGGTGTCGATAACTGTGGACAAAGGTGTTGATAACTGTGGAACGGTGTCACGTGATCTGATACGCTAAGTAATCGGGAATCGACTCTTTTTTTTTCCAGTGGAAGTTTGAGTAATTATTCATGCACAATTTACATTTTGAAAGTCTTTTCTATTTTTGCAACGGCCAAAAGATCATTAAGGTGTCGATAATTGTAGTTGATCATTATAAAACAGTGCTAAAGCCAGGAAAATTCTTTGATTTATATTCACCTATGCACCAGTCACACTATAATCTTTCTCATTGCTACAGTGATGTGGCCACTCTGACACCTTTTTCTTCCAGCCATCAAAGTATCTCAGGAAGATTACAGTACTGGTTTCCTGTTGCCTTCTACTGGATTATTATAAAAGTTTTGTTCTATTAACCAGTCACACCTATGGGCAATTTAGAGTGACCAGTTGACCTAGTCTTTGGGAGGAAAGCCAAACAGACATGGGAGAACATGCAAACTCCACCCAGAGAGGCCCCTGCTGGCTGCAAGATTTGAACCTGGAACCTTCTTGCTGTGAGGCGACAGTGCTAACTACTATTCTATAAATAAATTCATGATCTGGTAATGTTAACGTGTAACTGTTTGTGTTGCAAAAATCTGCCTTCAGAAGAAAATAACCTGATTTACAGCCATTCACATGCAGTTTTACCGCAAATGAGATTGTGGCAGCGGGGGCGTGGTCAAGCGCCGGTCTGTGACAGGAGGGTGGAGCCGGGGAAGGTGAGTGGCAGAATCGCTACACCTGACAGTAGTTAACCTGTGTTTTGTGTGTGTTTTCCCAGTAACCGCTCCCTATTTAAGGAGGCAGAGAGAGAGCAGAGGGAGCGCAACCCGGGACTAGATGCAGAGAGAGTGTGTGTGTATGGGCTTACGCCACAGTATACTGAAAAGTTGTGGAAATAAATAGCCTTCTCTGCCTCAAAGCGTGTCCTGCCGTCCTCTGTGCTCCACCCACACATTAAAAGCGCTACAGTGGTGCCGGAACCCGGGAAAGGTGGAGCACCACCTTTGCAGCCCCATGGAATCCTCCCTGTTCGCGGACTTGGTCCACGCCCTCGCCACGGCTCAGCAGAGCCAGCACCAGGCACTCGTCATGCTCCGAAAGGAGCAGGAGCGACGCTTTGAAGCCCTGGTGCTGGCCCAGCAGGAAGATCGAGGGGCGTTCCGGCATCTCCTCGCGTCGGCGGGATCCACCAGCGCCCTGGCCGCGGGCCCGTCTCCCCTCACCATGACCAAGATGGGCCCGCAGGATGACCCCGAGGCATTTATCACCTTGTTCGAGCAAGTCGCCGAAGCCTCGGGGTGGCCGATGGAGCAGCGCGCGGCGCGCCTCCTCCCCCTCCTCACGGGAGAGGCGCAGCTGGCTGCACTACAGCTCCCCGCTGACCGCCGGCTGGCCTACGCCGACCTTCGCAGGGCCGTCCTCCAGCGCGTGGGGCGCACGCCCGAACAACAGCGCCAGCGCTTCCGCGCGCTGTGGATGGAGGAAGTCGGCCAGCCATTCACGTTCGGCCAGCAACTCCGGGACACCTGCTGGTGGTGGCTGAGGGCAGACGATCGCGACGCCGAGGGAATCATCGATCAGGTGGTGCTGGAGCAATTCATCGCCCGCTTACCAGCCGGAACCGCGGAGTGGGTCCAGTGCCACCGCCCGACGTCGCTGGATCAGGCCGTAGGACTGGCGGAGGATCATTTGGCAGCTGTTCTGGCGGCAGGACGGCCAACGACGCTGCCTCTTCTCCCCTCTTCTCTCTCTCTCTCCCCCCCCCCCCCCGTGTCCCGTCCTCGCCCCATTCCCCCACCACGGAGGCGGGGGCCGGCTCCACCCCAGCCGGCCTGCTGCACCCGTGGTGCCCTCCCGTTTCTCCCTTCTGTGTCTGTCTCTCCCCCCCCTCAGGTGAGTGAGCCCCAGAACACAGCTGCAGAGGGAAGGCCCGGGCCGGTTTCCTGGTGCTGCAGGGAACCGGGCCACCTGCAGCAACAGTGCGCAGCTATGGAGGTGGGGGCGGTGGTGCGGATCCCCGACGCGCCAGAAGCTGCCCTCGATCGGACCGGAGCGTATCACATACCGGTAAGTGTACAAGGGGCTACATATCAGGCGTTGGTGGATTCGGGTTGCAATCAGACCACGATCCACCAAAGCCTGGTGCAAGACGAGGCATTGGGGGGAGCACAGGGGGTGAAGGTGTTGTGTGTGCACGGGGATGTTCACAGATACCCGTTGGTGTCGGTCCACATATATTTCAGAGGGGAAAAATCCATAGTGAAGGCGGCGGTTAATCCTCGCCTTACCCACTTTTTAATTTTGGGGACTGATCGGCCGGGATTTCAGGGTTTAATGGCACGCCTAGTAAAGAGTGGGTCCTGCCGGTTGACAGGGGAGGGTCCTGGTGTCGCTTTGGCTGGAGCTGCGGTCGCAGAGCCGTCTACGTCATCTCTGCGACAGAGTGAGGAGCCGCCGGCTCCTCCTCTTTCTATTGGGGAATCCCTCGCGGATTTCCCACTGGAACAATCGCGAGACGAGATTCTGCAACACGCGTTTGACCAAGTGAGAGTAATCGATGGTCAAACGCTCCAGCCGAACGCCACCCCGTCCTTCCCCTATTTTTCCATTTTGAAGGATAGATTATATCGAGTGACGCAGGACACTCAGACGAAAGAACAAGTCACCCAGTTATTAATTCCAAAGAGCCGCCGGGAATTGGTATTCCAGGCGGCTCACTTTAATCCCATGGCTGGACATCTCGGGCAGGATAAGACACTAGCCTGGATAATGGCCTGATTCTATTGGCCGGGGATTCGCGGCGACGTCCGTAAGTGGTGTACGGCGTGCCGCGAATGCCAGTTAGTAAACCCAGCGGCCATTCCAAAAGTGCCCTTGCGCCCCCTACCATTAATCGAGACCCCGTTCGAAAGAATTGGGATGGATCTCGTCGGGCCATTAGATCGGTCAACACGAGGGTACCACTTTATATTGGTTCTGGTGGACTATGCAACGCGATACCCGGAAGCGATGCCTCTTCGCAATATCTCAGCACGCAGTATTGCAGAGGCCCTCTTCCACGTCATCTCCCGGGTTGGAATCCCGAAAGAGATTCTGACTGACCAAGACACCTCGTTTATGTCACGAACACTGAGCGAACTGTATGGGTTACTGGGTATTAAGCCGATCTGCACCAGCGTTTATCACCCACAGACGGACGGTTTAGTTGAACGGTTCAATCGCACCCTCAAAAATATTATCAAAAAATTCGTTAGTGAGGACGCACGTAACTGGGATAAGTGGCTTGAACCCTTGTTATTTGCAGTGCGAGAGGTCCCCCAAGCCTCCACGGGTTTTTCCCCGTTTGAATTATTATATGGGCGTAAGCCACGTGGCATCTTAGATGTACTGCGGGAAAATTGGGAGGAGGGACCTTCACAGAGCAAAAATGAAATTCAGTACGTTATGGACCTGCGCGCAAAACTCCACACGCTCACCCACCTAACTCAGGAGAATTTGCGGCAGGCCCAGGAATGGCAGGTCCGCCTGTACAACAAGGGCACGTGCCTTAGAGAGTTCACTCCTGGAGATAAGGTACTCGTCCTGTTGCCCACGTCGAGCTCCAAATTAATCGCCAAGTGGCAAGGACCCTTTGAGGTCACACGGCGAGTCGGGGACGTCGATTATGAGGTTAGGCGAACGGACAGGGAGGGGGCACTACAGATCTACCACCTCAATCTGCTGAAACTCTGGAACAAGGAGGTCCCCGTGGCGTTGGTGTCGGTAGTTCTGGAGAAGGCGGAGCTGGGGCCGGAGGTTCAAAAAGGGACATTGGCAGCACGTACCTCTCCGGTCCCCTGTGGAGACCACCTCTCCCCAACCCAACTCACGGAGGTCGCCCAGTTGCAGGCCGAGTTTTCAGATGTGTTCTCGCCCCTGCCCGGTCACACTAACCTCATAGAACACCACATAGAGACGCCCCCAGGGGTGGTAGTGCATAGCCGCCCTTACAGGCTACCCGAACACAAAAAAAAGGTGGTTCGGGAAGAACTTCAGGCCATGCTCCAAATGGGCATCGTCGAGGAGTCCCACAGTGACTGGAGCAGCCCGGTGGTCTTGGTTCCCAAGGCCGACGGCTCGGTCCGGTTCTGTGTGGACTATAGAAAAGTCAACGCGGTGTCTAAATTCGACGCGTATCCAATGCCTCGTATTGATGAGCTGCTCGATCGACTAGGCACGGCTCGCTTTTACTCGACACTGGATTTGACGAAGGGATATTGGCAGATCCCCTTGACTCCATTATCCCGGGAGAAAACGGCCTTTTCCACACCGTTCGGCTTACACCAGTTCGTCACACTTCCGTTTGGGCTGTTTGGGGCACCCGCTACGTTTCAGCGGCTGATGGACAGGGTCCTCCAGCCCCACGCCACCTATGCGGCCGCTTATTTAGACGACATTATCATTTATAGTAATGACTGGCAGCGGCACCTGCAACACCTGAGGGCCGTCCTTAGGTCGCTGAGGTGGGCGGGACTCACTGCCAACCCAAGGAAGTGTGTGATTGGGCGGGTGGAAGTACGGTATCTGGGCTTCCACTTGGGCAACGGGCAGGTGCGTCCCCAAATTAATAAGACAGCAGCGATTGCGGCCTGCCCGAGGCCCAAGACCAAAAAGGGGGTGAGACAGTTCCTGGGGCTGGCTGGCTACTATCGTAGGTTTATACCTAATTATTCGGACGTCACCAGCCCGCTGACTGACCTCACTAAAAAGGGGGCGCCAGATCCGGTCCAGTGGACGGAGCAGTGCCAGCGGGCTTTCTCTGAGGTAAAGGCTGCACTGTGTGGGGGGCCACTTTTACACTCCCCTGACTTCTCTCTCCCTTTTATGTTACAGACAGATGCGTCAGACGGAGGGCTGGGGGCTGTTTTGTCCCAGCAGGTGGAGGGGGAGGATCACCCGGTCCTTTACATCAGCCGGAAGCTGTCAGTGCGTGAGGGGCGCTACAGCACGATTGAGAAAGAGTGCCTGGCGATCAAGTGGGCGGTCCTCGCCCTCCGTTACTACCTGCTGGGGCGCCCTTTCACCCTCTGTTCGGAGCACGCACCCCTCCAGTGGCTCCACCGCATGAAGGATGCCAACGCGCGGATCACCCGTTGGTATCTGGCACTCCAACCCTTCAACTTCAAGGTGGTCCGCAGGCCGGGGGCGCAGATGGTCGTGGCGGACTTCTTCTCCCGTCAAGGGCGCCCGGGTCAGCCGGTGGGGGTATGTGGCAGCGGGGGCGTGGTCAAGCGCCGGTCTGTGACAGGAGGGCGGAGCCGGGGAAGGTGAGTGGCAGAATCGCTACACCTGACGGTAGTTAACCTGTGTTTTGTGTGTGTTTTCCCAGTAACCGCTCCCTATTTAAGGAGGCAGAGAGAGAGCAGAGGGAGCGCAACCCGGGACTAGATGCAGAGAATGTGTGTGTGTATGGGCTTACGCCACAGTATACTGAAAAGTTGTGGAAATAAATAGCCTTCTCTGCCTCAAAGCGTGTCCTGCCGTCCTCTGTGCTCCACCCACACATTAAAAGCGCTACAGAGATGTTCAGTTATTTTATTACAGTCATTTTTCTGATAAAATAATCTCATCCATGAGCAAGACAGATGCCCAGCTGGCCTTCTTTCTGTTGAAGTGATATTACATAAGCTGCCTTGCTATGTGTTGTGCTGTTGCACTTGCTTGATGTTTGGCTGGGTTAGCAAAGCTGTTGACTCGCTAGCTTTCGATCAATAGTCGATCTAACCCTTCAGCTTGTAAACAAACGCACATATACAGCTGTCCATGAGGGGAGCTCAAAGCGCAGCTTAGCGGTTTTACCGGAAGTGAAATAGCTGGTGGTCTAAACGGCTGTCTTAGCGCAAACAGCTAGCGATAACTTATCAGAGTACGCTCGTAATCTATAAGCCGCTGCTCACTTTAGATATATAGAAGATTGCTCTGTGCAATGGAATCGACCCCTACAGTCTGGGAAAGAAGGATTTGTCATATGATCTCGAAAACTACCCTTCAGTCGAGTTCCCTGACATCTCAAACTATCTGGTGTTGCAGACGTCCTTCTACACCGCAAAACAGATGAAAGCGTGGAAGAGTATGGAGGCTTACGACTTTTTTGTATGTGGCTGGGTAAAGGATCTCGGGATCAAGTCGCTGCCGAATGAATCCTGGATTGTTTTTGCCCGTGTAAGTATGTTTTTTTAAGCTTTTCGTTTGCGTCTTTACAATGAAGCGCTGCAAGTTGAAGTGTAAACAAACAACAGTTGGCTTGATTCTCACTTGTGTTGGCTCTTATCTCTCAGCTAAATCACTCACAAAGATCAGAAACCCCTTAAAGACCTGGATCTTAGGGTGTTTTCACACTTGGTCCCTTTCAGCCATCTAACCGAACTCAGATCAATGACTCAGCATTTTTTGCGCATATGTGAACACTCCAACCGTACCCAGACCCCTTTAAAGCGAACCGAACTGAGACCACCTCAGGAGGTGGTCTCAGTACGGTTCGCTAAAAATCAACGGTACGGTTCGCCTAATCTGCGCATTGTGAACAAAAAGCGCATTGGGTTCACTTCGCCTTTTTCACTGTAGTTTAACCTTCTTCGTTTGCCGTAGTTGGTCATGTGACTGTAGCAGGGAAACTCAACTTCCTTTTGGAACTTACCACAGTCGCTTTACAGTTCTCTGAACTTACTGACTGATGAGGTGGCCACAATAATATAACTATATTATAAATATATAATATAATATAATATAATATAATATAATATAATATAATATAATATAATATAATATAATATAATAAATTTATTTTCCTTAATCTGCACTATTTTGATCAAAGAATACAGCAGGGCAAGCATGGCAGCAGACATTTTGATTCAAGAGAAAATTACCCAGAATTCCGTACACTGGGGGTCTGAGGGCTCTAGAGGACCTGGTGTGAACAGAAAGAGGACTGAGGCCCCATCAAAGCTTAACTGGACCAGAAAGAGAACCCAGTCCTCTTTGTAATAAATTCACAGTGTGAACACAAAAAGAACTGAGTTCTTTTTCTGTTGGTCCACTTTTTGGTCCACTTAAAGAGGACTGAGTTTGGTTCCTTTAAAGGGGACCAGGTGTGAAAACACCCTTAGTTAAACAAGATGGAGAAGAGATCACGGCGCATTGTAACTGTACGGCTGGGTAAGAATTTTGTCACGACCTTCATGCATATGGACTTTGTGGGGAGGAAACAAAGAAACAGCTGGGGACTTTAGCACTTCGTGACAAAAAAAAGGACTGTAAAATAATGACACATAGCAAGAAAAGCGCTTGGAATGCACTAAGGACAGAGCTGAGAGGGAAATACAAACCTTTCACCAAGTGATCACTGCAAACTCGAGCATGCTTCGACTCGGCTCCCTTCGATTTCACTGAGAGGTTCAAAAGCCACCTTTCTCCACGTCTTTTTGTGAAATCCTGTGTTCATTCACCCTTTTTTATTAGTTCACGGCGAACCCTGAAGAAACTTTTATCAGTTTCACGGTTTGATCAATTCAAACAACCTAAAACAACGCAAGCGTAAGGCATTTTTCATGTAAGTAATGCGCCTTCTCCGTACAAACGCTTTGTCAACTGAGTTTTGGTAGACCACCAGATAAAGTTTTGAATAACTAATGAGGTGGATGTTATGTCATGTGAAACCCAGCAATATTTACGACAGTGGTGTAAAAGTGAATTTCACTCCGCAACTGTAGGGGGAGCCCAGGAGCAAAAAATACAACTTCTCACATAATGAGGCTTTAAAGCGATTAACCAGGAAATTTTGAAAGTACGGGGTTATGAAATGTCATCATTATACATTAATACAAGATGTTCTCGACGAAAACGGACTTTCGCTTAAAAAACACGTTAAAGTTGGAACATCAGTCCATTGGGCCATTTCCATGGGTGTGGCCATATTGGAATAGCCAGATACATGAATGGATGCATTAGGAGATGAAAATGAAGGTGGTGCTGTGTGACGTAGGATTCCACATGTCTTGTTCATTCCGTCCTGGATCTGAGATGTTTGGCTGAGTGGCTTCATCAAGTAAAGCGAGAAAACTTTGCTCCTGGAAAAAGCAGCGAACTGTGCAGTGAGTATTTTACAGAATATTGTGGATTTGTGGAGGACTTGGATGAAAAAAATCACTAGGAAGAAGCGAGACACGACTCGTCACACGAGGCAGAAACGACAACTGAAGCCAGGCACGATCCCGACTTTGTTTCACCACAAAACACTGACAGCATGACAGCATACCGTGTCATGCATCAAACGGATGGAAAATAAGCAGGTAAATATATATATATATTTTTTTAAATAAATAGACAATAAACTAGCCACTACTTTATTTTGGTTCCTTTTCTAATCCTGCACTGCCATAATTTTTGTGCAGAAATGCAAACAAATTGACTCAGACCATAATACGCTAGACCATAATATTATACTTTAGTCCAGTACAGCATGCACTTGTACACCTCCACTGTGCTTGCGGAAAATGACATCGCGCATGATGGAGTTATGGAGGCCTCCCTGACAAAAAATAGTCCCGTCTATTTTCATCACTTTAGTGGTTATATTGTTAAGAACAAATTCAACGTGGGTGGCACGGTGGTGTAGTGGTTAGCGATGTTGCCTCACAGCAAGGAGGTCCGGGTTCAAGCCCCGTGGCCGGCGAGGGCCTTTCTGTGTGGAGTTTGCATGTTGTCCGTGTGGGTTTCCTCCGGGTGCTCCGGTTTCCCCCACAGTCCAAAGACATGCAGGTTAGGCTAACTGGTGACTCTAAATTGACCGTAGGTGTGAATGTGAGTGTGAATGGTTGTCTGTGTCTATGTGTCAGCCCTATGATGACCTGGCGACTTGTCCAGGGTGTACCCCGCCTCTTGCCCATAGTCAGCTGGGATAGGCTCCAGCTTGCCTGTGACCCTGTAGAACAGGATAAAGTGGCTAGAGATAATGAGATGAGATGAAATTCAACGTGCATCTGTTTTTTAAATAAAGGACAGACGTAAAGACCGACTTTTAGCTTAATTTGTTTATTTGTGAGATACGTATTTCCTTTAAAGCATTTCTGATAAAAATGGTTTGCTTGTTATTAACCCTTTGATGCAAAACATGGGTCAAAAGTGACCCGGCTGAGTTTTTATCTTCTATATCTTTGCAATAAATTAATTCCATCATTCAGTATTCAAGGTATTCCTCAATTAACTTGTTTTTGATCATCATACATCCTTATTTTATTTTTTCCTTTCTTACTTTTTGAATAAAAACCCTTTTTGTATCACTACCCTTCTAATGCACAACATGGGTCAAAAACGACCTGCATTCATTTTCCAGGTTATTTCATGTATGGCTGAGTGTTTCTATGATATGCTTTTGAAATAAATTCATTTTGTCATTTACTTTTCCAAATATGCAGTAAATATCTTATTTTTGTTTAGCACAAATCATCATTTTTATTTTTCCTTTCTTAAGTTATGAACAAGCACAGCTTTTGTAATTCTACATCAAGTTTACACACATGGGTCAGAACCGACCCGCATGCATTTACTCCAGCGTTTGGTGGGAACTGTGAATTGTGCTTGTGTCAGACATTTCACAGCTCAGCACAGCGCCCTTTGCCCATCTCATACATGGAAGTAATGTTTTTCAATTGTTCTAACATTACCTTAGAAAAAAATTTGATTATGTTTAGGTTACCTTGAGAGTGAGTAGATTACTTGTCAGAAAGTTACAAGTAATTACTATTAGCTACACTACCGTTCAAAAGTTTGGGGTCACTTTGAAATGTCCTTATTTTTGAAAGAAAAGCACTGTTCTTTTCAATGAAGATCACTTTAAACTAATCAGAAATCCACTCTATATATTGCTAATGTGGTAAATGACTATTCTAGCTGCAAATGTCTGGTTTTTGGTGCAATATCTCCATAGGTGTATAGAGGCCCATTTCCAGCAACTCTCACTCCAGTGTTCTAATGGTACAATGTGTTTGCTCATTGCCTCAGAAGGCTAATGGATGATTAGAAAACCCTTGTACAATCATGTTAGCACAGCTGAAAACAATTCAGCTCTTTAGAGAAGCTATAAAACTGACCTTCCTTTGAGCAGATTGAGTTTCTGGAGCATCACATTTGTGGGGTCGATTAAATGCTCAAAATGGCCAGAAAAATGTCTCGACTATATTTTCTATTCATTTTACAACTTATGGTGGTAAATAAAAGTGTGACTTTTCATGGAAAACACAAAATTGTCTGGGTGACCCCAAACTTTTGAACGGTAGTGTACCTAGCTGTTGACATACTTTAGTTAGCTAATTTTATTGTAGTTGGCTTAGCTAACTCCATAGTTAATAAATAAATAACTGGCCCCATTCACTGCTAAAGTAATTACTTGAAACAAATTATTATTATAGTATTAAGACATTTAATTTTAAATCACACTTGGATGACCCATGTGTAGTAATATAAAAAGTATTTTTGTTCATAAAGTAGGAAAGAAAAAATTAAATTAATGATTTGTGGTAATTAAAAACAAGATATTTAAAGAATATTTGGAATATTCAATCATAAAATAAATTGATTTCAAAAGATAGAGCAAAGAAAAACTCAGTCAGCATGAAATAACCTGGAAAATGAATGAGGGTAATTTTTGACCCATGTTGTGCATTAGAAGGGGTGTGCATATGTTTTGCATCAAAGAGTTAAGGGAACTGTGTTGATCATAAGTGTCTGTGCATTGACTTCAGACCACAGTGAGATATTTGGGGGAAAAAAACAAAAACATCTGCATGGCATGGTGGTGTAGTGGTTAGCACTGTCGCCTCATAGCAAGAAGGTCCTGGGTTCGAGCCCAGTGGCCATCGAGGGCCTTTCTGTGTGGAGTTTGCATGTTGTCCGGGTGGGTGTGCTCTGGTTTCCCCCAAAGACATGCAGGTTAGGCTAATTGGTGGCTCTAAATTGACTGTAGGTGTGAATGGTTGTTTGTCTCTGCGTCAGCCCTGTGATGACCTGGCGACTTGTCCAGGGTGTACCCCGCCTCTCGCCCATAGTCAGCTGGGATAGGCTCCAGCTTGCCTGTGACCCTGTAGAACAGGATACGTGGCTCCAGATAATGGATGGATGGATCTGCCAGTTTCCCAAAAGACAATTCTTTATTCAAAAATAGAGAAAAACAAAGAAGAACGTTTTCTTTGAGTTTTTTTTCTCAGAAAATAAGCAAAGCAATAAAAAAATATACATACACCCATAATACACACGTTATGTTCCAGGCTTGCCTTGTGTTGGTATATGAGCTTCTAACGCAAATAAATGAGTCAATTACTGACGCCTTTCTGCTCTCTAATGTCTTCATCAGACATAATGAAATGATCACGGTGTGCCTCTCTGTATATACAATTCATAACAAGGCACAGGAAACAAACAATGTGATCACTACACCAGCGAAAACCATTGTCAAGAAATATGGCAACAGCGACCGTGAGAAAGTGCCATTTGAGTCTGGTTTATCAGGATTTCTGCCATTGTGAAATACAACAAGCATTTCATCTGCAGTCACTTAGCGCCAGTGCTAAATGTATGTCTCTCACACACACACTCGGGCGAAGTTGGTTCACGGAGATTTAAAGGACAGTTGCAATAATGAACAGTTGAGAGTGATGGCAGTGTCTTTAAAAAAGCAGTGTTTCTGTTTTGTGCCCCATAAACAGCTGGAGCTTGGTGTTCATCTCCGTGAGCGCCTGAGACAGAAGTAAGATTGAGAGGACGATGAAGCGAGTGGATTGATGAAGACAATCTGCTCCTGTCCAGCTGGTGTAACTCACTGTGTGTAGTACTGTGTAAATCCCAAACATCACACGCATAAGGAAGTAGAAATGGCTTGGAAAGAAAAAGGTTCTTTATCAGTGACAGGGCAAAACTGCTAACAGGATGATGATAATTCTCTCCTTCTTCTTCTTCTTCTTTTGGCTACTCCTGTTAGGGGTTGCTACAGCAGTTCATCTGGATCTGCATACAGTGTCTTGCAAAAGTATTCATCCCCCTTGGCGTTTGTCCTGTTTTGTTGCATTACAAGCTGGAATTAAAATGGATTTTAGAGGGTTAGCACCATAAGATGAAAAAACAGAAATCTGGAGTGTGCATAGGTATTCACCCCCTTTCATATGAAACCCCTAAATAAGAGCTGGTCCATCCAATTCACTTCATAAGTCCCATAATTACTTGATTAAGATCCACCTGTGTGCAATCAAAGTGTCACATGATGTCTGTATAAATCAACCTGTTCTGGAAGGACCCTGACTCTGCAACACGACTAAGCAAGCAACATGAAAACCAAGGAGCCTCCAAACAGGTCAGAGACAAAGTTGTGGAGAAGTATAGATCAGGGTTGGGTTATAAAAAAAAAAATCACAAACTTTGAATATCCCACAGAGCACCATTAAATCCATTATTGCAAAATGGAAAGAATATGGCACCACTACAAACCTGACAAGAGAAGACCTCACCCACCAAAACTCACAGACCGGGCAAGGAGGGCATTAATCAGAGATGCAACAAAGACACCAAAGATAACACTGAAGGAGCTGCAAAGATCCACAGCGGAGATGGGAGTATCTGCCCAGAGGGCCACTTTAAGCCGTACACTCCACAGACTGGGGCTTTGTGGAAGAGTGGCCAGAAAAAAGCCATTGGTTAAGAAAACACATTTGAAGTTTGCCCAACAGCATGTGGCAGACTCCCCAAACACATGTAAGAAGATCCTGTGGTCAAATGAGACTAAAATCGATCTTTTTGGCCATCGTGGAAAATGTCATGTGTGGCGCAAACACAACACCCTGAGAACACCCTTCCTATAGTGAAGCATGGTGGTGGCAGCATCATGCTGTGGGGATGTTTTTCATCTGCAGGGACAGGAAAGCTGGTCAGGACTGAAGGAAAGATGGATGGCACTAAATACAGGACAATTCTGGAGGAAATCCTGTTTGAGTCGGCTAGAGGTTTCAGACTGGGATGAAGGTTCATGTTCCAGCAGGACAATGACCCTAAACATACTGCTAAAGCTACACTGGAGTGGCTTAACCTCCTAGGGCTTAGCAGTCACATGCGTGGACAGCACTTTATGGAAATTCGGAACAAGAATCCACATATGTGGACATACTTTTTCTCTAAAAGTACATCTTATCAAAAGATGATGCTTAGTTTTTATTCTAATCAGGTTCTAATAAGCTCAAATAGCAAAGAGAAATAAAAAATGCATGTAAAAAAACAGCTTGGGCCTTAGGAGGTTAAAGGGAAACATTTAAATGTCTTGGAATGACCTGATCATAGCCCAGACCTCAATCCAAATGAGAGTCTGTGGCATAACTTGAAGATTGCTGTACACCAACGCAACCCATCTAACTTGATGGAGTTGGAGCAGTTTTGCCTTGAGGAATGGGCAAAAATCCCAGTGGCTAGATGTGCTAAGCTAATACTGTAGAAACATACCCCAAGAGACTTGCAGCTGTAATTGCAGCAAAAGGTGGCACTACAAAGTATTGACTTTGGGGGGGTGAATACCTATGCACACTCCAGATTTCTGTTTTTTTCATCTTAATTGTTGTTTGTGTCACAATAAAATAACAATTTTCACCTTTAAAGTTGTAGGCCTGTTCTATAATTTAAGAGATTTGTTTTTTTGCAATGTTCCTACTCGGCAATGCGCCCTTCGTTTTGGTCCAATCATAACCCATTTGTTATCCACTTGGAAGGCTGTAGAAAGACAAACAGGATCTATATCAAAATGGCATCATCACTTTCCACTTTTTAATAATAATGGGTTTCTGTCTGGGAGTACCCCATTTAGATCTCCTCAATGGTCAGAGTGCAACATCACAATTCTTGGAGACCTGTATGATGACAAAGGCTTAAGAACGTTTCAGGACCTGAAGTCGAAATACAATATACCGGCCTCTACTTTCTACTTATACTTACGCATCAGATCAGCTCTTAATGCTCTTGGTGTTCCTCTTGACACAAAATTACCAGTGCATACAGGGAGTGCAGAATTATTAGGCAAGTTGTATTTTTGAGGATTAGTTTTATTATTGAAAAACAACTATGTTCTTGATGAACCCAAAAGACTCATAAATATCAAAGCTGAGTATTTTTGGAAGTTGGAGTAGGGCTTTCTTAGTTTTAGCTATCTTAGGAGGATATCTGTGTGTGCAGGTGACTATAACTGTGCATAATTATTAGGCAACTTAACAAAAAACAAACATATACCCATTTCACTCATTTATTTTCACCAGGGAAACCAATATAACAACTCAACATTCACTAATATACATTGCTGGCATTCAAAAACAAAAAAAAAAACAAATCAGTGACTAATATAGCCGCCTTTCTTTACAAGGACACTCAAAAGCCTGCCATCCATGGATTCGGTCAGTGTTTTGATCTGTTTGCGATCAACATTGCGTGCAGCAGCAACCACAGCCTCCCAGACACTGTTCAGAGATGTGTACTGTTTCCCCTCCTTGTAGATCTCACATTTGATGAGGGACCACAGGTTTTCTATGGGGTTCAGATCAGGTGAACAAGGAGGCCACGTCATTAATCTTTCTTCCTTTAGACCCTTTCTGGCCAGCCATGCTGTGGAGTACTTGGATGCGTGTGATGGAGCATTGTCCTGCATGAAAATCATGTTTTTCTTGAAGGATGCTGACTTCTTCCTGTACCACTGCTTGAAGAAGGTGTCTTCCAAAAACTGACAATAGGACTGGGAGTTGAGCTTGACGCCATCCTCAACCCGAAAAGGTCCCACAAGCTCATCTTTGATGATACCAGCCCATACCAGTACCCCACCTCCACCTTGCTGGCGTCTGAGTCGGACTGGAGCTCTCTGCCCTTTGCTGATCCAGCCACGAGCCCATCCATCTGGCCCATCAAGACTCACTCTCATTTCATCTGTCCATAAGACCTTAGAAAAATCAGTCTTGTGATGCTTCTTGGCCCAGTCTTGACGTTTCATCTTGTGTGTCTTGTTCAGTGGTGGTCGTTTTTCAGCCTTTGTTACCTTGGCCGTGTCCCTGAGTATTGCACACCTTGTGCTTTTTGACACTCCAGTGATGTTGCAGCTCTGAAATATGGCAAAACTGGTGGCGAGTGGCATCTTGGCAGCTTCACGCTTGACTTTCCTCAGTTCACGGGCAGTTAGTTTGCGCCTTTTTTTTTTCAACGCGCTTCTTGCGACCCTGTTGACTATTTTGAATGAAGCGCTTGATTGTTCGATGGTCACGCTTCAAAAGCTGGGCAATTTTAAGAGTGCTCCATCCCTTTGCAATATATGTCACTATTTTTGACTTTTCTGAGTCCGTCAAATCCCTCTTCTGACCCATTTTGCCAAAGGAAAGGAAGTTGCCTAATAATTTTGCACACCTGATATAGGGTGTTGATGTCATTAGACCACACCCCTTTTCATTACAGAGATGCACATCACCTGGTATGCTTAATTGGTAGGAGGCTTTCAAGCCTATGCAGCTTGGAGTAGGCCAACATGCATAGAGAGGGTAATGTGGTCAACATACTCATTTGCCTAATAATTCTGCACTCCCTGTAGTATTCGCAATGTTATATATTTCAATGACTTCATCCCTTCTTCTGCTTCATCTATTTACTCCTTTCTGATGAAGAAGTTATACAAGCCTCTTGGAGTTGTAGCAGTTTGGTCAAAAGATTTAGAATGTGACCTGAAAGATATCTTTTCTGATCAGACATGGGAGACAATCATTATGTCATCTAAGAATCCTAATCATCAAATGATTCATTGGAAACTAGCACACAGAGTATATTTAACACCACTTAAGCGATTTCATATGCGTCTCACTACCTCACCTAATTGTACTTTGTGTTCAGATGGAAAAACTGGAACGTTTTTACATTTTTTTTGGGAATGCTCAGCACTGGTACCTTTCTGGCAATGGCTATCTGTTGATATTTCAACTCTGATAGACACAGATATTATTATAACTCCAAGTCTATTTTTTCTAAATGATTATTCCAACCTCTCACTGACGCTTTTCCAGAGCAGCCTACTTTTGGCTGCTTTTACCGCAGCCAAAAAATTGTTAATCAGCCGATGGAACCCCCCACATGTTATGTGTAGACGTCTATGGGCTCTAAGTTTACTTGATATTATATCTATGGAACTCTCAACAGCCCGTATACATGGTGCCAGATCGCAAACTCTAAAGAGGTGGAACCGTGCTTTTGATGAGGTCAAAACCTTTATTTCTGATACTCATGTTTAAGGTGCTGTGTACAGTTGCTCTGTAACTTTTTTTTTTCCCCTTCTCTTCTTTTTTTTTTTTTTTTTAATTTATTTACTTTTTTGCTGGAAAATATGTTTCGTTTCTATACACTTGTATACCAATGTACTTTAAATGTTTATATAACATGTAAGATTACAGATGCTCACCACTGGGTTGGGTTGGGGTGGGGTGGGTGTGAAGTGTTATACCTCTGTATTTGTGTTGATTATGAATATGTGCATCATTATAAAATAAAAAACAATTGGTCAAAAAAAAAAAGTTGTAGGCCTGTTGTCCAGGATGTGATTCTTTCGGATTTTTCCGGAATTCCGGATTTTCAGGCATAAAAATGCGACCCTCGTGAATCATGCAAATTCAGGGGTTTTTTGGGGGGGGTAGGACCACATTATCCATAGGCAACTCCAATGAGCCACGCGTGCGCATAATAACCTACCCTAGGTTAAGCGGTACCAATAATAATAAAAACTAGAGACAATTCCCCTGTGGGAAATTGTGAGAGTGATGCAGTGCGCGGAGCAGTCACAGCTGCAGGAGCTGAGCTGTACTGTGTGAATGAGGCCAAGTTTACATTAGACTGTATCTGTCTCGTTTTCTTCGCGGATGCACTGTCCGTTTACATTAAACCGCCTGGAAACGCCGGGAAACGGGAATCCGCCAGGGTCCACGTATTCAATCCAAATCGTGTCTGGTCCGGTGCTGTGTAAACATTGAGAATACGCGGTTACATGGATACGCTGTGCTGAACTCTAGCTGGCTTCGTCATTGGACAACGTCACTGTGACATCCACCTTCCTGATTCGCTGGCGTTGGTCATGTGACGCGACTGCTGAAAAACGGCGCGGACTTCCGCCTTGTATCACCTTTCATTAAAGAGTATAAAAGTATGAAAATACTGCAAATACTGATGCAAATACTGCCCATTGTGTAGTTATGATTGTCTTTAGGCTTGCCATCCTTCCACTTGCAAGTGGTAAGTGACGCGCATGCCCGACATGCACTGAGATCACACACACAGCGGCTCAGTCCCAAATCACTGCTCGTGCGCTATACTCGTGCGCTCTGTGAGCTGCGCAGGGCCGGAGTGCGCACCCTCCAGAGGGCACTCGCTGTTCAGGGCGGAGTGATTTGGAGCACAGGATGCCTGCGGAGCCGAGCGTATCCGTGTATTGGCGTTGCTATGTGCACGCAAATCGTGTATTGGTGTTGCTGTGTGCACGCTAATCGTTTTAAAAACGTTAATCTGATGATCTGCTGATACGGTCTAATGTAAACCCCACCTGAGGCTTCAGGCATGTCTCTGTCTGAGAGCGAGCAGCCCCGCCCTCCTGTGTGTGTGTGTGTGAGAGAGAGAGAGCGAGCAGCCCCTCCCCCACCCGCGCGCTGCGCACACAGAAAGGGCAGTATTTGCTCAGAGTGCACCCTCCAAACAACGGGAATTTACACGAAAACAGAAGGAGATATTCACAAAATTCTTTCACAGTGAGCACCACAAGGGTCTCCTGAACACACTGGTGTAATTTCTTTGTTTGTAGTCTAAAAAATGAGGACACTAGAGCGAGTTAAAAACGAGTGACTTTTCTGATTTTGCAGTCAGAGCGCTGTCAGGATTTGAATGGGAGTCTATGGGGCTGCGCGCCTGTCCTCTCCTTACTTTCAGGCTTCTCATTCAAAAACTGTAAATCCTATCGTGTAGGTAGACACATTATGTGAATCAGTACGACTTTTGAGAAAATTGTGTGTAGAGTGAAAATTGTGGCTGAAAACAGTTTAAAGGAGAAAGTTTGAGCCTTTTTTTCAGGCTGCCTACATTGCCTACACCTGAGTCCCACTGGTGTGTAACGCAATAGACACCCATTATAAAGCCTGATTTTCTCCAGGTACCCACATGGTGTTTGAGCTGGGACTGATCCAAAAGTATAGAACCTAGCAAAAAAGTTGAATGGCAGATCCGCACAGGAGAAGTTTCTCTACGTTTTAAAGCTTGAATCATGTCTCTAGGTGAAAGCATGCCAGAGCAGCGGAGGTTTGAAAAAGTGCCATGTTTTTCAATTAATTCCATAGAAATGAATGGGAAATTTTGGATGATTTTTTCACGACTACGTCACGAAAAAATCGTAGAATAACGAACAAAGTAATAGCATAGCGAGTCAGATCAAGCCGCACGTTTTGATATATTGCTTGTCTGTGTGCGATGTACAGTTACTGGGTTATTCAACGACCAAAATTTGTACAGAAGATGAATAAGTATAAGAAGAAGAAGAAACGCACAGAAGAACAATAGTGATGCTGTGCCTAGGCACTGCATCACTAAAAAGCCCATTATGCATAACGCGAGAGTAACCTTTATGTGACCCGAGTCAAGTAATGTAAGACGCACGCGTGTTAGTAGTCAGTTTGTTGTTGGAATGGATGCAGCTGTCACCCTACTCTTGTGTGTGACGTAGCATACCAGTGTCTTCGATGTCTTCAGTTGTCAGTCTCTCTCTCTCTCTCTCACTTACACACACATGCACACTGTTCTATTATCTGCACCTGGGTGTCTGACAGATTGTTTAGTGTTTTTTCACTTGTATGTCCATGTTACACTTCCTGACTTTGTACTACACTTACTGACATTGTTATTGTGCATATTTTGAAAAAAATGATGCACTGAGTGTGTGCTCATCACCTGTTCTAATATCTGCACCCATTGTTTGATGTTTGAGGTTGTTTGCCCTCAAAATAATTGTTTTCCAATGATGAAAATTGGCACTAAATGTTTGCGTATTGCACTTTTCATTAAAAGTGTCAAAATGAGGTTACTGTGTGTCGTTGCCACGCCATACCACACCACACTGCTGCCGTGTCGCATTATGGGTCTATATATTTTCCTGCTTTTTTGTCCTTGGCCAATCACATCCCTGTGTTGTGTAAATCAAATGGTGCTCACCCTCCAAAAATTCATTTTAATTCCAGCTTGTAATGCGACAAAACACCAAGGGGAATGAATATCTTTGCCAGACACTATTTGATTTGGCGTCGGTTTTACACCAGATGCCCTTCCTGATGCAACCCTCCCAATCTATCCGGGCTTGGGACCAGCACTAAGTATGCACTGGCTTTTACAACCCCAGTGGCTGGGTATTTCACCTAATCTGCATGTCTTTGAACTATGGGAGGAAACCTACACAGACAACATGCAAACTCTACACAGAAAATCCCACGTCAGCTATGAGGGCCGAACCTGCAACCTTCTTGCTGTGAGGCAACAGTGCTAACCACTGCACCACCATGCCACCCATGATGACGATGATAATAATTCTCTCTTGGTAGGTGAAAATTCTCTATTGGCATGATTCCTGCTGGTAGTATTTCAGAAGTCAAGCAGCTACACATAAAGCACATCGAAAGTGTTCTGCGGTCCTGTTTCTCATGCTACAACCTTTCCTTTCTTTTTCTTAGTGGCAGGTTGTGTGGTTATGTAATGCTGTGTTATGTCAGAGACTGAAGTGTATGTCATGGAGGGTGCATTCTCCTATCATCAAGTCTCCCCCACACACATTATAACGCTCCCAGCACTGGGTAACTACACACCCCCATTGGTTCAGTAGTCAGTCTTCTCGTTGACTATTCTGAGGTATAGGATCCAGGACTTTATGAGGATATAATCTGACAATGTCTACTGTTCTTGTGGTTTTGGTGGTGTTGCTAGAGTTTGTATTAGTGAGGTTGTTCATATCGGTGTTTTGGTGGAGTTGTTGGTCGTTATTGGGTTGTTGGTTTTGCAGTTTTGGTGTCGTTGGTGTTGTGGTCTTGGTTGAGTCATTGGTGTTAGTGGGGTTGTTAGTGTTGTGGTTTTAGTGGTGTTGGTGGAGATGTAATTTTTGTAGTATTGATGTGAGGTTTTTGGGTAGTGTTGGTGGAGTTATTTGGTGGTGTTGCTGGGGTTGTTGCTGTGTAGTTTTGGTGGTGTTAGTGGTGTTGGTTGGGTTGTTGCAGTTAGTGGTGTTGACAATGTTAATGGAGTTCATAGTGTTAACAGAGCTTTTGGGGGTGTTAATGGAGTTGTTGTGGTTTTGGTGGTGCTGGTGGAGTTTGTTGTGCTGATATGTTAGTGGTGTTGATGTTAGTGGAGTTATTAGTATTAGTGGAGTTCTTGGAGTTGTGGTTTTGGTGGTGTCGGTTTGGTGGTATTAGTAGTATTACTAGTGTGTATTTTTGGTGTTGTGATTTTGGTGGAGTTAGTGGTGTTGATGTAAGTGGAGTTCTTGGTGTGGTTTTGGGGTGTTAATGGAATTGTTGGTGTTAGTGGGATTTTAGCATTGTGATTTTGGTGCTGTTAGTGGAGTTGTTGATGATGTGATTTTGGTGGAGTTAGTGGTGTTTGTTGTGCTTGTGGAGTTCTTGGTGTTATTGGACTTGGTGTAGTTTTTGGGGGTGTTAATGGATTTGTTGGTGTTAATGGGATTTTAGTGTTGTGATTTTGGTGGTTTTGGTGGAGTTGGTGATGTTTGTTGTGCTGTTGGTGGTATAGGTGGAGTTGATGGAGTCACTGTAGGTGGTGGTGTTGTGATACTGGTAGTGTTAATGGTGTTGTGGTTTTGGCAGTGTTGGTTAAGTTGTTAATGTTATTGTATTGCTGGTGTTGGTGGAGTTGTTGGTGTTTGGTTGTTTTTTTTATTAGTATTTTGTAAATACTCCTCCACGTTTTCTTGCAAAAATATACACTTTGAGTTATGTTTAAATAATATAGTACAGTCTAAAACACACACCAGTTAAGCCCTTCATGCCAGGATTGGTCCAATACCAATAGTACAATATTCACTAGAACACCGATATGCTCCTGATTCTAACCAAAATGCATAATTATTTATCCAGCATTATTTCACCTTTTTTTCTTTTCTTTTTTCAATAGAAGGAGATCTCTCAATGGTGGGCTGTGTTGGGTTGGAGATGGCGGTACAACATGAGGGAAACAGATGACACACTAACAGAATCATTTCACACTTGAATGCACTTGCTTACACACACACACACACACACACACACCCCTCTCAGATACACGCACCCGAGATTGAAATACCCCCCAACCTTTCAGATCAAATGTTCACTGAGAAAATGTTTCTCTCTTTCTTTGACTCTCTTTTCTCTCTATTGATCAAAACAAACAACACCATCAAGCTTCATGACTCACGAAGGGCAATGTGTAGAGAAAATGTCAATCATGCACACATGCAAATATACACACTCTTTCAGACAGATGTTTAGTAAGGCTTTGGGCAGCTGGTGTCATTCTGAATGGAGTTAATCACACATGCAAATTACAATCAGGAGACCATCTGCCTTTTATGGAAACGCTGATTGCATCATTGAATACGCGCCAAATATTTATGCCGCTAAAGGCAAGAAGCCGTGCAGAGAGATCTGTAACAGTCTGCACATAACCCATAAAGTTTAAAATACAAAACACAACAGACCAACAAAACACAATGTCTACCATCCAACACCTACATTCACAACACAGAAAAACATTCTCCACAGAACATCAACACTAACCAAAACACACAAACCCATTCTTCATTCACCACCTACAATAACCAACACACACACATTCTCAATACAACACCAGCATTCACAGGACACCCATTCACCAGCACACAAATATTATTGATAAAACACCAACACTTCAATACCACCACCAATAATACCAACTCCAACTCTACAATCACCACCACCCACAACTCCAATACTGTAATACCACCAACAATACCAACAACAACAGCATAATCACTACCTCCACCCACAACTCCAGCACTACAATCACCACCACCCACAACTCCAACACTACAATACCACCAAGAATAATACCAACTACAACAGCATGATCACTACCGCCACCACTAACAGTACCAACTACAACAGCACAATCACCACCAGCACCACCACTACAATACCACCTACAATAACACCAACTACAACAGCATGATCACTACCACCACCAACAACAACTCCAACACCACCACAAACAGTACCAACTACAACAGCACAATCACCACCCACCACTCCAACACTACAATACCACCAACAACAATACCAACTCCAACACCACCACAAACAGTACCAACTACAACAGCACAATCACTACCACCACCCACAACTCCAACACTACAATCACCACCACTACCACCCACAACTCCAGTCCTACAATACCACCGACAACAATACCAACTGCAACAGCACAATCACCACCACCAACAGTACCAACTACAACAGCACAATCACCACCACTACCACAACTCCAACATTATAATACCACCAACAATACCAACTACAGCAGCACAACCACCACCACCACCACCACCCACAACTCCAACACTACTATACCACCAAGAATAATACCAACTACAACAGCACGATTACTACCACCACCACCCACAACTCCAACACCACCACCGACAGTACCAACTACAACAGCACTATCACCACCAACCCCCACCATTCCAAAAGCACAAATACCACCAACAGTACCAACCAAAACAGCACAATCAATACAACCACTGACTACTCCAACACAGCAATAACAACAACTAAAACAGCACAATCAACACCAACACCCAGCACACCATCATTGGAATACGAACAATAATATCTATTTAGTCACTTTCTAAAAGCGTAGCTCCTGATGAGTGTATGAGCAAAATATTTGCAAAGGCACAAAATTATTCCTCACTAGAATAATAATATTACAGCACCATGAATGAACCATCGAATTGTGTAGTGTTGTGTATTTCACGTCACTTAATTACAGCATCGTCTTGTGACAGTGAGCCCAATAATGAGATACGCATCACAGTTATGAATACATATTTATTCCTTTCTTTGACAGCGCATGCCATGCACCAGAAACAACAACACCACATTTATTATGATGTGACTCTGTTGGGTGCCTGGTGGACAGCAGTGAACCAGCGACTTTCACTGTACAACATTACTGTAGATGTGCCATCCAATATCAAACTCGATCTGTCAAATAGTTGTCTGGTTACATCTCTTATGTCCATGTGTTTTGGCGCACGCGCAGAGCCATTAGGACTAATTACCATGCACCTGTTCCTGATTAGAGCTCAATCACAGTGCATACATATAAGGACTCTCAGTAACACACTGACATTGAGAAGTATACGCTCTGTACCCTGCATCTAACATTACCAAGCCTTGTCTTTTGTACCGCTTTTCTGGTTTTGACCCTGTTTGTGTTTTTGGACTGCGAGTATTGTATTCCCTCTGATATCCTGTCTGTGCCTCAGTCCACCACTGCCTGTTTTTCAACTCTGCCTTTGTCTCTGTTTTGGATCTGTTTGCTAGCGTGTTTTCAATAAAACTCTTCCTGTGATTACATCCATCTATCGCCCTTACATGACAGAAACTGTCAACTGTCCAACAAGCTAGTTGGACCATTGAAGGGACAAAATTAGCTCATGTTTTAAGTTGTTCAAATTCTGTAAAGCTGCTTTGCAACAATGTTTATTGTTAAAAGTGCTATACAAATAAACTTGACTTGACTAGTGGACTAATAAAACTGTTTTAACTTGTTTTATATGAAACTGTTGTGAATATTTTCTGTAAAATGTGTTAGTAAATAATCCCATGTTATTTAAAAAAAAACAAATTGAAAACAAGCACTGGATTAAAAACACTGCAAGTTGGCCTAGTGGTTAGCATGTCTGCCTCTCAATCAGGAGATCATAAGTTCTATTTATGGTTGGGTCATACCAAAGACCATCATAAAAATGGTACCTACTGGCAAGGCATGCTGCAATACAGATGTGAGTGGGGAGTCAAACTCTTGTGGTTACCAGAGAACTAGCCCCCCACTGTAACCCTAGCTATGTAATAGCTGAGAGACCAAGGGCTATGGAAATTGGTGCCGCCACATGGTGTGGGAAGGGACTTTGACTTTTTTGACTGGATAAAAACCCATCTATCTTATGGAAATAAAGATACAAATGTCATTGTCCGGTGGTCAAGTGTTCATTGCCTTGGACTTACGATCGGGTTCCCTGTGGTGGTAAATGGACGTACATATGGAGGTCATATGGTCAAGCCATCAAAAAGAAGATCGATGCATTCTTTTAAGTACGGGGTTCAGCTCCACTAATAACTGCAACAGCACAATACCCAATGCCAGCACCCACAGCAACACCACCCACCATATCATTATCACATCTATCTATCTATCTATCTATCTATCTATCTATCTATCTATCTATCTATCTATCTATCTATCTATCTATCTATCTATGTGTAGGCCAAATAGAACTGAGAGCAAAGATCCTATAGACAGCTATAGTTTGTTATAAACTGACCAATTGTATTATCTGCCATCTCAAATATTTCATTTTCTGTTATTCTCTCTCTCTCTCTCTCTCTCTCTCTCTCTCATTTTTTTTGATTTTGTAATCTAAATGACACAAGCATTAATATTTTGATGATGGTCTTCTCGTTTGACCAGAACCATATAAAAACAAGGCTTGTTACAGAATATATTTATTTTAGCTATTTTTATATAAATATTTCATTCTGAGGAGCCACTGTTTAAATTTTCACAATTAACAGTATAAAAATGTATCTTGTGAAAATGAAAAAAAAAGATTGAGTTGTCCTGTAAGATTTACAGAATAATTGTATATTTTTGACAAATATGTAAGGGCAATCTTGAGTAGAGACACTGTTTCCTAAAACGTCTGCAAGCAACTGAGAAAAACTATAATAGCATAATTATGTCATATTTCAGCAGAGGAATATGAGGCCACATCATATATCATAATTTAAAATAAAAATAAAAACTCTTCGAGTATCACCGGCCCACAGTATGATAATCCTGCTGGATGTAAAGTGTGTGTTATCTCTTCCCACAGAGCTGTAAACCAGACACATGCACTATCCATTTTTCTTTGCGAGACAAAGCAAGCTTGAAACAACCAGGTTACTGTCACTTTAATTGCATTTCCTGCGGCCTCCATTATCATTTTAATGAAGACAGGGGTGATGTTTCTTCCCAACATGATGATAGTTTATTACAGACTCCCACATGACTTGCCTAGTTGGGGAATCATGTCAGAATATATGTGTGTGTGTGTTTAGCTAACATCTCTGTGTACATGTGTAAGCAAAAGGGAAGCAACAGTAACATGTTTAATTTTATTTAGTACCTTTCCAAAACCAAAGGACTTTTCACAAAGATCAACACAAAATGAAAGCAATCCAAGACAGAAACGATAATAAAATTACATTATTATTGCTATTATTATTGCTATTATTATTATTATTATTATTGCTCTTGTGTGGTGATTAATTGTGGAGAGAAATACTGTTGTAAATTATAGAACAATAGCGGTTATGACACATTTGATGCTCTCTAAATCTGTATTTTAGGAATTTTATTCATCATATGATGTGTATCATCATCTCTCCCTGGAGTCTAATCTTGAAAATGCACAATCATGGGGGGAAATTGTAAGAAAATAAAATGTTAACACGACACAATTAATTCAGTGTATAAGCTTGAGATCTGAGATGGAGAGGAAATACTGATTCACTCAGCAGGGGGTTAATATGCTCTTTGTGGGATGAACACGGTGTAGGCCAGAGGCTCCACACAGCCCTTTACACAACCACACACTACTCATTACTATGCAAACAGGACGATCACACACACACACACACACACACACACACACACACACACACACACACTTCACATTCCCAATGCAGGCAATGGAGTGGAAATTCAAAGAATGTTTTTCTGCATGACAACATGGCAAGACCAACCAACCATCAGCCAAACAGCAACAACTCCATCAACATCAACAACTCTAAGGCTACATCCACACGACAACGGCAACGAGATGTTATTTAAAAATATATCGCGTCCAAATGGGCAACAATCAGTAAAATATCAGGTCCATATGGCAACGCAACGCTTGCTGAAAATGATGCAATACACATGCCACACCTCTAGGGGCGCTGTAAGACGGTCCCTTCGGAGACACCAGAACAATAGAAGAAGTAAGGACGCATGCGCATAAACTATTATGCGCGAGACTTCATATTAGCCACAAAGTCAGGAAAATCTGTTTGTAAAATTACATTATAATGACCAAATACAATGAAAAGTATTTTTTCCAGTCTCACCTGTGAAAGGTAATCCCATGTGATCTCGTTTGGACAGCAAACCTGTTGGTAAAGTTAAACGCAGCTAATCTTTATTCTCCGCTTTGACCTCTCCAAAATGGCGGCGAGGATGACACATGATTCTACGCGGAAGGCGGCGTCTTTAATGGTCCGGAATAAATTGAATGATACACGTTGATGGATTAATTTGCTGTTTCTCACCTGTGAAAGGTAATCCCATATGATCTCGTTTGGACGGTAAACCTGTTGGTACAGTTAAACGCAGCTAATCTTTATTCTCCGCTTTGACCTCTCCAATATGGCGGTGAGGATGACGTATGATTCTACGCGGAAGGCAGCGTCTTTAATGGTCCGGAATAAATTGGATTAATTTGCTCCTCTACGCCCTTTTTGAGGAATGTATTGTCGGACTTAAATCAACATCTGAAGAGGTGAGATCGCTCCTTTTTTCCCCTATTTTTGCTGGCGGGATTGCACCATTACACAAATATTCACAGTGAAAATATTTTGTAAGCGCGTTTCATGAACCAAGTTATAGGATTTGTTGACAACTCGCATCGCAATGAGAAGATCATTGGCACTACTGGTGTTAAGAATCAGACCATTTCATAAATGAATATTTTGCTGTAGAGCTGCAGTGTTTGTACAATTGCATGTTTTTGCTTCACTATTACTGTCACTATTCTGCTTCTTGCATTACTACTGTGAACTAACACTGAACATAATAATAATAATAATAATAATAATAATATCCAAGCTCGTGTTTCACTCTCACTAGTGCTCTGTAAGGCTTTTTCCTGGTGATATTCGTTACACTTCTACCCGGCGTGAAGCACTCACAGTCATGTGGTTGTGACGTCATCGTAAACAAATCCGTTCTACTCATCCAGATGACTTCACAACGGCAACGTTGCCAGATCTTTCCACTCTGGAACCCGTTCTCAAAAAGATTGCATTTTGGGCACCCAAAACGCCGGTGCCGTGTGGACGCCAGGCCTAAACGATAAGCAATTGTATCGGAGTCACCTGAATCCGTTGCCGTGTGGACAGGGCCTAACACCATCATCAGCAAAATCACAACAATAACAACTTTAGCAATACCATCAAAACTACAGCACCAGCAATCCAATCAACACCACCAAAACTACACGAACTACTAATGTCAACAAAACCAGAACACCAATAACTCTGTCAAAACCACCCAAAGCACAACACCTTTACCAATAAACAACACGACTGCAACAACTCCAATAACACAACCAACTGCACAAACACCAACAACTTCAGTATCACCACCAACACCAATCAACTCACTGGCAACACCTACACCAACACCACAAAAAACACAAGATCAATAACTCCACTAACACCAAGGACTTCAGTAACACCACCAAAGCTACAACAACCCTACTAATGCCAACAAAACCACAACACCAATAACAGTCAAAACCACCCAAAACACAACACCAACAACTGCACAAACACCAACGTCACCACCAACCAAGTCACTGACAACAACTACACCAACACCACAAAAAAGCAAGATCAACAACTCCACTAACACCAAGAACTTCAGTAATACCAACAAAATCTCACTAATGCCGCTTTTCCACTACCAACGCGGCTGAGTTGGGCTGAGCCGTGCTGTGCTGAGTCGAGCTGAGTGGGGCTGTTGGAGTTGCATTTCGACTACAACCGCGCTGAACCGTGCTGGCTGGAAGTGGGTGGACACATTGGGTGGAGTTAGCGAAAGTGTGTGGATGTCACGTGATGTCGTTAGGTGGCGTAAACAGTGACATCAGTGATCTTTTAAGCGGTAGTCTCACGACCCGGATAGTAAACAATTAACATGGAGTCGTTAGTGTTGCTGGTCTTGGTGCTGTGGCTTGTTGTCACCGACAACGCCAACAGATACTGGCAAGAGCGTATAGATGAGGCGAGGCGCATAAGGCTTCAGAAATTCTCGTAATTCGTAATTCTTCTTCTTCCAGGTTTATGGTGTTTACAGATCCCAGCGTGCTCGCGGGGCATGTGTGGGCATGTGAGGACACTCCTCCTCACCAATCAGTGCACAGGGGAGTGTCTCCTCACGCCCCTAGCCCCACTTGGCTCGGTTTGGCTCGCTTCAGCCCCACTCCAAAACCGTGCGAGTTTTGGGTGCTAAGCAGGGCTGAAGCGAGCTGAGTTGTGCTGCTCTAAGGTAGTCAAAACGCGAGCTGTGTCGGGCTGAAGTGAGCTGAAGCGAGCTGAAGTGAGCTGAAAAAGGGTAGTGGAAAAGGGCCATAATATCCACAACTCAACCAACACCACAAAAAACCCCACAAAATCAACAACTCCATTAATATCAAGAACTTCAGTAACACCACCAAAACTACAACAACCCTACTAAAGCCAACAAAACCACCAACTGCACAAACACCAACAACTCCAGTGTCACCACCAACCAAGTCACTGACAACAACAACAACACCACAAAAAAGCAAGATCAACAACTCCACTAACACCAAGAACTTCAGTAACACCAGCAAAACCTCACTAATATCCACAACTCAACCAACACCACAAAAAACCCACAAAATCAACAACTCCACTAACACCAAGAACTTCAGTAACACCACCAAAACCACACTAATACCCACAACTCAACCAACACCAGCATCTCAAAATCAACAGCACTACCAAAATGACAACACCAAGAGCCCAACTATCACCAGGAACTCCAGTCACACCACCAAAACCACAAAAGCACCAACTACAGGGAAACCACAAGACAAACAACTCCACCACCAACAACAACTCCATTAACACCATCTACACCACAACACCATGTGGTTGCCTGAGAAAAAGGTAGAAGGACTATATCAAGGAGGACCTGAAGATCTTTGAGCTAGAGAAAAAGGACTGGTACCGTACGAGCTTACAGCTGACCGTCCTACCTGGAGACACCACACCACATCGCCAATAATCCAACTAACACCAGCTCTACAAACAACCCCAAAACCAACAGTCAAGTTTATTTGTATAGCGCTTTTAACAATAAACATTGTCGCAAAGCAGCTTTACAGAATTTGAACGACTTAAAATATGAGCTAATTTTATCCCTAATCTCTCCCCTATGAGCAAGCCTGTGGCGACGGTGGCAAGGAAAAACTCCCTCAGATGACATGAGGAAGAAACCTCGAGAGGAACCAGACTCAAAAGGGAACCCATCCTCATTTGGGCAACAACAGACAACATGACTATAACATTAACAGTCCTAACAAAGTCAGCTTCGTTGATGCTATAAACCCCCCACCGACAGAAACCCGAGCACAAAACTGTTCATGACAACCACAGTCCCCAGCCACAAAAGCACCACTGCAAGAGTCCAGAGCGTCTTCCAGGCGCAACCCCCAACTGTCCACACGGGGTCGCCATCCACAGGAGCGATGCAATGAGACTCCAACCAGACACAGGGCACCAGGATGGATCAGGCAGGTCCGAGGAGCAGAAGAGGTCAGCATCTCGATCCCAGGACCGACATGTAACTCAGAGGGACAGATTTTTTTTTTGGGGGGGGGGGGGAGAAGAGAGAGGGGGCGGCACGGTGGTGTAGTGGTTAGCGCTGTCGCCTCACAGCAAGAAGGTCCTGGGTTCGAGCCCAGCGGCCGGCGAGGGCCTTTCTGTGTGGAGTTTGCATGTTCTCCCCGTGTCCGCGTGGGTTTCCTCCGGGTGCTCCGGTTTCCCCCACAGTCCAAAGACATGCAGGTTAGGTTAACTGGTGACTCTAAATTGAGCGTAGGTGTGAATGTGAGTGTGAATGGTTGTCTGTGTCTATGTGTCGGCCCTGTGATGACCTGGCAACTTGTCCAGGGTGTACCCCGCCTTTCGCCCATAGTCAGCTGGGATAGGCTCCAGCTTGCCTGCGACCCTGTAGAAGGATAAAGCGGCTAGAGATAATGAGATGAGATGAGAAGAGAGAGAAAACACAGGTTGTTAGGTATGCCCAGTGTCACCTGAATAAGTAGGAACAGTATACATATTGCACTGAGTACAAGCAGGGACTCCGGCAACTAACTATGACAGCCCCACCAACACCACACCACCAGCAACCTCACTGATGCCAACTCAATCAGCACACATCATCAATACTACCATATAATGTGAATCCACATGGATGCAAATATGTACGTTTCTCTTTCTCACACACACCGAGACAAAACACTGCCCTCAAGACAGACAGAGGCGCAGGGAAAAACAGAAATTAAAAAGAGACAAGCAGGCAAATGGCTCTCACCAGTTTATTAATATCACAGCATGATTACAACAGTCACCGCCATTAAGAGGATACCAGCATGGAATTTACCCCACTGATTCACTTCGTTGCCTTGGCAACAAAATTATCAGCTTGTGTGTTTCTCTGAGGACATGATCTAAAACGGGTCCTTCAGAGTGCACTCCGTCACTAATTAGGATGCAGTGCTGCAGCACAGCAACCTATGGGCTCCCCTAGGGGAGCCCATAGGTTGCAGTGCAAAGCACTGCAACTATTGTTCTTCTACGTGTTTCTTTTTATTATTAGGATGCAGTGCTGCAGCACAGCAACCTATGGGCTCCCCTAGGGGAGCCCATAGGTTGCAGTGCAAAGCACTGCAACTATTGTTCTTCTACGTGTTTCTTTTTATTAGGATGCAGTGCTGCAGCACAGCAACCTATGGGCTCCCCTAGGGGAGCCCATAGGTTGCAGTGCAAAGCACTGCAACTATTGTTCTTCTACGTATTTCTTCTTCTTCTTCTTCTTCTTATTATTCCTACGCAAATTTTGATTTCGAATAACTCAATAACCGTACGTCGCACACAGACAAACAATATATCAAAACGTGCGGCTCGATCGGACTCGCTATGCTATTACTTTACTCTATAGAATACGATTTTTTCGCGACGTAGTCGCGAAAAAATCGCCCCAAAAAACCCCATTCATTTCTATGGAATTAATTGAAAAAAAAGCACTTTTTCAATGTTTTTCAAACATCCACTGCTCTGGCATGCTTTCACCTAGAGACATGATTCAAACTCTAAAACGTAGGAAAACTTCTCCTCTGTGGATCTGGCATTCAACTTTTCTGCTAGGTTTTACACTTTCGGATCAGGCCCGGTTCAAACGCCATGTGGTTTCTGGGAGAAAATCCGGCTTTTGAATGGGTGTCTATTGCGTTACACACCAGTGAGGGTCGTTAAACTTAGAGTGTAGGCGGCTTCAAAAAAAAGGTCAAACTTTGTCGCTTAAACTCCGTTTTCAGCCACAAATTTCACTCTACAGACATGATTTTCTCAAAAGTAGTAGGAAAACTTGTCCCGATTCACACAATGTGTCTACCTAAACGGTAGGATTTACGGTTTTTGAATGACAAGCCTCAAAGTGAGGAGAGCACAGGTGAGCGGCCTCATTGACTCCCAGTATAAATGTTGCTGAAAAGTCACTCGTTTTTAACTCCCTGTAGCGTCCTCATTTTTAACAATACAAACAAAAAAATACATCATTTTATTCAGGAGACCCTTCTAGCGCTCACTGTGAAAGAATTTTGTGAATAGCTGCTTTCGTTGTCGAGTTATTTGTCATTGTTTGAGGTCTGGTCCGTAGTAAAAAACAGCACAAAATTCAAGACCTTGTGTGTGTTAGCTCATTGACATGCATTATAAACGGGATAGAAAAGTCACTCGTTTTTAACTCCCTGTAGCGTCCTCATTTTTAACAATACAAACAAAAAAATACATCGTTTTATTCAGGAGACCCTTCTAGCGCTCACTGTGAAAGAATTTTGTGAATAGCTGCTTCCGTTGTCGAGTTATTTGTCATTGTTCGAGGCCTGGTCCTTCATAAAAAAACAGTAGAAAACTCCAGCCCTTGATGTGTCAGCCTCACCTTAGCCGCCCACTTTATTAGGAACACTTCTGTTCGTACATACAAACTACAAACACTCTTCTTAGAGTTTAGAGTTTATTTTATTTTTAAAAGGAACAGTGCACAAATTAAACATTATCCTTGTGTTAAGGACAGATGTCTGTCCCAGGTTATAGCAGTACATGCAAACAAACAGTACATTACTTTTCTCTATAGAATACGATTTTTTCGCGACGTAGTCGTGAAAAAATCGCCCCAAAAAACCCCATTCATTTCTATGGAATTAATTGAAAAAAAAGCACTTTTTCAACGTTTTTCAAACATCCGTTGCTCTGGCATGCTTTCACCTAGAGACATGATTCAAACTCTAAAACGTAGGAAAACTTCTCCTCAGTGGATCTGGCATTCAACTTTTCTGCTAGGTTTTACACTTTCGGATCAGTCCCGGTTCAAACGCCATGTGGTTTCTGGGAGAAAATCCGGCTTTTGAATGGGTGTCTATTGCGTTACACACCAGTGAGGGTCTTTAAGCTTAGAGTGTAGGCGGCTTCAAAAAAAAGCTCAAACTTTCTCGCTTAAACCGTGTTTTCAGCCACAAATTTCACTCTACAGACATGATTTTCTCAAAAGTAGTAGGAAAACTTGTCCTGATTCACACAATGTGTCTACCTAAACGATAGGATTTACGGTTTTTGAATGACAAGCCTCAAAGTGAGGAGAGCACAGGTGAGCGGCCTCATTGACTCCCAGTATAAACGTTGCTGAAAAGTCACTCGTTTTTAACTCCCTGTAGCGTCCTCATTTTTAACAATACAAACAAAAAAATACATCATTTTATTCAGGAGACCCTTCTAGCGCTCACTGTGAAAGAATTTTGTGAATAGCTGCTTCCGTTGTCGAGTTATTTGTCATTGTTCGAGGCCTGGTCCTTCATAAAAAAAACAGTAGAAAACTCCAGCCCTTGTGTGTCAGCCTCACCTTAGCCGCCCACTTTATTAGGAACACTTCTGTTCGTACATACAAACTACAAACACTCTTCTTAGAGTTTAGAGTTTATTTTATTTTTAAAAGGGACAGTGCACAAATTAAACATTATCCTTGTGTTAAGGACAGATGTCTGTCCCAGGTTATAGCAGTACATGCTAATTTCAGCCTGTAGTCACTTTGGTCATACTCTTGAAAAGGTCTTCTTCATGATGGCTGCTGTCTCGAGCACACACACAATCATTGCATTGAAACATCATTGCGGGTCACACCTTCACGGCCAGCGAACATGCGTGACCGAATTGCTTCGCGCACTGCATCCTCTCACAATTTCCCCCGGGGAATTGTCCGGTCTAGTTATTATTTTTATTTTATTTTTATTATTCCTACGCAAATTTTGATTTCGAATAACTCAATAACCGTACGTCGCACACAGACAAACAATATATCAAAACGTGCGGCTCGATCGGACTCGCTATGCTATTACTTTTCTCTATAGATTGCGATTTTTTCGCGACGTAGTCGCGAAAAAATCGCCCAAAAAAACCCCATTCATTTCTATGGAATTAATTGAAAAAAAAGCACTTTTTCAACGTTTTTCAAACATCCGCTGCTCTGGCATGCTTTCACCTAGAGACGTGATTCAAACTCTAAAACGTAGGAAAACTTCTCCTCTGTGGATCTGGCATTAAACTTTTCTGCTAGGTTCTACACTTTCGGATCAGTCCCGGCTCAACCGCCATGTGGTTTCTGGGAGAAAATCCGGCTTTTGAATGGGTGTCTATTGCGTTACACACCAGTGAAGGTCATTATCTTAGAGTGTAGACAGTTTGAAAAAAAAGGTCAAACTTTCTCGCTTAAACTCTGTTTTCAGCCACAAATTTCACTCTACAGACATGATTTTCTCAAAAGTAGTAGGAAAACTTGTCCTGATTCACACAATGTGTCTACCTAAACGATAGGATTTACGGTTTTTGAATGACAAGCCTCAAAGTGAGGAGAGCACAGGTGAGCGGCCTCATTGACTCCCAGTATAAACGTTGCTGAAAAGTCACTCGTTTTTAACTCCCTGTAGCGTCCTCATTTTTAACAATACAAACAAAAAAATACATCATTTTATTCAGGAGACCCTTCTAGCGCTCACTGTGAAAGAATTTTGTGAATAGCTGCTTCCGTTGTCGAGTTATTTGTCATTGTTCGAGGTCTGGTCTGTAGTAAAACACAGCCCAAAATTCAAGACCTTGTGTGTTTTAGCTCATTGACATGCATTATAAACGGGATAGAAAAGTCACTCGTTTTTAAATCGCTCTAGTGTCGTTATTTTTAAGAGTACAAACAAAAAAATACATAATTTTATTCAGGAGACCCTTCTAGCGCTCACTGTGAAAGAATTTTGTGAATAGCTGCTTCCGTTGTCGAGTTATTTGTCATTGTTCGAGGTCTGGTCTGTAGTAAAACACAGCACAATATTCAAGACCTTGTGTTTCTTAGCTCATTGACTCACATTATAAACGTGAGTGAAAAGTCACTCGTTTTTAAATCGCTCTAGTGTCGTTATTTTTAAGAGTACAAACAAAAAAATACATCATTTTATTCAGGAGACCCTTCTAGCGCTCAGTGTGAAAGAATTTTGTGAATAGCTGCTTCCGTTGTCGAGTTATTTGTCATTGTTCGAGGTCTGGTCCGTAGTAAAACACAGCACAATATTCAAGACCTTGTGTGTCTTAGGTCATTGACACACATTATAAACATGAGTGAAAAGTCACTCGTTTTTAAATCGCTCTAGTGTCGTTATTTTAAAGAGTACAAACAAAAAAATACATCATTTTATTCAGGAGACCCTTCTAGCGCTCAGTGTGAAAGAATTTTGTGAATAGCTGCTTCCGTTGTCGAGTTATTTGTCATTGTTCGAGGTCTGGTCCGTAGTAAAACACAGCACAATATTCAAGACCTTGTGTTTCTTAGCTCATTGACTCACATTATAAACGTGAGTGAAAAGTCACTCGTATTTAAATCGCTCTAGTGTCGTTATTTTTAAGAGTACAAACAAAAAATTACATCATTTTATTCAGGAGACCTTTCTAGCGCTCACTGTGAAAGAATTTTGTGAATAGCTGCTTCCGTTGTCGAGTTATTTGTCATTGTTCGAGGCCTGGTCCTTCATAAAAAAAACAGTAGAAAACTCCAGCCCTTGTGTGTCAGCCTCACCTTAGCCGCCCACTTTATTAGGAACACTTCTGTTCGTACATACAAACTACAAACACTCTTCTTAGAGTTTAGAGTTTATTTTATTTTTAAAAGTGACAGTGCACAAATTAAACATTATCCTTGTGTTAAGGACAGATGTCTGTCCCAGGTTATAGCAGTACATGCTAATTTCCGCCTGTAGTCACTTTGGTCATACTCTTGAATAGGTCTTCTTCATGATGGCTGCTGTCTCGAGCACACACACGATCATTGCATTGAAACATCATTGCGGGTCACACGTTCACGGCCAGCAAACATGCGTGAGCGAATTGCTTCGCGCACTGCATCCTCTCACAATTTCCCCCGGGGAATTGTCCGGTCTAGTGTTATATTTGTTACTCTTCCTACACAAATTTTGATTTCGAGTAACACAATAACCGTACGTCGCACACAGACAAACAATGTATCAAAACGTGCGACTCGATCGGACTCGCTATGCTATTACTTTTCTCTATAGAATACGATTTTTTCGCGACGTAGTCGCGAAAAAATCGTCCAAAAAACCCCCATTCATTTCTATGGAATTAATTGAAAAAAAAGCACTTTTTCAATGTTTTTCAAACATCCACTGCTCTGGCATGCTTTCACCTAGAGACATGATTCAAACTCTAAAACGTAGGAAAACTTCTCCTCTGTGGATCTGGCATTCAACTTTTCTGCTAGGTTTTACACTTTTGGATCAGGCCCGGTTCAAACGCCATGTGGTTTCTGGGAGAAAATCCGGCTTTTGAATGGGTGTCTATTGCGTTACACACCAGTGAGGGTCGTTAAGCTTAGAGTGTAGGCGGCTTCAAAAAAAAGCTCAAACTTTCTCGCTTAAACCGTGTTTTCAGCCACAAATCTCCCTCTACAGACATGATTTTCTCAAAAGTAGTAGGAAAACTTGTCCTGATTCACACAATGTGTCTACCTAAACGATAGGATTTACGGTTTTTGAATGACAAGCCTCAAAGTGAGGAGAGCACAGGTGAGCGGCCTCATTGACTCCCAGTATAAACGTTGCTGAAAAGTCACTCGTTTTTAACTCCCTGTAGCGTCCTCATTTTTAACAATACAAACAAAAAAATACATCATTTTATTCAGGAGACCCTTCTAGCGCTCACTGTGAAAGAATTTTGTGAATAGCTGCTTCCGTTGTCGAGTTATTTGTCATTGTTCGAGGCCTGGTCCTTCATAAAAAAAACAGTAGAAAACTCCAGCCCTTGTGTGTCAGCCTCACCTTAGCCGCCCACTTTATTAGGAACACTTCTGTTCGTACATACAAACTACACACACTCTTCTTAGAGTTTAGAGTTTATTTTATTTTTAAAAGGGACAGTGCACAAATTAAACATTATCCTTGTGTTAAGGACAGATGTCTGTCCCAGGTTATAGCAGTACATGCTAATTTCCGCCTGTAGTCACTTTGGTCATACTCTTGAATAGGTCTTCTTCATGACGGCTGCTGTCTCGAGCACACACACGATCATTGCATTGAAACATCATTGCGGGTCACACGTTCACGGCCAGCGAACATGCGTGAGCGAATTGCTTCGCGCACTGCATCCTCTCACAATTTCCCCCGGGGAATTGTCCGGTCTAGTTAGGATGCAGTGCTGCAGCACAGCAACCTATGGGCTCCCCTAGGGGAGCCCATAGGTTGCAGTGCAAAGCACTGCAACTATTGTTCTTCTACGTATTTCTTCTTCTTCTTCTTCTTCTTATTATTCCTACGCAAATTTTGATTTCGAATAACTCAATAACCGTACGTCGCACACAGACAAACAATATATCAAAACGTGCGGCTCGATCGGACTCGCTATGCTATTACTTTACTCTATAGAATACGATTTTTTCGCGACGTAGTCGCGAAAAAATCGCCCCAAAAAACCCCATTCATTTCTATGGAATTAATTGAAAAAAAAGCACTTTTTCAATGTTTTTCAAACATCCACTGCTCTGGCATGCTTTCACCTAGAGACATGATTCAAACTCTAAAACGTAGGAAAACTTCTCCTCTGTGGATCTGGCATTCAACTTTTCTGCTAGGTTTTACACTTTCGGATCAGGCCCGGTTCAAACGCCATGTGGTTTCTGGGAGAAAATCCGGCTTTTGAATGGGTGTCTATTGCGTTACACACCAGTGAGGGTCGTTAAACTTAGAGTGTAGGCGGCTTCAAAAAAAAGGTCAAACTTTCTCGCTTAAACTCCGTTTTCAGCCACAAATTTCACTCTACAGACATGATTTTCTCAAAAGTAGTAGGAAAACTTGTCCCGATTCACACAATGTGTCTACCTAAACGGTAGGATTTACGGTTTTTGAATGACAAGCCTCAAAGTGAGGAGAGCACAGGTGAGCGGCCTCATTGACTCCCAGTATAAATGTTGCTGAAAAGTCACTCGTTTTTAACTCCCTGTAGCGTCCTCATTTTTAACAATACAAACAAAAAAATACATCATTTTATTCAGGAGACCCTTCTAGCGCTCACTGTGAAAGAATTTTGTGAATAGCTGCTTTCGTTGTCGAGTTATTTGTCATTGTTTGAGGTCTGGTCCGTAGTAAAAAACAGCACAAAATTCAAGACCTTGTGTGTGTTAGCTCATTGACATGCATTATAAACGGGATAGAAAAGTCACTCGTTTTTAACTCCCTGTAGCGTCCTCATTTTTAACAATACAAACAAAAAAATACATCGTTTTATTCAGGAGACCCTTCTAGCGCTCACTGTGAAAGAATTTTGTGAATAGCTGCTTCCGTTGTCGAGTTATTTGTCATTGTTCGAGGCCTGGTACATAGCAATTTACAGCAGACACCTGACATAATCTTGTGTGTGTTTCTTAACTCTCCTGTTCAGGCCCATCACCATGCCAATTGGGGCCAGTGACGGGGCAGAGGGAAAAGCTGTCTCAAGAACACACACATCATGCTCAAAATTTCAAACTTAAACTGTTTTCAGCCACAAATTTCACACTACAGACATAATTTTCTCAAAAGTAGTAGTCACACTTGTCCCAAAAAACCCCATTCATTTCTATGGAATTAATTGAAAAAAAAGCACTTTTTCAACGTTTTTCAAACATCCGTTGCTCTGGCATGCTTTCACCTAGAGACATGATTCAAACTCTAAAACGTAGGAAAACTTCTCCTCAGTGGATCTGGCATTCAACTTTTCTGCTAGGTTTTACACTTTCGGATCAGTCCCGGTTCAAACGCCATGTGGTTTCTGGGAGAAAATCCGGCTTTTGAATGGGTGTCTATTGCGTTACACACCAGTGAGGGTCTTTAAGCTTAGAGTGTAGGCGGCTTCAAAAAAAAGCTCAAACTTTCTCGCTTAAACCGTGTTTTCAGCCACAAATTTCACTCTACAGACATGATTTTCTCAAAAGTAGTAGGAAAACTTGTCCTGATTCACACAATGTGTCTACCTAAACGATAGGATTTACGGTTTTTGAATGACAAGCCTCAAAGTGAGGAGAGCACAGGTGAGCGGCCTCATTGACTCCCAGTATAAACGTTGCTGAAAAGTCACTCGTTTTTAACTCCCTGTAGCGTCCTCATTTTTAACAATACAAACAAAAAAATACATCATTTTATTCAGGAGACCCTTCTAGCGCTCACTGTGAAAGAATTTTGTGAATAGCTGCTTCCGTTGTCGAGTTATTTGTCATTGTTCGAGGCCTGGTCCATAGCAATTTACAGCAGACACCTGACATAAACTTGTGTGTGTTTCTTAACTCTCCTGTTCAGGCCCATCACCATGCCAATTGGGGCCAGTGACGGGGCAGAGGGAAAAGCTGTCTCAAGAACACACACATCATGCTAAAAATTTCAAACTTAAACTGTTTTCAGCCACAAATTTCACACTACAGACATAATTTTCTCAAAAGTAGTAGTCACACTTGTCCCAAAAAAAACCCATTCATTTCTATGGAATTAATTGGAAAAAAAAGCACTTTTTCAAACATCCGCTGCTCTGAGAAACTGAGAGGAGGGCAGCCGACAGGCCTCACCTTAGCCGCCCACTTTATTAGGAACACTTCTGTTCGTACATACAAACTACAAACACTCTTCTTAGAGTTTAGAGTTTATTTTATTTTTAAAAGGGACAGTGCACAAATTAAACATTATCCTTGTGTTAAGGACAGATGTCTGTCCCAGGTTATAGCAGTACATGCTAATTTCCGCCTGTAGTCACTTTGGTCATACTCTTGAATAGGTCTTCTTCATGACGGCTGCTGTCTCGAGCACACACACGATCATTGCATTGAAACATCATTGCGGGTCACACGTTCACGGCCAGCGAACATGCGTGAGCGAATTGCTTCGCGCACTGCATCCTCTCACAATTTCCCCCGGGGAATTGTCCGGTCTAGTGTTATATTTGTTACTCTTCCTACACAAATTTTGATTTCGAGTAACACAATAACCGTACGTCGCACACAGACAAACAATGTATGAAAACGTGCGGCTCGATCGGACTCGCTATGCTATTACTTTTCACTATAGAATACGATTTTTTCGCGACGTAGTCGCGAAAAAATCGTCCAAAAAAACCCCATTCATTTCTATGGAATTAATTGAAAAAAAAGCACTTTTTCAACGTTTTTCAAACATCCGCTGCTCTGGCATGCTTTCACCTAGAGACGTGATTCAAACTCTAAAACGTAGGAAAACTTCTCCTCTGTGGATCTGGCATTCAACTTTTCTGCTACGTTCTACACTTTCGGATCAGTCCCGGCTCAAACGCCATGTTGGTTCCGGGAGAAAATCCGGCTTTTGAATGGGTGTCTATTGCGTTACACACCAGTGGACCTCATTAAGCTCAGAGTGGACAGAGGTTAAAAAAAAGGTCAAACTTTCTCGCTTAAACTGTGTTTTCAGCTACAAATTTCACTCTACAGACATGATTTTCTCAAAAGTAGTAGGAAAACTTGTCCTGATTCACACAATGTGTCTACCTAAACGATAGGATTTACGGTTTTTGAATGACAAGCGTCAAACTGAGGTTAGTGCAGCTGACAGGCTTCATTGACATCCATTATAAACGTGATAGAAAAGTCACTCGTTTTTAAATCGCTCTAGTGTCGTTATTTTAAAGAGTACAAACAAAAAAATATATCATTTTATTCAGGAGACCCTTCTAGCGCTCACTGTGAAAGAATTTTGTGAATAGCTGCTTCCGTTGTCGAGTTATTTGTCATTGTTCAAGGCCTGGTCCTTCATAAAAAAAACAGTAGAAAACTCCAGCCCTTGTGTGTCTTAGCCTCACCTTAGCCGCCCACTTTATTAGGAACACTTCTGTTCGTACATACAAACTACAAACACTCTTCTTAGAGTTTAGAGTTTATTTTATTTTTAAAAGGGACAGCGCACAAATTAAACATTATCCTTGTGGTAAGAACAGATGTCTGTCCCAGGTTATAGCAGTACATGCTAATTTCCGCCTGTAGTCACTTTGTTCATGCTCTTGAATAGGTCTCCTTCATGACGGCTGCTGTCTCAAGCACACACACAATCATTGCATTGAAACATCATTGCGGGTCACACATTCACGGCCGGCAAACATGCATGACCGAATTGCTTCGCGCACTGCATCCTCTCACAATTTCCCCCGGGGAATTGTCCGGTCTAGTTATTTTTATTTTTATTTTTATTATTCCTACGCAAATTTTGATTTCGAATAACTCAATAACCGTACGTCGCACACAGACAAACAATATATCAAAACGTGCGGCTCGATCGGACTCGCTATGCTATTACTTTTCTCTATAGAATACGATTTTTTCGCGACGTAGTCGCGAAAAAATCGCCCCAAAAAACCCCATTCATTTCTATGGAATTAATTGAAAAAAAAGCACTTTTTCAATGTTTTTCAAACATCCACTGCTCTGGCATGCTTTCACCTAGAGACATGATTCAAACTCTAAAACGTAGGAAAACTTCTCCTCTGTGGATCTGGCATTCAACTTTTCTGCTAGGTTTTACACTTTCGGATCAGGCCCGGTTCAAACGCCATGTGGTTTCTGGGAGAAAATCCGGCTTTTGAATGGGTGTCTATTGCGTTACACACCAGTGAGGGTCGTTAAACTTAGAGTGTAGGCGGCTTCAAAAAAAAGCTCAAACTTTCTCGCTTAAACCGTGTTTTCAGCCACAAATTTCACTCTACAGACATGATTTTCTCAAAAGTAGTAGGAAAACTTGTCCTGATTCACACAATGTGTCTACCTAAACGATAGGATTTACGGTTTTCGAATGACAAGCCTCAAAGTGAGGAGAGCACAGGTGAGCGGCCTCATTGACTCCCAGTATAAACGTTGCTGAAAAGTCACTCGTTTTTAACTCCCTGTAGCGTCCTCATTTTTAACAATACAAACAAAAAAATACATCATTTTATTCAGGAGACCCTTCTAGCGCTCACTGTGAAAGAATTTTGTGAATAGCTGCTTCCGTTGTCGAGTTATTTGTCATTGTTCGAGGTCTGGTCTGTAGTAAAACACAGCCCAAAATTCAAGACCTTGTGTGTTTTAGCTCATTGACATGCATTATAAACGGGATAGAAAAGTCACTCGTTTTTAAATCGCTCTAGTGTCGTTATTTTTAAGAGTACAAACAAAAAAATACATAATTTTATTCAGGAGACCCTTCTAGCGCTCACTGTGAAAGAATTTTGTGAATAGCTGCTTCCGTTGTCGAGTTATTTGTCATTGTTCGAGGCCTGGTCTGTAGTAAAACACAGCACAATATTCAAGACCTTGTGTTTCTTAGCTCATTGACTCACATTATAAACGTGAGTGAAAAGTCACTCGTTTTTAAATCGCTCTAGTGTCGTTATTTTTAAGAGTACAAACAAAAAAATACATCATTTTATTCAGGAGACCCTTCTAGCGCTCAGTGTGAAAGAATTTTGTGAATAGCTGCTTCCGTTGTCGAGTTATTTGTCATTGTTCGAGGTCTGGTCCGTAGTAAAACACAGCACAATATTCAAGACCTTGTGTGTCTTAGGTCATTGACACACATTATAAACATGAGTGAAAAGTCACTCGTTTTTAAATCGCTCTAGTGTCGTTATTTTAAAGAGTACAAACAAAAAAATACATCATTTTATTCAGGAGACCCTTCTAGCGCTCAGTGTGAAAGAATTTTGTGAATAGCTGCTTCCGTTGTCGAGTTATTTGTCATTGTTCGAGGTCTGGTCCGTAGTAAAACACAGCACAATATTCAAGACCTTGTGTTTCTTAGCTCATTGACTCACATTATAAACGTGAGTGAAAAGTCACTCGTATTTAAATCGCTCTAGTGTCGTTATTTTTAAGAGTACAAACAAAAAATTACATCATTTTATTCAGGAGACCTTTCTAGCGCTCACTGTGAAAGAATTTTGTGAATAGCTGCTTCCGTTGTCGAGTTATTTGTCATTGTTCGAGGCCTGGTCCTTCATAAAAAAAACAGTAGAAAACTCCAGCCCTTGTGTGTCAGCCTCACCTTAGCCGCCCACTTTATTAGGAACACTTCTGTTCGTACATACAAACTACAAACACTCTTCTTAGAGTTTAGAGTTTATTTTATTTTTAAAAGTGACAGTGCACAAATTAAACATTATCCTTGTGTTAAGGACAGATGTCTGTCCCAGGTTATAGCAGTACATGCTAATTTCCGCCTGTAGTCACTTTGGTCATACTCTTGAATAGGTCTTCTTCATGATGGCTGCTGTCTCGAGCACACACACGATCATTGCATTGAAACATCATTGCGGGTCACACATTCACGGCCAGCGAACGTGCGTGAGCGAATTGCTTCGCGCACTGCATCCTCTCACAATTTCCCCCGGGGAATTGTCCGGTCTAGTTAGGATGCAGTGCTGCAGCACAGCAACCTATGGGCTCCCCTAGGGGAGCCCATAGGTTGCAGTGCAAAGCACTGCAACTATTGTTCTTCTACGTATTTCTTCTTCTTCTTCTTCTTCTTATTATTCCTACGCAAATTTTGATTTCGAATAACTCAATAACCGTACGTCGCACACAGACAAACAATATATCAAAACGTGCGGATCGATCGGACTCGCTATGCTATTACTTTTCTCTATAGATTACGATTTTTTCGCGACGTAGTCGCGAAAAAATCGTCCAAAAAAACCCCATTCATTTCTATGGAATTAATTGAAAAAAAAGCACTTTTTCAACGTTTTTCAAACGTCCACTGCTCTGGCATGCTTTCACCTAGAGACGTGATTCAAACTCTAAAACGTAGGAAAACTTCTCCTCTGTGGATCTGGCATTCAACTTTTCTGCTAGGTTCTACACTTTCGGATCAGTCCCGGGTCAAACGCCATGTGGGTTCTGATAGAAAATCCGGCTTTTGAATGGGTGTCTATTGCGTTACACACCAGTGCGCCTCGTTAACTCAGAGTGTAGGCGGCTTCAAAAAAAAGCTCAAAATTTCTCACTTAAACTGTGTTTTCATCCACAAATTTCACTCTACAGACATGATTTTCTCAAAAGTAGTAGGAAAACTTGTCCTGATTCACACAATGTGTCTACCTAAACGGTAGGATTTACGGTTTTTGAATGACAAGCCTCAAAGCAAGGAGAGCACAGGTGAGCGGCCTCATTGACTCCCAGTATAAACGTTGCTGAAAAGTCACTCGTTTTTAACTCCCTGTAGCGTCCTCATTTTTAACAATACAAACAAAAAAATACATCATTTTATTCAGGAGACCCTTCTAGCGCTCACTGTGAAAGAATTTTGTGAATAGCTGCTTTCGTTGTCGAGTTATTTGTCATTGTTTGAGGTCTGGTCCATAGTAAAAAACAGCACAAAATTCAAGACCTTGTGTGTGTTAGCTCATTGACATGCATTATAAACGGGATAGAAAAGTCACTCGTTTTTAACTCCCTGTAGCGTCCTCATTTTTAACAATACAAACAAAAAAATACATCATTTTATTCAGGAGACCCTTCTAGCGCTCACTGTGAAAGAATTTTGTGAATAGCTGCTTCCGTTGTCGAGTTATTTGTCATTGTTCGAGGCCTGGTCCTTCATAAAAAAAACAGTAGAAAACTCCAGCCCTTGTGTGTCAGCCTCACCTTAGCCGCCCACTTTATTAGGAACACTTCTGTTCGTACATACAAACTACAAACACTCTTCTTAGAGTTTAGAGTTTATTTTATTTTTAAAAGGGACAGTGCACAAATTAAACATTATCCTTGTGTTAAGGACAGATGTCTGTCCCAGGTTATAGCAGTACATGCAAACAAACAGTACATTACTTTTCTCTATAGAATACGATTTTTTCGCGACGTAGTCGTGAAAAAATCGCCCCAAAAAACCCCATTCATTTCTATGGAATTAATTGAAAAAAAAGCACTTTTTCAACGTTTTTCAAACATCCGTTGCTCTGGCATGCTTTCACCTAGAGACATGATTCAAACTCTAAAACGTAGGAAAACTTCTCCTCTATGGATCTGGCATTCAACTTTTCTGCTAGGTTTTACACTTTCGGATCAGTCCCGGTTCAAACGCCATGTGGTTTCTGGGAGAAAATCCGGCTTTTGAATGGGTGTCTATTGCGTTACACACCAGTGAGGGTCTTTAAGCTTAGAGTGTAGGCGGCTTCAAAAAAAAGCTCAAACTTTCTCGCTTAAACCGTGTTTTCAGCCACAAATTTCACTCTACAGACATGATTTTCTCAAAAGTAGTAGGAAAACTTGTCCTGATTCACACAATGTGTCTACCTACACGATAGGATTTACGGTTTTTGAATGACAAGCCTCAAAGTGAGGAGAGCACAGGTGAGCGGCCTCATTGACTCCCAGTATAAACGTTGCTGAAAAGTCACTCGTTTTTAACTCCCTGTAGCGTCGTCATTTTTAAAAATACAAACAAAAAAATACATCATTTTATTCAGGAGACCCTTCTAGCGCTCACTGTGAAAGAATTTTGTGAATAGCTGCTTCCGTTGTCGAGTTATTTGTCATTGTTCGAGGCCTGGTCCTTCATAAAAAAAACAGTAGAAAACTCCAGCCCTTGTGTGTCAGCCTCACCTTAGCCGCCCACTTTATTAGGAACGCTTCTGTTCGTACATACAAACTACAAACACTCTTCTTAGAGTTTAGAGTTTATTTTATTTTTAAAAGGGACATTGCACAAATTAAACATTATCCTTGTAGGAAAACTTGTCCTGATTCACACAATGTGTCTACCTAAACGATAGGATTCACGGTTTTTGAATGACAAGCGTCAAACTGAGGACAGGGCAGCTGACAGGCTTCATTGAAACCCATTGTAAACATGAGAGAAAAGTCACTCGTTTTTAAATCGCTCTATTGTCGTTATTTTTAAGAGTACAAACAAAAAAATACATCATTTTATTCAGGAGACCCTTCTAGCGCTCACTGTGAAAGAATTTTGTGAATAGCTGCTTCCGTTGTCGAGTTATTTGTTATTGTTCGAGGCCTGGTCCTTCATAAAAAAACAGTAGAAAACTCCAGCCCTTGTGTGTCTTAGCCTCACCTTAGCCGCCCACTTTATTAGGAACACTTCTGTTCGTACATACAAACTACAAACACTCTTCTTAGTGTTTAGAGTTTATTTTATTTTTAAAAGGGACAGTGCACAAATTAAACATTATCCTTGTGGTAAGGACAGATGTCTGTCCCAGGTTATAGCAGTACATGCTAATTTCCGCCTGTAGTCACTTTGTTCATGCTCTTGAAAAGCTCTTCTTCATGATGGCTGCTGTCTAGATCAAACACACAATCATTGCATTGAAACATCATTGCGGGTCACACATTCACGGCCAGCGAACATGCGTGACCGAATTGCTTCGCGCACTGCATCCTCTCACAATTTCCCCCGGGGAATTGTCCGGTCTAGTATTCATTTTGTTACCCTACTTTTTACTCCAACGCATATTTTGATTGCTAATAACTCACTAACAGTTCATCGGACACAGGCAGGCCATATATCAAAACGTGCGGCATGGTCGGACTCGGCGTGCTATTACTTTGTCCGATATTCAGTCAAACCCTCTAGCGCCACCAACGGCTCAAGTCTCAGGAACATTTCTGCTTGTAACTTTTCAACCGTTGGTCCGATTTTCGAAAACTTGGTGTCCCTGTAATCCTTGGGCCCAGACGAATCCATCGCACCCTATGACGTCATTTTCCGCCCGCCTACTTTTCCCGCCATTTTGATTTTATTCTTGTTCATATTTCCATGCAAACTTTGATTGTGAATAACTCATTAACTGTACATCGCTCAGGGGCAACCTATATATCAAAACGTGCGGCTCGATCTGACTCGGTGTCATACTACTTTGTATGTTATTCTGTGAAACTCTCTAGCGCCACCAACGGCTCAAAGTCTCATTATTTACATTTCCCATTCATTTCTATGGAGTTTTTGGAAAACTTGCTGCAATCTTTGACTGCGAATATCTCATTTACCGTACATCGTACACGGGCAAGCAATATATCAAAGCGTGCGGCTCGATCGGACTCGGTGTCGGATTGCTTTGTTCGATATTCTGTGAAACTCTCTAGCGCCACCAACGGCTCAAAGTCTCAGCTACATTTCCCATTCATTTCTATGGAGTTTCTGAAAAACTCCATGCCTTTTGGGTGGTGCTTTCACCTAGAGCCGTGCCTCCACGCACTGCATCACTCTCGCGATTTCCCGCAGGGGAATTGTCTAGTTAGGATGCAGTGCTGCAGCACAGCAACCTATGGGCTCCCCTAGGGGAGCCCATAGGTTGCAGTGCAAAGCACTGCAACTATTGTTCTTCTACGTGTTTCTTCTTCTTCTTCTTATTCTTATATTTATTATTAGGATGCAGTGCTGCAGCACAGCAACCTATGGGCTCCCCTAGGGGAGCCCATAGGTTGCAGTGCAAAGCACTGCAACTATTGTTCTTCTACGTATTTCTTCTTCTTCTTCTTCTTATTATTATTCCTACGCAAATTTTGATTTCGAATAACTCAATAACCGTACGTCGCACACAGACAAACAATATATCAAAACGTGCGGCTCGATCGGACTCGCTATGCTATTACTTTTCTCTGTAGAATACGATTTTTTCGCGACGTAGTCGCGAAAAAATCGCCCCAAAAAACCCCATTCATTTCTATGGAATTAATTGAAAAAAAAGCACTTTTTCAATGTTTTTCAAACATCCACTGCTCTGGCATGCTTTCACCTAGAGACATGATTCAAACTCTAAAACGTAGGAAAACTTCTCCTCTGTGGATCTGGCATTCAACTTTTCTGCTAGGTTTTACACTTTCGGATCAGGCCCGGTTCAAACGCCATGTGGTTTCTGGGAGAAAATCCGGCTTTTGAATGGGTGTCTATTGCGTTACACACCAGTGAGGGTCGTTAAACTTAGAGTGTAGGCGGCTTCAAAAAAAAGGTCAAACTTTCTCGCTTAAACTCCGTTTTCAGCCACAAATTTCACTCTACAGACATGATTTTCTCAAAAGTAGTAGGAAAACTTGTCCTGATTCACACAATGTGTCTACCTAAACGGTAGGATTTACGGTTTTTGAATGACAAGCCTCAAAGTGAGGAGAGCACAGGTGAGCGGCCTCATTGACTCCCAGTATAAATGTTGCTGAAAAGTCACTCGTTTTTAACTCCCTGTAGCGTCCTCATTTTTAACAATACAAACAAAAAAATACATCATTTTATTCAGGAGACCCTTCTAGCGCTCACTGTGAAAGAATTTTGTGAATAGCTGCTTCCGTTGTCGAGTTATTTGTCATTGTTCGAGGCCTGGTCCTTCATAAAAAAACAGTAGAAAACTCCAGCCCTTGATGTGTCAGCCTCACCTTAGCCGCCCACTTTATTAGGAACACTTCTGTTCGTACATACAAACTACAAACACTCTTCTTAGAGTTTAGAGTTTATTTTATTTTTAAAAGGGACAGTGCACAAATTAAACATTATCCTTGTGTTAAGGACAGATGTCTGTCCCAGGTTATAGCAGTACATGCAAACAAACAGTACATTACTTTTCTCTATAGAATACGATTTTTTCGCGACGTAGTCGTGAAAAAATCGCCCCAAAAAACCCCATTCATTTCTATGGAATTAATTGAAAAAAAAGCACTTTTTCAACGTTTTTCAAACATCCGTTGCTCTGGCATGCTTTCACCTAGAGACATGATTCAAACTCTAAAACGTAGGAAAACTTCTCCTCTGTGGATCTGGCATTCAACTTTTCTGCTAGGTTTTACACTTTCGGATCAGTCCCGGTTCAAACGCCATGTGGTTTCTGGGAGAAAATCCGGCTTTTGAATGGGTGTCTATTGCGTTACACACCAGTGAGGGTCGTTACGCTTAGAGTGTAGGCGGCTTCAAAAAAAAGCTCAAACTTTCTCGCTTAAACCGTGTTTTCCGCCACAAATTTCACTCTACAGACATGATTTTCTCAAAAGTAGTAGGAAAACTTGTCCTGATTCACACAATGTGTCTACCTAAACGATAGGATTTACGGTTTTTGAATGACAAGCCTCAAAGTGAGGAGAGCACAGGTGAGCGGCCTCATTGACTCCCAGTATAAACGTTGCTGAAAAGTCACTCGTTTTTAACTCCCTGTAGCGTCCTCATTTTTAACAATACAAACAAAAAAATACATCATTTTATTCAGGAGACCCTTCTAGCGCTCACGGTGAAAGAATTTTGTGAATAGCTGCTTCCGTTGTCGAGTTATTTGTCATTGTTCGAGGCCTGGTCCTTCATGAAAAAAACAGTAGAAAACTCCAGCCCTTGTGTGTCAGCCTCACCTTAGCCGCCCACTTTATTAGGAACACTTCTGTTCGTACATACAAACTACAAACACTCTTCTTAGAGTTTAGAGTTTATTTTATTTTTAAAAGGGACAGTGCACAAATTAAACATTATCCTTGTGTTAAGGACAGATGTCTGTCCCAGGTTATAGCAGTACATGCTAATTTCCGCCTGTAGTCACTTTGGTCATACTCTTGAATAGGTCTTCTTCATGATGGCTGCTGTCTCGAGCACACACACGATCATTGCATTGAAACATCATTGCGGGTCACGCGTTCACGGCCAGCGAACATGCGTGAGCGAATTGCTTCGCGCACTGCATCCTCTCACAATTTCCCCCGGGGAATTGTCCGGTCTAGTTATTTTTATTATTCCTACGCAAATTTTGATTTCGATTAACTCAATAACCGTACGTCGCACACAGACAAACAATATATCAAAACGTGCGGCTCGATCGGACTCGCTATGCTATTACTTTTCTCTATAGATTACGATTTTTTCGCGACGTAGTCGCGAAAAAATCGTCCAAAAAAGCCCCATTCATTTCTATGGAATTAATTGAAAAAAAAGCACTTTTTCAACGTTTTTCAAACGTCCACTGCTCTGGCATGCTTTCACCTAGAGACGTGATTCAAACTCTAAAACGTAGGAAAACTTCTCCTCTGTGGATCTGGCATTCAACTTTTCTGCTAGGTTCTACACTTTCGGATCAGTCCCGGGTCAAACGCCATGTGGGTTCTGATAGAAAATCCTGCTTTTGAATGGGTGTCTATTGCGTTACACACCAGTGCGCCTCGTTAACTCAGAGTGTAGGCGGCTTCAAAAAAAAGCTCAAAATTTCTCACTTAAACTGTGTTTTCATCCACAAATTTCACTCTACAGACATGATTTTCTCAAAAGTAGTAGGAAAACTTGTCCTGATTCACACAATGTGTCTACCTAAACGATAGGATTCACGGTTTTTGAATGAGAAGCCTCAAAGTGAGGAGAGCACAGGTGAGCGGCCTCATTGACTCCCAGTATAAACGTTGCTGAAAAGTCACTCGTTTTTAACTCCCTGTAGCATCCTCATTTTTAACAATACAAACAAAAAAATAAATCATTTTATTCAGGAGACCCTTCTAGCGCTCACTGTGAAAGAATTTTGTGAATAGAAGCTTTCGTTGTCGAGTTATTTGTGATTGTTCGAGGCCTACTTCTTAGCAAAACACAGCAGAAACCTGACATAATCTTGTGTGTGTCTCTTAACTCTCCTGTTCAGGCCCGTCACCATGCCGATTGGGGCCAGTGACGGGGCAGAGGGGGGCTGCTGTCTCAAGCACACACATAAATCATGCTCAAAATTTCAAACGTAAACTGTGTTTTCAGCCACAAATTTCACACTACAGACATAATTTTCTCAAAAGTAGTAGTGACACTTGTCCCAAAAAAACCCCATTCATTTCGATGGAATTAATTGGAAAAAAAAGCACTTTTTCAAACATCCGCTGACTAGTGTTGTATTAAACTGTGGTAAAATGTTAAATATGATTGATAAACTGTGATGAAATGTTTTGGTATGGAGTTAAAATGTATACTGCCTAAGTGTAATATATTTAACAGCCTATAGTGATTAAATGGAGAAGGGAGCATTTTCATACATGACTACTTTGACTTTTAGTAATTAATCGTCGAAAAAACCCCCATTTATTTCTATGGAATTAATTGAAAAAAAAGCACTTTTTCAACGTTTTTCAAACGTCCACTGCTCTGTCATGCTTTCACCTAGAGACATGATTCAAACTCTAAAACGTAGGAAAACTTCTCCTCTGTGGATCTGGCATTCAACTTTTCTGTTAGGTTCTACACATTCGGATCAGTCCCGGCTCAAACGCCATGTGGGTTCCGGGAGAAAATCCGGCTTTTGAATGGGTGTCTATTGCGTTACACACCAGTGCAGCTCGTTATGGTCCTATACACAACTTTACCAATATAAAAGATTACCAGGACTACAAAAATGCAGAAAAATAGGAGTAGAGAGGGGAGGAGCTGCTCTCTCTCTCTCTCTCTCTCTCTCTCTCTCTCTCTCTCAAACAATGCTTAGGTCATGGTATGATGAAATTTTGGCGACGCCAGTCGCCAAAATTTCATAGTCGCCAAAATTTCATCATCCCATCATACAGTTGGATGATATGTTAAATATTAAGTTATTACTGAAAAACTATTGATTAAAAAAACAAAGACACTGCGAAATGGTCCTATAAACAACTTTACCAATATAAAAGATTACCAGGACTACAAAAATGCAGAAAAATGGGAGTAGAGAGGGGAGGAGCTGCTCTCTCTCTCTCTCTCTCTCTCTCTCTCTCTCTCTCTCTCAAACAATGCTTAGATCATGGTATGATGAAATTTTGGTGACGCCAGTCGCCAAAATTTCATAGTCGCCAAAATTTCATCATCCCATCATGCAGATGGATGATATGTTAAATATTAAGTCTTTACTGAAAAACTCTTGATTAAAAAAACAAAGACACTGCGAAATGGTCCTATAAACAACTTTACCAATATAAAAGATTACCGGGACTACAAAAATGCAGAAAAATAGGAGTAGAGAGGGGAGGGGCTGCTCTCTCTCTCTCTCTCTCTCTCTCTCAAACAATGCTTAGGTCATGGTATGATGAAATTTTGGCGACGCCAGTCGCCAAAATTTCATAGTCGCCAAAATTTCATCAACCCATCATACAGATGGATGATATGTTGAATATTAAGTTATTACTGAAAAACTATTGATTAAAAAAACAAAGACACTGCGAAATGGTCCTATAAACAACTTTACCAATATAAAAGATTTCCAGGACTACAAAAATGCAGAAAAATAGGCTTTACTTGTCCAAATGCACCTGTTGGTTCAAGAGTTAAAGTGCATAGAACCTCATAGCACAACATGAAGTTACCTTAAAATATAATATAAGTGCCTCAGCTTTCATGTAAGAAAAAAAAACTATTAATACTAGTACTGTGTACAGGCAGTCTCTCCTGAGGTCTCAATTAAATGATAATTATAAACTAATAAAATAAATGGCTCAGGCTTCATAGAAGAAAAAAAAAACAATTTGAACAGAACCTCAGTATGATGCTGAAGCTGCCTAAACAATGGAAAATAAAATACCATTTTGGCAAAAATGTTGGCATCCATTAATTTCTTGTATTAAGTAAAAAAAAAATAATGTAAAGTGCACACAGTCCTTCACTGTAAACATCACACACTTTCAGTAACAGAATTTAAGCCTACATAAACACTGACTCGCCCATGTAGCGTTGCCAGATACTGTTGACATTTTCCCGCCCAAAATATGTTCAAAACCCGCCAAAATGCACTTAAACTTGCCCAAATGAGCAGGATACCGCTCAATCTGGCAACCCTGTGCAGGATACCCCAATCTGGCAACCCTGCGCACATACTGTTTCTCTTGAACGTCTCCATCATGTAGCCCGCGAATTAATCAGCCATCTGATTTGACAATACACGTTTGAAAACAGATGACGTCTACAGGAGGACTCTGATTGGACAGTTCTGTGCGCGTGTCCGCCCGTCATATAAAAACCCTGAGTTTAAATTTTTTCGCTCCCTTTCTCTCTGAACTCATCACAGGTAGGTGAAAATGTTTAATTTTCATAGTGACTGAGAAAGAATAAGAAAGAGCGCGCAGTGCCTGCGGAGTTTTATCAGTAAGCTTTTTTAATTTTTAAATTTCGTAGCATTATGCTCCATTGCTTGCTGAATTGTTACAGCAGCGTATGTACAATATACTGCCATCTTTCACAAAAGTGAGATTATTGAAGATAGATATTGTTCTGTCATTATTCCGGAAATGTATTTAATTATTTATGGGCGTGAGTTTATATAAAAGCATAGCTGCGCTAAAAGCTAACGGTGACTGTGCGTTTTCTATATGAAAACATTGAGCCAAGCCCAAAGCTAACAGCGCTAATTGTGCTGATATGAATACATCTTTAACAAAAGTGAGATTATTGAAGGTAGAGATTAATCTCTGGTTATTTTACGGTTGGTTTGTTTCTATCCATGAACCGACCTAAAACCTAACGGAGCTGAGGCCGAGCGGCTCGAGCCGGCGCCATTTTAAACCGACAAGCAAACAAGCCTCGATCCATAGATATACATAGAAGACTAGATGCCTCGTCCCCGTTGCCCGTCAATGAAGTCGAACGTCCGCACATGGCGGCCATCTTACCTCAGACAGCTGGCTTACCCATTACATTGTGTTGGTAGCGATATGTACTTTTCAGATGACCGTAACTTCCTTCAGTTTCAATTGATATTCAAACGGTTTGGTTTGTTATATAAAAAAAAAACGGAAGTATGTATTTATGATATTAATGATGAATAATCATTTTATGTTTTAAACAAATACATGCTGAAATTCCTATGCTGTGAGAAGCCGAGCACTGCATACTTATGGATAACTGCGGCCTTAGGACAAATAACCATACAATTTATTTCCAATTTTTAGTGAAAATATTTTTACATGTGATAGGGCCGTAGGGGAAGCTAAAGTTAAATAAACAGCTTACTCACTTCTGAAACTTCAGAAATACTTCATCCACCTCAAAAACCTAATGCACTCACATCATAGCATAATAACAAATGTAAACTCATCATAGCATAATAACAAATGTAAACCCACATCATAGCAAAATAACAAATGTAAACTCATCATAGCATAATAACAAATGTAAACTCATCATAGCATAATAACAAATGTAAACTCATCATAGCATAATAACAAATGTAAACCCACATCATAGCATAATAACAAATATGAACTCACATCATAGCATAATAACAAATGCACTGCCCGAGTAAGTAATAGTATAAAACAGTGACAGCGGCTCACGGTAGTTTGTGACAAAAAAAAGCATTTAATTAATCACGTGGTTATACTTCCAAGGATAAAAAGATATCTTTACATTTACAAAAAGAACATTCAAAGCTGATTATCATGTCAAAGTCAATATATGTTAGCAGAGAAGATTGAAATTTCATTTGACTAGGCTCCAATGTGCAGTTAAAATAAAACTAAACATACTGATATAAACATCTACAATTAAAACACACACACACATCATCTTGTCATCAAAGTCAGTACTTTGATTTCCTGTAAATCATAATGTGAGTGCTGGGCTGTGCTTGCGTAAGTCTTCATACCCCTTGAAAATTTTTATACTGTATATTTGGCTAATGCCCTTTAAACAGTACACTCAAAAAAATAAAACATTGGATTTATTTAACCGAGTTATGGCAATCGGTCCCACAAAACTGTGTTAATTTAGATGCATTGAATACAGTTATGTTGAGTTATTCAACACATAACTGTATTCAATACATCTAAATTCCCACAGTTTCGTGGGACCCGTTGCCATAACTCAGTTAAGTAAATCCAATGTTTTATTTTTTTGAGTGTACTGCTTTGTTGTGCTTCTGTCTCATGCTGTTGTTCTGGAAGGAAAGGGTTGTCATCTTGGCAATGTGGTGGAGTCTAAGCTTAAAAAATAGGGACACAACCAGTGTTTTCAATTAACCAACCCGAAAATGAAAACCATGTGCAAGTGCAACTTCAGTTTTTGAAAATATTATCTCAAGACCTTCCATGTAAAATTACTTGGTGCTACGAGCTAGCCTAGCATGAAACACAACTTTGACTAAAAGCTGCAGTAAGTCGTTTTTGAAGAGAAAAGGTACGATTTTAGCATGTTCAAGCACCCAGAATTACAACCACATTAATAATGTTTTTAAGAAATCAAACCATTTGTATATACATCAAAATTTCAGCAAGATAAGAGTATAAACATTTAAGCACCTCAATGGTCTTACCTCAGTTTACCACAAATTCTGTGGAAAAGCTTGTCTGTGGTAAGATGGCCGCCCTGTGCGGACGCCCTGGAATACGCGGTGAGGCATCTAGTCTTCTATGTATATCTATGCCTCGAGCTGTCGCCATTTTAAACCGACAAACCTCGAGCCGTTGCCATTTTAGGAAAAGTCATAAAATTAAGTTAAAAAAAAAACTTAACTCTGCTGTTAAACAGTTTCGGGTCATTTTTGACCTGAAGACATTAGGAGGGTTAAACAAAATTCAGGTTATTGAAGATAAACTCATGAATTTGGGCTGGATCTTTCATTAATTTAAACTGGTGTTTACATTAAAGCTGAAAGCTATATATTTATCTATATATTCAGACTAGTGTTGTATTAAACTGTGGTAAAATGTTAAATATGATTGATAAACTGTGATTAAATGTTTTGGTATGGAGTTAAAATGTATACTGCCTAAGTGTAATATATTTAACAGCCTATAGTGATTAAATGGAGAAGGGAGCATTTTCATACATGACTACTTTGACTTTTAGTAATTAATGTACATTTTGGTGATAAAATTCTGCATATTTGCTGAAGTTAGTAGTATTTTATTTGTGGGGGATATTTATAGTGTTTATAGTGTAAGTATTTGTCTTGAGGGGGGAAAAGTTTACTGATAAGTCAACAGGCACTGCTCTGTGCTCACTCTCTCTCTCACACACACACACCATGAAAAGTAAACATGTTTAACGTGTGTTACGCTGTTGGATTGTTGCTCACAATGAGTCGAAGTAACAGAAGAACATTTCTATTTTTATTGCAGGTTTTCTTTGATTTGTGATCAGAGGTTTGTACGTACTTCACGACTGAGACTAATCATCGCCCTCAAGACTCATCGCACTCAAGTCATCCTCAAGACTCCCGGAGCAGATTTGTTCACACTCACACCATCACATTTTATATAAAATATATTAGGTTATCTTAGATAATTTAAGTTAAGTAGTTAAGGTAGGTTAGGGTTTAGGTCACTTAAACTTTGCAAGAAGTTTTTTCTTTTTTTTTTTTCTTTTTTTTTTTTTGTCTTCTGTCCAGCAGGATGCCAAGGAAGGGGAGGAGGTCTGAGGCGGCCAGGCGCCGATGGAGTAAGCTCGACCTGGAGGAGCTGACTCCCTCCACTTTCCCCCTGAAGGTATTTACACAGTAGATAAGCTTCTGTGTCACAACTGTCTGCATGAAAATAACTGTAGAAATGTCACATCAATCGCTTTCTTTTTAACTGCCAAGTTCTGTATGTCTGCCATGTCTTTGATGTTAATGTTTCATCAGACGGTGTCCCCCCCGGCCGGAGAGGAGCCTTCCACAGGGTCGAGGACCAGGGAGACCCACCCCCCCTGCTCCCGAGCTCCAGTCAGCAACGTATGTTCATATGAGACATTGTCTGAGGTTTAATGTATTTTGTATTACTTTTTAAATTTTTATTGTATTTTGTTTGAACTTGTCTTTGTCTTATGCTTATTATTTTATCTTTCATCAGTTGGTTGGATCTTCACCCCCAGCCAAGCCTTTCTGGAGCACGGGAGATGTCCTTCCCAAAGTTCGGCCATGTGAGTATCCACCTGTTTTATCCCTAAATGATCAATAAATTAATTCATCAATATTAAGCTTTTTAAACTGGTTTTTTGTACTGTTTTACTCGTATAAACGAGTGATTTCTTGACATTTCCTGGTTTTTCATTTAAATAATACCGTTATCTGCTTTGTCTTTTACTAAACAGGCCGCGGTACCGGGTTCCGCCATCGGGTGCTGAGGTGGCCAACTTCAAAGCTCACAGGACGGAGCCACAAGTTGGTCATCCCGCCGGAGTCTCCTGACAAGAAGGTGTTATTGTCCAGTTTATGAACAAAGCAATTGATCTTGAGAGGAATTAATGATTTTCATGCTAAAGAAATTTTCTTTGTTGTTGCAGTTCGTTCTGATTGTCGGGGACTCCCACCTGCGGTCCATCGCGGACGGTTTCGCCGTGATGCCAGAGGGTAAGTTCTCGTTTGGCGTCATGTCGACCCCTGGGGCCCACGCTGCTCAGCTGCGGACGGAGGTCCTGCATGCTGATCTTCCTCGGGCCCCTGCTGCGGTCTGTGTTCTTGCCCCCAGCAACAACCTGACTGCAAGCAGGACCATCGAGGAGGCAGCCGTCGACTATGCAAGTTTCCTCACTGCTGTGAGGAGCCGCTGGCCGGAGGTACGTGTTTTTTCATGTCTCTCTTGTCCTGTATTTGTAGTAGTTTGACAACACTAGAGATACGTTTAATCTCAGAGTAATCAATGTATGAGCTTTTAATGTGTAGTTATTGTAATGTGTGATTTTGAATGAAAATGCCGATTGTTAACGAACATGTTTTGTTTTCTACAGGTTTTTGTGCTGGACTTCCCCCCCCGCCTGCAGGAGGATGAGATGTACCAGGTCCTCCTGCGCCAAGAGTACCACCGCGTGACAGCTCGTATGGGTGTGTAAAAATATCATGTCAATAAAACAAGAACAAGAAATGTACTTAATGTCTGTGACATAGTAATGAACATAGTCATAATGCATGTGTGGATGTTGTGATGACTTATGTTTTTCGTTTTTATATTTTTAGGTGTGAGGTACTTCTCTGTGGCGGAGCACTTCCCCCTTACGCGCTTGGAGCTGTGGAGCAGAGACGGCGTAAGTAGAATGTCTGTGATAGAAAAAGTCTAATTTGTTATAATTTCTCGTGCTGACATGAACCAGTCAACACGAGCTACTTTTTGTAGTTGAACTTTGTCTGTAAATGGATTTGTGTTGTCATGTCTGCAGGTTCACCTGAGTGACCGTGAAGGGATGGGCATCCTCACCCAGCTGCTGTGGGCCGCGACGGAGCAGTTCCTCAAGACACCACCACCACCTCCCCCGGTGTCTCCCACTCCTTCACAGCCACTTGGGAAGGTATCTCCTAAGCTGGTTGTGAAGGGCGAGGTATGTGCTCCTCTGTCTCCTGACCCCTTCCAGTGGAAGGTCGTTGGTCGGAGAAGCAAGGTTAGTAAAGTTTATTATATTGTGTGTTTACATGTTTTTGGGTACATTTTGGTGAACGGGTTCACAGTTGTAATTAAAAAGCATCTATTTAATCAAATGTGATGTGAACTTTCCCAGTCGCAGGTTCCTGGTCAGGCCAGCGTGGCGCAGCAGCAGGTGAGTGACTTTTTTTTATTTTTTTAACAATAAGTTAACTGGTTAATATTTAAAGTTTTGTATATTTGACCAGACAAATATTCATGCGGGTGTTTTTTTTTTTTTTTTTTTGTCTTTCACAGGAGGAGTCCTTCCTCCCACTGAACCCAGTGTGGTTCAGTAGCACGATCCTTCGTGCTGTGGAGGAGGTGTCTCCTTCTCGGCTGTCTGGCGTGGAGGACTGCAGGTCTCCTCCAGCGAGCAAGAAGGTAAATTGTCTGACGTCTCTTCTCGGCTGTGTTCTAAAGTTTCTCCTTGTTCTACAGTTACTGATGCTATGTTTTATTTGATGGTGCAGGTGGCCTCCCCAGCGGCAGCCAGGCGTCGTAGGACCTCAGAGAGACGCCCCCCCCACCACCAGTCTCCTGTGAACACCGTATGTTACACAACTGACACACACAGTGAATGTTTACAGTTGACACGGTGTCTTCATGGAGACATAACTAGACTGTCTGTCTGAATTTTGATGTATTTGTTCTCGTCTGTCGACAGCTGGTTGGATCCCCTCCAACCAGGCTGTCACAGAGACTGGAGGACGACGCCCCCTCCAGCCCGGTTCCTCGGTCCAGGACCACGGACGGACCATCCCCCCGCACCCAAATTTCAGTGACCAACGTATGTTACTCTCTGCCACAACAGACACAATCTCACACAGAACACACATTGTGTTCACTGAGACATGAAGTTTAACGTGTTTGTTCTCGTGTGTCAACAGCTGATGGAGTCCCCTCCAGTCAGGTTGTCCTGCAGTTTGGGTGATCCGGAGACCCCCTGCTGTTCCCCGGTTGCGAAGGTAAATATTATTCCTATTAAGTAAAGTTCATGATGTCATTAAAGTCTTCATTTTATCAAATTATTTGTTTTCAGGTGCCCAGGATGAAGACTCCTTCACCGGCTGGACCATCCAAGACCATTAAAGATGTGGCCCATCAGTCTCCTCGCCCAGCTAAGGTATTTACTCCACAGTTGACACAGAATGTTTACTGTAAAATCAGTTGTAACTACATTAAACTGGTTCATTTAACATCTGATAGCATTATCTTTCTCTGCACACAACACAAATGTCAGTGAGAAATTGAAATACACTTGGAAAACTTTTCTTGTATCAACTTGGTGCGTTGTCTCCTCATGTCCAAATATTAATTGGAGTTATGACTTATCACAGACATGGACACCATTTCCCTCATTGACTTCCTGGCCCTGGATAATCGACGATGGACTCTCCAGCTCCCCTGGTAAAGAGGTCAGGACATTTACATTCGGGTTTATCGTGGGTTTAATAAAGTGCTTGTGTGTGTGTGGTTTATTTCAACTCAAATGCATAAAAAAACCTTTAAGGAAGAAATAATTCAGAGTAGTATAATCTAAACAGTTTATGGTTTTATTAATTGTTTAAAGATAAACACAAGTAATGGTACAGAGGTTTTCTAAATATGATCTTGATAAACTTAAGTTAATAATACTGGTCAGAAAACCTCTGTACTTGTAAAGTCAACATCCTGCAGTGTCAGTGTGGTGAAGGTAGTAGCCTCCTTTAAAGGTCCTTTAAATCCTCCTTTAAGGCCCGGTCACACAGCACTCCGCGTCTATATCACGTACAAAAAGATACAAAAATCAGGTGGACGTGGTCGTAAGTGGTAATTTTTGGTCAATTTTGGCTTTGCCGTGCTTTGTACGGGGTATGGCCGTCGGCGGCTGTTTCACTGCTGCAGCACTGCCAAATCACGGGTAACCGCGGCTCAGCGTCGTTGGAAGAGCGGCTTGCTGTGCATATAAAAGCGGTAGGATATGTTGAGCCTGTATCAGTTGGTTCTGTTGGTGCTGGAGCATTAAGATGAGGAGATCACAGCGTTGAGGGTTCATGTTCACCCCTTGACATTTAGACTGCAAGTGCCGAGGTCTCAGAAAATTACGGTATTTACATGCCGCAAATCAGAAGTGATGCAGAAGTGATTAGACAGTGATCAATCGAATTTAGAACTTGTTTGAGACGTCGTTTAACGGGCTTAGACAGTGCTATGTACGCGGAAAAATCCATTTCTCAGTGATAAGCCGCTAAACACACGCTATATCCCGTGATACCAACGCGTAACACCCGTCCGATGACCGTGCTCTGCCCGTGATAGACCGCCAAACTTTCGCGTCTTACCACGTCTCCCCAAGTTTTAATAACGGCCGGGACACTGATTATCACGTGTTTTTCACGTGTGTTGCACGTCTTTACCACGTGTGCCGGCCGTGGTTGTCCGCGGTCTAAAGTTTTGAGCAGTCCAAAACTTTTTGCCGCGTCTGACGCCGTTCCGATTTTCCCCTGCGTCCTGTCACGTCTGTATATCGACTGTAACACGTCTTAACTTCGACATCAACACGAACAACATCGTCTGCTTCACGGGAGAGCACTTTTTGACGGGTTTTGGCCGTGATAAAGCCGTAAAGCGCTGTGTGACCGGGCCTTTAAACTTTATTCTAGAAGACCATGGGACAAAGGAGAAACCACGATGGTCTCAACATGTTTAAATTTTAAACAAGGAATAATGTAATGTAATGTGTAGCCAAATATACTTGCCATAACATGTAAGATTGTGTCAGCTTTTTTATAGATTTATTTAATTGATCTGACAAACTTGCTGAAAACGTTCTACAACAGTTTGTAATGTGATTAGTTACGACTGCTGCTATTACTACTAGTAATAATAAAGTTAACAGTATTAATAACAATGCTGGCAATAATGGGTAGTAACTACTAATAAGACTAATAACTAATTGTGACTAACTTAGTAATAATTAACCTTTTAACATCTTTACAGGTGAGCGTCAAGGTAAGTGTGACGGTAAGTGGGGGTCAGTCTGTTGTTGTTGTTGTTAGGGCTAGCCACAGTCAGGCAGACATGAGGTACAGTGATTTCTCTAGAAATCATCAGTGTTCCTGCATGTCCCTGACTTTTCTTGCGTTTGAGAATGAGGGTGGTCACTTTAACACGGCTGCCCTCGATAGAGTGCTGGCACAGGGAGATTCACTGTACGTAGCAGTGAAACAACAGCTGATCCTGGAGAGAAGATACAATGATGACCATCTTAGCGTTGAGGAAATGCCAAAACAAGTCCTGACAGACACAAATATGTACAATGTCCATATGTCCGACATTAAATGTGGACTCGTCAAAGCCAGCAGCAACGGAAACCAGGGTCTCCTTTCCCTTGCTGAAGAGCTTCAGTGTCTGTCAGGTCATGTTAGGCATGCGTTCATCATTGTATCTCCAGAGGTTATTGCAGTTTTCCGTGACAAATCAGGGAGGTATGGCGTGTTTGATTCACATGCCAGAAATTCAGCAGGTCTACCAGACCACAACGGAACTGCAATCATGAAGACCTTCACTGAAATCAGTGACCTGGCTGAGCACCTGCTCAAACTCTTTGCCGATCGTGGACCTTTTGCCACCTATGAGTTGGTGCTTGTGTCATTTGAAGCCGTTGGTTCCAGTGAATGTCTTCAGCAATCGTTGGTAGAAAAAGTCTCCAGGACAGCTCTCCCTCCAACAAACGAAAATATCTTAAAACTCGGTAAAACCCAGCGACAAAAGGCCAGAAGAAAAAGTAGCAGCAAAGAGCAACATGCACCAGTGTGCCATGTTGTCAAAAAAAAAGGAAGCTCGGTATATGAAAAAAATAAGTATGACAAGTGCCCGGAATTTGGAATTAAAAAAATGGAAGCAGACAAAAAATATTCACAAGACAGTAATCATAGGAAACGACGGTTATTGTCTTTCAGACGTTATTATTTAAAAGTTCAAAGAAAAAAGAGCGTATTAATTATCCAGAGATATAAGGAAGATCCTGCTTTTCAGAGTAGACAAAAACAGTACATTAAAGACAAGTATAAGACGGATCCTGTTTTTCAGAGTAGACAAATAAGTTATATTAAAGACAAGTATAAGGTGGATCCTGCTTTTCAGAGTAGACGAAAACAGTACATTAAAGACAAGTATAAGGCGGATCCTGCTTTTCAGAGTAGACAGAAACAGTACATTAAAGACAAGTATAAGGCGGATCCTGCTTTTCAGAGTAGACAGAAACAGTACATTAAAGACAAGTATAAGGCGGATCCTGCTTTTCAGAGTAGACAGAAACAGTACAGTAAAGACAAGTATAAGGCGGATCCTGCTTTTCAGAGTAGACGAAAACAGTACATTAAAGACAAGTATAAGGCGGATCCTGCTTTTCAGAGTAGACAGAAACAGTACAGTAAAGACAAGTATAAGGCAGATCCTGCTTTTCAGAGTAGACGAAAACAGTACATTAAAGACAAGTATAAGGCGGATTCTGCTTTTCAGAGTAGACAGAAACAATACAGTAAAGACAAGTATAAGGCAGATCCTGCTTTTCAGAGTAGAAAGAAACAATACAGTAAAGACAAGTATAAGGCGGATCCTGCTTTTCAGAGTAGAAAGAAACAGTACAGTAAAGACAAGTATAAGGCGGATCCTGCTTTTCAGAGTAGAAAGAAATTGTATATGACGACAAAGTACATATCGCACCAGAGCTTTAGGCAAAAGAAAAAGGAGCGTTTCTATGCTAGGTACCACAGTGATCCTGAGTTTAGGTTACGCTGTATCAAACGCTGTAGCCAGCGCAGAGTAACCAAACTGTCCACAGATGCTACTTTTTGCATCTTTAGCAAGATGCAGAGGGCATTAAGGATCAAGCGAAAATATAGGAAGCTAGTGCCCCACACCCCCCGCCATTCGCAGGCCATGATTAACCCTGTGATGGAAGCCACCATCACAGCATTTCGCGAGCTAATTCGTCGTGGACCAACGTGCGTTTGTACGGTGTGCAACAGAGCAATGTTTCCTAATCAGGTTAAATTGTGCAATAGGGGAAAGTACACCCAAAAACCCAGAGTGGCCGCAGCCTGCTTAACAGGCAAGTACGTCCATTTTTGTGACGACGACTGCTCTGAACATTGCTCTGTTGCACAAGAGCGACTGCAGGAGTGGATCTGTAACACATGTGACAGCCACTTGAAGAGAGGACGCATGCCACCAATAGCCACCGCGAACCGACTGGAGTTGGCACCGATCCCCCCGGAGTTGGCTACGCTCAACGTGCTCGAGAGGCAGCTTATTGCCAAAATACTGCCTTTCGCCAAGGTTATCGCTCTGCCCAAAGGACAGCAAAAAGCAGTCCGCGGAGCTGTTGTGTGCGTTCCATCGGAGATGGAAGCGACTGTCAACAGTCTCCCAAGACCCAGATCGGAAGCGCAGCTACTTCAAGTTAAGTTAAAGAGGCGCATTAACTATAAGGGCTACCAGCACTTCTATACTGTTAACATGAAAAATGTTTTAGCTGCCCTCGCCATGCTTAAAAAGATGCATTCTGAGTATCAGGATGTATCCATTAACGACAGCGCCACTTTTGACGAGTCGGTCGATCAAGACGACTCGCAGCACAATGTTGCTGATGCTGCCCAGCCGGAGCAGCATCAGGGAGACATTGAGGCTGGCATAGACCTTGAGGAGGTTTTTAGTAGTCAGAACGACCCGGACCCCAATAGACGTCGTCAGCCCAAGGAAGCTGACGAGGAGGAGGAGGAGGAGGAGCTTAGACCTGGCCTGACTCTGGACACGTGTATGCAGCCGCCTGACATCGCGCAGGAAATTCTTACGTATGGCGATGGAATATTTAGCGTTGCCCCCGCCCAGGGCAACAAACCAGTAGGGTTCTTCGCCATACCGAAACTAGAAGCCATGGCTTTCCCTGTGCAATTCCCGACAGGAGAGAACACACTGGATGAACCCAGAACCTTCTCGCTCTCGCCTAGCATGTATTTTAATTGCAGGCTGTTTGCTGCTGATACACGTTTTGCTAGCGACCAAACGTATCTTTTCTTTGCGCAGTTTGTCACAGAGACGCACCTGGTGACAAACAGCATGTCGATTCAAATGCGCAAAGGCAGGTCCAGAGCTGCAGATGGCCGTCATATTAACAACCTCATGCTCCTGGACCGAGACGAGGTGCAACGGCTCATTATGAGCCAAGACGCAACTCGGTTTATGCAACCTCTTCGAGGCACCCCGGCTTATTGGACAAAAACGCTCAAAGATGTCCACGCCATGGTCCGGCAAATTGGCAAACCCACGTTTTTTGCAACGTTCTCCGCTGCCGAGATGAGATGGCCTGAGGTCGTAGAGGTCATAAATGCTCAGCAGGGAGAAATAGGGGACTTTTCAGAGCTCGACTGGAAAGCGAAATGCGACATTCTGCGGAGCAACCCCGTAACGGTGATGCGCATGTTTGAAAAGCGAGTCGATGCTCTGATGACCAACCTTATCCTCTCACCAGCACAGCCCATTGGTGAAGTAGAGGATTACTTTTATAGGGTTGAGTTCCAAGCTAGAGGAAGTCCCCATATACACATGCTGATTTGGATAAAAAACTCACCCAAATTTGACGACGCCTCTGACGACGAAGTAGCAGCGTTTATAGATCACTACATCTCATGTGAGATGCCTGACCCCGAGACAGACCTGGAGCTCCACGGAATTGTCTCGGAGGTTCAGGTGCACAGCAGGAACCATTCCAAGTCCTGCAAAAAAGGCAACGTTGCCTGTAGGTTTGGCTTCCCTAAACTGCCCGTGGATGAAACCTTCATCACTAGGCCCCCCGTTGTTCGCCCCTCTGGAGTTTTAGACGAAAACCAAGACGAGGCTGCTGCTAGAGAACGTAGGGAGAAGCGGGCAATCGCTAAGAAGCGAAAGAAAGCCAAAGCCAAGCTTCAGCAAGTTAGAGACTTGCTCATGGATGCAGGCGCTTCATTTAGCAGCTTGACGGAGTTGCTCGACCGATGCGGTTTGACGCGTAAGCAGTACCGTAAGCTCTTCGACCGCGCCGCGAACAGCAACGTCGTGGTCCTGAAGCGGCATCCGAATGACTGCTGGGTTAATCAGTACAACCCAGACCTGCTTCGTGCCTGGAACGCCAACATGGACATTCAGTACGTCGTGGATGACTACAGCTGCATCATGTACATGATGTCCTATGTGTCGAAGCCAGAGCATGAGATGACTCAATTCCTTAAGAACGTCATCAAAGATGTAAAACAGTCCAACGTAAATGAGCGTGACGAAATGAAGCAGATTATGCAGGCCTATGTTAAACATAGAGAGGTCAGCGCTCAAGAGGCTGTTGCTCGCACCTGCAGCTTGCGTCTGAAGAGGTGCTCCCGCTCCGTTGTGTTCCTTCAGACCGACGAGGAGGGTCTGAAGATGAGTCACCCTATTGGCAGACTCAAGCAAATGGAGCCGGGTTCGGAGGAGGTGTGGATGTCGGGCCTGCCTGACAAATACGCCTACAGGCCTGTCGAGCCGGAGTTCGAGCACATGTGCATGGCCGAGTTTGCGTCGGAGTACAGGGTGCTGTACGGGCAGCAAACTGAAAGTAGAAGCGGCATCCCCCTCTTACACGACATGGGCTTTGTTCAGAAGAGGACTGGGAAACCAGCAATTATTAGATTTCCTCGCTTCTCAGAGCAGAAAACACCTGAGAAGTTCTATAGAAGACTGCTCAAGCTTTATCTCCCACACAGATCCGATGACGACCTGAGAGATGAAGCACACCCGACTTACGAGCAGTTTTATAAGTGTGGCCAAAAGTATGGCGTGCGTGTCCGAGCCATCGTAGACCGCAACAAACAACGCTATGAAGGTCAAGGTCGGAAGCTTGACGAAGCGTTGGAACAGTATCGGGTGCATGGCCCTATAGTTAATGAATTGGACTGTTATGCGCCTGAAGTAGAGGCAGACCGGTTAGAGTGTCTTGCAGAGCGAGAACCTGACGATGAGCGTGAAGACCAAGAAGAAGTTCCTGAATACGAAGTCAAGAAAGACGGGAGGAGCTCCATGCCTAGGATAGAAGCGCCGCAGTTGAGTCCAGACTTTGTGAGAAAAATGTATCAAAGTCTGAACGAAACGCAGGCTTCTATCTTCTACAGCATACGTCAGTGGTGCTTTGAACTTGTGTGGGGTCATGACGTCGAGCCGTTTTATTACTTTTTGACCGGGGGAGCTGGCTGTGGTAAATCGCACGTAATCAAGTGCGTTCACCAGGAGGCAACGAGGATTCTGCGTGAGCTCCCCAGATTCCGGGACCATGCAGACATGTCCCAGCCTGCGGTGCTGCTGACCGCCTTCACTGGCACAGCAGCCTTCAACATCGCTGGCGTAACGTTGCACTCCGTCCTCAAACTGCCAAGATCCTTGAAGCCACCGTATCAAGGTCTTGGAAACGCCCTTGATGAGGTCAGAGCGGCGCTGTCCAATGCGGAGATTCTCATCATTGACGAGATCTCCATGGTTTCCAAAGAGCTGTTTGCCTACGTCAACTGGCGTTTTCAACAGATCCGAGGAAACAAGAAGCCGTTCGGAGGAATTTCTGTCCTTGCTGTAGGTGACTTTTATCAGTTGCCGCCTCCCGGTAGAGCCAAGCCGCTGTGTGTGTACGAGGAGACGGAGTTTGATCTCTGGAAGGATCACTTCAAAATGGTCGTCCTTACAGAGATCATGCGACAGAAGGACGATCGGGCTTTTGCTGAGCTCTTGAACCGCCTGAGAGTGAAGCAAAAGCGCGATCCTTTGAGCAACGAAGATAGACGGTTGCTCACACAGGCAGTGGCCGACATCAAGGATTGTCCAGTAGATAGGCTGCATATATATGCCACCAACAAAGAAGTTGACCGTCACAACTCCGCCACTGTAGCCTCCCTCCACGAGGATGCCATTGACATCGCAGCTCAGGATTACCGTAAAATGCCTACGACCGGCTGCATGACGATGGTGTTCGCCGTTAAAGGTAACCAGCGAGACTTGCCTGACAACATAATGGCTGCTCAAGGAGTACGCGTTATGTTGACCAGGAATCTCGACGTGGAGGACGGAATTGTTAACGGAACATTCGGAACCATCTCGCACATTGTGATGACGGAGCGCGAGCCAAAATATGTAAAGTTGATTGGACTCCAGCTGGACAATCCCACAGCAGGACAGAGATTCCGCAAAAAGATCTTGGGTCCCTCAGACAATCTGGCCTATATTGAAAGGTCTGAGGAGAACCTGAGCAGCAAAAAAGGCGTTGTTCGTCGCCAGTTCCCCATGAAGTTGGCTTTTGCCTGTACGGCCCACAAAGTACAAGGCATGACGATGGCGTCGGCGGTTGTGTGCCTGAAACGCGTCTTCGAACCGGGCATGGCTTATGTAGCTCTAAGCCGCACAACTTCGCTGGGAGGTCTGACCGTCTGCGACTTCGACGAGAAGAAGATCTACGCCGACCCCGAGATAAAGATGGCTATGGAAAGTATGCCTCGAGCGTCTTTCCAGAGCTGTAGACCGTTGTTGAGTTTTCTTCAATCCGTGCAACAAACTCCAAAGGTTTTGACAATTGTCCACCACAACACGCAGGGTCTGCCATGTCACATGGTGGACCTGAGAGCGCATCATGAGCTCCAACAAGCGGATGTGCTTTGCCTTACAGAGACACATTTGTCGGGGTCTTCTGTAGCTGAAATTTTTCAATTGGAGGGGTATGCCATGTTCCCACGTAGCAGACAGCTGTCTTACAACAGCTGTGTGGACATGGCTAAAAAAGATGGAGGTGGAGTTGCAGTGTACTGCAGAGACTATGTGCAAGCAGAGCCTCGCAGGTACATGCAACAGGTCACGGATTTGGAGTTTGTTGTTGTTAAAATCAAGGCTCCGGTCAAAGTACTATTGGCGACGGTTTACAAACCGCCAAATTTTCAATTAGGAATCTTTCTCCAAAATTTGAAAAACCTCTTGGACTCATTGGCCATTTTAAATCACCAGCCCATTGTTGTTTGTGGCGATTTTAATGAGGATCTTCTTTCGAAAGGAAAAAAAAGCATCAAAGACTTATTTCAGTCCAGAGGTTACACTCAATTAATTAAAGAGTCCACCACCGAGAAGAACACGCTGATTGACCACATTTATATTTCACATCCTGATAAGTGTCTTCAATCAGGTGTTCTCCAAACGTACTACAGTTACCACAGTCCGGTTTATTGTATTTTGACCGACTAAGCCTCTCTAGCCAACACATGATCCATAGAAAAGTTCGAGTTTCTGTATCCTGTAAGGTGTGTGTGTGTGTGTGTGTGTGTGTGTGTGTGTAATGCATATGTAGTTTCTAGGCACTCCTTGAGCCTGGTCAAGGAGTAGTTTATCGTCACTGTTATTGTACTCTCTCTGTAAAGTGTTAATTGACCTTAATTTTTTTTTTGTAAAAAAAAAAACCTTCACATTGTTTCATTTTGTCATAACTTGTCTGCGTGGGCGTTTTTCTTATTTAATTGTTTTTCATATACGTGTTTCAGGTCACTCATTCAGTTTGTTCAATGAGTGCCCAGTTTTTCAATTGTGTAGTTTTAAGTTATTGTTAAGACTAATAATTGTAGTGGCATGTGTTGGCTGGAAATGGTTGAATCTTATGTAAATGCAGTGTAATTGTATTTATTTATGTAATAAAGGGCTCCGCATTATCTTGTCATTTACTGAGCTGCTGAGAACGGCGGTCAATTTAAAATGTTATGGAATTGGCTTAGCTAATGTAATGTAATGTTATGTAATCTTGTATTGTAATGTTGCTTTATGTAAAATCAAGCTGAATGTCAACAAGGTCCATCACAAGGTAAGTATCTCTCTTCCTTTGAATTATTCACTCGCGTTTGAGTAATGTAACTAAATCCCCCTCCCTTTCTCTTCTTCAGGCTCTCTACTGTCCATGTTCAAAAGCAGGAGTATCTCACAGCAGAGTGAGGAGGAAATGAAGAGGACCACAGCTGATCTCGTGCCAGTGGGGACAGCAACCGATCACAAAAAAGCAAAGAAATATTTCATAACTTTTGAGCAATGTTTTAACACAATGCATTGAAACCTGTAACTTATGTCTTGTTGTTTTTTTAATCTGGGAACATATGTAGGATGAAGACCTCCAGAAGACTATAGCAGCTCACTCTCCAGTGAAGACAGCAACCCAGCAGAAGAACGTAAGGGATATTTAGCATTGTATCTTCATTGATTTGAATATCAAACAACACTTTGAAAAGTGCACCTGACTAATGAATACTGTTTTAATGTTACAGGAAGAACAACAGACTCAGGAAGAAGATCTCCAGAAGATCCCCCCCCCCTTTTATCTTTAGTTTCCTGATTGGTTCGGTTGTCTTGTCTGCTTCTTAGATTAGTTCTCATTGTATTTAGTAGGGAGGATACACACCAGGTCCTAGGGCCTGTGATTAGTTGACCGGTAGTACCTAATCTGCTTTTTGTTGCTACAGTAATGCTTTTATGTCTGAGGACTATAGTTGACTTGTTAACTTGAGTGCAGTCCTAAAGTTTCCATCAATGAAACTGTCTTCATGTTAAACTGTTCATGTTGTTGTTGCCCAAATGAGGATGGGTTCCCTTTTGAGTCTGGTTCCTCTCGAGGTTTCTTCCTCATGTTGTTGTCTGAGGGAGTTTTTCCTTGCCACCGTCGCCACAGGCTTGCTCATTGGGGATAGATTAGTGACAAAATTAGCTCATGTTTTAAGTTGTTCAAATTCTGTAAAGCTGCTTTGCGACAATGTTTGTTAAAAGCGTTAGACTTATGTTGATTTTTGCTGACTCATCGGGTGTTTTTCAATGCCTTGGTTGTTTGCTTGTGTTTTATGGAAAAATAAACCAAATATCTGCTGCAAAATGTCTGTTTATGGTTGTTTTATTATTGCTTGCTAGGTATTAGCATGTTAGCTAGCTGTTAGCATCGTAGCCTCATAGTAATTCACACATTCACACAGTACAGTACTCCTCCTGTGAAAGACAAAAAACCCACATGTATATTTGACCAGACAAATATTCAAACTTTAAATATTAACCAGTTAACTTATTGTTAAAAATAAATAAAAATCTCACCTGCTGCTGCGCCACGCTGGCCTGACCAGGAACCTGCGACTGGGAAAGTTCACATCACATATTTGATAGTCCTGGTAAGCTTTTATATTGGTAAAGTTGTTTATAGGACCATTTCTCAGTGTCTGTTTTTTTAATCAATAGTTTTTCAGTAATAACTTGATGTTTAACATCAATTTTGTAGCCTCATAGCAAGTCACACATTCACGGCCAGCAAACATGCGTGACCAAATTGCTTCGCGCACTGCATCCTCTCACAATTTCCCCCGGGGAATTGTCCCGTCTAGTGTTATATTTGTTACTCTTCCTACACAAATTTCGATTTCGATTAACTCAATAACCGTACGTCGCACACAGACAAACAATATATCAAAACGTGCGGCTCGATCGGACTCGCTATGCTATTACTTTTCTCTATAGAAAACGATTTTTTCGCGACGTAGTCGCGAAAAAATCGCCCCAAAAAACCCCATTCATTTCTATGGAATTAATTGAAAAAAAGCACTTTTTCAACGTTTTTCAAACGTCCGCTGCTCTGGCATGCTTTAACCTAGAGACGTGATTCAACCTCTAAAACGTAGGAAAACTTCTCCTCTGTGGATCTGGCCTTCAACTTTTCTGCTAGGTTCTACACTTTTGGATCAGTCCCGGCTCAAACGCCATGTGGGTTCCGGGAGAAAATCCGGCTTTTGAATGGGTGTCTATTGCGTTACACACCAGTGAAGGTCTTTAAGCTTCGAGTGTAGACAGCTTGGAAAAAAAGCTCAAACTTTCTCGCTTAAACTGAGTTTTCATCCACAAATTTCACTCTACAGACATGATTTTCTCAAAAGTAGTAGGAAAACTTGTCCTGATTCACACATTGTGTCTATCTAAATGATAGGATTTACAATTTTTGAATGAGAAGCCTCAAACTGAGAAGAGGGCAGCCAAATGGCCTCACCTTAGCTGCCCACTTTATTAGGAACACTTCTGTTCGTACATACAAACTACAACCACTCTTCTTAGAGTTTATTCTATTTTTAAAAGGGACAGTGCACAAATTAAACATTATCCTTGTGGTAAGGACAGATGTCTGTCCCAGGTTATAGCAGTACATGCTAATTTCCGCCTGTAGTCACTTTGGTTATACTGTTGAATAGCTCTTCTTCATGACGGCTGCTGTCTCAAGCACACACACAATCATTGCATTGAAACATCATTGCGGGTCACACGTTCACGGCCAGCAAACATACGTGACCGAATTGCTTCGCGCACTGCATCCTCTCACAATTTCCCCCGGGGAATTGTCCGGTCTAGTGTTATATTTGTTACTCTTCCTACACAAATTTCGATTTCGATTAACTCAATAACCGTACGTTGCACACAGACAAACAATATATCAAAATGTGCGGCTCGATCGGACTCGCTATGCTATTACTTTTTTACTTTTTTCTTTTTTCTACTTTTTTCTACACTTTTGGATCAGTCCCGGCTCAAACGCCATGTGGGTTCCGGGAGAAAATCCGGCTTTTTAATGGGTGTCTATTGCGTTCCACACCAGTGAAGGTCGTTAAGCTTAGAGTGTAGACAGCTTGGAAAAGAAGCTCAAACTTTCTCGCTTAAACTGTGTTTTCATCCACAAATTTCACTCTACAGACATGATTTTCTCAAAAGTAGTAGGAAAACTTGTCCTGATTCACGCAATGTGTCTATCTAAACGATAGGATTTACAATTTTTGAATGAGAAGCCTCAAACTGAGAAGAGGGCAGCCGAATGGCCTCATTGACAACCATTATAAACGTGACAGAAACACAGCCTCAGTCGGCATGACACTTCACCTTAGCCGCCCACTTTATTAGGAACACTTCCGTTAGTACATACAAACTACAAACACTCTTCTTAGAGTTTTGAGTTTATTTTATTTTTAATGGGACAGTGCACAAATTAAACATTATCCTTGTGGTAAGGACAGATGTCTGTCCCAGGTTAATTTTCTCAAAACTAGTAGTCACACTTGTCCCAAAAAAACCCCATTCATTTCTATGGAATTAATTGGAAAAAAAAGCACTTTTTCAAACATCCGCTGCTCTGAGAAACTGAGAAGAGGGTAGCCGACAGGCCTCACCTTAGCCGCCCACTTTATTAGGAACACTTCTGTTCGTACATACAAACTACAAACACTCTTCTTAGAGTTTATTTTATTTTTAAAAGGGACAGTGCACAAATTAAACATTATCCTTGTGGTAAGGACAGATGTCTGTCCCAGGTTATAGCAGTACATGCTAATTTCCGCCTGTAGTCACTTTGGTTATACTGTTGAATAGCTCTTCTTCATGACGGCTGCTGTCTCAAGCACACACACAATCATTGCATTGAAACATCATTGCGGGTCACACGTTCACGGCCAGCAAACATACGTGACCGAATTGCTTCGCGCACTGCATCCTCTCACAATTTCCCCCGGGGAATTGTCCGGTCTAGTGTTATATTTGTTACTCTTCCTACACAAATTTCGATTTCGATTAACTCAATAACCGTACGTTGCACACAGACAAACAATATATCAAAATGTGCGGCTCGATCGGACTCGCTATGCTATTACTTTTTTACTTTTTTCTTTTTTCTACTTTTTTCTACACTTTTGGATCAGTCCCGGCTCAAACGCCATGTGGGTTCCGGGAGAAAATCCGGCTTTTTAATGGGTGTCTATTGCGTTCCACACCAGTGAAGGTCGTTAAGCTTAGAGTGTAGACAGCTTGGAAAAGAAGCTCAAACTTTCTCGCTTAAACTGTGTTTTCATCCACAAATTTCACTCTACAGACATGATTTTCTCAAAAGTAGTAGGAAAACTTGTCCTGATTCACGCAATGTGTCTATCTAAACGATAGGATTTACAATTTTTGAATGAGAAGCCTCAAACTGAGAAGAGGGCAGCCGAATGGCCTCATTGACAACCATTATAAACGTGACAGAAACACAGCCTCAGTCGGCATGACACTTCACCTTAGCCGCCCACTTTATTAGGAACACTTCCGTTAGTACATACAAACTACAAACACTCTTCTTAGAGTTTTGAGTTTATTTTATTTTTAATGGGACAGTGCACAAATTAAACATTATCCTTGTGGTAAGGACAGATGTCTGTCCCAGGTTAATTTTCTCAAAACTAGTAGTCACACTTGTCCCAAAAAAACCCCATTCATTTCTATGGAATTAATTGGAAAAAAAAGCACTTTTTCAAACATCCGCTGCTCTGAGAAACTGAGAAGAGGGTAGCCGACAGGCCTCACCTTAGCCGCCCACTTTATTAGGAACACTTCTGTTCGTACATACAAACTACAAACACTCTTCTTAGAGTTTATTTTATTTTTAAAAGGGACAGTGCACAAATTAAACATTATCCTTGTGGTAAGGACAGATGTCTGTCCCAGGTTATAGCAGTACATGCTAATTTCCGCCTGTAGTCACTTTGTTTATACTGTTGAATAGCTCTTCTTCATGACGGCTGCTGTCTCATGCACACACATAATCATTGCATTGAAACATCATTGCGGGTCACGCGTTCACGGCCAGCAAACATGCGTGACCGAATTGCTTCGCGCACTGCATCCTCTCACAATTTCCCCCGGGGAATTGTCCGGTCTAGTTAGGATGCAGTGCTGCAGCACAGCAACCTATGGGCTCCCCTAGGGGAGCCCATAGGTTGCAGTGCAAAGCACTGCAACTATTGTTCTTCTACGTATTTCTTCTTCTTCTTCTTCTTCTTATTATTCCTACGCAAATTTTGATTTCGAATAACTCAATAACCGTACGTCGCACACAGACAAACAATATATCAAAACGTGCGGATCGATCGGACTCGCTATGCTATTACTTTTCTCTATAGATTACGATTTTTTCGCGACGTAGTCGCGAAAAAATCGTCCAAAAAAACCCCATTCATTTCTATGGAATTAATTGAAAAAAAAGCACTTTTTCAACGTTTTTCAAACGTCCACTGCTCTGGCATGCTTTCACCTAGAGACGTGATTCAAACTCTAAAACGTAGGAAAACTTCTCCTCTGTGGATCTGGCATTCAACTTTTCTGCTAGGTTCTACACTTTCGGATCAGTCCCGGGTCAAACGCCATGTGGGTTCTGATAGAAAATCCGGCTTTTGAATGGGTGTCTATTGCGTTACACACCAGTGCGCCTCGTTAACTCAGAGTGTAGGCGGCTTCAAAAAAAAGCTCAAAATTTCTCACTTAAACTGTGTTTTCATCCACAAATTTCACTCTACAGACATGATTTTCTCAAAAGTAGTAGGAAAACTTGTCCTGATTCACACAATGTGTCTACCTAAACGGTAGGATTTACGGTTTTTGAATGACAAGCCTCAAAGCAAGGAGAGCACAGGTGAGCGGCCTCATTGACTCCCAGTATAAACGTTGCTGAAAAGTCACTCGTTTTTAACTCCCTGTAGCGTCCTCATTTTTAACAATACAAACAAAAAAATACATCATTTTATTCAGGAGACCCTTCTAGCGCTCACTGTGAAAGAATTTTGTGAATAGCTGCTTTCGTTGTCGAGTTATTTGTCATTGTTTGAGGTCTGGTCCATAGTAAAAAACAGCACAAAATTCAAGACCTTGTGTGTGTTAGCTCATTGACATGCATTATAAACGGGATAGAAAAGTCACTCGTTTTTAACTCCCTGTAGCGTCCTCATTTTTAACAATACAAACAAAAAAATACATCATTTTATTCAGGAGACCCTTCTAGCGCTCACTGTGAAAGAATTTTGTGAATAGCTGCTTCCGTTGTCGAGTTATTTGTCATTGTTCGAGGCCTGGTCCTTCATAAAAAAAACAGTAGAAAACTCCAGCCCTTGTGTGTCAGCCTCACCTTAGCCGCCCACTTTATTAGGAACACTTCTGTTCGTACATACAAACTACAAACACTCTTCTTAGAGTTTAGAGTTTATTTTATTTTTAAAAGGGACAGTGCACAAATTAAACATTATCCTTGTGTTAAGGACAGATGTCTGTCCCAGGTTATAGCAGTACATGCAAACAAACAGTACATTACTTTTCTCTATAGAATACGATTTTTTCGCGACGTAGTCGTGAAAAAATCGCCCCAAAAAACCCCATTCATTTCTATGGAATTAATTGAAAAAAAAGCACTTTTTCAACGTTTTTCAAACATCCGTTGCTCTGGCATGCTTTCACCTAGAGACATGATTCAAACTCTAAAACGTAGGAAAACTTCTCCTCTATGGATCTGGCATTCAACTTTTCTGCTAGGTTTTACACTTTCGGATCAGTCCCGGTTCAAACGCCATGTGGTTTCTGGGAGAAAATCCGGCTTTTGAATGGGTGTCTATTGCGTTACACACCAGTGAGGGTCTTTAAGCTTAGAGTGTAGGCGGCTTCAAAAAAAAGCTCAAACTTTCTCGCTTAAACCGTGTTTTCAGCCACAAATTTCACTCTACAGACATGATTTTCTCAAAAGTAGTAGGAAAACTTGTCCTGATTCACACAATGTGTCTACCTACACGATAGGATTTACGGTTTTTGAATGACAAGCCTCAAAGTGAGGAGAGCACAGGTGAGCGGCCTCATTGACTCCCAGTATAAACGTTGCTGAAAAGTCACTCGTTTTTAACTCCCTGTAGCGTCGTCATTTTTAAAAATACAAACAAAAAAATACATCATTTTATTCAGGAGACCCTTCTAGCGCTCACTGTGAAAGAATTTTGTGAATAGCTGCTTCCGTTGTCGAGTTATTTGTCATTGTTCGAGGCCTGGTCCTTCATAAAAAAAACAGTAGAAAACTCCAGCCCTTGTGTGTCAGCCTCACCTTAGCCGCCCACTTTATTAGGAACGCTTCTGTTCGTACATACAAACTACAAACACTCTTCTTAGAGTTTAGAGTTTATTTTATTTTTAAAAGGGACATTGCACAAATTAAACATTATCCTTGTAGGAAAACTTGTCCTGATTCACACAATGTGTCTACCTAAACGATAGGATTCACGGTTTTTGAATGACAAGCGTCAAACTGAGGACAGGGCAGCTGACAGGCTTCATTGAAACCCATTGTAAACATGAGAGAAAAGTCACTCGTTTTTAAATCGCTCTATTGTCGTTATTTTTAAGAGTACAAACAAAAAAATACATCATTTTATTCAGGAGACCCTTCTAGCGCTCACTGTGAAAGAATTTTGTGAATAGCTGCTTCCGTTGTCGAGTTATTTGTTATTGTTCGAGGCCTGGTCCTTCATAAAAAAACAGTAGAAAACTCCAGCCCTTGTGTGTCTTAGCCTCACCTTAGCCGCCCACTTTATTAGGAACACTTCTGTTCGTACATACAAACTACAAACACTCTTCTTAGTGTTTAGAGTTTATTTTATTTTTAAAAGGGACAGTGCACAAATTAAACATTATCCTTGTGGTAAGGACAGATGTCTGTCCCAGGTTATAGCAGTACATGCTAATTTCCGCCTGTAGTCACTTTGTTCATGCTCTTGAAAAGCTCTTCTTCATGATGGCTGCTGTCTAGATCAAACACACAATCATTGCATTGAAACATCATTGCGGGTCACACATTCACGGCCAGCGAACATGCGTGACCGAATTGCTTCGCGCACTGCATCCTCTCACAATTTCCCCCGGGGAATTGTCCGGTCTAGTATTCATTTTGTTACCCTACTTTTTACTCCAACGCATATTTTGATTGCTAATAACTCACTAACAGTTCATCGGACACAGGCAGGCCATATATCAAAACGTGCGGCATGGTCGGACTCGGCGTGCTATTACTTTGTCCGATATTCAGTCAAACCCTCTAGCGCCACCAACGGCTCAAGTCTCAGGAACATTTCTGCTTGTAACTTTTCAACCGTTGGTCCGATTTTCGAAAACTTGGTGTCCCTGTAATCCTTGGGCCCAGACGAATCCATCGCACCCTATGACGTCATTTTCCGCCCGCCTACTTTTCCCGCCATTTTGATTTTATTCTTGTTCATATTTCCATGCAAACTTTGATTGTGAATAACTCATTAACTGTACATCGCTCAGGGGCAACCTATATATCAAAACGTGCGGCTCGATCTGACTCGGTGTCATACTACTTTGTATGTTATTCTGTGAAACTCTCTAGCGCCACCAACGGCTCAAAGTCTCATTATTTACATTTCCCATTCATTTCTATGGAGTTTTTGGAAAACTTGCTGCAATCTTTGACTGCGAATATCTCATTTACCGTACATCGTACACGGGCAAGCAATATATCAAAGCGTGCGGCTCGATCGGACTCGGTGTCGGATTGCTTTGTTCGATATTCTGTGAAACTCTCTAGCGCCACCAACGGCTCAAAGTCTCAGCTACATTTCCCATTCATTTCTATGGAGTTTCTGAAAAACTCCATGCCTTTTGGGTGGTGCTTTCACCTAGAGCCGTGCCTCCACGCACTGCATCACTCTCGCGATTTCCCGCAGGGGAATTGTCTAGTTAGGATGCAGTGCTGCAGCACAGCAACCTATGGGCTCCCCTAGGGGAGCCCATAGGTTGCAGTGCAAAGCACTGCAACTATTGTTCTTCTACGTGTTTCTTCTTCTTCTTCTTATTCTTATATTTATTATTAGGATGCAGTGCTGCAGCACAGCAACCTATGGGCTCCCCTAGGGGAGCCCATAGGTTGCAGTGCAAAGCACTGCAACTATTGTTCTTCTACGTGTTTCTTCTTCTTCTTCTTATTCTTATATTTATTATTATTTTTATTATTCCTACGCAAATTTTGATTTCGATTAACTCAATAACCGTACGTCGCACACAGACAAACAATATATCAAAACGTGCGGCTCGATCGGACTCGCTATGCTATTACTTTTCTCTATAGATTACGATTTTTTCGCGACGTAGTCGCGAAAAAATCGTCCAAAAAAGCCCCATTCATTTCTATGGAATTAATTGAAAAAAAAGCACTTTTTCAACGTTTTTCAAACGTCCACTGCTCTGGCATGCTTTCACCTAGAGACGTGATTCAAACTCTAAAACGTAGGAAAACTTCTCCTCTGTGGATCTGGCATTCAACTTTTCTGCTAGGTTCTACACTTTCGGATCAGTCCCGGGTCAAACGCCATGTGGGTTCTGATAGAAAATCCTGCTTTTGAATGGGTGTCTATTGCGTTACACACCAGTGCGCCTCGTTAACTCAGAGTGTAGGCGGCTTCAAAAAAAAGCTCAAAATTTCTCACTTAAACTGTGTTTTCATCCACAAATTTCACTCTACAGACATGATTTTCTCAAAAGTAGTAGGAAAACTTGTCCTGATTCACACAATGTGTCTACCTAAACGATAGGATTCACGGTTTTTGAATGAGAAGCCTCAAAGTGAGGAGAGCACAGGTGAGCGGCCTCATTGACTCCCAGTATAAACGTTGCTGAAAAGTCACTCGTTTTTAACTCCCTGTAGCGTCGTCATTTTTAAAAATACAAACAAAAAAATACATCATTTTATTCAGGAGACCCTTCTAGCGCTCACTGTGAAAGAATTTTGTGAATAGCTGCTTCCGTTGTCGAGTTATTTGTCATTGTTCGAGGCCTGGTCCTTCATAAAAAAAACAGTAGAAAACTCCAGCCCTTGTGTGTCAGCCTCACCTTAGCCGCCCACTTTATTAGGAACACTTCTGTTCGTACATACAAACTACAAACACTCTTCTTAGAGTTTAGAGTTTATTTTATTTTTAAAAGGGACAGTGCACAAATTAAACATTATCCTTGTAGGAAAACTTGTCCTGATTCACACAATGTGTCTACCTAAACGATAGGATTTACGGTTTTTGAATGACAAGCGTCAAACTGAGGACAGGGCAGCTGACAGGCTTCATTGAAACCCATTGTAAACATGAGAGAAAAGTCACTCGTATTTAAATCGCTCTATTGTCGTTATTTTTAAGAGTACAAACAAAAAAATACATCATTTTATTCAGGAGACCCTTCTAGCGCTCACTGTGAAAGAATTTTGTGAATAGCTGCTTCCGTTGTCGAGTTATTTGTTATTGTTCGAGGCCTGGTCCTTCATAAAAAAACAGTAGAAAACTCCAGCCCTTGTGTGTCTTAGCCTCACCTTAGCCGCCCACTTTATTAGGAACACTTCTGTTCGTACATACATACTACAAACACTCTTCTTAGTGTTTAGAGTTTTATTTTATTTTTAAAAGGGACAGTGCACAAATTAAACATTATCCATGTGGTAAGGACAGATGTCTGTCCCAGGTTATAGCAGTACATGCTAATTTCCGCCTGTAGTCACTTTGTTCATGCTCTTGAATAGCTCTTCTTCATGATGGCTGCTGTCTAGAGCACACACACAATCATTGCATTGAAACATCATTGCGGGTCACACATTCACGGCCAGCAAACGTGCGTGAGCGAATTGCTTCGCGCACTGCATCCTCTCACAATTTCCCCCGGGGAATTGTCCGGTCTAGTGTTATATTTGTTACTCTTCCTACACAAATTTTGATTTCGAGTAACACAATAACCGTACGTCGCACACAGACAAACAATGTATCAAAACGTGCGGCTCGATCGGACTCGCTATGCTATTACTTTTCTCTATAGAATACGATTTTTTCGCGACGTAGTCGCGAAAAAATCGTCCAAAAAAACCCCATTCATTTCTATGGAATTAATTGAAAAAAAAGCACTTTTTCAACGTTTTTCAAACATCCGCTGCTCTGGCATGCTTTCACCTAGAGACGTGATTCACACTCTAAAACGTAGGAAAACTTCTCCTCTGTGGATCTGGCATTAAACTTTTCTGCTAGGTTCTACACTTTCGGATCAGTCCCGGGTCAAACGCCATGTGGTTTCTGGGAGAAAATCCGGCTTTTGAATGGGTGTCTATTGCGTTACACACCAGTGGACCTCGTTACGCTCAGAGTGGAGAGAGGTTCAAAAAAAAGGTCAAACTTTCTCGCTTAAACTCTGTTTTCAGCCACAAATTTCACTCTACAGACATGATTTTCTCAAACGTAGTAGGAAAACTTGTCCTGATTCACACAATGTGTCTACCTAAACGATAGGATTTACGGTTTTTGAATGACAAGCCTCAAAGTGAGGAGAGCACAGGTGAGCGGCCTCATTGACTCCCAGTATAAACGTTGCTGAAAAGTCACTCGTTTTTAACTCCCTGTAGCGTCCTCATTTTTAACAATACAAACAAAAAAATACATCATTTTATTCAGGAGACCCTTCTAGCGCTCACTGTGAAAGAATTTTGTGAATAGCTGCTTCCGTTGTCGAGTTATTTGTCATTGTTCGAGGCCTGTCCCTTAGCAAAATTCAGCAGACACCTGACAAACTCTTGTGTGTGTGTTTTAACCTGCTCAGGCCCTTTACCATGCCGACTGGCTTCAGTAAGCGAGCACAGAGGGGAGGGGCCGGCTGTCTCAAGCACACACATAAATCATGGCATTGTAGCTTCATAGCAGGTCACACAACCGTACGTCGCACACAGACAAACAATATATCAAAACGTGCGGCTTGATTGGACTCGCTATGCTATTACTTTTCTCTATAGAATACGATTTTTTCGCGACGTAGTCGCGAAAAAATCGTCTCAAAAAACCCCATTCATTTCGATGGAATTAACAGAAAAAAAAGCACTTTTTCAACGTTTTTCAAACATCCGCTGCTCTGGCATGCTTTAACCTAGAGACGTGATTCAAACTCTAAAACGTAGGAAAACTTCTCCTCTGTGGATCTGGCATTCAACTTTTCTGCTAGGTTCTACACTTTCGGATCAGTCCCGGGTCAAACGCCATGTGGTTTCTGGGAGAAAATCCGGCTTTTGAATGGGTGTCTATTGCGTTACACACCAGTGGACCTCGTTAAGATTAGAGTGGAGAGAGGTTCTAAAAAAAAGTCAAACTTTCTCGCTTAAACTCTGTTTTCAGCCACAAATTTCACTCTACAGACATGATTTTCTCAAAAGTAGTAGGAAAACTTGTCCTGATTCACACAATGTGTCTACCTAAACGATAGGATTTACGGTTTTTGAATGACAAGCCTCAAAATGAGGAGAGCACAGGTGAGCGGCCTCATTGACTCCCAGTATAAACGTTGCTGAAAAGTCACTCGTTTTTAACTCCCTGTAGCGTCCTCATTTTTAACAATACAAACAAAAAAATACATCATTTTATTCAGGAGACCCATCTAGCGCTCACTGTGAAAGAATTTTGTGAATAGCTGCTTCCGTTGTCGAGTTATTTGTCATTGTTCGAGGCCTGGTCCTTCATAAAAAAAAAACAGTAGAAAACTCCAGCCCTTGTGTGTCAGCCTCACCTTAGCCGCCCACTTTATTAGGAACACTTCTGTTCGTACATACAAACTACAAACACTCTTCTTAGAGTTTAGAGTTTATTTTATTTTTAAAAGGGACAGTGCACAAATTAAACATTATCCTTGTGTTAAGGACAGATGTCTGTCCCAGGTTATAGCAGTACATGCTAATTTCCGCCTGTAGTCACTTTGGTCATACTCTTGAATAGGTCTTCTTCATGATGGCTGCTGTCTCGAGCACACACACGATCATTGCATTGAAACATCATTGCGGGTCACACGTTCACGGCCAGCGAACATGCGTGAGCGAATTGCTTCGCGCACTGCATCCTCTCACAATTTCCCCCGGGGAATTGTCCGGTCTAGTTATTTTTATTATTCCTACGCAAATTTTGATTTCGATTAACTCAATAACCGTACGTCGCACACAGACAAACAATATATCAAAACGTGCGGCTCGATCGGACTCGCTATGCTATTACTTTTCTCTATAGATTACGATTTTTTCGCGACGTAGTCGCGAAAAAATCGTCCAAAAAAGCCCCATTCATTTCTATGGAATTAATTGAAAAAAAAGCACTTTTTCAACGTTTTTCAAACGTCCACTGCTCTGGCATGCTTTCACCTAGAGACGTGATTCAAACTCTAAAACGTAGGAAAACTTCTCCTCTGTGGATCTGGCATTCAACTTTTCTGCTAGGTTCTACACTTTCGGATCAGTCCCGGGTCAAACGCCATGTGGGTTCTGATAGAAAATCCTGCTTTTGAATGGGTGTCTATTGCGTTACACACCAGTGCGCCTCGTTAACTCAGAGTGTAGGCGGCTTCAAAAAAAAGCTCAAAATTTCTCACTTAAACTGTGTTTTCATCCACAAATTTCACTCTACAGACATGATTTTCTCAAAAGTAGTAGGAAAACTTGTCCTGATTCACACAATGTGTCTACCTAAACGATAGGATTCACGGTTTTTGAATGAGAAGCCTCAAAGTGAGGAGAGCACAGGTGAGCGGCCTCATTGACTCCCAGTATAAACGTTGCTGAAAAGTCACTCGTTTTTAACTCCCTGTAGCATCCTCATTTTTAACAATACAAACAAAAAAATAAATCATTTTATTCAGGAGACCCTTCTAGCGCTCACTGTGAAAGAATTTTGTGAATAGAAGCTTTCGTTGTCGAGTTATTTGTGATTGTTCGAGGCCTACTTCTTAGCAAAACACAGCAGAAACCTGACATAATCTTGTGTGTGTCTCTTAACTCTCCTGTTCAGGCCCGTCACCATGCCGATTGGGGCCAGTGACGGGGCAGAGGGGGGCTGCTGTCTCAAGCACACACATAAATCATGCTCAAAATTTCAAACGTAAACTGTGTTTTCAGCCACAAATTTCACACTACAGACATAATTTTCTCAAAAGTAGTAGTGACACTTGTCCCAAAAAAACCCCATTCATTTCGATGGAATTAATTGGAAAAAAAAGCACTTTTTCAAACATCCGCTGACTAGTGTTGTATTAAACTGTGGTAAAATGTTAAATATGATTGATAAACTGTGATGAAATGTTTTGGTATGGAGTTAAAATGTATACTGCCTAAGTGTAATATATTTAACAGCCTATAGTGATTAAATGGAGAAGGGAGCATTTTCATACATGACTACTTTGACTTTTAGTAATTAATCGTCGAAAAAACCCCCATTTATTTCTATGGAATTAATTGAAAAAAAAGCACTTTTTCAACGTTTTTCAAACGTCCACTGCTCTGTCATGCTTTCACCTAGAGACATGATTCAAACTCTAAAACGTAGGAAAACTTCTCCTCTGTGGATCTGGCATTCAACTTTTCTGTTAGGTTCTACACATTCGGATCAGTCCCGGCTCAAACGCCATGTGGGTTCCGGGAGAAAATCCGGCTTTTGAATGGGTGTCTATTGCGTTACACACCAGTGCAGCTCGTTATGGTCCTATACACAACTTTACCAATATAAAAGATTACCAGGACTACAAAAATGCAGAAAAATAGGAGTAGAGAGGGGAGGAGCTGCTCTCTCTCTCTCTCTCTCTCTCTCTCTCTCTCTCTCTCAAACAATGCTTAGGTCATGGTATGATGAAATTTTGGCGACGCCAGTCGCCAAAATTTCATAGTCGCCAAAATTTCATCATCCCATCATACAGTTGGATGATATGTTAAATATTAAGTTATTACTGAAAAACTATTGATTAAAAAAACAAAGACACTGCGAAATGGTCCTATAAACAACTTTACCAATATAAAAGATTACCAGGACTACAAAAATGCAGAAAAATGGGAGTAGAGAGGGGAGGAGCTGCTCTCTCTCTCTCTCTCTCTCTCTCTCTCTCTCTCTCAAACAATGCTTAGATCATGGTATGATGAAATTTTGGTGACGCCAGTCGCCAAAATTTCATAGTCGCCAAAATTTCATCATCCCATCATGCAGATGGATGATATGTTAAATATTAAGTCTTTACTGAAAAACTCTTGATTAAAAAAACAAAGACACTGCGAAATGGTCCTATAAACAACTTTACCAATATAAAAGATTACCGGGACTACAAAAATGCAGAAAAATAGGAGTAGAGAGGGGAGGGGCTGCTCTCTCTCTCTCTCTCTCTCTCTCTCAAACAATGCTTAGGTCATGGTATGATGAAATTTTGGCGACGCCAGTCGCCAAAATTTCATAGTCGCCAAAATTTCATCAACCCATCATACAGATGGATGATATGTTGAATATTAAGTTATTACTGAAAAACTATTGATTAAAAAAACAAAGACACTGCGAAATGGTCCTATAAACAACTTTACCAATATAAAAGATTTCCAGGACTACAAAAATGCAGAAAAATAGGCTTTACTTGTCCAAATGCACCTGTTGGTTCAAGAGTTAAAGTGCATAGAACCTCATAGCACAACATGAAGTTACCTTAAAATATAATATAAGTGCCTCAGCTTTCATGTAAGAAAAAAAAACTATTAATACTAGTACTGTGTACAGGCAGTCTCTCCTGAGGTCTCAATTAAATGATAATTATAAACTAATAAAATAAATGGCTCAGGCTTCATAGAAGAAAAAAAAAACAATTTGAACAGAACCTCAGTATGATGCTGAAGCTGCCTAAACAATGGAAAATAAAATACCATTTTGGCAAAAATGTTGGCATCCATTAATTTCTTGTATTAAGTAAAAAAAAAATAATGTAAAGTGCACACAGTCCTTCACTGTAAACATCACACACTTTCAGTAACAGAATTTAAGCCTACATAAACACTGACTCGCCCATGTAGCGTTGCCAGATACTGTTGACATTTTCCCGCCCAAAATATGTTCAAAACCCGCCAAAATGCACTTAAACTTGCCCAAATGAGCAGGATACCGCTCAATCTGGCAACCCTGTGCAGGATACCCCAATCTGGCAACCCTGCGCACATACTGTTTCTCTTGAACGTCTCCATCATGTAGCCCGCGAATTAATCAGCCATCTGATTTGACAATACACGTTTGAAAACAGATGACGTCTACAGGAGGACTCTGATTGGACAGTTCTGTGCGCGTGTCCGCCCGTCATATAAAAACCCTGAGTTTAAATTTTTTCGCTCCCTTTCTCTCTGAACTCATCACAGGTAGGTGAAAATGTTTAATTTTCATAGTGACTGAGAAAGAATAAGAAAGAGCGCGCAGTGCCTGCGGAGTTTTATCAGTAAGCTTTTTTAATTTTTAAATTTCGTAGCATTATGCTCCATTGCTTGCTGAATTGTTACAGCAGCGTATGTACAATATACTGCCATCTTTCACAAAAGTGAGATTATTGAAGATAGATATTGTTCTGTCATTATTCCGGAAATGTATTTAATTATTTATGGGCGTGAGTTTATATAAAAGCATAGCTGCGCTAAAAGCTAACGGTGACTGTGCGTTTTCTATATGAAAACATTGAGCCAAGCCCAAAGCTAACAGCGCTAATTGTGCTGATATGAATACATCTTTAACAAAAGTGAGATTATTGAAGGTAGAGATTAATCTCTGGTTATTTTACGGTTGGTTTGTTTCTATCCATGAACCGACCTAAAACCTAACGGAGCTGAGGCCGAGCGGCTCGAGCCGGCGCCATTTTAAACCGACAAGCAAACAAGCCTCGATCCATAGATATACATAGAAGACTAGATGCCTCGTCCCCGTTGCCCGTCAATGAAGTCGAACGTCCGCACATGGCGGCCATCTTACCTCAGACAGCTGGCTTACCCATTACATTGTGTTGGTAGCGATATGTACTTTTCAGATGACCGTAACTTCCTTCAGTTTCAATTGATATTCAAACGGTTTGGTTTGTTATATAAAAAAAAAACGGAAGTATGTATTTATGATATTAATGATGAATAATCATTTTATGTTTTAAACAAATACATGCTGAAATTCCTATGCTGTGAGAAGCCGAGCACTGCATACTTATGGATAACTGCGGCCTTAGGACAAATAACCATACAATTTATTTCCAATTTTTAGTGAAAATATTTTTACATGTGATAGGGCCGTAGGGGAAGCTAAAGTTAAATAAACAGCTTACTCACTTCTGAAACTTCAGAAATACTTCATCCACCTCAAAAACCTAATGCACTCACATCATAGCATAATAACAAATGTAAACTCATCATAGCATAATAACAAATGTAAACCCACATCATAGCAAAATAACAAATGTAAACTCATCATAGCATAATAACAAATGTAAACTCATCATAGCATAATAACAAATGTAAACTCATCATAGCATAATAACAAATGTAAACCCACATCATAGCATAATAACAAATATGAACTCACATCATAGCATAATAACAAATGCACTGCCCGAGTAAGTAATAGTATAAAACAGTGACAGCGGCTCACGGTAGTTTGTGACAAAAAAAAGCATTTAATTAATCACGTGGTTATACTTCCAAGGATAAAAAGATATCTTTACATTTACAAAAAGAACATTCAAAGCTGATTATCATGTCAAAGTCAATATATGTTAGCAGAGAAGATTGAAATTTCATTTGACTAGGCTCCAATGTGCAGTTAAAATAAAACTAAACATACTGATATAAACATCTACAATTAAAACACACACACACATCATCTTGTCATCAAAGTCAGTACTTTGATTTCCTGTAAATCATAATGTGAGTGCTGGGCTGTGCTTGCGTAAGTCTTCATACCCCTTGAAAATTTTTATACTGTATATTTGGCTAATGCCCTTTAAACAGTACACTCAAAAAAATAAAACATTGGATTTATTTAACCGAGTTATGGCAATCGGTCCCACAAAACTGTGTTAATTTAGATGCATTGAATACAGTTATGTTGAGTTATTCAACACATAACTGTATTCAATACATCTAAATTCCCACAGTTTCGTGGGACCCGTTGCCATAACTCAGTTAAGTAAATCCAATGTTTTATTTTTTTGAGTGTACTGCTTTGTTGTGCTTCTGTCTCATGCTGTTGTTCTGGAAGGAAAGGGTTGTCATCTTGGCAATGTGGTGGAGTCTAAGCTTAAAAAATAGGGACACAACCAGTGTTTTCAATTAACCAACCCGAAAATGAAAACCATGTGCAAGTGCAACTTCAGTTTTTGAAAATATTATCTCAAGACCTTCCATGTAAAATTACTTGGTGCTACGAGCTAGCCTAGCATGAAACACAACTTTGACTAAAAGCTGCAGTAAGTCGTTTTTGAAGAGAAAAGGTACGATTTTAGCATGTTCAAGCACCCAGAATTACAACCACATTAATAATGTTTTTAAGAAATCAAACCATTTGTATATACATCAAAATTTCAGCAAGATAAGAGTATAAACATTTAAGCACCTCAATGGTCTTACCTCAGTTTACCACAAATTCTGTGGAAAAGCTTGTCTGTGGTAAGATGGCCGCCCTGTGCGGACGCCCTGGAATACGCGGTGAGGCATCTAGTCTTCTATGTATATCTATGCCTCGAGCTGTCGCCATTTTAAACCGACAAACCTCGAGCCGTTGCCATTTTAGGAAAAGTCATAAAATTAAGTTAAAAAAAAAACTTAACTCTGCTGTTAAACAGTTTCGGGTCATTTTTGACCTGAAGACATTAGGAGGGTTAAACAAAATTCAGGTTATTGAAGATAAACTCATGAATTTGGGCTGGATCTTTCATTAATTTAAACTGGTGTTTACATTAAAGCTGAAAGCTATATATTTATCTATATATTCAGACTAGTGTTGTATTAAACTGTGGTAAAATGTTAAATATGATTGATAAACTGTGATTAAATGTTTTGGTATGGAGTTAAAATGTATACTGCCTAAGTGTAATATATTTAACAGCCTATAGTGATTAAATGGAGAAGGGAGCATTTTCATACATGACTACTTTGACTTTTAGTAATTAATGTACATTTTGGTGATAAAATTCTGCATATTTGCTGAAGTTAGTAGTATTTTATTTGTGGGGGATATTTATAGTGTTTATAGTGTAAGTATTTGTCTTGAGGGGGGAAAAGTTTACTGATAAGTCAACAGGCACTGCTCTGTGCTCACTCTCTCTCTCACACACACACACCATGAAAAGTAAACATGTTTAACGTGTGTTACGCTGTTGGATTGTTGCTCACAATGAGTCGAAGTAACAGAAGAACATTTCTATTTTTATTGCAGGTTTTCTTTGATTTGTGATCAGAGGTTTGTACGTACTTCACGACTGAGACTAATCATCGCCCTCAAGACTCATCGCACTCAAGTCATCCTCAAGACTCCCGGAGCAGATTTGTTCACACTCACACCATCACATTTTATATAAAATATATTAGGTTATCTTAGATAATTTAAGTTAAGTAGTTAAGGTAGGTTAGGGTTTAGGTCACTTAAACTTTGCAAGAAGTTTTTTCTTTTTTTTTTTTCTTTTTTTTTTTTTGTCTTCTGTCCAGCAGGATGCCAAGGAAGGGGAGGAGGTCTGAGGCGGCCAGGCGCCGATGGAGTAAGCTCGACCTGGAGGAGCTGACTCCCTCCACTTTCCCCCTGAAGGTATTTACACAGTAGATAAGCTTCTGTGTCACAACTGTCTGCATGAAAATAACTGTAGAAATGTCACATCAATCGCTTTCTTTTTAACTGCCAAGTTCTGTATGTCTGCCATGTCTTTGATGTTAATGTTTCATCAGACGGTGTCCCCCCCGGCCGGAGAGGAGCCTTCCACAGGGTCGAGGACCAGGGAGACCCACCCCCCCTGCTCCCGAGCTCCAGTCAGCAACGTATGTTCATATGAGACATTGTCTGAGGTTTAATGTATTTTGTATTACTTTTTAAATTTTTATTGTATTTTGTTTGAACTTGTCTTTGTCTTATGCTTATTATTTTATCTTTCATCAGTTGGTTGGATCTTCACCCCCAGCCAAGCCTTTCTGGAGCACGGGAGATGTCCTTCCCAAAGTTCGGCCATGTGAGTATCCACCTGTTTTATCCCTAAATGATCAATAAATTAATTCATCAATATTAAGCTTTTTAAACTGGTTTTTTGTACTGTTTTACTCGTATAAACGAGTGATTTCTTGACATTTCCTGGTTTTTCATTTAAATAATACCGTTATCTGCTTTGTCTTTTACTAAACAGGCCGCGGTACCGGGTTCCGCCATCGGGTGCTGAGGTGGCCAACTTCAAAGCTCACAGGACGGAGCCACAAGTTGGTCATCCCGCCGGAGTCTCCTGACAAGAAGGTGTTATTGTCCAGTTTATGAACAAAGCAATTGATCTTGAGAGGAATTAATGATTTTCATGCTAAAGAAATTTTCTTTGTTGTTGCAGTTCGTTCTGATTGTCGGGGACTCCCACCTGCGGTCCATCGCGGACGGTTTCGCCGTGATGCCAGAGGGTAAGTTCTCGTTTGGCGTCATGTCGACCCCTGGGGCCCACGCTGCTCAGCTGCGGACGGAGGTCCTGCATGCTGATCTTCCTCGGGCCCCTGCTGCGGTCTGTGTTCTTGCCCCCAGCAACAACCTGACTGCAAGCAGGACCATCGAGGAGGCAGCCGTCGACTATGCAAGTTTCCTCACTGCTGTGAGGAGCCGCTGGCCGGAGGTACGTGTTTTTTCATGTCTCTCTTGTCCTGTATTTGTAGTAGTTTGACAACACTAGAGATACGTTTAATCTCAGAGTAATCAATGTATGAGCTTTTAATGTGTAGTTATTGTAATGTGTGATTTTGAATGAAAATGCCGATTGTTAACGAACATGTTTTGTTTTCTACAGGTTTTTGTGCTGGACTTCCCCCCCCGCCTGCAGGAGGATGAGATGTACCAGGTCCTCCTGCGCCAAGAGTACCACCGCGTGACAGCTCGTATGGGTGTGTAAAAATATCATGTCAATAAAACAAGAACAAGAAATGTACTTAATGTCTGTGACATAGTAATGAACATAGTCATAATGCATGTGTGGATGTTGTGATGACTTATGTTTTTCGTTTTTATATTTTTAGGTGTGAGGTACTTCTCTGTGGCGGAGCACTTCCCCCTTACGCGCTTGGAGCTGTGGAGCAGAGACGGCGTAAGTAGAATGTCTGTGATAGAAAAAGTCTAATTTGTTATAATTTCTCGTGCTGACATGAACCAGTCAACACGAGCTACTTTTTGTAGTTGAACTTTGTCTGTAAATGGATTTGTGTTGTCATGTCTGCAGGTTCACCTGAGTGACCGTGAAGGGATGGGCATCCTCACCCAGCTGCTGTGGGCCGCGACGGAGCAGTTCCTCAAGACACCACCACCACCTCCCCCGGTGTCTCCCACTCCTTCACAGCCACTTGGGAAGGTATCTCCTAAGCTGGTTGTGAAGGGCGAGGTATGTGCTCCTCTGTCTCCTGACCCCTTCCAGTGGAAGGTCGTTGGTCGGAGAAGCAAGGTTAGTAAAGTTTATTATATTGTGTGTTTACATGTTTTTGGGTACATTTTGGTGAACGGGTTCACAGTTGTAATTAAAAAGCATCTATTTAATCAAATGTGATGTGAACTTTCCCAGTCGCAGGTTCCTGGTCAGGCCAGCGTGGCGCAGCAGCAGGTGAGTGACTTTTTTTTATTTTTTTAACAATAAGTTAACTGGTTAATATTTAAAGTTTTGTATATTTGACCAGACAAATATTCATGCGGGTGTTTTTTTTTTTTTTTTTTTGTCTTTCACAGGAGGAGTCCTTCCTCCCACTGAACCCAGTGTGGTTCAGTAGCACGATCCTTCGTGCTGTGGAGGAGGTGTCTCCTTCTCGGCTGTCTGGCGTGGAGGACTGCAGGTCTCCTCCAGCGAGCAAGAAGGTAAATTGTCTGACGTCTCTTCTCGGCTGTGTTCTAAAGTTTCTCCTTGTTCTACAGTTACTGATGCTATGTTTTATTTGATGGTGCAGGTGGCCTCCCCAGCGGCAGCCAGGCGTCGTAGGACCTCAGAGAGACGCCCCCCCCACCACCAGTCTCCTGTGAACACCGTATGTTACACAACTGACACACACAGTGAATGTTTACAGTTGACACGGTGTCTTCATGGAGACATAACTAGACTGTCTGTCTGAATTTTGATGTATTTGTTCTCGTCTGTCGACAGCTGGTTGGATCCCCTCCAACCAGGCTGTCACAGAGACTGGAGGACGACGCCCCCTCCAGCCCGGTTCCTCGGTCCAGGACCACGGACGGACCATCCCCCCGCACCCAAATTTCAGTGACCAACGTATGTTACTCTCTGCCACAACAGACACAATCTCACACAGAACACACATTGTGTTCACTGAGACATGAAGTTTAACGTGTTTGTTCTCGTGTGTCAACAGCTGATGGAGTCCCCTCCAGTCAGGTTGTCCTGCAGTTTGGGTGATCCGGAGACCCCCTGCTGTTCCCCGGTTGCGAAGGTAAATATTATTCCTATTAAGTAAAGTTCATGATGTCATTAAAGTCTTCATTTTATCAAATTATTTGTTTTCAGGTGCCCAGGATGAAGACTCCTTCACCGGCTGGACCATCCAAGACCATTAAAGATGTGGCCCATCAGTCTCCTCGCCCAGCTAAGGTATTTACTCCACAGTTGACACAGAATGTTTACTGTAAAATCAGTTGTAACTACATTAAACTGGTTCATTTAACATCTGATAGCATTATCTTTCTCTGCACACAACACAAATGTCAGTGAGAAATTGAAATACACTTGGAAAACTTTTCTTGTATCAACTTGGTGCGTTGTCTCCTCATGTCCAAATATTAATTGGAGTTATGACTTATCACAGACATGGACACCATTTCCCTCATTGACTTCCTGGCCCTGGATAATCGACGATGGACTCTCCAGCTCCCCTGGTAAAGAGGTCAGGACATTTACATTCGGGTTTATCGTGGGTTTAATAAAGTGCTTGTGTGTGTGTGGTTTATTTCAACTCAAATGCATAAAAAAACCTTTAAGGAAGAAATAATTCAGAGTAGTATAATCTAAACAGTTTATGGTTTTATTAATTGTTTAAAGATAAACACAAGTAATGGTACAGAGGTTTTCTAAATATGATCTTGATAAACTTAAGTTAATAATACTGGTCAGAAAACCTCTGTACTTGTAAAGTCAACATCCTGCAGTGTCAGTGTGGTGAAGGTAGTAGCCTCCTTTAAAGGTCCTTTAAATCCTCCTTTAAGGCCCGGTCACACAGCACTCCGCGTCTATATCACGTACAAAAAGATACAAAAATCAGGTGGACGTGGTCGTAAGTGGTAATTTTTGGTCAATTTTGGCTTTGCCGTGCTTTGTACGGGGTATGGCCGTCGGCGGCTGTTTCACTGCTGCAGCACTGCCAAATCACGGGTAACCGCGGCTCAGCGTCGTTGGAAGAGCGGCTTGCTGTGCATATAAAAGCGGTAGGATATGTTGAGCCTGTATCAGTTGGTTCTGTTGGTGCTGGAGCATTAAGATGAGGAGATCACAGCGTTGAGGGTTCATGTTCACCCCTTGACATTTAGACTGCAAGTGCCGAGGTCTCAGAAAATTACGGTATTTACATGCCGCAAATCAGAAGTGATGCAGAAGTGATTAGACAGTGATCAATCGAATTTAGAACTTGTTTGAGACGTCGTTTAACGGGCTTAGACAGTGCTATGTACGCGGAAAAATCCATTTCTCAGTGATAAGCCGCTAAACACACGCTATATCCCGTGATACCAACGCGTAACACCCGTCCGATGACCGTGCTCTGCCCGTGATAGACCGCCAAACTTTCGCGTCTTACCACGTCTCCCCAAGTTTTAATAACGGCCGGGACACTGATTATCACGTGTTTTTCACGTGTGTTGCACGTCTTTACCACGTGTGCCGGCCGTGGTTGTCCGCGGTCTAAAGTTTTGAGCAGTCCAAAACTTTTTGCCGCGTCTGACGCCGTTCCGATTTTCCCCTGCGTCCTGTCACGTCTGTATATCGACTGTAACACGTCTTAACTTCGACATCAACACGAACAACATCGTCTGCTTCACGGGAGAGCACTTTTTGACGGGTTTTGGCCGTGATAAAGCCGTAAAGCGCTGTGTGACCGGGCCTTTAAACTTTATTCTAGAAGACCATGGGACAAAGGAGAAACCACGATGGTCTCAACATGTTTAAATTTTAAACAAGGAATAATGTAATGTAATGTGTAGCCAAATATACTTGCCATAACATGTAAGATTGTGTCAGCTTTTTTATAGATTTATTTAATTGATCTGACAAACTTGCTGAAAACGTTCTACAACAGTTTGTAATGTGATTAGTTACGACTGCTGCTATTACTACTAGTAATAATAAAGTTAACAGTATTAATAACAATGCTGGCAATAATGGGTAGTAACTACTAATAAGACTAATAACTAATTGTGACTAACTTAGTAATAATTAACCTTTTAACATCTTTACAGGTGAGCGTCAAGGTAAGTGTGACGGTAAGTGGGGGTCAGTCTGTTGTTGTTGTTGTTAGGGCTAGCCACAGTCAGGCAGACATGAGGTACAGTGATTTCTCTAGAAATCATCAGTGTTCCTGCATGTCCCTGACTTTTCTTGCGTTTGAGAATGAGGGTGGTCACTTTAACACGGCTGCCCTCGATAGAGTGCTGGCACAGGGAGATTCACTGTACGTAGCAGTGAAACAACAGCTGATCCTGGAGAGAAGATACAATGATGACCATCTTAGCGTTGAGGAAATGCCAAAACAAGTCCTGACAGACACAAATATGTACAATGTCCATATGTCCGACATTAAATGTGGACTCGTCAAAGCCAGCAGCAACGGAAACCAGGGTCTCCTTTCCCTTGCTGAAGAGCTTCAGTGTCTGTCAGGTCATGTTAGGCATGCGTTCATCATTGTATCTCCAGAGGTTATTGCAGTTTTCCGTGACAAATCAGGGAGGTATGGCGTGTTTGATTCACATGCCAGAAATTCAGCAGGTCTACCAGACCACAACGGAACTGCAATCATGAAGACCTTCACTGAAATCAGTGACCTGGCTGAGCACCTGCTCAAACTCTTTGCCGATCGTGGACCTTTTGCCACCTATGAGTTGGTGCTTGTGTCATTTGAAGCCGTTGGTTCCAGTGAATGTCTTCAGCAATCGTTGGTAGAAAAAGTCTCCAGGACAGCTCTCCCTCCAACAAACGAAAATATCTTAAAACTCGGTAAAACCCAGCGACAAAAGGCCAGAAGAAAAAGTAGCAGCAAAGAGCAACATGCACCAGTGTGCCATGTTGTCAAAAAAAAAGGAAGCTCGGTATATGAAAAAAATAAGTATGACAAGTGCCCGGAATTTGGAATTAAAAAAATGGAAGCAGACAAAAAATATTCACAAGACAGTAATCATAGGAAACGACGGTTATTGTCTTTCAGACGTTATTATTTAAAAGTTCAAAGAAAAAAGAGCGTATTAATTATCCAGAGATATAAGGAAGATCCTGCTTTTCAGAGTAGACAAAAACAGTACATTAAAGACAAGTATAAGACGGATCCTGTTTTTCAGAGTAGACAAATAAGTTATATTAAAGACAAGTATAAGGTGGATCCTGCTTTTCAGAGTAGACGAAAACAGTACATTAAAGACAAGTATAAGGCGGATCCTGCTTTTCAGAGTAGACAGAAACAGTACATTAAAGACAAGTATAAGGCGGATCCTGCTTTTCAGAGTAGACAGAAACAGTACATTAAAGACAAGTATAAGGCGGATCCTGCTTTTCAGAGTAGACAGAAACAGTACAGTAAAGACAAGTATAAGGCGGATCCTGCTTTTCAGAGTAGACGAAAACAGTACATTAAAGACAAGTATAAGGCGGATCCTGCTTTTCAGAGTAGACAGAAACAGTACAGTAAAGACAAGTATAAGGCAGATCCTGCTTTTCAGAGTAGACGAAAACAGTACATTAAAGACAAGTATAAGGCGGATTCTGCTTTTCAGAGTAGACAGAAACAATACAGTAAAGACAAGTATAAGGCAGATCCTGCTTTTCAGAGTAGAAAGAAACAATACAGTAAAGACAAGTATAAGGCGGATCCTGCTTTTCAGAGTAGAAAGAAACAGTACAGTAAAGACAAGTATAAGGCGGATCCTGCTTTTCAGAGTAGAAAGAAATTGTATATGACGACAAAGTACATATCGCACCAGAGCTTTAGGCAAAAGAAAAAGGAGCGTTTCTATGCTAGGTACCACAGTGATCCTGAGTTTAGGTTACGCTGTATCAAACGCTGTAGCCAGCGCAGAGTAACCAAACTGTCCACAGATGCTACTTTTTGCATCTTTAGCAAGATGCAGAGGGCATTAAGGATCAAGCGAAAATATAGGAAGCTAGTGCCCCACACCCCCCGCCATTCGCAGGCCATGATTAACCCTGTGATGGAAGCCACCATCACAGCATTTCGCGAGCTAATTCGTCGTGGACCAACGTGCGTTTGTACGGTGTGCAACAGAGCAATGTTTCCTAATCAGGTTAAATTGTGCAATAGGGGAAAGTACACCCAAAAACCCAGAGTGGCCGCAGCCTGCTTAACAGGCAAGTACGTCCATTTTTGTGACGACGACTGCTCTGAACATTGCTCTGTTGCACAAGAGCGACTGCAGGAGTGGATCTGTAACACATGTGACAGCCACTTGAAGAGAGGACGCATGCCACCAATAGCCACCGCGAACCGACTGGAGTTGGCACCGATCCCCCCGGAGTTGGCTACGCTCAACGTGCTCGAGAGGCAGCTTATTGCCAAAATACTGCCTTTCGCCAAGGTTATCGCTCTGCCCAAAGGACAGCAAAAAGCAGTCCGCGGAGCTGTTGTGTGCGTTCCATCGGAGATGGAAGCGACTGTCAACAGTCTCCCAAGACCCAGATCGGAAGCGCAGCTACTTCAAGTTAAGTTAAAGAGGCGCATTAACTATAAGGGCTACCAGCACTTCTATACTGTTAACATGAAAAATGTTTTAGCTGCCCTCGCCATGCTTAAAAAGATGCATTCTGAGTATCAGGATGTATCCATTAACGACAGCGCCACTTTTGACGAGTCGGTCGATCAAGACGACTCGCAGCACAATGTTGCTGATGCTGCCCAGCCGGAGCAGCATCAGGGAGACATTGAGGCTGGCATAGACCTTGAGGAGGTTTTTAGTAGTCAGAACGACCCGGACCCCAATAGACGTCGTCAGCCCAAGGAAGCTGACGAGGAGGAGGAGGAGGAGGAGCTTAGACCTGGCCTGACTCTGGACACGTGTATGCAGCCGCCTGACATCGCGCAGGAAATTCTTACGTATGGCGATGGAATATTTAGCGTTGCCCCCGCCCAGGGCAACAAACCAGTAGGGTTCTTCGCCATACCGAAACTAGAAGCCATGGCTTTCCCTGTGCAATTCCCGACAGGAGAGAACACACTGGATGAACCCAGAACCTTCTCGCTCTCGCCTAGCATGTATTTTAATTGCAGGCTGTTTGCTGCTGATACACGTTTTGCTAGCGACCAAACGTATCTTTTCTTTGCGCAGTTTGTCACAGAGACGCACCTGGTGACAAACAGCATGTCGATTCAAATGCGCAAAGGCAGGTCCAGAGCTGCAGATGGCCGTCATATTAACAACCTCATGCTCCTGGACCGAGACGAGGTGCAACGGCTCATTATGAGCCAAGACGCAACTCGGTTTATGCAACCTCTTCGAGGCACCCCGGCTTATTGGACAAAAACGCTCAAAGATGTCCACGCCATGGTCCGGCAAATTGGCAAACCCACGTTTTTTGCAACGTTCTCCGCTGCCGAGATGAGATGGCCTGAGGTCGTAGAGGTCATAAATGCTCAGCAGGGAGAAATAGGGGACTTTTCAGAGCTCGACTGGAAAGCGAAATGCGACATTCTGCGGAGCAACCCCGTAACGGTGATGCGCATGTTTGAAAAGCGAGTCGATGCTCTGATGACCAACCTTATCCTCTCACCAGCACAGCCCATTGGTGAAGTAGAGGATTACTTTTATAGGGTTGAGTTCCAAGCTAGAGGAAGTCCCCATATACACATGCTGATTTGGATAAAAAACTCACCCAAATTTGACGACGCCTCTGACGACGAAGTAGCAGCGTTTATAGATCACTACATCTCATGTGAGATGCCTGACCCCGAGACAGACCTGGAGCTCCACGGAATTGTCTCGGAGGTTCAGGTGCACAGCAGGAACCATTCCAAGTCCTGCAAAAAAGGCAACGTTGCCTGTAGGTTTGGCTTCCCTAAACTGCCCGTGGATGAAACCTTCATCACTAGGCCCCCCGTTGTTCGCCCCTCTGGAGTTTTAGACGAAAACCAAGACGAGGCTGCTGCTAGAGAACGTAGGGAGAAGCGGGCAATCGCTAAGAAGCGAAAGAAAGCCAAAGCCAAGCTTCAGCAAGTTAGAGACTTGCTCATGGATGCAGGCGCTTCATTTAGCAGCTTGACGGAGTTGCTCGACCGATGCGGTTTGACGCGTAAGCAGTACCGTAAGCTCTTCGACCGCGCCGCGAACAGCAACGTCGTGGTCCTGAAGCGGCATCCGAATGACTGCTGGGTTAATCAGTACAACCCAGACCTGCTTCGTGCCTGGAACGCCAACATGGACATTCAGTACGTCGTGGATGACTACAGCTGCATCATGTACATGATGTCCTATGTGTCGAAGCCAGAGCATGAGATGACTCAATTCCTTAAGAACGTCATCAAAGATGTAAAACAGTCCAACGTAAATGAGCGTGACGAAATGAAGCAGATTATGCAGGCCTATGTTAAACATAGAGAGGTCAGCGCTCAAGAGGCTGTTGCTCGCACCTGCAGCTTGCGTCTGAAGAGGTGCTCCCGCTCCGTTGTGTTCCTTCAGACCGACGAGGAGGGTCTGAAGATGAGTCACCCTATTGGCAGACTCAAGCAAATGGAGCCGGGTTCGGAGGAGGTGTGGATGTCGGGCCTGCCTGACAAATACGCCTACAGGCCTGTCGAGCCGGAGTTCGAGCACATGTGCATGGCCGAGTTTGCGTCGGAGTACAGGGTGCTGTACGGGCAGCAAACTGAAAGTAGAAGCGGCATCCCCCTCTTACACGACATGGGCTTTGTTCAGAAGAGGACTGGGAAACCAGCAATTATTAGATTTCCTCGCTTCTCAGAGCAGAAAACACCTGAGAAGTTCTATAGAAGACTGCTCAAGCTTTATCTCCCACACAGATCCGATGACGACCTGAGAGATGAAGCACACCCGACTTACGAGCAGTTTTATAAGTGTGGCCAAAAGTATGGCGTGCGTGTCCGAGCCATCGTAGACCGCAACAAACAACGCTATGAAGGTCAAGGTCGGAAGCTTGACGAAGCGTTGGAACAGTATCGGGTGCATGGCCCTATAGTTAATGAATTGGACTGTTATGCGCCTGAAGTAGAGGCAGACCGGTTAGAGTGTCTTGCAGAGCGAGAACCTGACGATGAGCGTGAAGACCAAGAAGAAGTTCCTGAATACGAAGTCAAGAAAGACGGGAGGAGCTCCATGCCTAGGATAGAAGCGCCGCAGTTGAGTCCAGACTTTGTGAGAAAAATGTATCAAAGTCTGAACGAAACGCAGGCTTCTATCTTCTACAGCATACGTCAGTGGTGCTTTGAACTTGTGTGGGGTCATGACGTCGAGCCGTTTTATTACTTTTTGACCGGGGGAGCTGGCTGTGGTAAATCGCACGTAATCAAGTGCGTTCACCAGGAGGCAACGAGGATTCTGCGTGAGCTCCCCAGATTCCGGGACCATGCAGACATGTCCCAGCCTGCGGTGCTGCTGACCGCCTTCACTGGCACAGCAGCCTTCAACATCGCTGGCGTAACGTTGCACTCCGTCCTCAAACTGCCAAGATCCTTGAAGCCACCGTATCAAGGTCTTGGAAACGCCCTTGATGAGGTCAGAGCGGCGCTGTCCAATGCGGAGATTCTCATCATTGACGAGATCTCCATGGTTTCCAAAGAGCTGTTTGCCTACGTCAACTGGCGTTTTCAACAGATCCGAGGAAACAAGAAGCCGTTCGGAGGAATTTCTGTCCTTGCTGTAGGTGACTTTTATCAGTTGCCGCCTCCCGGTAGAGCCAAGCCGCTGTGTGTGTACGAGGAGACGGAGTTTGATCTCTGGAAGGATCACTTCAAAATGGTCGTCCTTACAGAGATCATGCGACAGAAGGACGATCGGGCTTTTGCTGAGCTCTTGAACCGCCTGAGAGTGAAGCAAAAGCGCGATCCTTTGAGCAACGAAGATAGACGGTTGCTCACACAGGCAGTGGCCGACATCAAGGATTGTCCAGTAGATAGGCTGCATATATATGCCACCAACAAAGAAGTTGACCGTCACAACTCCGCCACTGTAGCCTCCCTCCACGAGGATGCCATTGACATCGCAGCTCAGGATTACCGTAAAATGCCTACGACCGGCTGCATGACGATGGTGTTCGCCGTTAAAGGTAACCAGCGAGACTTGCCTGACAACATAATGGCTGCTCAAGGAGTACGCGTTATGTTGACCAGGAATCTCGACGTGGAGGACGGAATTGTTAACGGAACATTCGGAACCATCTCGCACATTGTGATGACGGAGCGCGAGCCAAAATATGTAAAGTTGATTGGACTCCAGCTGGACAATCCCACAGCAGGACAGAGATTCCGCAAAAAGATCTTGGGTCCCTCAGACAATCTGGCCTATATTGAAAGGTCTGAGGAGAACCTGAGCAGCAAAAAAGGCGTTGTTCGTCGCCAGTTCCCCATGAAGTTGGCTTTTGCCTGTACGGCCCACAAAGTACAAGGCATGACGATGGCGTCGGCGGTTGTGTGCCTGAAACGCGTCTTCGAACCGGGCATGGCTTATGTAGCTCTAAGCCGCACAACTTCGCTGGGAGGTCTGACCGTCTGCGACTTCGACGAGAAGAAGATCTACGCCGACCCCGAGATAAAGATGGCTATGGAAAGTATGCCTCGAGCGTCTTTCCAGAGCTGTAGACCGTTGTTGAGTTTTCTTCAATCCGTGCAACAAACTCCAAAGGTTTTGACAATTGTCCACCACAACACGCAGGGTCTGCCATGTCACATGGTGGACCTGAGAGCGCATCATGAGCTCCAACAAGCGGATGTGCTTTGCCTTACAGAGACACATTTGTCGGGGTCTTCTGTAGCTGAAATTTTTCAATTGGAGGGGTATGCCATGTTCCCACGTAGCAGACAGCTGTCTTACAACAGCTGTGTGGACATGGCTAAAAAAGATGGAGGTGGAGTTGCAGTGTACTGCAGAGACTATGTGCAAGCAGAGCCTCGCAGGTACATGCAACAGGTCACGGATTTGGAGTTTGTTGTTGTTAAAATCAAGGCTCCGGTCAAAGTACTATTGGCGACGGTTTACAAACCGCCAAATTTTCAATTAGGAATCTTTCTCCAAAATTTGAAAAACCTCTTGGACTCATTGGCCATTTTAAATCACCAGCCCATTGTTGTTTGTGGCGATTTTAATGAGGATCTTCTTTCGAAAGGAAAAAAAAGCATCAAAGACTTATTTCAGTCCAGAGGTTACACTCAATTAATTAAAGAGTCCACCACCGAGAAGAACACGCTGATTGACCACATTTATATTTCACATCCTGATAAGTGTCTTCAATCAGGTGTTCTCCAAACGTACTACAGTTACCACAGTCCGGTTTATTGTATTTTGACCGACTAAGCCTCTCTAGCCAACACATGATCCATAGAAAAGTTCGAGTTTCTGTATCCTGTAAGGTGTGTGTGTGTGTGTGTGTGTGTGTGTGTGTGTAATGCATATGTAGTTTCTAGGCACTCCTTGAGCCTGGTCAAGGAGTAGTTTATCGTCACTGTTATTGTACTCTCTCTGTAAAGTGTTAATTGACCTTAATTTTTTTTTTGTAAAAAAAAAAACCTTCACATTGTTTCATTTTGTCATAACTTGTCTGCGTGGGCGTTTTTCTTATTTAATTGTTTTTCATATACGTGTTTCAGGTCACTCATTCAGTTTGTTCAATGAGTGCCCAGTTTTTCAATTGTGTAGTTTTAAGTTATTGTTAAGACTAATAATTGTAGTGGCATGTGTTGGCTGGAAATGGTTGAATCTTATGTAAATGCAGTGTAATTGTATTTATTTATGTAATAAAGGGCTCCGCATTATCTTGTCATTTACTGAGCTGCTGAGAACGGCGGTCAATTTAAAATGTTATGGAATTGGCTTAGCTAATGTAATGTAATGTTATGTAATCTTGTATTGTAATGTTGCTTTATGTAAAATCAAGCTGAATGTCAACAAGGTCCATCACAAGGTAAGTATCTCTCTTCCTTTGAATTATTCACTCGCGTTTGAGTAATGTAACTAAATCCCCCTCCCTTTCTCTTCTTCAGGCTCTCTACTGTCCATGTTCAAAAGCAGGAGTATCTCACAGCAGAGTGAGGAGGAAATGAAGAGGACCACAGCTGATCTCGTGCCAGTGGGGACAGCAACCGATCACAAAAAAGCAAAGAAATATTTCATAACTTTTGAGCAATGTTTTAACACAATGCATTGAAACCTGTAACTTATGTCTTGTTGTTTTTTTAATCTGGGAACATATGTAGGATGAAGACCTCCAGAAGACTATAGCAGCTCACTCTCCAGTGAAGACAGCAACCCAGCAGAAGAACGTAAGGGATATTTAGCATTGTATCTTCATTGATTTGAATATCAAACAACACTTTGAAAAGTGCACCTGACTAATGAATACTGTTTTAATGTTACAGGAAGAACAACAGACTCAGGAAGAAGATCTCCAGAAGATCCCCCCCCCCTTTTATCTTTAGTTTCCTGATTGGTTCGGTTGTCTTGTCTGCTTCTTAGATTAGTTCTCATTGTATTTAGTAGGGAGGATACACACCAGGTCCTAGGGCCTGTGATTAGTTGACCGGTAGTACCTAATCTGCTTTTTGTTGCTACAGTAATGCTTTTATGTCTGAGGACTATAGTTGACTTGTTAACTTGAGTGCAGTCCTAAAGTTTCCATCAATGAAACTGTCTTCATGTTAAACTGTTCATGTTGTTGTTGCCCAAATGAGGATGGGTTCCCTTTTGAGTCTGGTTCCTCTCGAGGTTTCTTCCTCATGTTGTTGTCTGAGGGAGTTTTTCCTTGCCACCGTCGCCACAGGCTTGCTCATTGGGGATAGATTAGTGACAAAATTAGCTCATGTTTTAAGTTGTTCAAATTCTGTAAAGCTGCTTTGCGACAATGTTTGTTAAAAGCGTTAGACTTATGTTGATTTTTGCTGACTCATCGGGTGTTTTTCAATGCCTTGGTTGTTTGCTTGTGTTTTATGGAAAAATAAACCAAATATCTGCTGCAAAATGTCTGTTTATGGTTGTTTTATTATTGCTTGCTAGGTATTAGCATGTTAGCTAGCTGTTAGCATCGTAGCCTCATAGTAATTCACACATTCACACAGTACAGTACTCCTCCTGTGAAAGACAAAAAACCCACATGTATATTTGACCAGACAAATATTCAAACTTTAAATATTAACCAGTTAACTTATTGTTAAAAATAAATAAAAATCTCACCTGCTGCTGCGCCACGCTGGCCTGACCAGGAACCTGCGACTGGGAAAGTTCACATCACATATTTGATAGTCCTGGTAAGCTTTTATATTGGTAAAGTTGTTTATAGGACCATTTCTCAGTGTCTGTTTTTTTAATCAATAGTTTTTCAGTAATAACTTGATGTTTAACATCAATTTTGTAGCCTCATAGCAAGTCACACATTCACGGCCAGCAAACATGCGTGACCAAATTGCTTCGCGCACTGCATCCTCTCACAATTTCCCCCGGGGAATTGTCCCGTCTAGTGTTATATTTGTTACTCTTCCTACACAAATTTCGATTTCGATTAACTCAATAACCGTACGTCGCACACAGACAAACAATATATCAAAACGTGCGGCTCGATCGGACTCGCTATGCTATTACTTTTCTCTATAGAAAACGATTTTTTCGCGACGTAGTCGCGAAAAAATCGCCCCAAAAAACCCCATTCATTTCTATGGAATTAATTGAAAAAAAGCACTTTTTCAACGTTTTTCAAACGTCCGCTGCTCTGGCATGCTTTAACCTAGAGACGTGATTCAACCTCTAAAACGTAGGAAAACTTCTCCTCTGTGGATCTGGCCTTCAACTTTTCTGCTAGGTTCTACACTTTTGGATCAGTCCCGGCTCAAACGCCATGTGGGTTCCGGGAGAAAATCCGGCTTTTGAATGGGTGTCTATTGCGTTACACACCAGTGAAGGTCTTTAAGCTTCGAGTGTAGACAGCTTGGAAAAAAAGCTCAAACTTTCTCGCTTAAACTGAGTTTTCATCCACAAATTTCACTCTACAGACATGATTTTCTCAAAAGTAGTAGGAAAACTTGTCCTGATTCACACATTGTGTCTATCTAAATGATAGGATTTACAATTTTTGAATGAGAAGCCTCAAACTGAGAAGAGGGCAGCCAAATGGCCTCACCTTAGCTGCCCACTTTATTAGGAACACTTCTGTTCGTACATACAAACTACAACCACTCTTCTTAGAGTTTATTCTATTTTTAAAAGGGACAGTGCACAAATTAAACATTATCCTTGTGGTAAGGACAGATGTCTGTCCCAGGTTATAGCAGTACATGCTAATTTCCGCCTGTAGTCACTTTGGTTATACTGTTGAATAGCTCTTCTTCATGACGGCTGCTGTCTCAAGCACACACACAATCATTGCATTGAAACATCATTGCGGGTCACACGTTCACGGCCAGCAAACATACGTGACCGAATTGCTTCGCGCACTGCATCCTCTCACAATTTCCCCCGGGGAATTGTCCGGTCTAGTGTTATATTTGTTACTCTTCCTACACAAATTTCGATTTCGATTAACTCAATAACCGTACGTTGCACACAGACAAACAATATATCAAAATGTGCGGCTCGATCGGACTCGCTATGCTATTACTTTTTTACTTTTTTCTTTTTTCTACTTTTTTCTACACTTTTGGATCAGTCCCGGCTCAAACGCCATGTGGGTTCCGGGAGAAAATCCGGCTTTTTAATGGGTGTCTATTGCGTTCCACACCAGTGAAGGTCGTTAAGCTTAGAGTGTAGACAGCTTGGAAAAGAAGCTCAAACTTTCTCGCTTAAACTGTGTTTTCATCCACAAATTTCACTCTACAGACATGATTTTCTCAAAAGTAGTAGGAAAACTTGTCCTGATTCACGCAATGTGTCTATCTAAACGATAGGATTTACAATTTTTGAATGAGAAGCCTCAAACTGAGAAGAGGGCAGCCGAATGGCCTCATTGACAACCATTATAAACGTGACAGAAACACAGCCTCAGTCGGCATGACACTTCACCTTAGCCGCCCACTTTATTAGGAACACTTCCGTTAGTACATACAAACTACAAACACTCTTCTTAGAGTTTTGAGTTTATTTTATTTTTAATGGGACAGTGCACAAATTAAACATTATCCTTGTGGTAAGGACAGATGTCTGTCCCAGGTTAATTTTCTCAAAACTAGTAGTCACACTTGTCCCAAAAAAACCCCATTCATTTCTATGGAATTAATTGGAAAAAAAAGCACTTTTTCAAACATCCGCTGCTCTGAGAAACTGAGAAGAGGGTAGCCGACAGGCCTCACCTTAGCCGCCCACTTTATTAGGAACACTTCTGTTCGTACATACAAACTACAAACACTCTTCTTAGAGTTTATTTTATTTTTAAAAGGGACAGTGCACAAATTAAACATTATCCTTGTGGTAAGGACAGATGTCTGTCCCAGGTTATAGCAGTACATGCTAATTTCCGCCTGTAGTCACTTTGGTTATACTGTTGAATAGCTCTTCTTCATGACGGCTGCTGTCTCAAGCACACACACAATCATTGCATTGAAACATCATTGCGGGTCACACGTTCACGGCCAGCAAACATACGTGACCGAATTGCTTCGCGCACTGCATCCTCTCACAATTTCCCCCGGGGAATTGTCCGGTCTAGTGTTATATTTGTTACTCTTCCTACACAAATTTCGATTTCGATTAACTCAATAACCGTACGTTGCACACAGACAAACAATATATCAAAATGTGCGGCTCGATCGGACTCGCTATGCTATTACTTTTTTACTTTTTTCTTTTTTCTACTTTTTTCTACACTTTTGGATCAGTCCCGGCTCAAACGCCATGTGGGTTCCGGGAGAAAATCCGGCTTTTTAATGGGTGTCTATTGCGTTCCACACCAGTGAAGGTCGTTAAGCTTAGAGTGTAGACAGCTTGGAAAAGAAGCTCAAACTTTCTCGCTTAAACTGTGTTTTCATCCACAAATTTCACTCTACAGACATGATTTTCTCAAAAGTAGTAGGAAAACTTGTCCTGATTCACGCAATGTGTCTATCTAAACGATAGGATTTACAATTTTTGAATGAGAAGCCTCAAACTGAGAAGAGGGCAGCCGAATGGCCTCATTGACAACCATTATAAACGTGACAGAAACACAGCCTCAGTCGGCATGACACTTCACCTTAGCCGCCCACTTTATTAGGAACACTTCCGTTAGTACATACAAACTACAAACACTCTTCTTAGAGTTTTGAGTTTATTTTATTTTTAATGGGACAGTGCACAAATTAAACATTATCCTTGTGGTAAGGACAGATGTCTGTCCCAGGTTAATTTTCTCAAAACTAGTAGTCACACTTGTCCCAAAAAAACCCCATTCATTTCTATGGAATTAATTGGAAAAAAAAGCACTTTTTCAAACATCCGCTGCTCTGAGAAACTGAGAAGAGGGTAGCCGACAGGCCTCACCTTAGCCGCCCACTTTATTAGGAACACTTCTGTTCGTACATACAAACTACAAACACTCTTCTTAGAGTTTATTTTATTTTTAAAAGGGACAGTGCACAAATTAAACATTATCCTTGTGGTAAGGACAGATGTCTGTCCCAGGTTATAGCAGTACATGCTAATTTCCGCCTGTAGTCACTTTGTTTATACTGTTGAATAGCTCTTCTTCATGACGGCTGCTGTCTCATGCACACACATAATCATTGCATTGAAACATCATTGCGGGTCACGCGTTCACGGCCAGCAAACATGCGTGACCGAATTGCTTCGCGCACTGCATCCTCTCACAATTTCCCCCGGGGAATTGTCCGGTCTAGTTAGGATGCAGTGCTGCAGCACAGCAACCTATGGGCTCCCCTAGGGGAGCCCATAGGTTGCAGTGCAAAGCACTGCAACTATTGTTCTTCTACGTATTTCTTCTTCTTCTTCTTCTTATTATTATTCCTACGCAAATTTTGATTTCGAATAACTCAATAACCGTACGTCGCACACAGACAAACAATATATCAAAACGTGCGGATCGATCGGACTCGCTATGCTATTACTTTTCTCTATAGATTACGATTTTTTCGCGACGTAGTCGCGAAAAAATCGTCCAAAAAAACCCCATTCATTTCTATGGAATTAATTGAAAAAAAAGCACTTTTTCAACGTTTTTCAAACGTCCACTGCTCTGGCATGCTTTCACCTAGAGACGTGATTCAAACTCTAAAACGTAGGAAAACTTCTCCTCTGTGGATCTGGCATTCAACTTTTCTGCTAGGTTCTACACTTTCGGATCAGTCCCGGGTCAAACGCCATGTGGGTTCTGATAGAAAATCCGGCTTTTGAATGGGTGTCTATTGCGTTACACACCAGTGCGCCTCGTTAACTCAGAGTGTAGGCGGCTTCAAAAAAAAGCTCAAAATTTCTCACTTAAACTGTGTTTTCATCCACAAATTTCACTCTACAGACATGATTTTCTCAAAAGTAGTAGGAAAACTTGTCCTGATTCACACAATGTGTCTACCTAAACGGTAGGATTTACGGTTTTTGAATGACAAGCCTCAAAGCAAGGAGAGCACAGGTGAGCGGCCTCATTGACTCCCAGTATAAACGTTGCTGAAAAGTCACTCGTTTTTAACTCCCTGTAGCGTCCTCATTTTTAACAATACAAACAAAAAAATACATCATTTTATTCAGGAGACCCTTCTAGCGCTCACTGTGAAAGAATTTTGTGAATAGCTGCTTTCGTTGTCGAGTTATTTGTCATTGTTTGAGGTCTGGTCCATAGTAAAAAACAGCACAAAATTCAAGACCTTGTGTGTGTTAGCTCATTGACATGCATTATAAACGGGATAGAAAAGTCACTCGTTTTTAACTCCCTGTAGCGTCCTCATTTTTAACAATACAAACAAAAAAATACATCATTTTATTCAGGAGACCCTTCTAGCGCTCACTGTGAAAGAATTTTGTGAATAGCTGCTTCCGTTGTCGAGTTATTTGTCATTGTTCGAGGCCTGGTCCTTCATAAAAAAAACAGTAGAAAACTCCAGCCCTTGTGTGTCAGCCTCACCTTAGCCGCCCACTTTATTAGGAACACTTCTGTTCGTACATACAAACTACAAACACTCTTCTTAGAGTTTAGAGTTTATTTTATTTTTAAAAGGGACAGTGCACAAATTAAACATTATCCTTGTGTTAAGGACAGATGTCTGTCCCAGGTTATAGCAGTACATGCAAACAAACAGTACATTACTTTTCTCTATAGAATACGATTTTTTCGCGACGTAGTCGTGAAAAAATCGCCCCAAAAAACCCCATTCATTTCTATGGAATTAATTGAAAAAAAAGCACTTTTTCAACGTTTTTCAAACATCCGTTGCTCTGGCATGCTTTCACCTAGAGACATGATTCAAACTCTAAAACGTAGGAAAACTTCTCCTCTATGGATCTGGCATTCAACTTTTCTGCTAGGTTTTACACTTTCGGATCAGTCCCGGTTCAAACGCCATGTGGTTTCTGGGAGAAAATCCGGCTTTTGAATGGGTGTCTATTGCGTTACACACCAGTGAGGGTCTTTAAGCTTAGAGTGTAGGCGGCTTCAAAAAAAAGCTCAAACTTTCTCGCTTAAACCGTGTTTTCAGCCACAAATTTCACTCTACAGACATGATTTTCTCAAAAGTAGTAGGAAAACTTGTCCTGATTCACACAATGTGTCTACCTACACGATAGGATTTACGGTTTTTGAATGACAAGCCTCAAAGTGAGGAGAGCACAGGTGAGCGGCCTCATTGACTCCCAGTATAAACGTTGCTGAAAAGTCACTCGTTTTTAACTCCCTGTAGCGTCGTCATTTTTAAAAATACAAACAAAAAAATACATCATTTTATTCAGGAGACCCTTCTAGCGCTCACTGTGAAAGAATTTTGTGAATAGCTGCTTCCGTTGTCGAGTTATTTGTCATTGTTCGAGGCCTGGTCCTTCATAAAAAAAACAGTAGAAAACTCCAGCCCTTGTGTGTCAGCCTCACCTTAGCCGCCCACTTTATTAGGAACGCTTCTGTTCGTACATACAAACTACAAACACTCTTCTTAGAGTTTAGAGTTTATTTTATTTTTAAAAGGGACATTGCACAAATTAAACATTATCCTTGTAGGAAAACTTGTCCTGATTCACACAATGTGTCTACCTAAACGATAGGATTCACGGTTTTTGAATGACAAGCGTCAAACTGAGGACAGGGCAGCTGACAGGCTTCATTGAAACCCATTGTAAACATGAGAGAAAAGTCACTCGTTTTTAAATCGCTCTATTGTCGTTATTTTTAAGAGTACAAACAAAAAAATACATCATTTTATTCAGGAGACCCTTCTAGCGCTCACTGTGAAAGAATTTTGTGAATAGCTGCTTCCGTTGTCGAGTTATTTGTTATTGTTCGAGGCCTGGTCCTTCATAAAAAAACAGTAGAAAACTCCAGCCCTTGTGTGTCTTAGCCTCACCTTAGCCGCCCACTTTATTAGGAACACTTCTGTTCGTACATACAAACTACAAACACTCTTCTTAGTGTTTAGAGTTTATTTTATTTTTAAAAGGGACAGTGCACAAATTAAACATTATCCTTGTGGTAAGGACAGATGTCTGTCCCAGGTTATAGCAGTACATGCTAATTTCCGCCTGTAGTCACTTTGTTCATGCTCTTGAAAAGCTCTTCTTCATGATGGCTGCTGTCTAGATCAAACACACAATCATTGCATTGAAACATCATTGCGGGTCACACATTCACGGCCAGCGAACATGCGTGACCGAATTGCTTCGCGCACTGCATCCTCTCACAATTTCCCCCGGGGAATTGTCCGGTCTAGTATTCATTTTGTTACCCTACTTTTTACTCCAACGCATATTTTGATTGCTAATAACTCACTAACAGTTCATCGGACACAGGCAGGCCATATATCAAAACGTGCGGCATGGTCGGACTCGGCGTGCTATTACTTTGTCCGATATTCAGTCAAACCCTCTAGCGCCACCAACGGCTCAAGTCTCAGGAACATTTCTGCTTGTAACTTTTCAACCGTTGGTCCGATTTTCGAAAACTTGGTGTCCCTGTAATCCTTGGGCCCAGACGAATCCATCGCACCCTATGACGTCATTTTCCGCCCGCCTACTTTTCCCGCCATTTTGATTTTATTCTTGTTCATATTTCCATGCAAACTTTGATTGTGAATAACTCATTAACTGTACATCGCTCAGGGGCAACCTATATATCAAAACGTGCGGCTCGATCTGACTCGGTGTCATACTACTTTGTATGTTATTCTGTGAAACTCTCTAGCGCCACCAACGGCTCAAAGTCTCATTATTTACATTTCCCATTCATTTCTATGGAGTTTTTGGAAAACTTGCTGCAATCTTTGACTGCGAATATCTCATTTACCGTACATCGTACACGGGCAAGCAATATATCAAAGCGTGCGGCTCGATCGGACTCGGTGTCGGATTGCTTTGTTCGATATTCTGTGAAACTCTCTAGCGCCACCAACGGCTCAAAGTCTCAGCTACATTTCCCATTCATTTCTATGGAGTTTCTGAAAAACTCCATGCCTTTTGGGTGGTGCTTTCACCTAGAGCCGTGCCTCCACGCACTGCATCACTCTCGCGATTTCCCGCAGGGGAATTGTCTAGTGTTATATTTGTTACTCTTCCTACGCAAATTTCGATTTCGATTAACTCAATAACCGTACGTTGCACACAGACAAACAATATATCAAAACGTGCGGCTCGATCGGACTCGCTATGCTATTACTTTTCTCTATAGAAAACGATTTTTTCGCGACGTAGTCGCGAAAAAATCGTCCAAAAAAACCCCATTCATTTCTATGGAATTAATTTGAAAAAAAGCACTTTTTCAACGTTTTTCAAACATCCGCTGCTCTGGCATGCTTTCACCTAGAGACGTGATTCAAACTCTAAAACGTAGGAAAACTTCTCCTCTGTGGATCTGGCATTCAACTTTTCTGCTAGGTTCTACACTTTCGGATCAGTCCCGGGTCAAACGCCATGTGGTTTCTGGGAGAAAATCCGGCTTTTGAATGGGTGTCTATTGCGTTACACACCAGTGCGCCTCGTTAACTCAGAGTGTAGGCGGCTTCAAAAAAAAGGTCAAACTTTCTCGCTTAAACTCTGTTTTCAGCCACAAATTTCACTCTACAGACATGATTTTCTCAAAAGTAGTAGGAAAACTTGTCCTGATTCACACAATGTGTCTACCTAAACGATAGGATTTACGGTTTTTGAATGACAAGCGTCAAACTGAGGACAGTGCAGCTGACAGGCTTCATTGACAACCATTATAAACGTGATAGAAAAGTCACTCATTTTTAAATCGCTATAGTGTCGTTATTTTAAAGAGTACAAACAAAAAAATACATCATTTTATTCAGGAGACCCTTCTAGCGCTCAGTGTGAAAGAATTTTGTGAATAGCTGCTTCCGTTGTCGAGTTATTTGTCATTGTTCGAGGCCTGGTCCTTCATAAAAAAAACAGTAGAAAACTCCAGCCCTTGTGTGTCTTAGCCTCACCTTAGCCGCCCACTTTATTAGGAACACTTCTGTTCGTACATATAAACTTCAAACACTCTTCTTAGAGTTTAGAGTTTATTTTATTTTTAAAAGGGACAGTGCACAAATTAAACATTATCCTTGTGGTAAGGACAGATGTCTGTCCCAGGTTATAGCAGTACATGCTAATTTCCGCCTGTAGTCACTTTGTTCATGCTCTTGAATAGGTCTCCTTCATGACGGCTGCTGTCTCAAGCACACACACAATCATTGCATTGAAACATCATTGCTGGTCACACATTCACGGCCGGCAAACATGCATGACCGAATTGCTTCGCGCACTGCATCCTCTCACAATTTCCCCCGGGGAATTGTCCGGTCTAGTTTTGCTCTGTTACACAAGCAAGCGGATTAGGACATTGCCTCGGGTTGAACATCCACTCAGTGATGATGTTCCTGAATTATGGAAATTGTTATTTTACACACACACACACACACCACTGCCTTCATATATACAATTCCTGAGTTGTCACTTAGCTTGTATACTATAATGCTAATTAGCTAGCTTTCGGTGAGCTTGTTTACTCAAATGAAACAACACTTCATGGATTAGCATGTTCACTATAATGCCAGTTAAAATGACATCGTGCACTATATTGTGCAACAACAGTGTGTTAGTTTGCGGTTTAGCCTGTTTTCCTCAATGCTAATTTGAGGCTTAGCCTGTGTACTATATCAATAATTTAGTGTAACCTGTTTCCTCAAGATAGTTTGTGGTTTAGCTTGATTTCTATAATGGAGCAATTCCAGCGTTATGGACGTGACACTTGAACTCAAAATGGCAACAAATGACCCAGTGCATGTTTTATTGTCTCCCAGTATTTAAACAGGTGTTGCATATTTTAAGGCTGTACCATACTGGAGAAGTGATAGAACAAGAACAATTCCCATAGTACATCTAGGGCATGCCAGAAAATGCCAATAAAAGATGCGTTATGGATGTGACAGAAAAAGTATCACTTTTCTTGGGTGACTGTACATTTTTATCAAACTCTGTGAAATTGTAAACCTAATGTCGAAATGGAGATATCCATTTGATAGAGGGGTCCAAGGTGAATATTAAAAAATCTTTGTTTAAAATATTTTGTATTTCATGCAGAGTTTTGGAAGGAAAAGTCAGCGTTATGGATGTGACGAAATTCCGTTATGGATGTGACGCGTCTGAAATAGACATGGCGTATGTTTAGAAAATCAGCAATTTAACCACCATAACCCTTTGAAAAACTCTCTAAATATCAGCTAAAACTATCAAAGTTCTTAAATAATATTTAGGATGGCTATTGTTTTGCTGTTTTGTGGATTTTAGCATACATTTCTGTGGCTTGTGGCAATAATATAGAATTGTGCATGATCAAAGTTGATTTTAGCTTGGGGTTTACATTATAAGAAAGAAAGACTGACAGTGACATATTAGGTTGGTTACAAATTGGTTCAACTTATTCACATCTGTAAAATACAGGCCTAGGTGATATCTCTGGGAGTGGTTTTGATGTATTACATGTTGCTTTATTTTTGCATGGTGAGGTTGACATTTACATGGAATTGCCCAATGCTAGCTTGTCGTTTAGCCTCAGTACTAGAGGTTTGAGGTTTAAGTACAAACTATACCAACAAATCTAGTTCATACCTTAGTTTATTTACTACAATGCTAATTGAAATGATCGTGTTTACTTCCGCATTAGTCGGTGCTTATCTGTATATTCTGTTCTATATTGCTAATTTGTGAGGTAGCTTGTTTACTCTTATGCCACTAGCCAGAAAATGTTATATTAGCTTGTTAGTCTGTTTATTCTAATTACCAGACAGACTTACCAGACATCATCCTTTTATGCTTAAATTATGGGGTTCAAGGTGTTTTTTTTTAAAATAAAACTCGTAAAAAGTGTTACTGTACTAGCAAACTTTAGAAAAGACAAAAGAATTTGTTTAAAGAAACACTTTCCTGGCAAGTACCTACATATTATAAAACAAAGAGCCATTTTTTTTAGCCAAGCAGAAAAATTGTCTGAAAAAAAACTTGCCTATTTTGCGAATATAACCAAATTATTAGACACAAAATACATTTTATAATAAATTACAATCAAATCACGTCTCAACCAATTTTAAGGGGACCTGTGCTCTCACTTTGAAAGAGCATCTACATCTTTCCTTAATCATTGTGTGGAAAAACGACATGTTACACTCATTCTTAGCATAGGGTGACCAGATTTCCCTAGTCTGAAACCGGGACACTTTTGCGCGCGACCATGCTCGTGCACGCACACCTTTTTTTTTGCATAAACGTGACACTCAGAGAGGTGCTCTTATCATTTTGTTGAAGCTCACATTTATCAGCATCTCACATGAAATAAAACAAACAGGCATTTTGTTATCTAGTAGCATAGTGGTATACAGATCAGTTAAATTATGGTCAGACAACAGATTTTGTAATGGCTGAGAATAGGCCAGGCTATGTCCATAGACCAAATTTAAACTGATTAATTTCAGCTGTTTGTGAGAACACCAAGAAGAATGCATATGCACATGTAGGCTATATCTCTAAAATTGTATGCACTATAGCATGAACTTAAAAAGTAGATATGTGACCTCAACATAGCCTAGGCCAGAATCAACCTTACTAACCATTCCCCACAACTGAATGAATAAAGCAAGAAGATGTGGACAAAAGTGAACACTTTAATGGAAGGTACAACAAGCTGTTCAACACAGCAATATGGCCAAACTGTCAGAATGGTATGTTAAACAGAAACAAAAAAGAGACAAGTGATTTGAGAATATATACTATGGAAGCCGCGAGAGGCCCTTCATATAATCCTTTTTTTTTTTTTATTCACCTTGTTATCCCGAGATAATGACATAATTAATTCAGGATCTCGAGAAAACAACACAACTAATTAGAGATCTCGAGAAAACAAAACTGTTATTCCGAGATCTCGAGAAAACAAAACAATTATTTCATGATCTCGAGTAAACAGCTGAGAAATGGTTCATTCAGGTGCGCCAAGAGACTTGTGATATGCTGACTTTGAGGCTATTTCTCATTCTGTATAGACGCAACTTTGGTCATTAGAATGTCTGGAATAATCGATCACCTAATAAGGCAATATTTTGATCAGGGGTTGACACAGGGAGAGATTGCATTAAGTCTTTTAATAAGGGATCATTTCAAAATTAGACCGCAGCACCTCCACAGAAGACTGGCCCGGCTTCGTCTCTACCAACGGAGATACAGTGATCCGGCTGAGATCATGAAATAATTGTTTTATTTTCTCGAGATCACGGAATAATTGTTTTGTTTTCTCGAGATCTCGGAATAACGGTTTTGTTTTCTCGAGATCTCGAATTAGTTGTGCTGTTTTCTCGAGATCCTGAATTAATTATGTCGTTATCTCGGGATAACAAGGTGAATAAAAAAAGATTATATGAAGGGCCTCTCGCGGCTTCCGTAAAATATACACTCAAACAAAACAGCAAGAAAGGAGGAGAGGGGCGACAGCCCGAGGAAAGCCCCCACAGGAGCGCACATCATTTGCAACATAGGCTACCCAACTCAGTACAAGAACAAAGCACTTACAGTGTGTGCAGTAGGCTTCGTGCGCATTGTTCTGCACCTCTCGGAGGAAGGGGTAGGTGCCCTGTAAATCTTTGGAAAAGGTACATTTTCTTTTCGGCATAATTGCTGCGGCATTACTGCTGCTAGACAAAGAACATTCGCGCCAGTTAATGTTTATTTTATTGTTGCATGGCAACACGTTCTGTTGTCTGGAATAATGTGGCTAAATAAACACCCATGCCACAGGGCCAGTAACCAGGAAAGTTTGCGATTCCTGTCAATTCATCAAAATACTGTAGTAAATGCAGACATTTCTCCGCTAATGATTCCCACTCTGCTCAGTCGCAAACATCGCGAGTGGCGAAAACCGGGACATATCCGTGTCCCGACAGACTTTTGTCGGGCCTCGGGACACACAACCCCAAATCGGGACTGTCCCGGTAAAACCGGGACGTCTGGTCACCCTATCTTAGCAGGACAAATCCATTTTATTAAGGCCCGAACACCGGCGGTGCCCAGCCTCCGGTGTCCACCAGAGGGCGCTGCACTGAGGTGCAAGGCCCTATTGTTTTCCTAAGGATTCTTCTTTTTCTTCAAGACTTGGCCATTTTTGAGGTGGTTCCCATGGGTGAAAACTCATGAAATTTGGTACACACATCAGTCCTGGCCACCACTACTAAGGGATAGAGGATTGGCCCCAGGTGTGTCTGGGGGACTCCATAGCACCCCCACATTGAGACTTTTGTCTGGTACAGTATATAGTTTCACCTATCTGTGTCAAATTTGGTAGGTGTGTGGGGTGCCGCAAGACGAACAAAATTGTAATGTACATTGCATTAACCATACTCAACAGGAAGTCAGCTATTTTTAGTTTTGTGCATTTTGACACGTTACATTTTGACATTCTCCTCCTAGGCTGTTTGTTAGATTCATGCCAGATTTGGTATACCGGAGGTGCTCAGGCCCTTCATCGCCGCTTGTGGCTATATTTTAATTTTACATTTAAATTTAAATCAAGCAAAATTGCTATATTCCTTGCATCATATATGTTTTGGCGACATTTGGATCTTCCACGAGTTGGCCTAGTGGTTAGCGTGTCTACCTCTTGACCAGGAAGTTGTGAGTTCTATTTGTGGTTGGGTCATACCAAAAACTGTTATCAAAATGGTACCTTCTGCCATCTGGTGAGGAACGCTGCAACATAGGTGTGATTTGGGAGTCAAACTCTTGCGGTTACCAGAGGACCAACCTCTAACTGTAACCCCATCGATGTAATAGGTGAGAAGCTGAGGGCTATGGAAACGGAGATTGTCGCCACCTAACATGCTAAGTTCCTGGTTAGTACTGGGACAGGAGACTGTTTGGGAAGACCAGGTCCAGGCACAGGAGGGACTTTGACTTTCATAAAGTAATTAGGATGAAATGCTTTTGATAATCTGGTGACATTAATGATACAAACTGGGACCCCAAAACAGGGACACCACCAGTCTCTTAGCTCTTGACTGAGACATGGGTTTACATAAAGGTTACATTTTGAATGAATGAATGAATAGTCTGCGGTATTATGGCGCAAGTGTTCCAGTCGCTCATGCCTTGCAGCATTGCATGGCTTTTTCAAAGCAGCATGGACATGCTTTTATTCCTCATGCCTCTCCACAGTGGCTGGAACAAGGAGATGCCATTTGAGTTGCTTTAGCCTGAAGGCACTAAAGGAATACGAGAATTAACTCTGTGTTTCTGGAAGATTATTCCGGGTGATGTATCAAAAAACATGCACACAGAGGAGAGAGAGAGAGAGACTGGATCGAAACCTAAACTTTTGCTTTGATGATGATAGGCTCTTTTCATGAAGTTTTGCTGTTACACTAGTCCAGTCCTTTAAACTAGTGATCTTGTTACCGTTTTATTCCCGTGTTGAGTAAAGGATTTGGTTTATGTTTAAACAGGCTTTCAGCACTTGTTGATCTTTCATTGTCAAGTCAAGTCAGTTTATTTGTATAGCACTTTTAACAACAGACATTGTTGCAAAGAAGCTTTACAGAAAATTAAAGACTTTAAACATAGCTAATTTTATCCCTGATGATCAAGTCTGTGGTGATGGTGGTGAAGGAAAACTCCCTCAGATCAAGTCTGTGGTGACATGAGAAAGAAACCTCGAGAGGAACCAGACTCAAAAGGGAACCCAGCCTCATCTAGGTGAGAACAGATAGTGTGATTATAAATAACTCACTTCTATAACCATGTCCTATAGAGTCAAAACGTATAACTGTGTAACCAGGAAATTCATGACAGTTTTAACATGGAGTCTGTTTTGTTGAGGTTATCAACTGTTCATTGATGGAGACTTGAGTGTAAAACTGGTCATGACAACTGCAGTCCTAAAGTTATCATGTCAGTTGTAGTCCTCAGCCATCGTAGCAAAGCTGCAAGTGTCCAGAGCCATCTTCTAAGTCCATATGGGGCCGTCCTCCACAGGAGTGATGTGATGAGACTCCAGCTAGAAGTAGGGCGTCAGGATGGATCAGGCAGTGATGAGAGTTGGCATGTTTTGGGGTGTTGGTGGGAAATCTGAGGCCCCAGAGGAAATCTGCATGGATACAGGGAAATTGTGAAACTCCACACAAACAGTAACCTATACTCAGGATCAAATTGGGGAACTTTGAGGTGGTTGTGAGGTGGCAACTCTACCTGCTATACCCTTTTACTCACCTTACACACACTATTCATCTCAGAAATTCTTTTGAGAAAGTACATTTATTTCAGGATGAGAACAGTGACCATAAAGGGTGAACATAGCTCCAGAGTCAAGATATTTTGAGAAGTTTCTTAACTAGACATCTCGGACTATTGGGATGTGGTGGGGTTTTCTCCCCCCCCACTCAGAACTGGAGTTTGACTGGTGAGAGATCCTCTCATCTCATTATCTCTAGCCGCTTTATCCTTCTACAGGGTCGCAGGCAAGCTGGAGCCTATCCCAGCTGACTACGGGCGAAAGGCGGGGTACACCCTGGACAAGTCGCCAGGTCATCACAGGGCTGACACATAGACACAGACAACCATTTACACTCACATTCACACCTACGGTCAATTTAGAGTCACCAGTTAACCTAACCTGCATGTCTTTGGACTGTGGGGGAAACCGGAGCACCCGGAGGAAACCCACGCGGACACGGGGAGAACATGCAAACTCCACACAGAAAGGCCCTCGCCGGCCCCGGGGCTTGAACCCAGGACCTTCTTGCTGTGAGGCGACAGCGCTAACCACTACACCACCGTGCCGCCCCGTGAGAGATCCTGTGACTGGGAAAATAGAACAGACCATTTTCTATAGTACTGTACTGAATAAGTGTGAAATGTTTTGTGTTGTTTTTGATAAAATTGCTTCACTGGAAAATATTTTGCTCCTTGGAAATGTACAGTACCAGTCAAAAATTTGGACACAACTTTGAATTCAATGATTTTCTTTATTTTTATGAATAAAGAAAAAAAATCACTTCATGTCTTAATGATGGATGTTGTTTCTCTTTACTTAGTTGAGCGGTTCTTGATACGATATGTATGGATTGCTACAGCTGTGGTGTGGAAAAGGGCTATTTACTGTATTATTAGTATTTACTATTTACTGTTTGACCTCAAATGCATTAAGAAGGAAAGAAACTCGTCCACTAATTACCTTTTGACGAGACAGACCTGTTAATTGAAAAGCATTCCAGGTGATGACCTCATGAAGCTGGTTAAGATAATGCCAATAGTGTGCAAAGCGTCATCAAGGTAAACGCTGGATACTTTGAAGAATCTAAAATATCAAACACATTTTTTTAACTACATAATTCCATATATGTTCCAGATGTTATTTCATAGTTTTGATCTTCAGTATTGTTCTACAATGTAGAAAATAGTCCAAATACAGAAAAACCTATTAATTAGTAGAGTAGGGGTGTACAAACTTTTGACTAGTACTGTATGTACAGTATATATTGGACAAGCTGCAAATACATGAGCTAGTACACTGGGTAAGTGAAGGCTTTCCTGACTATGTACCATGTGTTTCAGTCCCATGTTGCAGATGATGATTCAGCTAAAAACCGATAGCTAGCATTTGTAATAGCATACTGTAGTTAAGTGAGTGAAATGCATTAAAGCTCATAGGCAACGGTTTTAATTTTAAGCACATTTGAAACTTTATATGTTAAAAAACCCTCTGTAATTTTCTTCTGGTCCCAAGAAGTATTGTTAATAAGTAATAATTAAAATAAGTTATCGCAGATCGCGGCGAATTTCTGTTCGGCGATTTCAGTGACCACTCGGCGCGTGACATCATTTAAGTCAAATAAACTGCTTGGGTTGAGTCCACTTCCGTTTACTTACATTGCCGTTCGGCTTGAGTGCAGACGTGCGTTCAGGAATTTCCAAAGAAAAACCATGCCTTATTGTTGTGCAGTGAACTGTAACAACGGGACCGGCTCAGGAAGAAGTTTTTACCTTTTACCGAGAGAGGAGAAGAGGCAGAGAGAGTGGATTGGCTTTTTCTGAAAAAGGAGAAGAGGCGGAGCGAGTGGATTGGCTTTTTCCAGAAGAGGAGAAGACGTGGAGTGAGAGGGTTGGCTTTTTCCAAAAAAGGAGAAGAGGCGGAGCGAGTGGGTTGGCTTTTTCTGAAAAAGGAGAAGAGGCGGAGCGAGTGGGTTGGCTTTTTCCGGAAGAGGAGACGAGGCGGAGAGAGTGGATTGTGCTCATGAAACAAAATCAAGTAGTCAAAGAAGAAACAGAGCAGCAATGCTCAAGCAAAAAGGAGAAGATTGGAGATAAACATTTTTACTTTTGCTTGCAATTGACAAGTCAAGAATCCTGAGGGATCCTGTACAATCATTGTGGAAATGAGACAAAGGGATATTTCCTCGCTTAGAGTCGGCTATAAATACTGTAGTATAATGCTGCAGATGGCAGGCTAATGTGGCCTACCGGCACACTGTCCAGTAATCATTCCCTATATCCACTAGGGAGGGCGGTTTAATTATTCTTCAAAAGAGCTCTTATTTAGTATTACGACGAAAGTAAGAATTTATCATAACTACCAGGATAAATTGTTTGGGCGCGAGTCTTGTTGCGGTCCGGGGTCACCGTGATTAGAGTTGGCTGAGTCGCTGTCCGATTCCGAGGCCGCACGGTCAAACCAGCGAGCCACATTCACCGATTGCTTCGCAACGGCCATAGGTTCATACATATCAGTAGCGGCTGGCTTTTGTAAAAGTGAGGGAGGAAGGAATGCTTGGTTGAAGGTCACGGGCCCCAATGCGACCGCACCTGCTGGACCGGCTATAGTTACACGCACGGGTTGAGTTGATAATAGTTGAAAAACCTATCATTTTAACGGGGTGTGTACACTTTTTATAGCTGCTGTACACATTACTTTCAGGTGTTCAACACATCTTTCTCTTTCAAAATTCTCTCAAAATCTTCCGTATTTAATGAAGCAAACCTGGCGGCCATGTTTGTAGCTCAGCCCATGGAAGGGTTTTGCAAGCAAAACATTCACCACGTCCTCTGTTTCCATTACTTTATTCGTAGAATATCTATAACATAGTCAATCCACTTCCACCTCGCCGTTCTCACTCTGACTGCCGAAGTGCCCGAGTCACCGGATCTAGAAGTTAAGTTTGATAAGATAACCCCTCCCCCCAGGCAGCTAAGGCCTCTACTTATTGGTTCATTGCGCAACGAGGGCTGCAGCCTATTGGTTGATATTTTGTAGCACTTGTCAGATCTCTTAGCTAGTCCCACCCTCTTAGAGGAGGATTTTCCTCCTCTCTCTCATTGAAGTCTATGTTAACCACGAGCCGCCAGTGCCGGAGACTGTTTGAATCGGAGTGAATGGGAGCCGAAGGGAGGAAGATCCTCCGTGCAGTAATTTCTAATAGCGAGCGATAGGGGGTGCTAATGTAATTTCACCCAGAGAAACGAATATAATGTACATGTCGTATTTGGCAGTAAAATAGTAATATTCAAGGACAGCAATTCATTAAATTGGTCAAGACAATTTCAACTTTTTATTCTTAGAATTTTTAAGGAGGATCTTCCTCCCTCTCCTCACTGGAGAAGCCACCTGTGATACATATATGGTTTCACCTCTCGATATTCAATTTGGAGAGTTCCTACTTCAAAATCGCTATCACTTTCAGACATTTTACACAACCTCTCATGACCAAAGTCCGTACACGTGTGCTCGGTTCACAAGTAAACGCAGAACTGCTCTCAGTCTGTTTGGCTTAAATGACGTCACGACGACGGTCCCCTGGCGGTGAAAGTGCGCATAAGTGAGATGTAAACAAAACTTCGGAAATTGGGCAAAACAGTATATTTTAACCATTTTATTCAATATTAGGGTGCAAATTAGACACCAAGAAGATTGAATTCGCTTCGAGTCGTTCTTCTAGACAGTAAAGTTGATATTCTACGTTTCACCTCCGACCGTTGCCTATGACCTTTAATACAGACCAGAGACACATTGATGCAAAGAACCTCTAAGGATTATAAACTTTCTAAGAATGTATAAAGGTGACTTTTTCAGTGATGTACTATGCTCTCCATAATTATTGGCACTCCTTGTAAAGATTAGCAAAAAGAGGAAAAACCCCACCTTTTGGTGAAGTCGCTTCATCTCAGACTGAAAAAATGAGAAAAATCCAACCTTGAATGGAAATAAATTTTTTTCATGGAAAAACAAATCCCTTATCAAGAAATAATTAAAAAAAAAACATGTGCCATTAGTATTGGCACACCTGCATTTAATACTTTCTACAACCTCGTTTTGGTAGGAAAACAGCACGGGGTCTTCTCCTATTTAACAGTTCTTCCAGGAAATCAAGTCGTACATGAGCTGATAGCTGATGAGACGTGTAGCAATGAGTTGGCTATAAACCATGTACGACGAGATTGAGTGGAATAATTGTTTTATTCTATCCACATTCCCTGGATTTTGAGAAACAGAACATTATTGTTGTTCTTTGCAAATCTGATAAATAAAAACTTTATACAAAACGTCCGACAAAATCAGTTCCGCTTAGAATGTAAACAAACCAGCAAAATGACAGGAGCAATTTGTGAAAAATGCTATAAGAATAATTATTGGAAAAAAAAGATACATTCTTAGCATCAAATACTTTTATTCCATATTTTGTTGCTTTTTTTGTATTTTTGGGGGGTTTGTTTGCGAGTAGAGTTTTTATTTCATCCTCGGTTGGTTCAGCAACACGTGCCGCCATTTTGTTTTTCTCTACTCACAGTATAGGAGCTGATATTCTTGTAGTAGAATAGCCAATCAGAGCATGCGATTGCTCATATCTAGTGAATGTACGTGCTTACTTACTTAGGCCCTTTGCCCCTTGTGGAGCATAGGCCATTGACAAATCTCCGCCATCTGACTCTGTTCTCCGCAGTTAAGTCAAGTTTATTTGTATAGCACTTTTAACAATTTTTTTCTTAATTTCCCTGAGGGAACCTGCCCAAAGGGATCAATAAAGTTTTATCTAATCTAATCTATTACAGAATTTGAACAACTTAAAACATGAGCTAATTTTATCCCTAATCTATCCCCAGTGAGCAAGCCTGTGGTGACGGTGGCAAGGAAAAGCTCCCTCAGACAACATGAGGAAGAAACCTCGAGAGGAACCAGACTCAAAAGGGAACCCATCCTCATTTAGGCAACAACAGACAGCCTGACTATAACATTAACAGTTTTAACATGAAGTCAGTTTCGTTGACGTTATAAACTTTTCACTGATGGAAACTTGAGTGCACAACTGTTCATGACAACTGCAGTCCTAAAGTTAGCAAGTCAACTGTAGTCCTCAGCCATAAAAGCATTACTGTAAGAGTCCAGAGCGTCTTCCAAGTGTGACTTTCAACTGTCCACGTGGGGCCGTCCTCCACAGGAGTGATGTGATGAGACTCCAACCAGACACAGGGCACCAGGATGGATCAGGCAGGTCCGAGGAGGTCAGCATCTCGATCCCAGGACCGACATGTAACTCAGAGGGACAGATTGGGGGGGAGAAAACACAGGTTGTTAGGTATGCCCAATGTCACCTGAATAAATAGGAACAGTATACATTTTGCACTGAGTACAAGCAGGGACTCCGGCAACGAACTATGACAGCATAATTAAAAGGGGAAAGCCAGAAGGTAACACAGGCATGAGGGAGCCCCGGGACATAAAGCAGCCAGCCACTACACCGTCAACAAACTCGAGTGAGCAAGCGAGTGGGGACTGACAGCATCCATACATCCCAGTTTACCAAAACACTCTGTCTGAGGGCCCTCCAGATCTACTCCTTTACCTCATAAACACCATTAACAAAAGGCTTGACTAAACAGATATGATTTCAGCCTAGACTTAAACACTGAGACTGTGTCTGATTCCCGAACATTACTTGGAAGGCTGTTCCATAACTGTGGGGCTTTGTAAGAAAAGGCTCCACCCCCTGATGTAGCCTTCACTATACGAGGTACCAGCAGATAGCCTGCACCTTTTGATCCAAGTAGGCGTGGCGGCAGGGGCGCCGCCAGAAATTTTGGGCCCCATGAAAGATTAGAATTTTGGGCCCCCCCCCAACTTTGCCCACCCTCGTCACAATTGCACTACTGTCATTATTTGACTTTTGATAGCCCATGGACCTTGAGTTTGTGACTTTGTTATTACATTTTATGTATTAGCCAATGGTTGAAACCAATGGTTTAGAACGTGTGAACATTCCACACACGTAACCATGTCAAACACTTGACTGGTGTCCGTTATTAGTGTAACGGGTTTATTTTTTTCCACTTGCCATTGTGTGTAGTGGTGGGGAAATTCTGCGCTGGCCCTTTAAGAGCGCAGGTAGTTATGGGAATGAGGCGCTGGCCTCATTCAGTTCGTTTTGGAAATAAAGCGCCAATGCCACTGGACGTTTGCAGCCCGTCCTCAGCAGTGTATTTGTGTCTCATTTATTCAGAATAAAAAGACTGGTGAACAACACAATGCAACGTCTGTTACATTAGCAACACTTTAATCTAGCAAACTGTATACGGCGCTCGCTCATTAAAAACTTCAATCCTAAAGCATTTATGGGTTGTATTGCTGCTTACCTCCTTCTCCAAAGGGGGGTTCAGTGGTTTGGTAGGGCGGAGGTCCCCCTGAGGCTGAATCTGTGCATATTTAGGGCACCCCATTAGTTATGAAACTGGTTATTAGCACTAGTTATTAGCACCAGCATAACGTAATATTTCATCCTGTTTATCACACAAGTCAGTTCAGTTATTAAAATGGAAAAATGTCACTGTACAAACTGTAAAAGTGTTCTCTTGATAGGCTAATCCAACCACGTTCATACTGTTCATTTACCATTCGCTAATATTTTGAACACATGTGAGCGATAGCTACCTTTCTTTGGGAAAAACTGAGTGACCAGTTGCCTGCCTCTCCAGTCCCTCTCAGCTTTCAGCTGCCTTTCTTTACGTTTTTGACAGCCACTCTTCATATTTAGCGATCATAGACTGTACGCACTCCACTGCTGGCTGCTGCACCGCGACACAGCAGCAAGTAGCGTTGCACTGATCAGCACACAGATTTAACGCATCGCGCTTCTACCAGAACTGGACCGTACCATTTCACAAAAGGGGGAGGGTTAAATGACAATATGTTGAAGAACTCAAGAAATAGACAACCTTGTTCAATTAGCTCATTTTACCAGATGGAATATTGCATTGTTGTTATTTCAAAAGTCTTATTAAAATCATTAAAAGCATATTATCAGCCCCTTAAAGGGCCCCATGGCAGTGCTGGGCCCCTAGAATTGTTTTAACCTTTCCCCCCCGGTGGCGCCCATGCATGGCGGGTCATAGAGGAGCAGAAGTTCACTCAGGTACTGTGGTGCGAGACCATTCAGTGCTTTAAAGGTCAATAGTAGTATTTTATAATCAATACGAAATTTGATTGGGAGCCAATGCAGTGTGAATAAGACAGGGGTGATGTGGTCATATTTTCTAGTTCTAGTAAGGACTCTTGCTGCTGCATTTTGAACTAACTGGAGCTTGTTTTTGCACTTATTGGAACAGCCCGACAGTAAGGCATTACAACAATCCAACCTGGAGGTAACGAAAGCATGAACTAGTTTTTCCGTGTCATGTAGTGACATTAAGTTTCTTATCTTAGCAATATTTCTGAGATGAAAGAAAGCTATCCGGGTAATGTTATCAATGTGAGTTTCAAATGAAAGACTGGGGTCAATAATCACTCCGAGGTCTTTTACTGCTGCACGTGAAGAAATAGAAAGGCCATCCAGAGTTACCGTGTAATCAGAAAACTTACTTCTAGCTGCATGTGGTCCGAGTACAAGTACTTCAGTCTTGTCAATAATCCCTCAACTCCCACAACATTTTCTAGTCTATCCAGAAGAATGGAATGATCAATGGTATCAAATGCTGCACTAAGGTCAAGCAACACAAGCAGCGAGACACAGCCCTGATCAGACGCCAACAGTAGGGCATTTACTACTTTAACCAGAGCTGTCTCTGTGCTATGATGAGGTCTAAATCCTGACTGATACATTTCATGGATGTTATTCCTGTGTAAATATGAGCATAACTGCTGTGCCACAGCTTTTTCAAGGATCTTGGAGATAAAGGGGAGGTTTGATATTGGCCGATAATTGGACAGCTGACAGGGATCAAGGTCAGGTTTTTAAATCAGGGGTTTGATAACTGCTAGTTTAAAGGATTTGGGTATGTAGCCAATCGTAAGAGAAGAATTTATTATTTTTAGAAGCGGTTCAATTACTTCAGGTATTATCTGTTTCAATAGACGTGTAGGTAAGGGATCTAGTACACAAGTTGAGGCTTTTGATGCGGAGATTAATGAAAGTAATTCAATTTCTCTAAGGGGAGTAAAACATTCTAATTGCTGATCTGCTAGTTATACTGTTAACTACTAGGGTCACTTACATTGTCTGACCTTAAATTAGTAGTTTGAAATTTTTTGTCGGATATTCTCAATTTTGTCATTAAAAAAATTCATGAAGTCGTTGCTACTACATACTACAGGTGTGCATGTGTCTATAGTGGACTTATTCCTGGTTAATTTTGCTACAGTATTAAATAGGAATCTAGGATTATTTTTGTTATCCTCTATTAGGGAGGAGAGATATGTTGATCTCGCAGCACTAAGAGCTTTTCTATATTTCAGGAAGCTCTCCTTCCATGCTAATTTGAACACTACCAATTTTATTTGACACCATTTACATTCCAATTTTCGAGTGGTCTGTTTTAATGTGCGAGTGTCATCATTATACCAGGGTGCTAATTTTTTCTCTCTGACCATTTTCCTTTTAAGAGGAGCTACATTATCTAAAGTCTGGCAGAACGTTGACTCTAAGCATTCAGTTGCCTGATCAAGTTCTGCAGGGGCTGACAGTGACCCAGTCAAAGTTAATAACTCTGGGAGATCATTTATAAAGGTCTGTGCAGTAGTTGACGTGAATGTACGTTTAATACAGTAGCGTGGTGAGGTGCATATATTATTAGAAGAAACCTTTATTTGTCACATGCACACTTCAAGCACCGTGAAATTCATCCTCTGCATTTAACCCATCTGAAGCAGTGAACACATGCACACACACCCAGAGCAGTGGGCAGCCACACTAGAGCGCCTGGGGAGCAGTCAGGGATCAGGTACCTTGCTCAAGGGCACCTCAGCCCAAGGCCGCCCCACGTCAACCTAACTGCATGTCTTTGGACTGTGGAGGAAACCAGAGCACCCGGAGGAAACTCACACAGACACGGGGAGAACATGCAAACTCCACACAGAAAGGCTCTCGCCGGCCGCTGGGTTCGAACCCGGAACCTTCTTGCTGTGAGGCGACTGTGCTAACCACTACGTTACTCAGACATATTTTGAATGAGATGAGATAATGATCTGAGATAACTTCAGACTGTGGAAGTATGACTATATTTTCTACGTTTAACCCGAATGTTAGTATTAGATCGAGAGTGTGACCACCATTATGGGTCGGTCCTATGACTTTCTGATTAATCCCTACTGAATCTAAAATGGACACAAACGCTGTTTTTAAACGGTCTTCTGGGTTATCGAAGTGAATATTAAAATCTCCGACAACTAAAGCTTTGTCTAAGGAAATGACCAGGTCTGAGATAAAATCTGCAAATTCAGAAAGAAACTCAGAATATGGCCCCGGGGGCCTGTAAATAATAAGTAATGGAATTAACTGGGTAGACTTATTTTTCGAGGCTACATACATTATATTAGTATGAAGAACTTTAAATGTATTAAGTTTATAACCAGTTTTTTGTGTTACACCTAGATAATCATTATAAATAACCGCGACGCCTCCTCCTCTGCCAGTTAGACGAGGCTGGTGTATATAACTGTATCCAGGAGGACTCGCTTCATTTAATGCTATATATTCATTTGGCTTAATCCATGTTTCAGTTAAACAAAATACATTAAACTCCTGATCAGTAATGAGTTCATTAACCATTAGCGCTTTAGATGTAAGAGATCTAATATTTAATAGCCCCACCTTTAGATCAAAGGTGCTGGCAGCAGCTGTACAGTCAGTATGATTTAGTTTTATATTGATTAGGTTACTGGAACAAACTCTCTGAATATTTCTACCTTTTTGTTGAGCTCGGGGAACAGACACAGTCTCGATGTAGTCTTCGTTACTTCCAACCAGCTGGTCCCATTTCCTCAGCTCCTTGTCAGTGTCGTGCCTCCAGGTGTTTCTGGGCCAGCCGGCCGGCCTCTCTTTCTTCTACCCTGGGGGTTCCAGGTCAGTGCCTGATGGGTAATGCCGGATGCTGGTTTCCTAAGGATATGTCCAATCCAGTCCCACTTTCTTCTCAGAATCTGCTTGGTGACTGGTTCTTGTCCTGCCTGTTGCTACAATTCTTTGTTGCTGATTCTGTCAGCCCACCTGATGTTGAAGATTCATCATAGACAAGTGTTTATAAATGTTTGCACCTTTTGCTGTAATGCCCTGGTCATTCTCCATGTCTCTGAGCCATAGCGCAAGACTGACTTGATATTGGAGTTGAAGATACGCATTTTTGTGGCTGTGTGGATTTCCTTTGAGGCCCAGATGTTCTTTAATATGACGAATGCTGCTCTTGCCTTGCCAATCCTGGCTGTTATGTCTTGGTCCTTGCCCCCCTGTTGGTCAACCACACTTCCTAGGTACACAAAGGACTCAACCTCTTTGATTGGCTCTCCATCTACTGTGACTGGAGTGTTTGCAGTGGTGTTAATCTTCATGAGCTCCGTTTTCTTCCTGTTGATCTTAAGCCCTGTTCTTGCTGATGTTGTAGTAAGGTGGGTAGTTTTGTCTTGCATCTGGTTGTGGTTGTGTGACAGGAGTGCCAGGTGTAGGGGCAATTGGTCTTAAGTGATCAATCTCATTAAATCAGTCTCATCAAATCATTAAATCAGTCTCATTAAATCAGCCTCATTAGTAATACCATTAATTTTGGTGCTTAATAATAAATTACCAAACAGCTAAATTATGGTATATTCCAAATTATTATGATCACTTCCAATGCAGCAATGTATCACTTACCAAGCTACATAAAGCTACAGCCAATGGTACACTGAAGGCAATTTGGAATTCTTTGAGATTGGGTGACTTCAAGTATATAGAAGCAACACAGACACAATTTAACAATTAATTGAATTTATTATAACAATGATAAAAATGAGTAATAGCAGTTGAAATATTCAAATATGATCAGCAGCAAACAGTGAGTTATGTGTGTATATGGGAGCGCGTGTGTGTGAGAGCGTGTGTGTGTGTGTGTGTGGCCTCGTAGCCCGAACAAAGGACTAGCCTTGGTTGCTAGCTAAGACAAAGGAATGTTATCTAAGGTGTGTTTGTGTTGGGGGAGGTGAGGCTACCTCGTGGCTTGCCTTGAGACAAAAGAATTAGCCAGGGCAGCTAACCCACTAGCTTATAACATTACTAAATCCACTGAAATCTTGATGAGGTCAAAATATGTGTAATAATGAAATTAAAGGATGTTAGAAAGGATAGAGAAGCATGCAACAGCCTATCCAAAAAAAAAACAACTGAGAGAACATAGAACAATGATCAATTCACACTGTCTACAGTGTGCACAATTAAACAATTCCTGAGTTTAAATTCACACTACTTCATAAAGCTAATTCCTAAGACTAGTCTTTTTGCCCAAAAATGCCAGTCTTACTTCCAGTATCTTGCTTATGCAAGATTATGGAGATGTTCCGAAACTTCTGGAGTCCACCGGAGCGCTGTGGTAAATGAAAACGCGCTGAATTCTTACTTGCAAAGCAGACGTCTTGGTTTTAGATGTTCTGGTGAGCGGGCCTCTTTATGTCTGTAGAACGCGCCGGTCCGCGGCGAGATTCACAGCACCAAAGAGACAGAACGGAAGTTGACTCAGTAACTTATGGCTTCAGGGAGGATGTGACGTAGGTAATCCCGCCCAAGCGTGACGTAGGTCAACACAGAAGTTGGTTGATGGGATTTGTAGTTTCTTAAAAGGGACTGTGTGTACCTACACAGGTCATCAGCAAAGTCTAGCTCGTTCAGAGTGTCCACTGTATTCCATTCTTCCTTCCTGCTGTAGTGGTCTTAATGATCCAGTCGATCACCAGGAGGAAAAGGGTGTCAGTAGACACCCTTGTCGCACTCTGATCTTTGCCTTGAAGCTGTCTGACAACTGTCCTACATGAGCTACTTTGCATGTCATGTCATGTCATGTCATGTCCTTGTAGGTGCACTGGATGATGGAGATGAGCTTCTCGGGTACCCCATGGTGTCTCAGTAGCTTCCACAGTGTATCTCTGTCTATACTGTCGAATGCCTTCTCGTAGTCAGTGAAGTTAATGTAAAGGGGAGAGTTCCATTCCAGTGAAGGGTGGCAATCTGGTTGGCACAGGATCTGTTCTGGTGGAAGCCTGGTCTCGAAGCTTGGTGTCAACTGCTTCTTCCATCCTCTCCAACAGAACTCTGTTGAGGATCCAATGAATGTGGATAGAATAAAACACTTTGTAAGGTTGGATGCCAATAATCATGGAGAGCACTGTGTGTGTTACAGGGGGCTGACGAAATGGATACACAGCAACAAATTGGCTACAATCTACAATTATATGTCTAAGTAAGTATTCTGACTATATACATTCAAAAATGTGAGAGCTAAAAATAGCGGTACCCTTTTCGAAAGCGCAGAAGATCACACTGCTAAACAATCTAACTTGAATAAAATCATGTTAGTCAAAAAGCCACTGCATCCCAATGTTCCCACTGTCAGGATCTAGCAGACTGTAAAATGGACTGGAGTGGCATATCTCTCAATTACACAGCTCTTTAGTGGCCATCAAGTCCGGTCAGGGTTGATGGAGTTAATAGGAACAACTCGCTTATCCAGCGCAAAGGAGGTCAGAAGAGTCTTAATAGTCTTCAGCTGAACGCACTATGAATTTCCTGATAGCGAGACACACTCAGTGCAGCCGTGACTGTGTTAACTGACAAATGCAAACATCTATAGTGTTTTCATATGTGCACATTAATCAGCTCACACACCACTTTACTGAGGAGAGGATGAAAAAGAGGACCAGTGAGGACAGATAGATACATAGACAGTCAAATAGATTAAAAACATTTGGCTTTAGATTAAAAAAAAAAAAAATTATATTTATATATCTCACACACACACACACACACACACACACACACAGCACCCTCCACAATTATTGGCACCCCTCATTAAGATATGTTCTTAGGCTTCTAATAAATTCTTTTTTTTTAAATAATATAGGACAACAATGCAAAAATAGAGAAAAATCCAACCTTTAATTCAAGTGCATTTATTCAGTGGAAAAAAAATCCCACATTAAGAAATAATTATTTTACATGAAATCATGTGTGGGCGGCACGGTGGTGTAGTGGTTAGCGCTGTCGCCTCACAGCAAGAAGGTCCTGGGTTCGAGCCCCGGGGCCGGCGAGGGCCTTTCTGTGCGGAGTTTGCATGTTCTCCCCGTGTCCGCGTGGGTTTCCTCCGGGTGCTCCGGTTTCCCCCACAGTCCAAAGACATGCAGGTTAGGTTAACTGGTGACTCTAAATTGCCCGTAGGTGTGAATGTGAGTGTGAATGGTTGTCTGTGTCTATGTGTCAGCCCTGTGATGACCTGGCGACTTGTCCAGGGTGTACCCCGCCTTTCGCCCGTAGTCAGCTGGGATAGGCTCCAGCTTGCCTGCGACCCTGTAGAAGGATAAAGCGGCTAGAGATAATGAGATGAGATGAAATCATGTGTGCCACAATTATTGGCACCCCTGATGTTCATACTTTGTACAACCCCCTTTTGCCAACAAGACAGCACTTAATTTTCTCCTATAACATTTCACAAGATGGGAGAATACAAAGAGAGGGATATTCAACCATTCCTCTTTGCACAATCTCTCTAAATCGTCCAGAGTCCTGGGTCCTCTCCTATGCACTCTCCTCTTCAGCTCACCCCACAGGTTTTCAATTGGGTTGAGGTCTGGGGACTGAGATGGCCATGGGAGGAGCTTGATTTTGTGTCTGGTGAACCATTTTTGTGTAGATTTGGCCACATGTTTAGGGTCATTATCTTGCTGAAAGACCCAGTGACGACCCATCTTCAGCTTTCGGGCAGAGGCCACCAGATTTTGATTTAAAATGTCCTGGTATTTCAAAGAGTTTATGATGCCGTGCACCCTAACAAGGTTCCCGGGGCCTTTGGAAGAGAAACGGGCCCACAGCATCACCGATCCTCCCCCGTACTTCACAGTGGGCATGAGGTGCTTTTCCGCATACTCATCTTTTGTGATGTATTAGAGTGTTTGTTGCCAAAAAGCTCTATCTTGGTCTCATCTGACCAAAGCACACAGTCCCAGTTGAAGTCCCAGTACCGCTTAGCGAGCTCCAGATGTTTATGCTTGTAAGTGAGAAAAGGCTTTTTCTGTGCATGCCTCCCAAACAGCTTGTTGGCATGTAGATAGCGCCTGATGGTTGTTATGGAGACTTTGTGACCCCAAGATGCTACTCTTTGATGCAATTCTCCAACAGTGAGCTTTGGAGAACTTTTTACTTCTCTTCCCATCCTCCTCACTGTGCGTGGTGGCAAGATAAACTTGCATCCTCGTCCAGGCTTGTTTGCCACTGTTCCAGCTGTTTTAAACTTCTCGATGATTCCTCTGACTGTAGATATGGGCCGGTGTAGGCGAGTGACTATTTTCTTGCAGCCATTGCCTGACTTATGAAGGTGACACACATCTGCCTTACTTGAATGGTGTGTTCTCTTGTCTTTCCCATGTTGAAGAGTGAATAAGAGAAATAGGCCTCTGTGTCACATCATATTTATACCCCAGGGAAACAGGATGTGATGAATTACTAATTAAAGGTTCCTAGATACTCTGATCAACTTTATAAACTACAGTAGAAATGACAAATGCTTCAATTACATTTATTTTCGAGGAATTCTTATGGGTGCCAATAATTGTGGAACAGGTGATTTGATGAAAAATTATTTCTTAGTCAGGGATTTAAAAAAAAAAAAAAAAATTCACTTGAGTTGAGGGTTACATTTTTCTAGAATTTTCAGTGTGAGATTATACTTCTGCAATTAAAATTGAATTTATTTTAAGGCTTTTAACACATCTTAACCAGGGGTGCCAATAAATGTGGAGGGCGCTATATCAAATGATTATAACATAAATGTAACTGAATTTAAATGCTTATTTCTGGGTTGGTTTTTTTATGACACTGGTTTAAATTTAACCATTTAAAACACAAGGTGAAAATGTGAATTTAATTGCATTTAATCTAAACCTTAAAGGAACATTTAAAGTATTGAGTCGTGTATTGAAGTTACCTTGAAAACCAGCCCTTCAATTTAGCAGTAAATTTAACTTCCTTTATACTGAACTTTAAATTCATTAAATATACAAGTAACTTTAAGACCCTTTATTGTTATTCTTAAACGTTGTCGTGACTTTAAGTACATTTAAATGTTAATTTAGTAACTTTAACAAAGTGACATCTTCAACATTCTTTTTTTTTTTAAACAGCATTTCGTTATCTTTACGAAGTCATGGAAGGTCAGAAAGTTATGCAACAAGAATTCAAGTTATAAGTAAATACACTGAAATTTAGCATTTCATAAACTTTTAAGAATAGATTTAAAGCTAGACGGCCTTTCAAATTTTTCACGTTTAGGTCATTAAAAGAATTTTCCCCGACACTCAAGTATTTTTGTTTAGTGGACCGAAAGCTACTGAATTCAAGTCACAGACTTCCAATTTTATTCGTTTTTTAAAAATAGAACAATTAATTATTTTATTTCCACATGGCCCTAAATTCTCCACTATTTTTTCCTGCTTCACCATGACCCAATACAAGATACTACATCATGCATGACGTGGTGGGCTTTCCCCGTTGACGCAAGGCATTGTGGGATACAGATTTGAAACAGGAGAGAAAAATGGAGGACGCGAGTGTGCGAATGAAACGTGAAAGACCGACTACAATAACGGAAAGAAAGCGAGAAGACTTTGTTATATATGAAGGAAAGGAAACGCAGGACCAAACTAATAAATATCGGCGGTCAGCGAGCACCCCGGTGTGATCAGCTGTTCGTTTAGCGACAGAATGATGGAACTGTCAGCGCACGCTCAAAGGTAAACCTGCAGATGGCAGTAATGCAACACTGTGGATGCCAGCTGCCGTAAAACCCAAAAGAAGAAGGTAAACCTGCGCATGCGCACACGGACTTCCTCTGTCTGCTTGACTGCACGAAGTGAGCGATTTCATGCACATTATTTGCTTTAATCCCCTCAAATTAAATAACTTCCCAGCCACAGAATGTCCTGATATTTTGAGAGATATTACAGAAATAAACATATATCACAATGACCACATTTCATCTCATCTCATTATCTCTAGCCGCTTTATCCTTCTACAGGGTCGCAGGCAAGCTGGAGCCTATCCCAGCTGACTACAGGCGAAAGGCGGGGTACACCCTGGACAAGTCGCCAGGTCATCACAGGGCTGACACATAGACACAGACAACCATTCACACTCACATTCACACCTACGGTCAATTTAGAGTCACCAGTTAACCTAACCTGCATGTCTTTGGACTGTGGAGGAAACCGGAGCACCCGGAGGAAACCCACGCGGACACGGGGAGAACATGCAAACTCCACACAGAAAGGCCCTCGCCGGCCCCGGGGCTCGAACCCAGGACCTTCTTGCTGTGAGGCGACAGCGCTAACCACTACACCACCGTGCCGCCGACCACATTTCAGAGGGAACTAAATTTCACCGATTTTATGAAATTGAAAGGCCGTCTAGCTTTAACTCTGGAAAAATTGCTCAGTCATTTTTCCTGTGCAGTGTCAGCACATTGTAAAAATCAGAAGTAAAGTTTTCCAACGTGGGAAAGTCTTCAGGACAGAACAGTATGTGCTTTGTGTTTCATCATATTACCTGAGAGAGAATGATGGTTTTTAGCCACCATCACGCACTCTAAAGATTAACAGAAACTAAAATGTTTCAGGGACGTTCCAGAACGTTAAATATATCTGGAAGCGGATGAACAGTACGATATTTCTCTCTTTATTAAATAATAAATTATAATCACTGCCATATTGTTGTGGTATATTTATCGCTCGTATTTAAACAAACATTCACTGCGTGTCCTTGTTTTGGACACAAACACAGTCTGTTCTGTTCACCAAGCTTTTTGGTACAGCATTAGTGAACTGACGAAGCTGCTGTTTTGATCCTATAATCACCCGAAACTTTATATAAACCGTTTCATTTGATTACAGCATTAAACCTTTCAAGGGAAATTAACGCTGCAGATGGTCAAAGTGTTAGTGCAGTAGGTTTGAAGCGGAACATGAGACCTGCTGGAAAAACTGATTTTTAGTATCAAAGATATAACAGGCAAGTGTTATTGTGTCATAAAATATAAGGTCCAATCAGATTGCAATAAGCAAATGCAGGTTGAGTTTACCAGTGAGTGTTGGATTGGGTTCATTTTAAATTTGCATATTCATAGAAGGTGAAAGGTGAAAATATGTTTCACTACAAATGGATTTAAAGTGCTGATGACACGTTTTTGACATCTTTGGTGATGTTTTATAACATAAAAAGTAATTCCCGATGATCCATATATTAATTCACGAAGGCGCCTATTTTACAAGTTATGATGATAAACGCGGCTATTTGGGCAAATTTGACGGGGCTGCAGCACCCAGGAGACGAAGGAGGAGGAGGAGCTATATGATGTCAGCGAAAGAACCTTCCTCCTAACTTACTAGTTTGTTGTTGATGCGACAGGTGTTCAGTTTATCATTATTAGTGTTATTATTATACATTATTATAATATATAGTTATTCGCGTTGTGTTGCCGGCCTTTGCTCCAAAACCCACAAGGATGGGGTAAGTTTATTCAAGTTTCCCAGAGATCCCGAGCTGCATGCGAAGTGGGTGAAGCAAGTCAGGCGCACTCGTGACAAGTGGGAGCCCTCACCAACATCCGTCCTGTGCTCTGAACACTTCGATTTGGATTGTTTTGACACCCTTCCCAGCTTAAAAGAATCTCTTGGGTGTTCAGTTCAGCACAAACGTGTGTTACTACCATCAGCAGTGCCTACACAGTGTTGCCAGATTGGGAGGTTTCCCGCCCAGTTGGGCGGTTTCAAGTGCATTTTGGTGGGTTTCGAACATATTTTGGGCTGGAAAACATCAGCAGTATCTGTTGCCAGATACTGCTGACGTTTTCCAGCCCAAAATATGTTCAAAACCCACCAAAATGCACTTGAAACCACCCAACTGGGCGGGAAACCTCCCAATCTGGCAACACTGCCAGTATTCCGGAGGGGGTCTACTAGTAGCTATGCCGGATCCAAAGACAGTCCTCCTGTCAGAACGTGTTGTGAAACGACATAAGATAAAGGTACGTAGAGCTATAGATTCTACATGATAATCATAAATGTAATCATAAAGTCGGCGTGATATCAGTCATGTATTTGCTTGTGAAAGCTTGCGGCTTTCATGTAACTGCCGCCTAGCAACAAGAGGCAAAGGGTAAAGAGGGTAGGCTATCATAGATTCTATTCGGAAGAGATCAACACAATTCTAGACTCCCAGAAGAGGAAGAGCTAGCACTAGAGAGTTCACCGGCGTTTTCATGCACCATTTCCATTGAGTAGAACCAGAGAAGAACAGCCAGTGAACCGCAGCGTGTTCTTCCGCTGACGTCACAACATGGCCGCGAGCCACGGACCCAGTTTTCTTGCGCTGTGCAATTAAAAGTTGGATATTCGCGTAACAACAGCTTCTTTTCACGTAATTATAACAGAAATCTAACATGTTTGCCATGTTGTATAGTTTATTTAAGAAATTGCATAGAGTCATGTTCGTGTCATCAGCACTTTAATTTGAAATTGTTAAATAACATCGTTTAGAGAAATGGACAGGGATTGACAGGAAAATAACTCAAGCTAGCACGAGAGAGAGAGAGAGAGAGAGAGAGAGAGAGACAGACACAGAGAGAGAGACACACACAGAGACAGACACAGAGTGAGACAGACACAGAGAGAGAGAGACAGACACACACAGAGATAGAGACAGACAGAGAGAGACAGACACAGAGATAGACACACAGAGAGACAGACAGACACACACAGAGAGAGAGAGACAGAGAGAGACACACAGAGAGACACACACAGAGATAGAGACAGACACAGAGACAGACACAGAGATAGAGACAGACAACAGAGAGAGACACACAGAGATAGACACACACACAGAGAGACAGACAGACAGAGAGAGAGAGAGAGAGACAGACACACACACACAGACAGACAGACACAGAGAGAGAGAGACGCACAGAGACAGACACACAGAGATAGAGACAGACAATAAAGAGAGACACAGAGATCGACACACACAGAGACAGACAGACAGACAGAGAGAGAGAGAGACACAGAGATAGAGACACAGAGACACAGACAGACAGACAGACAGAGAGAGACAGACAGATATTTAAAAAATGGGGCAGCTTGAAACTGATAAATTCACTTCACACAGCCTCAAACAAATAATCAAATAGGCGCGCGCACACACACACACACACACACACACACACACACACACACTTTTTCCAGAGTAATCAGGGAAGATCAATGAAATATGAATTGGATCCAGCCCTTTGCAGCATCCCTCCCTCCCTCAGTGGTTCTCTCTCTGCTCCATCCAGCCTCCCCTCCATTTATCTCCCCTTCACACTCTCCATCTCAATCCAAACCTCATCACCTGTCTCCCTGCTCTCATCAGCCACCTATTCTCCCTCCCCTCCCTCCCTCCCTCCCTCCCATCCGTCTCTGCAGGTGGAATCGCAGTGCTCCATCACCGCCGAGTCGGAGAGAAAGAGCCGAACATCAGCAGAACCAGAACGAGAGACAAAATGAGAGTGCCGTTATTTCGTCTGGATTTCTTCCCTTCGAGAATTCATTCACAGCTCACACACTTTTTTTTATTCACTTACCTGAAGCAGAGCACGAGAGATGCAGAAATGGATCAAAAAGATAAAGCATGTTATACTGGTGGGAAGCTCCCCAGTTCACCCTGAACCTGTGAGCCAAAGGAGACACGATTGAGAAAACTCCCCCATAAATAAAACAAAATCAGAGTATTTTCACACAAATCAAATCAGTTTTGTGTGGAGTGATGAGTTCTTTCAAATAAAACAAACAATCGGAATGGAAATCCGCGGAGAACTGACAGAGGAGGTACGATTTCACTGAATTGTGGACGACGGACGCCACGCCATGGCGACAGCTCATCGGCCTTACGGACGGATGAGCTAATTATTAACCTTGTTCAATTTTAAAAACATTTGTGGCTATTTCTAATTGAATTTAAACCACAGTGCTTTCGAATTCTCAAACCTGATTGGTCAGAAGGTGTTGATTAATTTTCTAGAACAGCAGCTCTAACAGTATGGCAGCTAGAACATCGCAGGGTTATAAACACGCTCGTTCTAATGCGTTATCTCCAGAGTAACAACTTATACAGGGACACGTATAATTTTACAACGCCACAACGTCTTCAAGGAAGGGGAGTTTGTGTTTTCTGGGTAACGTATAAAAAACACCGCACCATTAGGCTTTACTGAGAGAGAGAGAGAGAGAGAGAGAGAGGCTGTTGTTTCATAAAATGTATCTATAAATTACAAGTATTTAAAAGTAGGATTTCTCATCGATTCTTCTTCTTTCGGCTGTTCTTGTTAGGGGTCGCCACAGCGGATACTGTCCCTCCATCTCCTCCTGTCACACCAACCGTCCTCATGTCCTCCTTCACCACATCCATAAATCTCTTCTCTGCTCTTCCTCTTTTCCTTCTACCTGGCAACTCCATCTCCAGCATTCTTCTCCCAATAAACCCTGGGAAATATCTCTCCTCTGTACGTGTCCAAACCATCTCAATCTCGCCTCTTTTACATCATCTCCAAGCTGTCCTACATGTCCTGTCCCTCTAATATTCTCGTTTCTAATCCTGTCCAGCTCGGTCACTCCCACTGAGAACCTCAGCACTGTTTCAGGATGTTTTGTTGATTAATACAGTAAAAATTGTTGCAATTGACAAATTGCTGGAGTATAAGTGGAATCGAACACCAGGGTGTGCCGTTATTGGAAAACAATCACCACCAGGGTGGTAATAATAATTCTGGCTCACATCACGCCAAAACAACCCACTAGAAGTTGATTATTTTTCGATAACAGCGCACGGCACGCACCGAGTGCTTTAATCCTTACTTAGAGCACTGTGATGTCACTCTGTGCCACATACAACCCCGATTCAAAAAAAGTTGGGACAAAGTACAAATTGTAAATAAAAACGGAATGCAATAATTTACAAATCTCAAAAGCTGATATTGTATTCACAATAGAACATAGACAACATATCAAATGTCGAAAGTGAGACATTTTGAAATTTCATGCCAAATATTGGCTCATTTGAAATTTCATGACAGCAACACATCTCAAAAAAGTTGGGACAGGGGCAATAAGAGGCTGGAAAAGTTAAAGGTACAAAAAAGGAACAGCTGGAGGACCAAATTGCAACTCATTAGGTCAATTGGCAATAGGTCATTAACATGACTGGGTATAAAAAGAGCATCTTGGAGTGGCAGCGGCTCTCAGAAGTAAAGATGGGAAGAGGATCACCAATCCCCCTAATTCTGCGCCGACAAATAGTGGAGCAATATCAGAAAGGAGTTCGACAGTGTAAAATTGCAAAGAGTTTGAACATATCATCATCTACAGTGCATAATATCATCAAAAGATTCAGAGAACCTGGAAGAACCTCTGTGCGTAAGGGTCAAGGCCGGAAAACCATACTGGGTGCCCGTGATCTTCGGGCCCTTAGACGGCACTGCATCACATACAGGCATGCTTCTGTATTGGAAATAGTGTTGCACCAATACCATTTTTTTGGCCCCGATACCTGGCTGTGCAGTACCGGCCGATACCACTCCGTTTTTTGAAATATATATATATATATATATATATATATATATATATATATATATACACACACACATACATACACACACACACTGTGTATATATATATATATATATATATATATATATATATACATACATATATATATATATATATATATATATATATATATATATATATATACATATATATATACATATATATATATATATATATATATATATATATATATATATATATATGAAGAGCTGCATACTTGGATGTAAAATCATTGCTGCGGTCCATCCCCCTTTCTCTTGCTAGCAGTTGCTGCAACCTCAAACTCTTTGTGTTCGTTCACATGTTTCATCTTCAAATGTTTTATCAGGTTCGAGGTATTGAAACTGGCCGATTTAACTCCACCTCTCGAAACTTTCAGGCCGCAAATCTTGCATGTAGCCATTGTACTCGCCGGAGTTTCTATGCTGAAATATATCCAGACCGCCGACATTTTCTTCTTGTGGTTTGTTTTTCCTCCGCATGAAAAAGCTGCCCCTGTATTGGTTAAGAGCGGCTATTGGCCCGCTCTCATTGGTCTGGAGCAGGTCAATAGCAATAGCTGCTTGGCATGCTTGGCAGGCATGCACAGTGATCACGTGTGATCACACAACACAGAGTGTAGTGAGTGTCGGGAGAGAGAAGGCTGCGTTCAAGTGTCATACTAGCATCGGTAAATGGTATCGGCGCCCTATTTCTTGCTACTCGCCAATACCGATACCACCATTTTAGTGCCAGATCGGGGCCCCGCCCGATACTGGTATCAGTATCGGTGCAACACTAATTGGAAATCACAAAATGGGCTCAGGAATATTTCCAGAGAACATTATCTGTGAACACAATTCAACGCGCCATCCGCCATTGCCAGCTAAAACTCTATAGTTCAAAGAAGAAGCCGTATCTAAACATGATCCAGAAGCGCAGACGTCTTCTCTGGGCCAAGGCTCATTTAAAATGGACTGTGGCAAAGTGGAAAACTGTTCTGTGGTCAGACGAATCAAAATTTGAAGTTCTTTATGGAAATCAGGGACTCCGTGTCATTTGGACTAAAGAGGAGAAGGACGACCCAAGTTGTTATCAGTGCTCAGTTCAGAAGCCTGCATCTCTGATGGTATGGGGTTGCATTAGTGCATGTGGCATGGGCAGCTTACACATCTGGAAAGACACCATCAATGCTGAAAGGTATATCCAGGTTCTAGAGCAACATATGCTCCCATCCAGACGACGTCTCTTTCAGGGAAGATCTTGCATTTTCCAACATGACAATGCCAAACCACATACTGCATCAATTACAGCATCATGGCTGCGTAGAAGAAGGGTCCGGGTACTGAACTGGCCAGCCTGCAGTCCAGATCTTTCACCCATAGAAAACATTTGGCGCATCATAAAACGGAAGATACGACAAAAAAGACCTAAGACAGTTGAGCAACTAGACTCCTACATTAGACAAGAATGGGTTAACATTCCTATCCCTAAACTTGAGCAACTTGTCTCCTCAGTCCCCAGACGTTTACAGACTGTTGTAAAGAGAAAAGGGGATGTCTCACAGTGGGAAACATGGCCTTGTCCCAACTTTTTTGAGATGTGTTGTTGTCATGAAATTTAAAATCACCTAATTTTTCTCTTTAAATGATAAATTTTCTCAGTTTAAACATTTGATATGTCATCTATGTTCTATTCTGAATAAAATATGGAATTTTAAAACTTCCACATCATTGCATTCCGTTTTTATTTACAATTTGTACTTTGTCCCAACTTTTTTGGAATCGGGGTTGTACTTACAGATACAGTATTATTCTATCCACATTCACTGGATATGAGCAATCATGCACTCTGATTGGCTACTCTACTACTAGGATATCAGCTCAGATTGTTGGGTTTTATGTGATGTGACATCCGCCTCATTAGTTATTCAAAACTTTATCTGGTGGTCTACCAAAGCTCAGCTGACAAAGCGTTTGTACGGAGAAGGTGCATTGCTCGCATGAAAAATGCCTTACTTGCGTTGTTTTAGGTTGTTCGAATCGATCAAACTGTGAAACTGATAAAAGTTTCTTCAGGGTTCGCCGTGAACTAATAAAAAAGGGTGAATGAACACAGGATTTCATAAAAAGACGTGGAGAAAGGTGGCTTTTGAACCTCTCAGTGAAATCGAAGGGAATCGAGTCGAAGCATGCTTGAGTTTGCAGTGATCACTTGGTGAAAGGTTTGTATTTCCCTCTCAGCTACGTCCTTAGTGTTTTCCAAGTGCTTTTCTTGCTATGTATCGTTATTTTACAGTCCTTTTTTTTTCCGTCATGAAGCACTAAAGTCCCCAGCTGTTTCTTTGTTTCCTCCCCACAAAGTCCATATGCATGAAGGTTGCGACAAAATCATCCCCCAGCCGTACAGTTACAATGCGCCGTGATCACTTCTCCATCTTGTTTAACCAAGATCCAGGTCTTTAAAGGCCTGTTAAATTGTTTACACTTCAACTTGCAGCGCTTCATTGTAAAGACACGAACAAAAAGCTTTTAAAAACAATACAGGATTCATTCGGCAGCAACTTGATAGCGAGGTCCTTTACCCAGCCACATACAAAAAAAGTCGTAAGCCTCCATACTCTTCCATGCTTTCATCTGTTTTGTGGTGTAGAAGGACGTCTGCAACAGCAGATAGTTCGAGATGTCGGGGAACTCGATTGAAGGGTAGTTTTCGAGATCGTATGACAAATCCTTCTTTCCCAGACTGTAGGGGTCGATTCCATTGCACATAGCGATCTTCTGAATATATCTAAAGCCAGCAGTGGCTTCTAGATTACAAGCGTACTCTGATAACTTATCGCTAGCTGTTTGCGCTATGGCAGCCATTTAGACCACCAGCTATTTCACTTCCGGTAAAACCGCTAAGAAAAGTCACGTTACTGAAACCCAGCAATACCATGAGTAGAGAAAAAAACAAAATGGCCGAGTGTGTTGCTGAACCAACCGAGGGCGAAATAAAAACTGTACTTGAAAACAACCCCCCCAAAATTATGCTATTTAAAAGGAACAGAAATAGCTAAAAGAATATAGTTTTTTTTTCCTCCCCAATATCTCCTGTTCTACACTCCAGCCCAATCGGTGGCAGTGATGCACCTTTAAGTTGGTTTGCCAACCACCAAAAAAAAAAACCACACTAAAAGAAGAAGAAAACTCCAAAAATACAAAAAAAGCAAAAAAAAAAATGCAATAAAAGTATATGATGGTAAGAACATATCTTTTTATATTTTTCAAGAATTATTATTATCGCATTTTTCACAAATTGCTCCTGTCATTTTGCCGGTTTGTATACATTCGGACGTTTTGTAGGAAGTTTTTATTTATCGAATTTGCAAAAAATAAAAATGCTGTTTCTCAAAATCCAGTGAATGTGGATAGAATAAAACAGTTATTCCACGAAATCGTGTTATACATGGATCACGGGCGATTGCTCTAAGACAACGAGGGAGGCTCAGCCTCCTCTAAAAATGATGTACATCGTGTAGGATGAATTGCGCTAGGCTTATGTTATAGCCGACCTTATAACATTGCTATTTCAGATCCAGAATCATAGAAATATATGTGCTCAACCCAACTACAGTGCGAAATCATTCCGTTATAACTTTCCCCAGTTCGCCTAATGTGTGCGTGAGTTTTTCCCCCTCGTGACAGCGCGATGCAGCCCAGCCTCAGTGGACTTCAATGGCATTTGGGAGCTATGCGCTTTCAATCTCAAAATGCAAGACAGTTATTGGACAAATACTGCGAAAACGCCCGCCCACAGACTCCCAGCCTCACAGTGGGAGGGATATGGCAGTTTCCGTGAGGAGACTGGTGATTGGTGAAAGCGGCCGGATATTTTCTTTGATTGACAGCTCGTTTCAAATATAGACAGGCAGCGGTGAATTTCAGTTCAGTCCCATGCGGATTCGCAAGTGCTGTGGTGTATTGTAAGAGATCAGCTTACATTTCGATTTCATTCATTACATACGGTTTCTACCAGCTTTTTTAGTTTGTATATATTTTCATTGTAAATAAAGTGTAAATATAGTGTCGTCAAGTTTGCTATCTTAGTTCCAGAAATGTTGTTTATTTGAGTGACTGAACTTGAACTTGAGGGGGCTAGTCAGCTAGCAAGAAAGCTGCGCACGGATGCCAAGCACTGCTGATTTAATTTTGGCGAAGCCATTTGCCAGTCTTCCTTTCAAGGAAAAAATTAAAATTAAAGAGCAGGGTAGACCAACGCCTCAAACTGACTTGGTGAAAAAGGTAGGGAATAATACTCGTTCCTTTCAGCTCTCCTGGTATGAGAAAGTGAATTGGCTAACAGCAAGTGACCCACATCAACAACAGTAAATAGGCTACTTTAGTAATATGTCATGGATGGACCAGAAATATAGAATCTATTTAAAATGTTTATGCTGAGTATATTATATTGGAATATATATTTTTCTGGATATGAATTAAACACCGCTACAATTTGGAAAACATTTTTAAACAAAAACACAGCCGAGAACATTTCACACTACAGACCTGGATTAAAAGTGAAGGGTTATCAAAATTGCCAATAAAACATTTCTCAGTCAAAATAAGTAAAATATAGGGAAAGTGTCATTGAATGAAATGTGTGGCACCCAGCTCTATGTTTGGCTCCCCAAGGTCAGTGCTTGTGCCTATTCCAGAACACTCTGCTGTTACTGCTGAGGTTCCTGACAAAGAGCTGCTTTCAATAATGATCAATTTTTAAACATGCCACAATTTTAAAATATAAAATGTTAAAATATCCCCCCCCCAAACACCACCATCATGTATATTGGACAGTAGGCTAATGGGCCAAAAGAACCTGTTATTTCACAGTTTGTGACCCTGCCAACAATCAGCCAGATCAGAGGCAAGAGTATGGGCAAAATTGATGTGTTTTTTCTTTTAAAATCTGGAAATATCGTAACCGACCAGCCTCCCCTGTTTGAAAGACTACCAGCCGCCATTGACATGGATTATAGACAACTCGGTGCTACGTGCCTCATCAGCTACCAGCTCACGTACGACTCGACTGAGTGGAATAACTGTTTAATATCTCAAATCCGTTCACTGAAAAATAATTCTTAGATCAGCAGAGTAAACAGGTCAATTGTTGCAGATGTGTGTTAAAAACTCAATAAATAGAAATGTGTACATTTACAAAATTTACTATAGTAACATGATGTCAATATACTACATAAGTTTATAATGACTTGATTGAAAATAAACGTTCGTCTGTTTTTCTGTCAAAGCATGAGGCAGATGTCTGTTACCGGAGTGTTTGGCGCGTTTAGACCACTTATTATAGCAGAATTGAAGTGTGGATTAATTTTATGAGTGAACTATTCTATATAAACACATTTAAAACGTTCCAGTTTAGGCTCCTTTATTAGGAACGCCCATATATCCACCCGCTATTTTGTTTGATGCCGTTCACAAATCAGCCGATCCCTTGAGAGCAGCACGATGCACCAAATCATACAGATACAAATCAAGAGCTTCAGTTAATGTTCATGACGTTCAAACATCAGAATGGGAACAACTGTGATCTCAAAGTGAAGGGTGACTTTCTTTCACTGTGGCATGGGTGTTGGTTTGAGCCAGATGAGCATTTTTGGTTTGAGTATTTCAGAAACTGCAGAGTTCCTGTGGTTTTCACACACGACAGTCTCTAGCGTTTACACAGAATGGTGTGGAAAACAAAAAACATCAAGTGAGTGGGCGGAAACAAATGCCTTGTTGATAAGAGAGGTCAGAGGAAAATGGTCAGATTGGATTGAGCTTTTTTTGCCCGGAAAGATATAGCAACTCGTATAATCACTCTTTACAGCCGTGGTGAGCAGAAAAGCATCTCAGCATGCAACGGAAAACAGAACACCACATTGGGTTCCACTCCTGCAGCCATCCATCCGTTAGCCATAACCGCTGGAGCCTATCCCAGCTGACTATGGGTGCGAGGCAGGGTACACCCTGGACAAGTCACCAGATCATCGCAAGGCTGACACATAAAGAAACAACCATTCACACTCACATTCACACCGACGGTCAATTTAGAGCCACCAGTTAACCTAACCGCATGTCTTTGGACTGTGGCGGAAACCGGAGCACCCGGAGGAAACCCACACAAAACACAGGGAGAACATGCAAACTCCAGACAGAAAGGCCCCTGTCGGTCACTGGGCTCAAACCCAGAACCTTCTTGCTGTGAGGCAACAGTGCTAACCACTACACCACCGTGCCGCCCCATACACCTGCATCCAAGAACAGGACTCTTCGAATCAAGAACAAGTTCCTATTAAAGTGGCTGATATGATGAGTGCATTTCACTACTTTAGAAAGCTAAGTATTTTACACGTCGGTGCATGGTGACGATGACACGTCCGGCTTCAGAGCCTTTCAAAGCATCAGAATAGTGAATAGAAAGCCTACGCAATTCAACAGTTTCTCTAAAGCATGCTTCAGAAGGCGGAAGCGCGAGAGGATGAAGAGAGAGACGGAAAACCATCAGTCTGTCTTGAAAGGAACAGAGTGCGTGAACACAAATCACCAAAATACAAAACAATTAAAGTGTCTCTTGTGTAAACGTGTTGAATGCCTTGAAGTGAGGTTCTAATGCTGTCTTAATCGAGTTGTGTCCAACATCATCGTGCCGCTCTCAATCTACACTTAATGGTGATGGATACACACGCATATGCTTAAAGCAACCGTTCAGCCAAACGGGACATTTACATCATAATTCCTCCGTTACAGCAAACACAGTCGATTAGCCGGGGCAGGATCTGTGTCTGGAGTTTGCTTTGGTGCATCATGCAATCGGAGATGTCTAAATCAGCACACAGTCAACTCAAATGACAACCGGCCACTTTAATAGGAACCTGTTGTTGTTGATTCTAAGATCCCTGGTCTTGGCTGCAGGAGTGGAACCCAATGTGTCTTCTGTTGCATGCTGAGATGCTTTTCTGCTCACCACGGTTGTAAAGAGTGATTATACGAGTTGCTACATCCTTCCTGGCAAAAAAACTCGAAACAATCTGGCCATTTTCCTCTTCCTCCTTGTCCAGTACTATTGCCAGGTTGGGGTCCGTGTGGATCAGGAGGATCCACATGACATATTAATTGGAGCACAGTTTTACGCCGGATGCCCTTCCTGCCACAACCCTCCGATTTCTGGATTTGGGGAGCAACCATTCACACCTACGGTCAATTTAGAGCCACAAATTAGCCTAACCTGCAGGTCTTTGGGGGAAACCGGAGCACTTGGAGAACATGCAAACTCCACACAGAAAGGCCCCTATTGACCACTGGGCTTGAACTCAGAACCTTCTTGCCGTGAGGCGACAGTGCAAACCACTATACCACCATGCCACTCAATCTGGCCATTTTCCTCTGACCTCTCTTATCAACAAGGCATTTTTTTTCCACCGACAGAACTGTCGCCCACTCACTCTGATGTTTTTCGCACCATCTTGTGTAAATTCTAGAAACTGTTGTTTGTGTGTGAAAACCCCAGGAGATCAGCAGTTTCTGAAAAACTCAATCCAACTCAAACCGTCTGGCTCAAACCAACACCCGTACCACAATGAAAGAAAGTCACACTTCACTTTGAGATCACAGTTTTTCCCCATTCTGATGTTTGAACACTGAACGTTAACTGAAACTCTTGATGTGTATCTGCATGATTTGATGCATCGTGCTGCTGTCAAGGGATCGGCTGATTAGAGAACTGCATCAAACAAAATATCAGGTGGATGTATGCAAAGGTGGACAAAGTCCCCAGCTTCATTACTTAAGTCAAAGTACAGATCCCGCTGGTCAAATGTTACTCCGATACAAGTGCAAGTTCTGCAGTCAAATTTTTACCCAAGTTAAAGTACTGAAGTACTTGTTTTTAAAAATACTTGAGTATTAAAAGTACGTTTTCTGTCAACGCATCGTTGTATTATTGCCATGCTAACTAGCTATGTGTAAGGGCGTATTCACACCTACGTTGTTTGGTCCGGACCAAACGAACCAAATTTCCCTTGGTCCGGACCTTTTGGGTTGGTCTGAATACAAACCACCGAACTCTGGTCCGGACCAAACAAGCGGACCGAGACCGAGCTGCAAGGTCGGACTCGGTCCGGACCAAAGGAACTCTGGTGCGGACCTTTTGGAGGTGTGAAAGCAGACCGGACCTAATCCGACAGTTTTGCTTTTTTGTACCTCGGGAGCTTCCGTCGTTTGTCGAGCATTATGGGAAACAGAGTCTTGACACTCCACCGCAAAGTGCAAACACTGTTTCGGTTGTCAAGGGAACCTTACAACAGTCGTTCAGTCATTCAGACCAGTGGTAGGCTAGACTACAGAGTACAAAAAATGAGTAGGGGGCAAACGTGGGCCGAGGAAGAAATGCGCACCCTTGTGGATATATGGGCAGATGTCCACATATCTGAGCTTTTGGAGAGAACACACAAAAATGCCGACGTGTTTGCTGTATTCAGTGAGAAAATGAAGGAGAAGGGGTTCACGCGCTCCCCAGAACAATGTCGGCTAAAAGTGAAGAAACTCTGTCAGACCTACATTAAAATCAGGGACATTCTTTCAAAAAGTGGCGGTACTAGCGACGCAAAAAAAGAAATTCATCTATTACGATGGATAAGGCGAATATCCCGACACATACCTCCTCCGTCTTGCGTGAAGAGCCAGAACTGTCACAACATGATGTGCGCTCATCAGCGCTATCCTCCGTAGCCGCCTTGCCCTTTGAAGTCGTCGTTGATAAATTACTTGTACAACAGCATAGTAATCGCACAATTGTGAAAACAGTAAAAACTGGAAAAAACATATAGCTTTGATGACATTAAAAAGAATAACAGCACGGAAAGCCTCCATGACTACTTTTGAACTTAACGCTTTGTGCGTGTGTCGTCTCTGACCAATAGCTGAACGACCTCAGGGCGCGTGGCTTTGTTGACAGATTTTGGTCCGCTTACTAAAATGTACAGTGTGAAAGCGAACCGCACTAAAATGAAAAAATAAAAAAACCATTTGGTTCGGACCAAAGCAAGTGAACTATCGAACTATCCTGGTCTGAATACACCCTAAACGTTAGCCGTGGACAAGGCTACGGCAACTTGGCGGGCAAATCCATAGAAAGTCATTTGACTAACCAGACTGCATTGCTATTGCAACGTTATCGCTAGCTCTTAAAGCACAGACAACTTCACTGCAAGCTTTCTCTTGGAATAAAACGTTTATATCCCTCAATATGCTTCCGCAGGTTGGACGGCGAGTTTTTGTAGGCCGTGATGTGGTTCGTTTTCAACAAACAAAGCAAACATTTAAAACGAAACGAATCTTTAATCCTTTCAGAAAACTGAAACATGGGTTCTAGGTAAAGCCATGAGTGCGTGCGTTCTCCAGAAGAACCGCCTCCTTCCATTCTGCCATCAACTGAGCAATCGTGTTAAATAACGCCGCTGAGAAATCACTGATCTTGATTTTATCCAGTCTATGGACGTGACGTGACCCTAGTGATTACTGATAGACTGCCTCAGTGTCACCTGCGAAAAAACCATCACGTTTTAGAAAAGAAAAGAAAAAAACATCCACTTTCAGAGCTGCTTTATAGGAACGAGGACCTTGATAGAAATGTAGTGGAGCGAAAAGTACGATATTTCTTTCAAATGTAGTGAAGTTAAAGTCATAAGTCCCCCCCCCCAAAAAAAACAAACTCAAGTACAGTACAGATACTGAAAAAGTGTACTTAAGTACAGCACTCAAGTAAATGTACTTCGTTACTGTCCACCTCTGGATGGATGGATGGATGGATGGATGGATGGATGTTCCTAATAAAGTTGCCAGGGAGTGTAGAACTTTAGGCCACGCCTCCTAACCTTGGTCTGATTCTGGTTCATATTAAACTGTGATGAGATTCGGCTTCGAGATGGCAGTAGAACAAGATAACAGTGAGATACAGAGCCAAAAACCTCATTATCACATCTTCAGGTGTAAGACGCAGAACATCTGTTTGATACGAGCGTGTAATGACTGCAGCATGCGGTTTGCTCAGTGCTCATCTGACTATTAGCCTCCTGTCTGACATCTTGTCCTCCTAAGCAAATTCGGTGTGTGTGTGTTGCCTTGAAAGCTGGATCTCAGTGCTGACGTATGGAGTTCAGTTCTCACCAGACACACACACACACCATCATCATCATCGCCACCAAGTTTGGATTCTTACACCACATTGGCTTCATTGTTCCATTTTCTTCCCTGGTTTATCAAGTTCAGTTGTTCAGTGGGGCGTCTTAGAAGGACAGGCATTTAGGCCGCCTGAAATAGCGACTCTGAAGTAGCCTATAATTTTCCAGATGCAGCCGTGAATGGTTTCCATGGCAACCGGGCTGGGTAATTTCCTCACTTTTTTTTTGCCCTGACGACGATGGAAAGAGGAGGACGGGTGGATAAACGGAGCGCGCAGGAGCTGGAGCGTTACGGTGCATTAGCATAAAACCGTGTCTCTGCACTTTCAAAACAAGTGCTCGATCAATGATGATGATGATGAGAAAATCAAAAACTTTCCCCACAGGATGAACAGATGGTTTGGTTTTCACATTACTGCCACCAAGTGTGCTGTTAAAGAGAAAACAACTGGGTCACGTTATACGAGAGAGAGAGAGAGATGAATAGAAGGGCAGGAGAAGGGCGAAACCGTGAGGAAAAGAGAACAAGAGTGAAAGAGGAGAAAAAAAGACAGCTCGAAGGAGAGAAGATGACAGAACGCAGCAGAGAGCCTGAGTGACAAAGACAGAATGGTGGAAAGAAGGAGAGAGGACAGAGAAAAAAAAAGAAACAGAAACAGGTAGAGGAAGAGAAACACCTCCATTGTTCTTCCATCATCAGGGATCACTCCTTCATCCTCATCCACTTCTCCACCAGTCCATCTGTACCCTGTAATTCCTCCATCACTCCATCATCACTCCTCCTTTACTCCTAAATCACTGGTTAATCCTCCATCACTCAGCCAGCACAGTCATCTCTCCTGCTTTTCACATCCTTCCATCCATCACGCTTTCATCAATGCTGTTTCACTTGATCATGCCTGCATTTTCCCCAGCACCCTTCATCAGTCTCTCATCACCCCATCACTCTGATTTCACTCCCTGAACGCTTTGGATGGTTTTTAATCCATCACCCTTAATCATCACTCTTTCATCACTTTGATGAGAAATCTAACTGAACTATTGTCTCATAGCTAACTGTCATGGTTTTTTTCAGTGATTTCAAGAAGTCTTCTGTGCTTAAGACGAACTAATTGACATAACACGACCTCGCAGCTTACATAACCTCGCCATGCTACCTCGCTAGTTATCCATAATTAGTGAGTTACATAGTGATGATGTGATCACTGACTGACGGGGTTTCCTACTCCACCATGAGCCGTGACGACTCCGCATCGTCCACGTCATCCTCCTCCTCATCAATGTCACGACTCTCCACCTCGCTCTCAGAGCCTCAGGGTTTTCCGTGTGTGTGTGTCTGTGTGTGTGGGAGACACATTCTGAGTCACCATCCAAAGTCCCCAACTTCATTACTTAAGTTATAGTACAGATCCCACTGGTCAAATGTTATTCTGATACAAGTGAAAGTTGTCCAGTCAAATTTTTTACTTAAAGTACTGAAGTGCTTGCTTTTAAAAATACTTAAGTATTAAAAGTACGTTTTCTGTCAACGCATCGTTGTATTATTGCCACAACGCTGACAAAACCTAACGCCGTTACCAAAGACAGAAATGTGAATTCACAAAACGAACGCATGCTGTGCCATCATGGTGGTTTAACGTTAAGCTAGCTAGTCAGTGAAGCTCCACCTGACATGCTAGCAAACTCTTTTCAAACTCGAAATCATAGAGTAGCTAACGCTACTAGAAAAGAAAGATTTCTACATTCTGTTTATTTGGCAAGATTATGCTAAAACACATTTCTGAAAGAACTTCAGATAAGTTAATGTTATTCATGCTAACTAACAGTGTCAACGTTAGCCGTGGACAAGGCTACGGCAACTTGGCGGGCAAATCCATAGAAAGTCATTTGACTAACCAGACTGCATAGCTATTGCAACGTTATCGCTAGCTCTAAAAGCACAGACAACTTCACTGCAAGCGTTCTCTTGGAATAAAATGTTAATACACTACCGTTCAAAAGTTTGGGGTCACCCAGACAATTTTGTGTTTTCCATGAAAAGTCACACTTTTATTTCCCACCATAAGTTGTAAAACGAATAGAAAATATAGTCAAGACGTTTTTCTGGCCATTTTGAGCATTTAATCGACCCCACAAATGTGATGCTCCAGAAACTCAATCTGCTCAAAGGAAGGTCAGTTTTATAGCTTCTCTAAAGAGCTCAACTGTTTTCAGCTGTGCTAACATGATTGTACAAGGGTTTTCTAATCATCCATTAGCCTTCTGAGGCAATGAGCAAACACATTGTACCATTAGAACACTGGAGTGAGAGTTGCTGGAAATGGGCCTCTATACACCTATGGAGATATTGCACCAAAAACCAGACATTTGCAGCTAGAATAGTCATTTACCACATTAGCAATGTATAGAGTGGATTTCTGATTAGTTTAAAGTGATCTTCATTGAAAAGAACAGTGCTTTTCTTTCAAAAATAAGGACATTTCAAAGTGACCCCAAACTTTTGAACGGTAGTGTATACCTCAAGATGGTATATAGAAGATGCCTTCCGCAGGTTGGACGGCGAGTTTTTGTAGGCCGTGATGTGGTTCGTTTTCAGCAAACAAAGCAAACATTTAAAACGAAATGACTCTTTCATCCTTTCAGAAAACTGAAAGATGGGTTCTAGGTAAAGCCATGAGTGCGTGCGTTCTCCAGAAGAACCGCCTCTTTCCATTCTGCCATCAACTGAACAATTGTGTTAAATAACGCTGCTGAGAAATCACTGAACTTGATTTTATCCAGTCTATGGACGTGACGTGACCCTAGTGATTACTGACAGACTGCCTCAGTGTCACCTGCGATAAAAAACAATCATGCTTTAGAAAAGAAAAAAACATCCACTTTCAGAGCTGCTTTATAGGAACGAGGACCTTGATAGAAATGTAGTGGAGTGAAAAATAAAATATTTGCCTTTCAAATGTAGTGAAGTTAAATTCATAAGTTTCCAAAAAAAAATAAAAAATACTCAAGTAAAGTAGAGATACTCAAAAAGCGTACTTAAAGACAGTACTTCGTTACTGTCCACTTCTGCCATCCATCCATAATCCATAACCGCTTATCCTGTTCTACAGGGTCACAGGCAAGCTGGAGCCTATCCCAGCTGACTACGGGCGAAAGGCGGGGTACACCCTGGACAAGTCGCCAGGTCATCACAGGGCTGACACATAGACACAGACAACCATTCACACTCACATTCACACCTACGCTCAATTTAGAGTCACCAGTTAACCTAACCTGCATGTCTTTGGACTGTGGGGGAAACCGGAGCACCCGGAGGAAACCCACACGGACACGGGGAGAACATGCAAACTCCACACAGAAAGGCCCTCGCCGGCCACGGGGCTCGAACCCAGAACCTTCTTGCTGCGAGGCGACAGTGCTAACCACTACACCACCGTGCCGCCCACATTCTGAGTCACTTCATATCAAATTACACCCATTGACATTTAAATATACACATTTAAGCAAAAGAACAAAAACTACTAAAGAACATTCATGCAGAGTTAATGATCTGAGCAGAACCTCTATCACAACACACACACATTGGTTTTTACTATTTGTATGAGGTACAGTCCCTTCCTTGTGTTGTGCATTTCTGTCACTAATTTATGCTGGTACAAATAAAAGCATTATTTATTAGCACTGCAGTAATGCTAAAGTAAATCGGCGAACCCACAAACTATCATTAGCAAACAACAGGGATGGACTGGAGGCTAGATACAGTTACACCGATCAGACACAACATTAAACCCACTGGCAGGTGAAGACGTGAATAACACTGATTATCTCATTACAGTGGCACCTGTCAAGCGGTGGGATAGATTAGTATTAGTCAGCAAGAGAACAGTCAGTTCTTGAAGTTGATGTGTTAGAAGCAGGAAAAATAAGCAAGTGTAAAGATCTGAGTGACTTTGACAAGGGCCAAATTGTGATGGAGAGATGACTGGGTCTGAGCATCTCTAAAATGGCGCATCTTGTGGGGTGTTCCCGGTATGCAGTGGTTAGTACCGAACAAAAGTGGTCCAAGGATCCGAAGGACAACCGGTGAACCGGCGACAGGGTCAAGGGTGTCCAAGGCTCATTGACTCGCATGGGGCACGAAGGCTAGTCCATATAGTCCACTTGCATGTGACGTCACAGCCGATCCAGATTGTAAACAGACGCCATCTTGTCGGTCAAACGCCATATTTCCGCCATCGCAATTTACCGACACTGACTTTCGTTGTTTTTCGCCCAAATCTGCAAATATTACCGTGCCACAATGCCGGAGAGTTGTATGGCATATAAATGCCACAACAGGAGAGGTCAGAAATCGGGAAGAAAGTTTCATAGGCTGCCACGGGACCCTGACAGGCGTGCAAAATGGATTGCTGCTATCAGCCGGGCCGATCCAAACAACAACAAGGCATGGGTACCGACTGGAAAGAACGATCACTGGCGCCTGTGCAGTGACCATTTCATCTCAGGTTCGCCATGTATTTATTCCAGTATATCCATGTGGTATCAGTACTAGTACTCAATACTTAAGTGACTTACCCGTCCAATGAGGATTGTTATTTTCTTTTTTACAAGATGCCACATCTGAGTCGCTGACAAATCCTGAATTTAAAGATAACTGTCCAGAGATTTATAAGCACGCAGTGCTTCACCACTGAACAGCGAGGGAAAGTTAATGAGGTAATTATACACATCTGGGTATTCCACCTCTGGCAGTTCAATATCCACTGACACGGTCGTGAAAACTACGTCCGGTAAGCCATAAGGGTCACTAATCTGTAGGTCGTTTATTTTAGACATGTATCTAGTTATCTGTTCATTAGAAAAATGAGCCGTGTAGTCCGTCGGTTGAAATTGATCCATTTTGTATACGAGTGCAGCAGTATTCAGCTGTGTTGTTGACCGACAAGATGGCGGCTGTTTACATTCCAGCCGGGATTCGGTCACGTGACTGCAAGAGGTCTATAGTCCAATCCATAAGAACAGAAGAGTTACTGTAGCACAAACTGCTGAAAAAGTTAATGCTGGCTAAAACAGAGTAGCCACAAGGTTTCCTTTTGTAAGGTTCTGGTTAGATTTACAGTGCTGTGCAAAAGTCTTAGACACATGTAAAGAAATGCTGTCGACCAAAAATGGCTTAAAAATAATAAAATGAAATGTTAACATTATAAAATACTATAAACAGTTATCAGTAAGCCATAACAAATAAAACGGTCAATTTTTGGTGTGAGACGACTCTTTGATTTAAAAAAATAAAAATAAAAATAGTCGTCTCAGGTCCAATGAGTGCAGTTTGATGCGGAAATGAGCTGTAGGTTTTACTGAGCATCTTACAGAACCAGCCACAGTTCTTCTGGACACTTTGACTGGCACACTCGCTTCTTCATTTTGCACCAAAACCCAGCAGCCTTCGTTATGTTTTCTTTTTTAATCTGAAAAGTGTCTCTTATGGAATATGCTGCTCAGATACAAACTTGTTTTTTCTGTCATGTTTAATTTTGTGCTGGAAAAAAAACCAGAACGTTTGGAACTCTAAAATGTTTTTGTAATGTTTTGACTCGATAATGTAGAAGTCATAAAATAGAAATATATAACAAAGTTCATATGGGGGGGAAAAAATAGGGGGCAAAGACTTTTGCACAGTACTGTAGGTATAGCATAATGCCAATTAGATGCATTAATAATATCAAGGGAAGGTCCTCACAAGAATACAAGACGTGTGTGTGGGCGCGCATGACATGACTCACTGGCATTCCATGCCCTTTTCAACAGAACTGTCACTTTGGCTTTACATACTTTGTGTGTGTGTGTGTGTGTGTGTAATCTGTCAGTTTGGCTTTGTATCCTTTCCTCTCATATTTATCTATCAGGATCATTGTTGTCTTGCTATTTTTCCCCTGCTGTTATACCATATCCATATGAAAATGTGAGGACTCATTGTCCCCAAGTTATAGTGTGTGTGTGTGTGTGTGTGTGTGTGCACACGTGTGTATATCTCCATCATAAGATTCTTGCTAGATTTTTTATTTTACACGCACAAATGATGCATTGAAATGAAATGAGACTACTTTGGATCCATATGGAGGTTAACGAGGTGCTTAATGACGCTTCCTGTCAAGTAAATAACTTTTAATAACCGAAGAAATAATGGCACACACGTTTCTGTTGCATGTACAAACAAATCAGACATGTTTGGAGACATTTAGCTGTTATATAAATGGGACACGGGGTGACGTTAACACCATTAAAATTTCCATCCTGGATTGATACCGCTTATAGATCAGGGTCATGAATGACTGAACTGGAACTAATCCCAGCTGGCTTTGGGAAAGCGGCAGGGTACACCCTGGACGGGTTGGACAATCTATCGCAGGAATAACGGAGACAAACAACATTCACGGTCACACCTCGGGGCAATTTAGAATAGCCAGTTGACCTAATCCACATGTCTTTGGGAAGAAATCAGACTGCGTGAAAGAAACACACACAGGCATGGAAAGGACATGCAAACACCACACAGAAATAAACGCCCCAGTCGGCCACAGGATTCGAACCAAGAACCTTCTTGCTGTGCAGTGACGGTGCTAACCACTGCACCACCTTCATTGAAACATTGAACATTCACTTTTTAATTATCTCATCTCATTATCTCTAGCCGCTTTATCCTGTTCTACAGGGTCGCAGGCAAGCTGGAGCCTATCCCAGCTGACTACGGGCGAAAGGCGGGGTACACCCTGGACAAGTCACCAGGTCATCACAGGGCTGACACATAGACACAGACAACCATTCACACTCACGGTCAATTTAGAGTCACCAGTTAACCTAACCTGCATGTCTTTGGACTGTGGGGGAAACCGGAGCACCCGGAGGAAACCCACGCGGACACGGGGAGAACATGCAAAGTCCGCACAGAAAGACCCTCACCGGCCACGGGGCTCGAACCCGGACCTTCTTGCTGTGAGGCGACAGCGCTAACCACTACACCACCACCCTTTTTAATTATATTATAATAAAAAAAAGCATTAACATTTTTACTTTGCATGCATAAATGAATCAAAATACTTTTATTCATGTTCTCATAATTATGAGGTGCCAACTTCATAGAGCAGGTCATTTCTCTCCTGTGCGACTGGATGCAACAGGTTTATGATGTCATTTTTAGCACAGTTGGAGAAAAACTTGATTACATGGCTATAAAGTGAGTTATGAGGTTATGGAGCAGATCATAGTGCAGTGCTGTGATTGTCTAGAAAATAACGGTCATATAAATGGAAAGAACACTTAAGAAGTAAAGATATTTGATGTAAAAAGACAAGCTGAAATGATGCATTCAAAAAGAAAAAAAATTATTCCACGAAATTGAGTCGTACGTGAGCTGATAGCCGATGAGGCGCGTAGCACCGAGTTGTCCATAATCCATGTACGACAAGATTGAGTGGAATAACGGTTTGATTCTATCCACATTCACTGGATTTGGAGAAACAGAGCATTTTTGTTGGTATTTTTTGCAAATTCAAGCAATAAAAACTTTATACAAAACGTCTGACAAAAGCATTTCCGCTCAGGCGGACTTCTTAAAAACCTATCAATGGCCGCATGAATTGACTTTAGTGTTGTTTTCTGTAGAAAGTGCCGTCTTGCTGTCGTGCCGAGGTATAGAATAGCTTTAGACGTTAATTTAATTCTTCCTTGAACATTTCAGTTCTGTCCAGGGGCGCATCACCCGCGGGGGATGCGTACGTTTCATCCCCCCCACTTTTGTTGAAACACAATTTCATCCCCCGCACTTTTGTCAGATTAAAATGACATCGTTATGAAAATTATACAGCTACTATAAAATGTGTAACAAGGAAGTGAACTATTGCCATAACGTTAGACAAAAAACAGCCACGCAACGGACTCAAAACAGTTTTTCTCACCCGACCAATCAGCAGTTGCGTGAATACAATAGCCAGTTTGCCTAGCGTGCCGAAAGCACTCAATAATACAGTATCTGTCTGCAGAGCCAACACCAGTTTTACCGCTCCTGATTCACCGTTCCAGGTTTGACGTCGCCTGCGGTGCTTACTGTGCCCGGCTCTGCAGACAGACCCTCCTCAAAGCGCTTGCGATGCCGTCGTTCAAACAATTGTCCCAGGTGCCATGCCCTAAAAGATTGTTAATAGTAGTTACTAGTTGTAAAGTCAGTTGAGGCAAGTTTTTTATTACGTGTGTGTTTGTACCAAGTCTACTTTTCATGCATTATAACTGCTTATCACTTTTTAGAAGAGTTTTTCAATTGAGATTTAAAGGCATTTCAAATCGAATGAATGTTCAATAATTGTTGTACAGTAATGTTATTTGGCCATTAAGTGTTTGTTGTACAGTATGTGTAGTCTATTGCATCATTTTCAAATTTTATGCATTAAACCTGATGTAATGCATGATGCAAACAAGTTTTGTACACGAGTTTGAATAATTAAAGACATTAAAAGCAGGAACTGCCCCGTCTTATTTGAATGCTATACTGTACTAAAGAGGTCCTTCCAGGATGCTGCGCTTCTCCAACATGAACTGATTAGCCATGCCTCCTGCTCACACAAAGCGATCCCAGTCCAAACTGTTATGCATGATGGTGTATGATCTATACACTGTGTATGACTTCTTGGGCTATGTGAAGTTTTTGGTTTTGTTTATATCAGTGTATACCAGTGTAGGCAGCAATACTGACATCTCTGTTATAGAACAGTATCCTGTTACCTAGAATTATCACTCAATACTTTTTGCCTTCACTGACTGAATAATTACATAGCCCTGGCAGTAACAACACCAAAACCCAACATGATAGATCTCTGCATGAAATGCAGAACTTGGCTGGAGTCAACTGGATTTATAGGCTTTCTGCTGTCCTCCCTTTCATTTGCATCCATGGACCATGGGGATGAAAAAGTTCCATATTGGTCACTGACAGTACATCACAGTGTACACGCCGGGCGTGTATATAGCCATAAACCGATTTCTAATGATATGGCTTCCCCATTCCAGAACACCCCCACTTTTGGAAAGCTTGATACGCTCCTGGTTCTGTCATTTTCAAATTTCTTTGAGCCTTTGAACCAGTCTAAAAAAAAAAAAAAAAAAAAGCAACAAATTTTAATGCTTAAAAGATCCATCCAGGCGGCACGGTGGTGTAGTGGTTAGCGCTGTCGCCTCACAGCAAGAAGGTCCGGGTTCGAGCCCCGTGGCCGGCGAGGGCCTTTCTGTGTGGAGTTTGCATGTTCTCCCCGTGTCCGCGTGGGTTTCCTCCGGGTACTCCGGTTTCCCCCACAGTCCAAAGACATGCAGGTTAGGTTAACTGGTGACTCTAAATTGACCGTAGGTGTGAATGTGAGTGTGAATGGTTGTCTGTGTCTATGTGTCAGCCCTGTGATGACCTGGCGACTTGTCCAGGGTGTACCCCGCCTTTCGCCCGTAGTCAGCTGGGATAGGCTCCAGCTTGCCTGCGACCCTGTAGAAGGATAAAGCGGCTAGAGATAATGAGATGAGATGAGATCCATCCATCCATTATCCAAAACCACTTATCCTGTGCAGGGTCGCAGGCAAGCTGGAGCCTATCCCAGCCCACTATGGGCGAGAGGCGGGGTACACCCTGGACAAGTCGCCAGATCGTCGCAGGATGCTTAAAGATGAAGAATGTAAACAAAGCAGGGAAATGACAGGAGCAATTTGTGAAAAATGCGATGATAATTCTTTAAAAAAAAAAGATATGTTCTTCGCATCAAATACTTTCATTCCATATTTTGTTGCTTTTTTTGTGCATTTTTAAGGGTTTGTTTTCGAGTAGTTTTTATTTCGTCCTCGGTTGATTCAGCAACACGCGCCGCCATTTTGTTTCTCTCTACTCACGGTATACAAGCTGATATCCTAGTAGTAGAATAGCCAATCAGAGCGCACGATCACTCGTATCCAGTAGCCACACTGCCTTGGAAAGGCATGGCAGCAGTGAAGGGATTTGAACACAGACCTCAGAAGAAACTGGAGCTCAACTTCAGCAGCTGAGATCATTTGGCCATGGTACCCCAAGGGGGTGTCTTAGTTTACTCATTTTTATGGTAAGAAGGTAAATGAGTCGTTCCACCAGAAAACAAGGAAGTCAGGCATTGACATAAGAAATGGGTTATTTGTGACAAATGGGATATGAGCATGCCTTCTGCTTAAGCTGCTTGGCAGGAGACATCTAAGCATTTCCAGCTGAAGAGAGAGCTGAGGCATGGTCTTTGCTCGCAAAAGATCATTGGCCACTTGTTTAAGCTTATGACTCCGTGGTTAACCATGACATCTATAGTGTTTGTGGAAGGAACTCTTCTGCTTTGGATCAAAAAGCTCTTCTGGCTAGTCTGGCTAACGCGACTTCAAAGCTCTGCGAGCCCTCGTGTTGCGTCACACTTAGGATGGGCAGGCCCAGGCTACCTTCTGGCAGTAGTGAGATTCAAACCCACACCTCCAAAGAGACTGAAGCGGAAACCCAGTGCCTCGAACCTCTCAGCCACACTACTGAGAATGGCAAGACTTAAGGTAGGCCTACCAGATGATGAGAATGAGTTGCAGGTGGACATCATGTCTGGACCATGCATGCCTCTTTTACCAAAAGCACTTAAGTAAAGTCTTTAAAACCCAAATGGGCTGTGCACAGTGGATTAGCAGTCCATCACCTCAACCTTTTGTTGACATACCTCACACATATACACTTACATCCCACCTTTTGGAGGAAAGAAAAAAAAAAAGAGGTTAAGCTATAGGGTCAGTGCAAATGTCTGGACTGCTTTGACGTACCTCCAACAACAGCAAATGTATTTTACGTAGTGCCTTTCACCAATCCAAGGACCCTTTACAGAGGAATGATACAAAAAATGAACAAAAAACCCCCCACAAATAAATAAGCAAACAAAGGAAATCATTAGAAATAAGAGATGGAAGAAATAAAACACATACATGTCAACCTATATGGACTGTCTGGAAATTATACGGCTTTTAGCTCATTTCAAGGGCGTACAGGCGTATAAACAAAGTCTTATGGATTTTCAGTATTTTCTGACCTAAATTTATTTTGTGTATCTTACTTGAACATCGTCAGCTGATCATCGCAAAAACATACAAAAGCTCGATTTATAGACAAAGAACAGCGTGTATGCAGGGGCAGATAACCCAGACTATGTGAAACCGAATGTTTATTCCTCAAGCCTCGTGCAGTATCGCGACTGTGAGACTTTGCTTGTTCCGGTCATGCGCACGATCTGCATTTAAATGCGCCAGACGGTCATTGTTCGAACGATTTTCTCATTGTTTACACCTGAGAGATTTTGAATAGCGTCTGCTGAGTGAAAGAATGGGAACACCGAGAAAGAAAATGAGATACGCCGGGCTGTATCTTCCTGAATGGAAGGAGACATTTAATGGTGTCATTGTTCAGGCGAAAAATGAGGAGTACGTGCACTGCACAGTTTGTGTGCGAGATATAAAAGTTGCGGCGTCTGGAGTTTACGACGTGAGGGAACACATGAGGTCCAAACTACATCAGCGAAATTTGCATCAGAAACAGAATCAGCCGCAAATGACGATGTTTGCAAAGCCTAAGACCGATGATCAACCAACAAGTGTAATAAGAGCAGAAGTTACGATCTGTAATTTTATTGCTCAGCACAATTTGCCGCTAGCTGTTGCGGACCAGCTGACAGAACTGTTGCCGTGAATTTGCATGGACAGTACTGTAGGTACAGTCCCTTTAAGAACTACGACAGCCCGTCTCTTTAAGAAACTACATTTCCCATCAGCCAACTTCCGCGTTGACCTACGTCACTTCCTCCCTGAAGGCATAAGAAACGGAACAACGCTTCCATCTCTCTCTCTCTCGTCGTGGATGTCAAGCCATCTGGACACAAAGAGATACCCTGCACCAGAAAACCCAAGATAAAGACGTCTTTTCTTTTCTTTCTTGCAAGAATCAGAGTTTCGCGCTTTTCTTTCACCTTTGGCCACGATAGACTCTAGAATCGCGCGATTTTGACTCAGATTGAATATAACCGGTTTCATTTGTTCCTTATAAGTACGTACAAAACTGCAGCCCAGAACAGTTTTAATTTAAAGTTTAGAAGCGACCAGATCCTTCTAATTAAAAAGCTGTGCACATTGTCTGATCAGAGACTTTCTTTTCATCACGAGCGACCACGCATTGGACCAAGAAATTCTCTGCGCTTCATAGAAGCGACTCACGTGCTCCACAACGGTGAAACTCCAAAAATCTCGGAACATCTTCTCATAATCTCGCGTAGAGGCGAGATACTGAAGTAAGACTGGCAAATTTTGGCCATAAAACTAGTCTTAGGAATTAGCTTTATTGAAGTAGTGTGAATTTAAACTCAGGAACGGTTTAATTGTTTACACTGTAGACACGCAGCGTGTTGAATTGATGATTGTCCTATTTTGTTTTAATATCTCAATTGTTTAATAGATAGGCTGTGCATGCTTCTCTATTCCTTACTAACATCCTGAATTTCCTTATTACACATTTTGACCGCATCAAGATTTCAGTGGATTCAGTACTGTTATAAGCTAGTGAAATTAGCCTACGGCTAATTCTTTTGTCCCATTAGCATCCAGGGCTAAGTGTATTGTCTCAAGGGAACACGTGGCGGCCCTTCTCCACACTCACATACACACCTTTTGTCTTAACTCCATGAGGTAGGATCCTTGGGCCTTAGTTAGCTGCTACGGCTAATTCTTCTGTCTCATTAGCATCCAGAGTTAACTGTATTGTCTCCAAGGGACTGTAAGGCCTCACCACGTGGTCAAAACACACCTTAGCTAGCATTCCTTTGTCTTAGCTAGCGACACAAGGCTAATCTGTGTCTCCACACGTGGCCAACACATCTTAATTAGCAACACAGAGCTAATTCCTTTGTCTCCACCACATGGGTTAGCTACCGGCTAATCCTTTGTTCTCCTCAAATCTCACACACACACACACACACACACACACACACGCTCATCAAGTATATATCATATTTGTATATAATGATTTCAACTGCCATTATTCAATTTTATCTTTGTTATAATAAATTCAATTATTATTGAAACTGTGTTTATTTGCTTCCATATTCCTTGAAGTCACACAATCTCAAAGAATTCCAAGGTGCATATGAGTTATGTAATATGGTAAGTGATCATAATAATTTGGAATATACTATAATTTTAGCTGTTTGGTAATTTATTATTAAGCACCAAAATTAATGGTATTAATTAATGAGACTGATCCAATGAGACTGATTCCATGAGTGATTTAATGATATGAGATATGATTTAATGACAATTAATGAGACTGATTTAATGAGATTGATCACTTAAATCTATCAGCTGTAGGCGCACCAAAACAACGCAAATAATCAAAAAGAGCTTGGCCCCCGAAGCTACACTACCGATCATCCAGCACTGCCGGACATCGCCATTTTCCTTGATGAGCGACGAATCTAATGACAAAAAGACGGACAAGCGACTGGCCGTTTTGGTGCGGATCTTCGACATAAACAGAGGGGCGAAGTCAAGAATCATAGACATGCCCGTGTGCAATATCGGCACAGACGAGGCGATTTTCGACATACTGGATGAAGTTCTCAGGCAAGTTATATTTACTTATTTATTTATTAAGTTTGGTGCGATTCGAAGGCTATAAGGATTTTATGTTGATTTTATGGATTTCTTCCTCTGATACTACAGGTGGACGCCCAAAGGGGTTGACATGTATGAAAACATAAGCACAAAATATAGCCACAAGCAGTGATGAAGGGCCCGAGCACCTCCGGTATACCAAATCTGACATGAATCCAACAAATTGCCTAGGAGGAGAACGTCAAAATGTAACACGCGTTAAAATGCACAAAACCAAAAATAACTGGCTTCCTGTTAAGTATGGCTAATACAATGTACCTTACAATTCTGTTCATCTTGGGGCACCCCACACACCTACCAAATTTGACATGGATAGGTGAAACTATATACCGGCCAAAAGCCTCAATGACATGTGGGGGCGCTATGGAGTTCCCCGGACACACCCGGGGCCAAGCCTCTATCCCTGAGTAATGGTGTGTACCAAATTTCTTGAGTTTTTGCCCATGGGAACCACCTCAAAAATGGCCAAGTCTTGAAGAGAAAGAATAATAATAAGAAGAGGAATCCTTAGGAAAACAGTTGGGCCTTGCACCTCGGTGCAGCGCCCTCTGGTGGACACCGAAGGCTGTGCACCTCCAGTGTTTGGGCCCTCATAACATGGGCACAAAGACTGTAGACTAAAGCCCAACACACACGGGCAACTTCTCATCGCAAGCGTATTGCGATTTTTGGACACAAGTTTCCCCTCTCGGGTAGCTGTGTGTGCATGTTATCTGTGACCAGTGGGTGATTTGGGGAGGGGGATGCAAGTCACGTGACTACTTTGTGGGTGGGGATTGGCTTAGCCTTTGGAGGTGATCGCTTCGTTATCACAAAGACATGCCCACGCGGCAATATCTCTGCAACAAGTCAGCGACTGGTGATTTTTTTTTGTTGCAGAATATCAAGCATGTTTGATACCTGCGATCTGTCACAAGCAACAAAAAAAATTGCCATCGCAAATATCTGCACAAGAAGCAATTTTTCGCTTGCGTCAAAAAGTTGCACAACCAAGCGACAGAAAATCGTCCGTGTGCGCCGGGGTTAACTATGGTAAAAGGAATGGATGAAATGACAGGTCAGTGATCAGGAAAGGAGGAGAAGCAGACAGAGGAGAGATAAGACTTGAGTTTAGAATTTGGGGAGAGGAGTAGTTTCGTGATCGGCTCCAGCTTGCCTGCGACCCTGTAGAACAGGATAAGCGGCTACAGATAATGGATGGATGGATGGATGGATGGATGGATGGATGGAGTAGTTTCATGAAGACTTTGAGGAGAGAATTCCTCAGGTAGGGGGCAGTGTCCTTAAATGCCCCCATGCACCCATGGTGGACAGTTTAACATTTGGGACAGACAACAGACTAGAAGATGAAGATCTCAGACTGGGAACGAATGGAAGAGGAGAGCTGAAGTACTTCCTTCAGATAGTAAGGAGCATCACCATGGAGTGCTTGAAATGTAAACATAAGAACTGTGTATTGAATGCGATATAGAACAGATAGCCAGTGGAGATTATGGAAGGTAGGGGTGATCTGTGCTGAGTGTTTAGTGTGGGTGAAGACTCTGGCTGCAGAGTTTTGAATATACTGTATCCGAGCAACGGATTTAGTTCATTGGTCTCCTCACAAAGCATTACAATAATCTAGTTGGGCTGTAATGAAGGCGTGAATTTGCTCTTCAGCATCTTTGGTGCTACTTTACTTTAGCAACCGGGGGAAAAAAAAAAGTGTAATTAATGTGCAATTAGTGTAATTTATAGCTATAACTCCGAGTCTTATTTCCTTTAATTCCTTTAACATCTTTGCCTCAGGACAAGGACTATACTGGCTGAAAAAGTTAATGCTGGTTAAAACAGAAAGATGTCAGCATTAACTTTTTTCAGCAGTTTGTACTACAGTAGCTTTTCTGTGGGACTGGAACCAGATGGGCTAGCCTTCATGCCCCATGTGAATCAATGAGCCTTCGACACCCATGACCCTGTCGCCGGTTCACCGGTTGTCCTTTAGATCCTTGGACCACTTTTGTTCAGTACTAACCACTGCATACCAGGAACACCACACATGATGTGCCATTTTGGAGATGCTCAGACCCAGTCATCTCTCAATCACAATTTGGCCCTCCTCAAAGTCACTCAGATCCTTATACCGGTACTTGCCCATTTTTCCTGCTTCCAGCACATCAACTTCAAGAACTGACTGTTCTCTTGCTGCCTAATATATCCCACCCCTTGGCAGGTGCCACTGTAATGAGATAACCAATGTTATTCAGTTCTTCACCGGTCAGTGGTTTTAATGTTATGACGGATTGGTGCATATTCAAAGACTCATTCACACCTAGGGGCAATTTTGCGTAGCCGAATCATCTAGTGTCACGTTTTTGGAAATATGGTGGGAGGAAACCGGAGAACCAAGGGGAGGAAACCAATGTGGACAAGGAGGAGCTGTGAGGCAGCAATGCTACTTGCCAGAAAGCTTAGTAAAATGTAGTAAAACTAGAATAAACTTGGTGGTGCTTTTCCATGAAGGAGAAATTTACTGGTGAACGGGATGAAATCAGATGGTGAATTCGTGACATTGATCTTAGACAGGTATGTAAACATGTTTAGTATAAAACATCGAATTGATCAACTTGATAATGAATTAAATGCTTCTTTTTATTTTTGATCATTCAGAGTAAGGTAATGCCTTGGATTTACCAGCCTCCTTCAGTCTATGCAGACTATGGAATGCACTTGGGTCAGTTTGGGGTTAAGGGTTGCAACAACAACTGTGGTTATAAAGCCCAATATGAGATGAGCAGGTTCTCCCATAGTTGGTGCAGACAAAGCTAGGTATTAGGTCTCTTCTCTGTATCTGGAGTGTTCTGCGCCTCCTCTTCGCATCGGCCAGCTGCCTGATCTTGTTTTCTGCTGCTTCGGCACCATGGTGGAGGGCTAATATCCAGACTTTCCTGTCGTTAGCCTTAAAAGCCTATGAATGAGGATTGATGTCGTAGGCTTTTAGGTCTTGTCCTTAAAGTGTAGAAGTGGACGGCCGGTTTTACTACTTCCAGTGGGGAGTTCCCCGTAGAGAATGTCCTTGGGAATTCTACCATCCTATATATATATATATATATATATATATATATATATATATATATATATATATATTCAAGCCAGAGATGTTTAAGGATGGTAAGCATGCTGGGAAGTTTGACATTCTCTAAGACGTCATTGTTAGTAATTTTGTCCTTCCAAGTTAGGCCCAGAATTTGACATAGGCAGCACATGTGGAAGGTGTTGAGCTTCTTCTCTTGGCAGGAGTAGATGGTCCAAGGCTCACTTTCATACAGAAGTGTGCTGAGGATGCAGGCGTGATGTATTTGGATTGGTTTGCTGTTGTGCCAAGTGTACATACACTGAAATGTATGTAATGTAAAGTAGCGAACACTGGTAGTGACGATCTGAAAAAGTCATGAGAGCTCATTAGAAAATAAACCACAAGTGCAAAGGCACTTGACTCTTCTCTCAGCAGCAAATTAGTGTGAGATGAATTGCACATGTTTATAGTGCTCTATGACTTCGCTATTAAGAAGCTGAATGGTGTCATGAGCAACTGAATTCTGATAGGCAAGTGCAGGTTGTTGGGGTGTGGCTTTGTGTACAAGGCGGGTTCAAAGAATAAACAATTGTTCCAATGTTGTTGTACTTCACTTTCTTAACCACTAGAGTGCCGAGCTTTACCATTCTCGACTATCCATTATCTGTAGCCGCTTATCCTGTACATGGTCGCAGGCAAGCTGGAGCCTATCCCAGCTGACTATGGGTGAGAAGCGGGGTACACCCTGGACAAGTCGCCAGGTCATCGCAGGGCCAACACACAAAGACAAACAACCATTCACACTCGCACTCACACCTACGGTCAATTTAGAGCCACCAACTAACCTAACCTGCATGTCTTTGGACTGTGGGGGAAACCGGAGCACCCGGAGGAAACCCACGCGGACACAAGGAGAACATGCAAACTCCACACAGAAAGGCCCTCGTCAGCCACTGGGCTTGAACCCAGAACCTTCTTGCTGTGAGGCGACAGCGCTAACCACTACACCACCGTGCCGCCCATTCTCAACTAATGCACCTTTAAGACAAGCATACAAATCAGCTTAATTGTTGAAATTAAGGACACAATGCTTGATCTTGTTAAAAAGCAACATGGATTTTTTTTTTTTGCAGGTTATCATTTCAAATGAAAAAACTATCGTGCTTTATCGAGATGTGTGCAAAACCCCAGGCATATTTTTAGCATGTTCTGATTAACAGGAGGAACTTATTCTGACTGGATCTGCTATGACACGCTCTATGTGCAACTTTCACAGCTGTTGGGCACAAAGAGTTAATCGGCATTTCTCATTTTCCAACACGACCCCTGTTTAATATTATGTGTATGGATATAGCTGCATCTCATGCACATTCATCACTGCCACTTTTTACAATAAATCAAAAAGCTTTAATAAGCATTTTCATTTTATAGCACCGAAACGGTTCAGGCCATTTACTCACATCACGCTTTGCTGTGTTTCAGCATTTTCTAAAATAAGTCTAAAGCGAGTAGAGGTTTAATCCAGCTCAGCGGGGGAGGAAGAGAGGATTAGCGTTCACTTTCCTGCCGAGACAGAAAGCCAATTTTCCACTGATAAGTGAGGGCAGCGAGTGGAGAACGTCTGCCAGGCGCTGATAAGAGCGACACACACCTCCATGCTGCACAATGGGTCAGCGGAAGGCCAAAGGTTGCACTGTGTTCTGTTCTGTTGTGTGTGTGTGAGCACGCATGTGAAAGAGAGACCAAAGTGGAGGGTCTTCCGTTTCCAGGGCCACATGGCCCTTCAGTGATTTAGGACACGGAGTGTATTTGTTGTGTATGTCAGCTGTAGAACACTGTGATCAGTAAATACACAGATATCTGACAGAGGTGAAGAAATTAACCTACTGAGCCTTAGAAATACACACACACACACACCATACTATAAATTAGCATTACAATGAACACGCTGAGCAAAAACCTACCATTAAACCACAAACTATCATTCCAAACTAGCATGGAAATAAACAAGCCAAGTGTCCGAAAATCACTCACTTGTTCGCTACTCCCTACTCAGGGAATTACTGTATAGAGGACTATATAGTGAGGCTCATTTATAAAATGAAAAAAAAACACTTTCGGACACTAGTCCATCACACTATTTATGTCATTACTGTCGTACAATTAAAACATGCCAGATCAGTCGGCTGGTGGGTTCTCAAAATAATCAATACATGCATGTATTTTTGTAATAAATACATATTATACAGAGCGTCTTTCCCACATTAATCAATACAACGTACTTTGTGTCTGCTGCATCTTTCAGTTCTTTTAAATCAAGGCTGAATACTTTCTTCTTTGCCGCTGTCTTTTATTAAATCAAATTTGAGGCTTTTGATTTCTTTCAGTGCAACCGCAATGCATGATGGGATATCTTGCTTGGTTAGTGATCATCAGTTGTGCACTACTTTTCATGATGCATTGTGGGATACTTTGCATGCACTATATAGAGTGTAATAGTCCTCACTATACATTCAAACAGCACTACAAAATGCCAAAATCACTATGTAGTGAGTAGGGAGTGACTAAAGACACAGGAAAGCTCTCTCACAAACCAACATTACAGTAAACAAGCTAACCTCAAACTAGCATTACAATAAACAAGCTCTCACAAACTAGCATTACACAGGGGCGTAGCTGGGGGCATCCTGGGGTGCCCATGACCCCCCTTTGTCGGACCATAAGTTTTTTCAATAGGCGCATAAGAATATTAAAAAAGCGCTCACTGTAATTTTTCTAACATTTAAAAAAAAAACAACTAGATTATCACCTCAGCCTCATTAGGGTTTCTATAACCTTGTATGGACTTCCTGTGGTTTGGGCGCAAAAACCTAATTCTGCGCAAGCACAACACGATCGCGCTAGAAAGCATGGTCAAGCTGCATTGGTTGACTAGGGTAAGATGTCGAGCCGCTATCCATACACTGCCGGATAAAGCTGATTTGGCCTAATCATTGTCCGACATCTCAACAGCTCGCAACATGAGATGAAAGAATGATGCAAAGACCGCGTTATTTTCTCAAATGTATTCAATGTATTTTTTCATTTACAAACCTACGGGTATGTATTCAGGTTGACAGTCAGTGTGTGACCCCCCCCCCCTTTGAAAAATCATAGCTACGCCCCTGTTACAGTAAACAAGCTCTCTCAAAAACTAGCATGACAGTAAACAAGCTAACCTACAAACTAGCATTACAGTAAACAAGCTCTCTCACAAACAAGCATTACAGTAAACAAGCTAACCTACAAACTAGCATTACAGTAAACAAGCTCTCTCACAAACAAGCATTACAGTAAACAAGCTAACCTACAAACTAGCATTACAGTAAACAAGCTCTCACAAACAAGCATTACAGTAAACAAGCTAACCTACAAACTAGCATTACAGTAAACAAGCTCTCTCACAAACAAGCATTACAGTAAACAAGCTAACCTACAAACAAGCATTACAATAAACAAGTTCTCACAAACTAGCATTACAGTAAACAAGCTAACCCGCAAATTAGCATTACAGTAAACAAGCTCTTACAAACTCAAATTACGGTAAACAAGCTAACCCACAAAATAACATTACAAAAAACAAGCTAACCTGCTAATTAGCATTACAGTAAACAAGCTAACCCACAAACTAGCATAACAGTAAACATGCTAACCCACAAACTAGCATAACAGTAAACAAGCTAAACCACAAACTAGCATAGCCATAAACAAGCTCTCTCACAAACTAGCATAACAGTAAACAAGCTCTCACAAACTCGCATTATCTGAATCACAAACACAAACTAGCATAACAGCAAACAAGCTAACCCACAAACTAGCATAACAGTAAACAAGCTAACCCACAAACTAGCATAACAGTAAACAAGCTAAACCACAAACTAGCATAACAGTAAACAAGCTAATCCACAAACTAGCATAACAGTAAACAAGCTCTCTCACAAACTAGCATAACAGTAAACAAGCTAAACCACAAACTAGCATAACCGTAAACGAGCTAACCCACAAACTAGCATAACAAGCTAAACCACAAACTAGCATAACAGTAAACAAGCTCTCTCACAAGCTAGCATTATCTGAATCACAAATGAACATTATAGTGAATACACGAAACACAAACTAGCCTAACAGTAAACAAGCTAACCCACAAATTAGCATAACAGTAAACAAGCTAACCCACAAAGAGTGTTGCCAGATTGGGCGGTTTCCCACCCAGTTGGGGGATTTCAAGTGCATTTTGGTGGGTTTTGAACATATTTTGGGCTGGAAAACGTCAGCAGTATCTGGCAACGCTGCCCACAAACTAAATAAACAAGCTAACCCACAAACTAGCATAACAGTAAACAAGCTCTCTCACAAACTCGCATTATCTGAATCACAAATGAACATTATAGTGAATACACGAAACACAAACTAGCATAACAGCAAACAAGCTAACCCACAAACTAGCATAACAAGTTAACCCACAAACTAGCATAACAAGCTAAACCACAAACTAGCATAACAAGCTAAACCACAAACTAGCATAACAGTAAACAAGCTCTCACAAACTCGCATTATCTGAATCACAAATGAACATTATAGTGAATACACGAAACACAAACTAGCATAACAGCAAACAAGCTAACCCACAAACTAGCATAACAGCAAACAAGCTAACCCACAAACTAGCATAACAGTAAACAAGTTCTCTCACAAACTAGCATAACAGCAAACAAGCTAACCCACAAACTAGCATAACAGTAAACAAGCTCTCTCACAAACTAGCATAACAGTAAACAAGCTAACCCACAAACTAGCATAACAAGCTAAACCACAAACTAGCATAACAGTAAACAAGCTAACCCGTAAATTAGCATAATAGTAAACAAGCTAACCCACAAACTAGCATAACAGTAAACAAGCTCTCTCTCAAACTCGCATTATCTGAATCACAAATGAACATTATAGTGAATACACGAAACACAAACTAGCATAACAGCAAACAAGCTAACCCACAAACTAGCATAACAGCAAACAAGCTAACCCACAAACTAGCATAACAGCAAACAAGCTAACCCACAAACTAGCATAACAGTAAACAAGTTCTCTCACAAACTAGCATAACAGCAAACAAGCTAACCCACAAACTAGCATAACAGCAAACAAGCTCTCTCACAAACTAGCATAACAGCAAACAAGCTAACCCACAAACTAGCATAACAGTAAACAAGCTCTCTCACAAACTAGCATAACAGCAAACAAGCTAACCCACAAACTAGCATAACAGTAAACAAGTTCTCTCACAAACTAGCATAACAGTAAACAAGCTAACCCACAAACTAGCATAACAGCAAACAAGCTAACCCACAAACTAGCATAACCGTAAACGAGCTAACCCACAAACTAGCATAACAAGCTAAACCACAAACTAGCATAACAGTAAACAAGCTCTCTCACAAGCTAGCATTATCTGAATCACAAATGAACATTATAGTGAATACACGAAACACAAACTAGCATAACAGCAAACAAGCTAACCCACAAACTAGCATAACAGCAAACAAGCTAACCCACAAACTAGCATAACAGTAAACAAGCTCTCTCACAAACTAGCATAACAGCAAACAAGCTAACCCACAAACTAGCATAACAGCAAACAAGCTAACCCACAAACTAGCATAACAGCAAACAAGCTAACCCACAAACTAGCATAACAGCAAACAAGCTAACCCACAAACTAGCATAACAGTAAACAAGTTCTCTCACAAACTAGCATAACAGCAAACAAGCTAACCCACAAACTAGCATAACAGTAAACAAGCTCTCTCACAAACTAGCATAACAGCAAACAAGCTAACCCACAAACTAGCATAACAGTAAACAAGTTCTCTCACAAACTAGCATAACAGTAAACAAGCTAACCCACAAACTAGCATAACAGCAAACAAGCTAACCCACAAACTAGCATAACCGTAAACGAGCTAACCCACAAACTAGCATAACAAGCTAAACCACAAACTAGCATAACAGTAAACAAGCTCTCTCACAAGCTAGCATTATCTGAATCACAAATGAACATTATAGTGAATACACGAAACACAAACTAGCATAACAGCAAACAAGCTAACCCACAAACTAGCATAACAGCAAACAAGCTAACCCACAAACTAGCATAACAGTAAACAAGCTCTCTCACAAACTAGCATAACAGCAAACAAGCTAACCCACAAACTAGCATAACAGCAAACAAGCTAACCCACAAACTAGCATAACAGCAAACAAGCTAACCCACAAACTAGCATAACAGCAAACAAGCTAATGCTATCATTTATGACTTCTCATTAAATGTGTATGGAGTCATTGTGAAGAACAATAAAGCTTGGAAGGAAGTCTCCACAGTTAGTTTGTTTTGCTAATTTGAAGACACTAGTATGAAGCCTGGCCGGTCATGTTGGTGTAAATCAAAACTAATTTTCACACTGATTCGTGTATCATTTAATTGTTGTTCATGTAATTAGTTTAAAGAGCTATATTACACACTCACAAGCAAGAAGGAAGAAGTGACTTGCTAGTGCGAATGGATGGTAAGCCACAGCGAAAAACTCGGGCCAGTAAGAAAACGGAAATTTACAGGGCAGAAAAAAGCGACAGATTACCAGCAGCTGATGCAAAGCTATAATACTGCCAAAGAGGAGGAAAAGCCCAGGAGAAGAAATTACACTGGGTGAAAAGGAGGGTATTTTTCTCGTGCGTCATTCATTCACTCTCTCACACACCCCTTGATGTCATATGTGAAGACGTGTATCTGATGCATGGTGCAGTGTTTACGTGACTGGCTAAGCCTCACTCTGCTGATTGGCAGCCGTATGCTAATGAGCATGTTTATGCTAATTGCCTGTAATCTCACCCACTTGCAACTAACTGCTACATTTTCATCTCATTTGCATACATTACAGACAAAGGACTTGGCTCAGGGGAACGTTCAACGTAAAACGCAAGACAGACACATCAGCAATCAGAGAGCTCTCACTCACACACACACACACACACACACGATCAATTACATGACATTACACAGTGTATACACTGTATAATCATTTTATATTGACAATAAAACAGCTCAGAGTTTTCATCATTTATCATCTTCACAAACACAACACAGCAGCAGAGTTGAGATATTTTGGCGAATTTGTCCTTGTCAGAGGAAGCGTGGAGTCCACCAGGTACATTATGAAACTGATCCATAATTTTCCATCAAATAATCCTCACTGTTCAAGAATGAGTTTTTATCTCTTTATACAGAAATGAAAACATTCCCCGATTCAGTCAATCCACTAGTTGTTGTTCTTGGTGCTCCGAAGCTAATGGAGGTAACAAGTAATAGAAGCTTATAACCAGCAGTTCGCCATCATATAAACGTCATTGGACTGTGTGTTAGAAATTATTTGGATTATAATGTAAATCCAGTTACATTTATATGTAGATTTTTTTAAATAAGGAATTATTCTGCTATGAAGGAAACTTTATAAACAAATGGTATTATGGAGCTACATGGTGAGATGGTTTGGTGAGTGATGTTTGCTTCTTTAGTTTTGCATTAAATCTGCAAGCTAACAATGAAGGAAAACTTAGAGCTACCACAGTTTGGCTATATTTTGGGTAGCAGGGCAATAAGAAATAAGAGACACTGTGTGCTGCGCTGTGATTGGAAAATGATCAGCGTTACTCTAAGCGGAGATACTGATAGCACCACAAAGTTGATTATAATCAAATTATAATTTTTCCTCTAACAACATGTCCCAGTGTGGTTTATTCCAAACACAGCAATTTACCAACTCTAGCAATTTTTATTTATTAAAGAATAGGTTACTTTTTTTTTTTTACCCTTTTATAGCTACATTTAAAGTGCACATTCTGGACCAGGGCGGCACGGTGGTGTAGTGGTTAGCGCCAGCACCTCACAGCAAGAAGGTCCGGGTTCGAGCCCCGTGGCCGGCGAGGGCCTTTCTGTGCGGAGTTTGCATGTTCTCCCCGTGTCCGCGTGGGTTTCCTCCGGGTGCTCCGGTTTCCCCCACAGTCCAAAGACATGCAGGTTAGGTTAACTGGTGACTCTAAATTGAGCGTAGGTGTGAATGTGAGTGTGAATGGTTGTCTATGTGTCAGCCCTGTGATGACCTGGCGACTTGTCCAGGGTGTACCCCGCCTTTCGCCCGTAGTCAGCTGGGATAGGCTCCAGCTTGCCTGCGACCCAGTAGAACAGGATAAAGCGGCTAGAGATAATGAGATGAGATGCTGGACCAATTTCGGGTTTTTTTTTTATATGAAAGTATGTCCCTTTACACACTCATCCAGAAGGTTCATTTTGCACAAGGCCGTCTGTCTACAGCAGAAAAAAATAAAATAACAAAACATGTCTGGAAAAATCCCAAAGGAGTCTGGAGCCAGATTCGTGACATCACCTGCGGAAGCGCCAGCAGGCTGCGCGAGCTTTGCACGGTTTCAGTGCACAGCCTGTGTAGACCAAGCGCTCCCATTTCTCTCTCATTGTCCGGTCTTTTGGGAAACGATGAGTACTAATCCCATCAAGATTGGTGTTGCTACACCCTCCTACGATACATCTGTTAACCATTTTAATAATTACGTGATAACGTTGAAGAAATTTGCAGAAAACCACCAGGTTGTTTTCTCATAAACAAACCAGTGCTGACATAGGATTCAGAAGGAGGCGTCCCGCACGCGACGTCACGAAAATCAATGTTTCCCAGGAAATCCAAATGCCAAGTTTTTTCAGAGGCGGACCAATTCGCCTCAAATGGCTCGATTTCAACTGAATTATTGCGCAAAGTAAAAAAAATTGCAGAGAACGCAGAATGTTACAGATATTTGACCAAAGTTTAATATAAAATAGAAGAATTACATTGATCTTGCTCCCGAATTTACCTGTGATATGCACTTTAATGTTGTGGAATGTCTGTGAAACAAGTTAGTTTCTGTTGCAACTTACACCCACTGGCCACTTTATTAGGAATACCCATACACCGGTTTTATGCAGTTACCTAATCAGCCTATCATCTCATTATCTCTAGCCGCTTTATCCTGTTCTACAGGGTCGCAGGCAAGCTGGAGCCTATCCCAGCTGACTACGGGCGAAAGGCGGGGTACACCCTGGACAAGTCGCCAGGTCATCACAGGGCTGACACATAGACACAGACAACCATTCACACTCACATTCACACCTACGGTCAATTTAGAGTCACCAGTTAACCTAACCTGCATGTCTTTGGACTGTGGGGGAAACCGGAGCACCCGGAGGAAACCCACGCGGACACGGGGAGAACATGCAAACTCCACACAGAAAGGCCCTCGCCGGCCACAGGGCTCGAACCCGGACCTTCTTGCTGTGAGGCCTCCACGCGTATATGTTAAATTTATATACAGTGGTATGCAAAAGTTTGAGCACCCCTGGTCAAAACTGCTGTTACTGTGAACAGTTAAGCAAGTTGAAGATGAAACGATCTCTAAAAGGCATAAAGTTAAAGATGAGGCAGATTCTACCGTAACTGGATCCATTAACCACTTGCCCACAAAATAAGAAATTTTTCTTGTCCTTTTTTCAGTGAGGTAATATTTTCAAGATTGAAAATATGGTATTTGGTCTTCTAAACCAGCACGTCATTTAAAAATGCACTGAGTATATCAATAAAATATTTTTAAAGAATAAAGTTCTATTTCTTTGACATATCTGACAGACATAACTCCCATTTTAAAAATCACTTTCATTATCCCTGTTGCTATCGTCAGTGAATTTCTGTCAGATGACCTGACGATAGACTCGGCCATTATGGATCTTTGGTAGTTATCGTGTGGAAGCATTTTTGGGTGTCAACAGATAGAGTTGAAATAGATTAACAGCGAAAAAACTATTTCGTTCACGAGAGAAGCCCACAGTTATTTTTAAAAAATGCTATCGTCAGTCTGTCAGTCTAATGCACCTGACAATAGCAAAATTCAAGCCCTCACCACGCACATGTTGACTGACGCAAAGAGGAAATTCTACTGCGCGTGATTTTTGTGACAGCAGACATTTACTTCCGGGCAAGACTTGGAGTTCTGACGGCTAGATTTCATCAAATAAATCAATGTAAGATTTTCAGTCAGCTATCCTGACGATAGAAATGTTTGACGATAGAAACATTGAGAATATATTTGGGCATTCATATTTAAATTTTTCTGGAGGAAAACGATCGTAAGTTGAGATAAATCAGAGCCACTTGCGACCCTTTCAGCCGACAGACCATTTCAATGTGTTATTTCCCCGCGAAAGTGACACAGTCGTGTCTATCGTCACTGTTCTGACAATTATTGTTGATATTTCAATTTTGAAAATAAATTTTATCTTTTTATTTCAATATTTTATTTGGTTCTAGTGATGAGGTATTTAATATTATTACTAAATTTGTCAGATTAATAATGTAAGAAACAGTTTTGTTGCTATTGTCATCTAGAGTGTCTGTCAGAATATGATGGTAGACGTTAGTTTGTCTGTCAGGTTTTGATGATGGAAACCGATGTGTTTCTATTGTCATTTAGCATGTCTGTCATGTCAGGCTTTTATTAATTAGTTAGCAGGACTACTGTCCTAAAATTTACTGTGAATGTCCAAGACCCCAAATGCTACTAGAAAAACTTAATAGAATGATTAAAATAATCAATTCAGCAATTTAAGGAGATGGGACTTAACTGGCCTCTGTTATGGTAGAATCTGCCATGACTCATTTCCTTTATATTTTAAGCAAAGACATTTTTTATTTTCATCTTTTACGTTTTCTAAATGACGAAAAAGGAAAAGGGCCTGAAGCAAAAGTTTGGGCACCCTGCATGGTTAGTACCTTGTAACACCCCCTTTGGCAAGTATCACAGCTTGTAAACACTTTTTGTAGCCGGCTAATAATCTTTCAGTTCTTACCTGAGGGATTTTCACACATTCGTCCTTGCAAAAGGCTTCCAGTTCTACAAGTTTCTTGGGCTGTCTTGCGTGCACTGCTCTTTTGAGATCTATCCACAGATTTTCAATGATGTTTAGGTCAGGGGACTGTGAGGGCCAGGGCAAAACCTTCAGCTTGGGCCTCTTGAGGTATTCCATTGTAGATTTTGAGGTGTGTTTTGGATCATCGTCTTATTGTAGAACCCATCCTCTTTTTAACTTCAACTTCTTTACAGATGGTGTGATGTTTGCTTCCAGAGTTTGCTGGTATTTATTTGAATCCATGCTTCCCTCAACCAATGAAATGTGCCCTGTGCCACTGGCTGCAACACAACCCCAAAGCATGATTGATCCACACCCATGCTTCAGAGTTGGAGAGGTGTTCTTTTCCTGGGATTCGGCACCCTTTTTTCTCCAAGCATACCTTTGCACATCGTGGCCAAAAAGTTCTATTTTGATTTCATCAGTCCACAGGACTTGTTTCCAAAATGCATCAGGCTTGCTTAGATGTTCATTTGCAAACTTCAGATGCTGAATTTTGTGGCTAGGATGCAGGAAAGGTTTTCTTCTGATGACTCTCTCATGAAGGTCATAATTGTTCAGGTGTCGCTGCATAATAGAACAGTGCACCACCACTCCAGGGTCTGCTAAATCTTTCTGAAGGTCTTTTGCAGTCAAACAGGGGTTTTTATTTGCCTTTCTAGCAATCCAACGAGCAGTTCTTTCAGAAAATTTTCTTCATCTTCCAGACCTCACCTTGATCTCCACTGTTTCTGTTAACTGCCATTTCTTAATAACATTACAATCTGAGGAAACGGCTACCTGAAAACACTTTGCTACGTTCTTGTAGCCTTCTCCTGCTTTGTGAGCATCAATTATTTTATTATTCAGAATGCGAGGGAGTTGCTTAGAGGAGCCCATGGCTGTTGATTTTAGGGACAAGTTTGAGGAGTCAGAGAATTTATACAGCTTTGAAATCTGCATCATCTGACCTTTCCTAATGAAGAATTTGAACAAGCCACAGCTCAATAAGCTAATTAAGGTCTGGAACCTTGGTAAAAGTGACCTGAGAACTCAAATGTATTGGGGTGCCCAAACTTTCACATGGTGTTCCTTTTCTTTTTTCACTCTCCAGTTGTACAAAACAAAAATAATAGACAAATCTTACAGAAAACGCTGAAAAGAAATGCCTCGTCTTTACCTTTATGCCTTTTGGTGATCAGTTCATCTTCTGCTCACTTAACTATTCACAGTAACAGACATTTTCAGTAAGGGTGCCCAAACTTTTGCATGCCACTGTAAGAAGATTAGCTGCATTAATATTTATAACACACAAAACATAAATGAGAGAGACAGAGAGATCTGCATAAACACACACTCAGCCAATCAGACTAGAAGGTCTCGTTCGTGGTTGCCGTGACGACAGCTGTCACGCACGAGTGCCTGAAGCTGATCGTAAATGGCTGGAGGTGACGTTTGCATGCGTGTCAGCTAATCACGGCGGACAGCCTTCCTAACACATCAGAGCAACCCAGAGGGGAATCCGGTAACATCTGAGTCCCCCCACACACACGGTCAGGACATTGTAAAAATTCCACTTCATATGTAGCATTATTAGTTTTTGTTGACCCAGTTTAGCAAGCTGTAGGTCAAAGAGTGAAATCACCTCCAGATGAACAGTGTGTGCAAATACAATGGAACGGTCACCTTGACATGACCTTCACATACGTTTTTATAGCACGTACAGGATAAGGATCACTGACATGGACTGAATTTGATTCCAAACACAATCCACACAAACACACTTTATAACACCACAGACGAGTCCATAATAACACTGCAGGGTGTTAAGTACACACTAAGGGACGATTACTGGAATTTACAAGCTAACCTGACTGTAAATGCTGTAGCTAACATGACACTGCTAACTAAAACACAAAACCACAGAGACAGACAGGAGAAGACAGACAGACAGAATATTAGTCTGAGACAGATAGACAGAACACTACCCTGAACCCAGTCCAGTACATCTTCATTTAGAATCATCATATTCACACAAAGGGCAGCACGGTGGTGTAGTGGTTAGCGCTGTCGCCTCACAGCAAGAAGGTCCGGGATCGAGCCCCGTGGCCGGCGAGGGCCTTTCTGTGTGGAGTTTGCATGTTCTCCCCGTGTCCGCGTGGGTTTCCTCCGGGTGCTCCGGTTTCCCCCACAGTCCAAAGACATGCAGGTTAGGTTAACTGGTGACTCTAAATTGACCGTAGGTGTGAATGTGAGTGTGAATGGTTGTCTGTGTCTATGTGTCAGCCCTGTGATGACCTGGCGACTTGTCCAGGGTGTACCCCGCCTTTCGCCCGTAGTCAGCTGAGATAGGCTTCAGCTTGCCTGCGACCCTGTAGGACAGGATAAAGCGGCTACAGATAATGAGATGAGATGAGATATTCACACAAGGATGCAACACACACACAAATTCTTGTACTTCTATCATTGTGGGGACTCATTGACAATGCATTCCTTAGCCCTAACCCCACCCTAAATGGCGCAGTAGTGTAGTGGTTAGCACTGTCACCTCACAGCAAGAAGGTTCTGGGTTCAAGCCCAGTGGCCCATGGAGGCCTTTCTGTGTGGAGTTTGCATGTTCTCTCCGTGTCTGCATGGGTTTCCTCTGGGTACTCCGGTTTCCCCCACAGTCCAAAGACATGCTGTTAACTTAACATGGGGCAGCTTTGGGCTGAAACTTGAGCAGAGCACCTAATCCTCAACTGCTCCCCGGGCGCTGTAGCATATCTGCCCAATGCTCGGTGAGCTCATTGCTCACTTTGTGTGTTCACCGCTTCAGATGGGTTAAATGCAGAGGACAAATTTCACTGTGCTTGAGTGTACATGTGACAAATAAAGGCTTCTTCTTAAACCTCATTCTAACCTGAACCCTAAAACTAAGTCTTAACCCTCAAACAGCTCTTTGAAGATGTGAGGACCAGCCAAAATGTCCTCACTTCCCATAAATATCCTAAATCTGTTGGTAAAAAAAATGTGCTCCAGTCCTCAATATACAGCAAGTACACACACCCTTGTGAGGACCTTCCACTGACAATTATTATTGCAGTTAATTAATGCGGTGCTTGCACCTAAACCTAACCTCAGTAATGAAAAAGAAACTTTTTGGCTCTTTTTAAAATTAAGAAAAATAATAAATAAATAACAGCAATTTCCTTGTGGGGACCATCCAAATGTCCTCACAAAGTTGAAATTGTGATACTGTACTATCCTTGTGGGGCCATTTGGTCCTCAGTAGTATATCAAACACACACATTATTGTACTTCCATCACTGTGGGGACTCATTGACATAATGAGCCCCTTACCCATCATAACTAAATCCATAACCCCACCCCTTACTCTAACCTAAACCCTAAAACTAAGTCTTAACCCTCAAGCATCTCTTCAAAGTGAGGACCAGCCAAAATGTCCTCACTTCCCACAAATATCTTAACTCTGTTGTTACAAAACGTGTTCCGGTCCTCAATATATAGCAAGTACACACACACACACACACACACACACACACACACGCGCACACTCTCTTACTTGTACTTCTATCATTGTGGGGACTCATTGACATGATGCATTCCTTAGCCCCTTATCCTAACCTTAACCATTACAACTAAACCCCTTACTCTAACCCTAATCTAAACCTCATTCTAACCTGAACCCTCAAACAGCTCTTTGAAGAAGTGAGGACCAGCCAAAATGTCCTCACTTCTCATAAATATCCAAACTTTGTTGGTAAAAAACGTTTTCCAGTCCTCAATATGTAGCAAGTGCAAGCGTTTACAACACACACTTCTATCATTGTGGGGACTCACTGACAATGCATTCCCGAGCCCCTTACCCTAACCATCACAACTAAACCCTTAACCCCACCCCTTATTCTAACCCCACCCTAAACCTCATTCTAACCTTAACCCTTAAACAGGTCTTTGAAGAAGTGAGGACCAGCCAAAATGTCCTCACTTCCCATAAATATCCAAACTCTGTTGGTAAAAACAAAAACGTGTTCCGGTCCTCAATATGTAACAAATGCAAGCATCCGTGCACATGCACACACACACACACACACACACACACACACACACACACACACACACACACACACTTCCTTGTGTGTGCCTTTGTGTGATAAATGTCTGTGTGTATTTCAGTTACAGATCACTCCATTATTGTTATGATTACAGCCTACAGATAACACCAATATTTCTGTTCATCCACACACATTAATAACGTCCAAACGGCTGCTATCGGCCGAGCTGCCACCTCATTCATCACACGTGCACACACACTTGTACATCCGGAGCAGTTTAACGAATATAAAAGTTACAGCAGAGGAAAATCCAGTCCTGAGAAGAAGGATACAGTCCTTACATTTATCTCTGTAAACCTGTGTGGCTTTCTTACCCAGCATGCACCTGGATTAATCTCATGTCATGTTAACAGTGCAAAGAAATCAACATAAACACAGCCTGAATCAGATGTTCAGCTCATGGCAACTGTGTGAGCATGTTTTTAATAAATACAGCATAATTTAACGCTCGAGTGCTGGACCAGGATTTGACGTAAATTGGGATTTTCCTTACTTGAACCACATGCATCAGTGTGCTTTGTAACAGAGGGTGAAAATGTTAACACTGAAGCAACTTGAAAGCTAATACTCATATCATCGCGAAAGGCGGGGTACACCCTGGACAAGTCACCAGGTCATCACAGGGCTGACACATAGACACAGACAACCATTCACACTCACATTCACACCTACGGTCAATTTAGAGTCACCAGTTAACCTAACCTGCATGTCTTTGGACTGTGGGGGAAACCGGAGCACCCGGAGGAAACCCACGCGGACACGGGGAGAACATGCAAACTCTGCACAGAAAGGCCCTCGCCGGCCACGGGGCTCGAACCCAGGACCTTCTTGCTGTGAGGCGACAGCGCTAACCACTACACCACCGTGCTGCCCCTCAGTGAATATCGGGAATTATTATCCATACAGGACAGTTTTTCGATGGAATAAAAACGTGTTCTATTCCCTTCTAGCGGGTTTCATTCATTTGGTTTGATAGCATGCGATATTGTTTGCGTATCGCTTATCCTACGTGTATTATGTCACTCTACCCAATGGAGAATGAGCGATGAATATGGTTTACGATATTGCATGGCTGTCAAGACAACATGACGTCACACGTTGGAGACGTAAAACTTCCACACTAGCGAGTGAGCAACAGGGACAATTTGTAAACAATCATGGCTGCCAGGTTCGCGTCATTAAATACGGAATATGTTGGGAGAATTTTGAAAGACACATTGAACACCCAAAAGGAATGTGTATTATAATAATAATAATAATAATAATGGCCTTTTTCATGGTATATCAGAGATATTCCATTCAGCTACTCGTCTTCGACTCATTCAATATCATGCTAGCTGAATGGAATATATCTGATATACCACTCAGAGCCAGCCGATATTATTTAAATAATAACCAAGACAAAGCCAAGGTTATTATTCACCGATATTCACCGAGCATGATGCGGATAATCATTTTATCATAAATACACAGGTGATTATTTTTAAAAATTTATTTCAATCTTCAAAAGCGGCATGTAAATGTAATAACGGCGCGGCGCAGACTTGCGTCACTTATCTACGCCGAGTCACATAAAATACTTTGTTTTGAAATGGATAAAACACATCACAATCCCACCTTACCTTTGAATAGTTTTAGTCCAAACTTCATAGCATCTTTAGCGCTTTTAGGAACAGCATTCTCTTTCATCATTTGTAATTCTTCCTCACTTACGGGAACCAAGCAATTAGCCGCCATTTTGCCAAGTCACTTGAGGTGATTATCGAGAAATGGTTTGAATTTCTCAACCAAATCAGCACGCGGGATTTTCTATAAAATCACCTGCATATTTATGCTAAAAGAGAAATCGAAGTCGACAATTCTGACTATATTCAAAATATTAACACTTGATGTCATTGTTGCAGTGTTGCTGCTATAACCCAAGTGGACAGGAAGTAGCTTTTTTGCAGACATTCCATGGCATTGAACATAACTATAAGCAGACAAAAAAATAACGGTCATTATTCAATAACTTGTCAAACTGATATGTTAGAAGAGGAATAAAACACTACAGCGCATGCTCTGTTTGGAAAATAATCAACTTCTGTGTAGTCACGGTGAACTCCATTTCATCATGCTCTTCCGTCTTTGATTATTTTCCAAGTGTTTTATTCCTCACGGTGTCTCACACATTTATTCTCATCTCATCTCATTATCTCTAGCCGCTTAATCCTTCTACAGGATCGCAGGCAAGCTGGAGCCTATCCCAGCTGACTACGGGCGAAAGGCGGGGTACACCCTGGACAAGTCGCCAGGTCATCACAGGGCTGACACATAGACACAGACAACCATTCACACTCACATTCACACCTACGGTCAATTTAGAGTCACCAGTTAACCTAACCTGCATGTCTTTGGACTGTGGGGGAAACCGGAGCACCCGGAGGAAACCCACGCGGACACGGGGAGAACATGCAAACTCCGCACAGAAAGGCCCTCGCCGGCCACGGGGCTCGAACCCGGACCTTCTTGCTGTGAGGCGACAGAGCTAACCACTACACCACCGTGCCGCCCACACATTTATTATTCAGCAGAATTTAACTGAGGAGCAAAAAAAAAAAAAAAAGATACAAAATACCAAAAGAAAACTCTGGCCTGAAAGTTAAATATCAAATATGTAACACGAGTCCGTCATTCTGGACGTAAACATTATTTAAATTCAGGTTACGCGCCTCTGTTACCTCTTTTCCACCAGGGCAGGTTGAGGGCTGGTTCAGAGCCGGTTCCTAATCTTGAACCAGTTGTTTGTGATTTGACAGCCAAAGAACCAGGCCTTAGCCAGGAAAAGTGAACCAAGAACCATTTACGGTATGTCAGGGGTTGGGGATGGGATTATTGTGACCAAGAAGACCAGCTAAAACTTTATGAAGGCGATTTAAAAAAAAAAAAAAAAGTTAGTGTGGCATCAAGTCTGACCATTCCTAAGAAGAAGAAGAGACGATGTAGTCTTCCATTGTCGTTGGTGTTGTGCTTGGCACTAACAGCAGGGAAAGCAGATGTATGCAATGACAATGACATAGCTCCGTGGTGGCTCTCTAGTCTGTGGAAAAGCAAACCGGTTCTTTGAACAGAACAGCTTTATTTATCAAACGTACACAGTTAAGCACAGTGGAATTCCTCCTCTGCATTTAACCCATCTGAAGCAGTGAACGCACACAGAGCAGTGGGCAGCTATGCTACAGCACCTGGGGAGCAGTTGGGGGTTAGGTGCCTTGCCCAAGGGCACTTCAGCCCAAGGCTGCCCCATGTTAACTTAACCTGCATATCTTTGGACTGTGGGGGAAAACAGAGCACCTGGAGGAAACCCACGTAGACACGGGGAGAACATGTTACTCCACACAGAAAGGTCCTCATCAGCTGCTGGGCTCAAACCTAGAACCTTCTTGCTGTGTGCTAACCACTACACCACCATGCCGCCTTGAAGGTTCTCAAGTTGAACCAACTCCATACCAGCACTAGTACCAGCCCAGAACTAGTATCTAGCTTGCGTTGATGGAAAAGGGATGTGAGATACAATTCATCCATCATGCCATCAGAACTGACACATGATCATCGTTATCAGCTGTCCATCACTAGCAATGATGACTGCTTGATTAGGATGTACAGAAACAGAGATGGGCCATGAGGCCCACACCAGAGATCCTCTCCTAACAAAGTGCCTTGCACAGTAAGGTAAAACAATGTCGTGCCCCCATCGTGTTGTCTCTCTGGACCTCCAGACCTGATGCCAAGTGGTGCACAAAAGTGCCACAGACCTGACGGGTATGGAAGTTGCCCAACAGTGACAACTGACTTGCCGAGTGATGCCATCCATTGGCCATTTGAGTGGCTCTTCCACATGCCATCTGGTGGTGTGCCATTGACCCTGTTGGGTTCATCTGTCACATTACACCAAAAAGCACCCTGCTCCCAGCACCTTATTGGTGATGTACTATTTAACCCATAGCTGGAACCCAGGCAGGTGCTCCCACTCCGGCTCAGAACAGACCTGGGAGCAATGGTGATTAAAGGGTAACTCCACTTTCCCCAATACTCAAGTCCTCCCGGACCTGAGACTCACCACCAGTTGCGGTCTACTCATACCCAGGACTATAGCATGTCTTTGGACTGTGGATGACCCACAATAGTGGAAAGGTTACTATGGAAACAAAGAAAAATCTTTTCTATCTTGCTTTTCCTCACTGACAAAACTATTAGAAACTAGCAAGCTAACTTAGTGAGTAGCATTTTGAGGAGCTTGCATTTACTGGGCAGCATGGTGGTGTAGTGGTTAGCACTGTCGCCTCACAGCAAGAAAGTTCAGGGTTTGAGCCCAGTGGCCAACGGGGGCCTTTCTGTGTGGAATTTGCATGTTCTCCCCGTGTCTGTGTGGGTTTCTTCCAGGTGCTCTGGTCCTGTAGGTTAGGTTAACATGTGGCGCAGGGCTTTACATTAACTTTTTTGCTCACCGGCCACTGTGGCTAGTGGTTTTCCCGAGTCACTAGCCACAATTTTGTTGCCAGGAAATCGCAGTTTTTTCTTCACCATGATACGTTAAAGTTCGGAAGATCTAGATTTAATTATGAATGGCAGCGTATAATGTATCTCTACAGTAGCACTCAAGTATTCAGTGCTGGTAAGGTAGCTCCCTATATGAAAACATGCAACCAGTTCAGACAAAAATATAAACAGAATATTCTGTTTATTGAACTCAAATTCAAGCCCCTTACAATATGAAACATCATATAGTATGAAAAATAACATTCAGTACAGCTGAACTGATTCTAATATTTAAAAAGTCCAATTCAAAACATTTATCATTGAAAAACATTTGATGTTTTGATATGCAAGTATTGTGTATTATCAAGTATTATTATGTATATTATCTATTAATAGTGTGTGTGTGGTGTGTGAACATGTGTAGAGAGAGACATTAAATGTCCTCATTGCATTCATCATCAGATGAGTCTGAATGGTCCATGAAAAATGGGCTTCGTGACCTGAGGCTTCCAGCAGGCCATAAATTGATAGCTGGGGCGGGATCAACTTCTTTCCAATCGCGTGAACGTTTCTAAACAGCAGCTCCATCCTCTCCAGCTCAGCCGACTTCATGACAGCCAGGGACTGAAAGCAATGCTGTCCTGTAGTGAACCAGCCGTCTTTGCCGGTTTTGATGTTATAGTACCGATGTGTGCATTTGACTTTTCGTGGTCCTTCATAGTTTTGAGTTTAAAATTACTGGTGCCTGTCTTTGCCAGACTTTCTACAGTCTTCGCAGTACATGGTATTTTCGGTTTTGCTATGAACTAGCCAATCTCACCCGAACTTCCATTTGTCATTGAACTGTCTTATCTTCCTATTAGCGTCTTGTTCATCTCCATGGCCGCAGCCAGCTATGAGGCCACTGAGGTCCGGACCTCGGTCATTTTTAAGAGCCGAAAACACATTTGTACGCTAAATATTCAACTGGTTAAAAAAATAAAGAACATTAAAACATCTCCGTAAAAAGTGCATTGTTAATTATGTTATGTTAAATTAATATTAGTTATCAACTAGTGTTGATTCTGTCTTCTGTGTGTTTCGTGCACGTGGCTCTGAGACCAAGAACACAAAAGCGAATGAGCGCGTGACTCGGTGGAGGAACGCAGTGCAGCAGACACGGGGTTTCCATGGGAACCATCAGCGCACTTTCATCAAGCTGTTCAATTTACATTTTTGAAGCAGTGCAGTTATAGCCTGCCTTGTTTGTGATTTTAAAAATAAATCATTCGATAAGCCAAAGCAATAGAGTGGAAAGTTTCAACTTATGTTTGCCTTGGATAACTTTGCCTAAAACATGGTGGTGTGTACTGATTTTTTTTTTTTTTGTGTAAGTGTAACAGATGCCAGATTGTTAATGCATCTTAGGCTACATCCACACGACAACAGCAATGAGATTTTTTTTTTTAAATATCGCGTCCACATGGGCAACGGATCAGTAAAATTTCAGGTACATATGGCAACACAACGCTTGCTGAAAACGATGCAATACACATGCCACACCTCTACGTGCGCTGTAAGACGGTCCCATCGGAGACACCAGAACAATAGAAGAAGTAGACGCATGCGCATAAACCCCTTCTTCTGTAGCATTAGCCACATAAAGTTTTGATTATTAATCAGTAGCGTAAAACGAAAGACGCAGAAAGAGGAATGAATGGGGGTAGATGGAAGCCGGTACGCCAACATTCTGATATCCTCCAGAATTCTTTAATGGTCCGGAATAAATTGAATGCTACACGTTGATGGATTACTTTGTTCTTCTATGCCCTTTTTGAGGAATGTATTGTCGGACTTAAACCAACATCTGAAGAGGTGAGATCGCTCCATTTTTTTTTCCTATTTTTGCTGGCGGGATTGTTTTTGTTTTTGGAAAGCGCACGGGCGGTGCGCGGTTTGGTACTGCTTCCGCAGTGTTTGGACTAAAGACTCTGCCCTAAGGGCTATTCTCTCTCTCTCACTTTGCACCATGACACAAATATTCACAGTGAAAATATTTTGTAAGCGCGTTTCATGAACCAAGTTATAGGATTTGTTGACAACTCGCATCGAGTTCGTTACACTTCTACCCGGCGTGAAGCACTGACAGTCATGTGGTTGTGACGTCATCATAAACAAATCCATTCTACTCATCCAGACGACTTCGCAACAGCGCTGTTGCCAGATTTTTTCACTCTGAAACCCGTTCTCAAAAGATTTCGTTTTGGGGCACCCAAAACACCGGTGCCGTGTGGACACCAGGCCGAAATGATAAACAATTTTATCAGATTCACCTGAATCCATTGCCGTGTGGACAGGGCCTTAGTTCCATAGGCTACATGGTTAGGGTATCTTTTGTCCTCATTGCTTGGGCCAGATCAGACCATTAAACAAGCTTAAATTATTCTTACTCTTGCCACATACATGATTTTTTTTTTCAAAACTGATGATATTCAGTTCAAACACCATTAAAAGTAATTTCAGGAATAGATCTTGTGTGATGTGTAATTCACCCGTCTCATTTAAATATGGTGAACATGTTTCGGCGCGCGCTTTGCGCATCACGGACCTCTGTGATTTTAAAATGCTGCTCCGGCCCTGATCATCTCTGCCCCTTTTTCCCTGAGCAGCAGGGTTTGAAACTCCAGCGATATCCCGCCACATAGTGCGCTTGTCAGTCGTCAGCAACTTTGTTGCTTCGTTCATTAACCGCAGGTTACCGTATCACTGATTTTATCTGAGACGTTAACGAACGTTCTAAACAATTCTAACATGTCAGAATGTTTATGCAGGTGCTCCTGGGAGTTGTAGGCGCGTAATATTACATTGCAATGCGTTTATTATATCAGATGCCTTCAGAGAAAACTACAATTAAAATATATTATCATTCCACAGAATAAACCACCCGCCAAAGTGGCTAGCGGGATTAAAGTTATTACCCGCCAAAGCTGAACTTTACCCGCATTTGGCGGGTGCTAATGTAAAGCCCTGATGTGGCGGCTCTGGACTGAAGTGCCCTTGAGCAAGGCACCGAACCGCCAACTGCTCCCTGGGCATTGTATATCGCTGCCCACTGCTTCAGATGGGTTAAATGCAGAGGATGAATTTCACGGTGTTTAAGTGAACATGTGATAAAGTTGTTGTTGTTGTTCTTCTTTTTACAAACCACCGACTGCCCTCAAACACACATCTTTTTAAATGCACATTTATCCATATTAAATTTAACATCTGGTGTCAAGCGATCAGGATTCCTGTATCGTATTATAGGTCCTGTAGAACCGCCCTATAGACATGCTCAAAATATGCTCTAGGTTTGATGTTCTGTCTTAACAGGCCACCATGTAAACCCTGAAGGAAGAAAGTTGCCAAATAAAGGATGAGCATGATGCGGAATGCATCTGGGATCCTGAAAACATGAAAAATGAACACCAGGAATGAGTGTTGCTGATGGAAGCTTCATTTCTGTGTTTGCTATAAATATGGTGATGATGCAAGATGTATTGTATTTACACGGAGTTGGGACGTGTGCTTCCACCACTTCCACGGATGAATCGTCGCTCGGAGCAGGGAGGGAAAAGATGGAGTCGTGACGTCAGCCTGAAGAAAACTGGCGAGCTTCTTGAAAAACAGATCACATTCAGAGTGATGACCTACAACAGAGGACATTAGCTTTCCTCTCTCCCTCTCTCTCTCTCCATTCAACACACACACTCCTAAAGATCTACATCCATTGCTTGCTTCTATATTAGTATGCTCAATTCTGAGTTTACCTTTTAAATATAGATTTTATCTCTTTTTTTTTTTTTTTTTACTCACTTGGTTTGGCCATATTTAGATTTACAGTTGTGACATGAACTCGCTTTGAGAACGAGAAAGAAACTGGAAATGGCACAGATCAAGGATGCAAAAGACAAAAAAAAAAAAGGAGGCCAAATATCACAATATATACTGTACAACTTCAAGTATGAAATAAAAACAGTGTTAGGATCAGATGCTTTGGTGTTTAAAAAAAAAGACAAGATGCTTCAGAGGTTTTGATCAATCCTGAGGAGTGTCTGGAGTAAGATGTGCCATCATGTAAAGAATGAACTGAATGATCAGCCTCTCTCTGTTGTGTTAACATAATCCTGTAGATGTCCAATGTATTTTTAAAAAAACATTCAAGCAATAAATAGTGAATAAATGCAATCCCAAATGTCCTCCATCAGCAAAGACATGTTTCAGGGAAGAGTTGAGGTAGGGTGGGGTGGGGGTGTCTTTACTTTTAGCAAACTAACGTAGCGAACAAGTAATGAAATCTTAGAACCTCTAGTCTACCAGCAGAATGACGTACAGTACACATTCCACTTTCTCTATCCTGTTCTTTCATTCTTTTACTTTATATTATCCTTTATTTGGCCTTCTTCTAATTAGCATATTCTAATTAACCCACTTAATATTCAGTAAATCACAATACAAAAACACCAGTTATTTTATACAAACAGAGGCGTCGACAGAAATTATTCAACTCATCCTAAATATGGAACTATGAATACAAATGTGTTTAAGGTTTGTACATTTTAATACTTATCTGGATTTGCACATATTTATTAATTAAATACGAACAAATAAAATCATAAATGTTTAAAGAATAGTTCTGAATTTTTTTTTTTTACATTTATGATATAATTTATTTCTTTTATAATACATTTTTCTTTCACCTCAATTTATTTGAGACGTTCTTTGTTGCATGGGCTTTGCGCTTTAAGAAAAAAAAAAGTATAAAATAATTAATAAATATTAATATAAAAATTAATAAATAAATCACTTGTCCATTTTATACATATATACACACCCCCTTTTTTTTTTTTAAACCCATGCACAATTGTGATGTACATTTAAAAAAATCTAAATTGCTTCATGTTAAAATACAGGATTACACTTTTTTTTTTTTTTGGTTTCCACAAGTGAAAGTGAAGCAGTATCATATAATTGAGTGAATTTGTCTGACAGATGGTCACGTGACAGCAGTACAGGATAATAAATCATAATTATTGCATGCTGCATGATACACCAGGAGTCACAGTGTATAAAACAGACTGTATCAACAAAGACATGTGGAGCAACATCGCCATCTAGTGGTCCAAATGAAAATGTACACACAATCTGTGGTTGGTAGAAGAGAGCAACTGGACTTGCTTGAAGAATCTTGAAGACGTTTCGCCTCTCATCTGAAAGGCATCCTCAGTTCTGTCTGACTAATAGGGAGTCCAGTTGCTCTCTTCTACCAACCACAGATTACTATGTGCCTGGATGACTGAGATTCTTCACAGATATGTTTCTACGCACTTTGGGATGAGATCCCTTCGACTGGTGCGGGAGTATGAGAGGACTTCCAGAAAACTGGCAGACATCTTAGCCAGAAAGGATCGTTCATTTTTGTCAACCTGGAACGACCATCACTGAACAGAGGTGGGTGTCTATGGCCAACTTTACATTAGACCGTATCTGTCTCGTTTTCTTCGCGGATGCACTGTCCGTTTACATTAAAACGCCTGGAAACGCCGGGAAACGGGAATCCGCCAGCGTCCACGTATTCAATCCAGATCGTGTCAGCTCCGGTGCTGTGTAAACATTGAGAATACGCGGATACGCTGTGCTGAGCTCTAGCTGGCGTCGTCATTGGACAACGTCACTGTGACATCCACCTTCCTGATTCGCTGGCGTTGGTCATGTGACGCGACTGCTGAAAAACGGTGCGGACTTCCGCCTTGTATCACCTTTCATTAAAGAGTATAAAAGTATGAAAATACTGCAAATACTGATGCAAATACTGCCCATTGTGTAGTTATGATTGTCTTTAGGCTTGCCATCCTTCCACTTGCAAGTGGTAAGTGATCTGCGCTGGGATCACACACACAGCGGCTCAGTCCCGAATCACTGCTCGTGCGCTTCACTCGCACGCTCTGTGAGCTGCGCAGGGCCGGAGTGCGCACCCTCCAGAGGGCACTCGCTGTTCAGGGCGGAGTGATTTGGAGCGCAGGATGCCTGCGGAGCCGAGCGTATCCGTGTATTGGCGTTGCTGTGTGCACGCTAATCGTTTTAAAAATGTTAATCTGATGATCCGCTGATACGGTCTAATGTAAACCCCACCTAAAAGACATCTATCAGCCACCTACAATGCAGCCATCAGCATTCTGATTTGGATTCTATGATGATCCATGAGAGGATAAATACTGGATACTCCCTATTAGTCAGACAGAACTGAGGAAGCCCTTCAGATGAGAGGCGAAACGTCTTCAAGATTCTTCAAGCAAGTCCCGTTGCTCTCTTCTACCAACCACAGATTACTTTGTACCTGGATGACTGAGTATCTTCACAGATACACATACATACACCTCAACACTACACTCACCAGTCACTTTTAGGAACACCCATGCATTGGTTTGAGTGTTTCAGAAGCTGCTGATCTCCTGGGGTTTTCACACACAACAGTCTCTAGAGTTTACACAGAATGGTGCAAAAAACAAAAAAACATCGAATGAGTGAGCGACAGTTCTGTAGGTGGAAACAAACGCCTTGTTGAGGGGAAAATGGCCAGACTGGTTCAAGCATAGGCGGTTTTAAACGGGGGCCAGTGCCCCTGTAAAATTGCTCCTGGCCCCTGTTGTGGTCCCTGTGCTGAACAGATAATAAGATTTATTAATTTCGACGTGCACTGGCTCGAAGATCGGAACTGACATGACGGAGTGTTCTACACGGACTCCTTAAAGCGCTACACGCACACTGTTACCTGCAGCAGAGAGACCCGCAGCAGCGCGAATTGTAAACTTCGGATGTGAGTGATAACAGCTGTCACGTCCGAAGTTTTTTGATTGAAAAGCCATCAGATACAGTAGCGTTGACACGTTTCACTGAGCCATATAAAGAAGTGTTTTTTGAGTTCTTTAGACTATGCAAAATAGCTGTGGCACTCCCAGTGAGATCTGCCTCTTGTGAGCGGCGTTTCTCCACTTTGAAACTGGTGAAGACCTACCTCCGATCCAACATTAGTGAGGAGCGTCTAAGCAATCTTAGTGTGCTCAGCATTGAATCCAGAAGGTCCAAGGCTTTGAACCTTGATGCATTTGTAGATCGTTTCTCAAGGAGTCACAATCGCAGAATCTTGTTGTTGTAGTGTTTCAGCCTGCTGTGAATGCTATAGGGTGATTCTGAAACCACTGTATGTGAATTTATTTTTTCTTTCTATTTTCCCCCCTGCTGTACATAAAGAGTGAGATGATGACAGTGTGATTTAGATAAAGATAGTGATTGTACATTCAAGTCTCATGCTGTGAAAAAGAAAATTCATTCATGCTGTGAATTTAAAAAGTGTCATTGGACAGATAAAAGGTTCATTGTATGCAAAAACAGAAATCTTATTTTACAAAAAAGAGAGACATGGTTTTAAGATTTATTGAGCACAATTTATTTTATGTTTAGGCTATTGAGACAATGTTTATCTCATTGTATTTATGCTCAATGTATTTTGTTTTGGTTTTAAATAAACTAAACTAAACATTTTGAACACTTAAATATTGCTATGTTTTTTCCTTATATGTGCCCCCCTGAAAAAACACTGGCCCCACCTCGGCCCCCCCTAGTAATTTTGGTCTAGAACCGCCACTGGGTTCAAGCTACACTACCGTTCAAAAGTTTGGGGTCACCCAGACAATTTTGTGTTTTCCATGAAAAGTCACACTTTTATTTACCACCCTAAGTTGTAAAATGAATAGAAAATATAGTCAAGACATTTTTCTGGCCATTTTGAGCATTTAATCGACCCCACAAATGTGATGCTCCAGAAACTCAATCTGCTCAAAGGAAGGTCAGTTTTATAGCTTCTCTAAAGAGCTCAACTGTTTTCAGCTGTGCTAACATGATTGTACAAGGGTTTTCTAATCATCCATTAGCCTTCTGAGGCAATGAGCAAACACATTGTACCATTAGAACACTGGAGTGAGAGTTGCTGGAAATGGGCCTCTATACACCTATGGAGATATTGCACCAAAAACCAGACATTTGCAGCTAGAATAGTCATTTAGCACATTAGCAATGCATAGAGTGGATTTCCGATTAGTTTAAAGTGATCTTCATTGAAAAGAACAGTGCTTTTCTTTCAAAAATAAGGACATTTCAAAAGTGACCCCAAACTTTTGAACGGTAGTGTATTTTGCCAGGAAGGATATAGCAACTCATATAATCAATCACTCTTTACAACCGTGCTGAGCAGAAAAGCATCTCAGCATACAACAGAAAACAGAAGAACACGTTGGGTTCCACTCCTGCAGCCAAGAACAGGGATCTTAGAATCAAGAACAAGTTCCTATTAAAGTGGCCGGTGAGTGTATGAAGTGAACAATTCAAAACCTCTGCTGCATTTTATTAGAAACGATGTAGAACCATGTTGGGAAATTGACTTCCGAACTTTTTTTTTTGGTCCCAAACACATTTAAAAAGTTTCCTCCTCTTAAAAAATACTCACAACTGCACCTTTATTTCTTACTCCTACAAATGATAAAGATTATGTAGAAATTATTTTAAAAAATAACACCCATTTCAGAACCTGCCTTCTGGTACAGAATGTTTGTTGGTATTTGGATTTTCCTCCTGTCAGTCATTTTAGACACACCCCCCCAACCCCTCTTCGATTTTGGAACATGTCCCCTGTGGATATGGCGGTCCCACTATATGTACCACTGTTTTCTTTTTAAAAAATTAAAAATTTCTTTTCTGTATTTTGCTCTTCAATGAGTAACAGGGTTGAGATGTGTGGGATTTTTTGGTTTATTTTTGAGCATAGAAAAAAAAAAAATGTAGTTAACCTTCATTCATGCTAACATGAGGGCATTAAAAGACATTCCAATAAATTAATCATTTACTTTCAATAATCAATAATCCAAAATGTTCAGTATGACCTCAATTTCACATCATTGAAAATAAACACGTAACACATAGGAGCTGAAACTGCTTCTTCTGCGCATGATGCATTACTCACAATTTAGTTGTTTCTGGATAAGCAATTACAAAATATGTTCAAAATGTGTTTGAGCTGTGTATTTAAGTGCTTTAGTAAGAAACATTTTAAAGCTTGGTAGTTTTTAAAGGACAAAATATCAAGCATCAGCTAATACTCAAGGTTTTAATGTCTATACCAGCAATATAAAAGAAGAAAGCATAGTATTGTGCCATCTTTAATTTTTATAGCTAAACCAAAAAGCCTCGCCACACAAACACTCAAGCGCACAGTGAAATTTAACCTCTGCATCGAACCCATAAACACGCACGGTGGTGTAGTGGTTAGCACTGTCGCCTCACAGTAAAAAGGTTCTGGGTTCGAGCCTAGTGACTGATGGGGGACCTTTCTGTGTGGAGTTTGTATGTTCTCCCCCGGGTTTCCTCCGGGTGCTCCAGTTTCCCCCACAGTCCAAAGACATGCGGTTAGGTTAACACAGGATGGCCTTGGGCTGAAGTGCCCTTGAGCAGGGTACCTAACCCCTAACTGCTCCCCGGGCGCTGAAATGCAGAGGTCGAATTTCACTGTGCTTGAGTGTGCATGTGACAAAGTCGTCGTCTTCTTCTTGGAGTCCAAATCAATGAAGGTTGGGAGTTGTTTTCTTCTTCTTCTTGGAGTCCAATCACTGAAGGTTGGGAGTTTTTCTTCTTCTTGGAGTCCAAATCAATGAAAGTTGGGAGTTGTTTTCTTCTTCTTCTTGGAGTCCAAATCAATGAAGGTTGGGAGTTGTTTTCTTCTTCTTCTTGGAATCCAATCACTGAAGGTTGGGAGTTGTTTTCTTCTTCTTCTTGGAATCCAATCACTGAAGGTTGGGAGTTTTCTTCTTCTTCCTGGAGTCCAAATCAATGAAGGTTGGGGGTTGTTTTCTTCTTCTTCTTGGAGTCCAAATCAGTGAAGGTTGGGAGTTTTCTTCTTCTTCGAGTCCAAATCACTGAAGGTTGGGAGTTTTCTTCTTCTTCCTGGAGTCCAAATCAATGAAGGTTGGGGGTTGTTTTCTTCTTCTTCTTGGAGTCCAATCACTGAAGGTTGGGAGTTTTTCTTCTTCTTGGAGTCCAAATCAGTGAAGGTTGGGAGTTTTCTTCTTCTTCGAGTCCAAATCAATGAAGGTTGGGAGTTTTCTTCTTGGAGTCCAAATCAATGAAGATCGGGAGTTGTTTTCTTCTTGGAGTCCAATCACTGAAGGTTGGGAGTTTTTCTTCTTCTTGGAGTCCAATTCAATGAAGGTTGGGAGTTTTCTTCTTCCCAAAGCAGTGGGGAGATATGCTACAGCACCCAGGGAGCAGTTGGGGGTTAGGTGCCTTGCTCAAGGGCACTTCAGCCCAACCTCAGCCCATGGCTGCCCCATGTTAACCTAACCATGTCTTTGGACTGTGGGGGAAACCAGAGCACCCGGAGGAAACCCATGGAGACACAGGGAGAACATGCAAACCCCACACTTACTCTACTCACTATACATTATTTTTCTAAGTGCTATTGAGTTTCTAAAGATATTTAACTGCAAATTAAGCATCAGGATCGTTCAGAATGTAAATATATTATGCTCGGATTTTTACACATTCCAACCAGACACAAGTTTAACCATAACTAAGTGACAAAGATGAATTTGATGAATGGTGGAATGTGTCCATGATCAGATTTTACCGTATGCAACTTTAATGAAACAAAATGACAACCTTTTATTTTTTCCCTATTTTTATTCAAATTCAAAATATGAAATGAGAAACACATCATACATGAAAAATAAAGTAGTAAAGAATGTCAGAGTGCCTCTTGGTGAAATCTTCAGGGTTAGTATAAAGGAAAAAAAAGTGAATTAAAAATGGCACGTCATAGCTCAATGCTCGTCAGAACAAAATGACATTAAAAAGAAATTATTCATTCTGGTCTGCTTAACAAAAGGAAAATAAAAACCTTATAATAAGATAATGTTCGGCTTTAGACACGATTTTAACAACAGATTCTGATTTCTGTGATCATAATGATGAGAAAATATATCCAGCAAAACCGAGACTGAAATCCAAGGAAGAGTCAGGACACGCGTTTCTATATCGAGTCACAGCTGAAGGGAACAGAACATCGACCCGAAACCTGTCCTGAGGTCAGTCAGCAGAGTCCATGAAGGTCCGAATGCTTCCCTTCTTGAGGAACATGAACCATCCATCCATCCTGATCATTGCTTACATGACGTATTACAAAACTAAGTTTGACTGGGACACTGTTCCACTCAGTCGTCTGCCTCATTATGGGCAAACGGGAAGCTTTGGGAGATCAGCAACAGGAAATGGTGGCCGTTTTCTAAACGCATTCATGTGAGATTATGAACAGTGATGAAGTTGATGACAATGAAATCCAAACCCACGCCTCGTCGCCCTGATTTTGCTGAGGGTCAACAAGGGCGGGGCTTAATACGTCGGCCAATCGCAAACCTGATCACATTAACTACCTTTGGTTTAATTAGAAATGCATAGGAAAATAAATAAATAAATCTAAAACACCACTCAAAATTACGGAAGCCGCGAGAGGCCCTTCATATAATCTTTTTTTTATTCACCTTGTTATCCCGAGATAACGACATAATTAATTCAGGATCTCAAGAAAACAACACAACTAATTCGAGATCTCGAGAAAACAAAATTATTTCATGATCTCAGCTGGATCACTGCATCTCTGTCGGTAGAGACGAAGCCGGGCCAGTCTTCTGCGGAGGTGCCGCGGACTAATTTTGAAATGATCCCTTATTAAAAGACTTAATGCAATCTCTCCCTGTGTCAACCCCTGATCAAAATATTGCCTTATTAGGTGATCGATTATTCCAGACATTCTAATGACCAAAGTTGCGTCTATACAGAATGAGAAATAGCCCCAAAGTCAGCATATCACAAGTCTCTTGGTGCACCTGAATGAACCATTTCTCAGCTGTTTACTCGAGATCATGAAATAATTGTTTTGCTTTCTCGAGATCTCAAAATAACGGTTTTGTTTTCTCGAAATCTCGAATTAGTTGTGTTGTTTACTCGAGATCCTGAATTAATTATGTCGTTATCTCGGAATAACGGTTTTGTTTTCTCGAGATCTCGAATTAGTTGTGTTGTTTTCTCGAGATCCTGAATTAATTACGTCGTTATCTCGGAATAACGGTTCTGTTTTCTCGAGATCTCGAATTAGTTGTGTTGTTTACTCGAGCTCCTGAATTAATTATGTTGTTCTCGGAATAACGGTTTTGTTTTCTCGAGATCTCGAATTAGTTGTGTTGTTTTCTCGAGATCCTGAATTAATTATGTCGTTATCTCGGAATAACGGTTTTGTTTTCTCGAGATCTCAAATTAGTTGTGTTGTTTTCTCGAGATCCTGAATTAATTACGTCGTTATCTCGGAATAACGGTTTTGTTTTCTCGAGATCTCGAATTAGTTGTGTTGTTTACTTGAGCTCCTGAATTAATTATGTCGTTCTCAGAATAACGGTTTTGTTTTCTCGAGATCTCGAATTAGTTGCGTTGTTTTCTCGAGATCCTGAATTATGTCGTTATCTCGGGATAACAAGGTGAATAAAAAAAAAAAGGATTATATGAAGGGCCTCTCGCGGCTTCCGTACAAAATAATAATAGTTTAAAAGAAAAAAAAACCAACACCTGCAGACGTACTACGATGAGACACGGACAGGAAGTTATAACGTTCGGGCTTTATGCTTATACAGAGCTAGTTCATGACGTCTGAGGGGGGAGGAGAGGAATAATAATAATAATAAAAAAATAGCACAAGCCCCTGACAGCCAGCCATTCTTGATGTGGTCTTGAACATAAATAGCAAGTGAATTGATGATAAACTGATAATTAGCATTAAGGCTAACATTCCCTCAACAGAACCAGCAACCTTCACCAAACTATTATAATGTATCCGAAGTTTGTGTGTGTGAACCACATGTAAGGTTTCTCCTCGTAACATTCATTTACGCCCTTTTCCCCTTCGATTAAATATTTCCTGTAGATTGTTTTGTTTCAAGCACATGACCATTGTCACGCAAGTGACAGTTTAGTTATTTCCGACTGAACTGGTTTGTTGAACACACATTCCATTCGGTCCCTGATGACCGAAGTTATATAAAGGGAGGAACCCCTTCCTAAATTTATGTCGAAGACACGTTTTTACTGACTTAATATTATTCGCTGAAATTCCTTTGCTTTATTTTTAAGCTGGTGAAATGTTCACGAGGTCATGTGATCACGTTTGCGATTGGCTGACTGAAATCCTGGACCAGTGACTTGTGCCAGTTTCCCTTTTCAAACTTCATTCATTCAATATCAAAGCACATTTCGCAGTATTGCGCCTTGAGAAATGTTAAACCCAAAATAACGCTGTTCAGCCGACAGCTCGGTCCAGTACGAGTTCTGCGTAAAGACAGGAAGCTGCAGGTGAGCAGGAACGGTGGACATTTTTTTCAGATATCGGATTGTAACTGTGGGGAATATTTACAGGACACACAGAGGAAGTTGCGTCGCAGCTCTGTGTTTAAGAGCCGTTCTCCTCTTTCGCCTGCTTGGAGGCCGGAGCGTCAGCGTCTGTGCCGTTGGACTCGAGGGCTCGCTTCTTCGGTGCCGGGGGTTCTGTAAGATTGAGATTTGGGGAGGGGGAGGGAGCAGTAAGTTCTCCAAAGAGTTAAAGACAGAATAATCAGTTGCAGATGTATGGACTTTAACACATTATTCGATCACGCGAATGCAGAAATGATCACACAGCACTTTGCTGAAAATAGGTGTCTTACGATAATAATAATAATTTTTAAAAATCGCATTGTATCACAAGCGCGCGTGTGTGTGTGTGTGTGTGTGTGTGGTGGACAAGGGACCCGAAGCACTAAAAGACCAGCGATCGTGTTCATACCACTGGTTGAAGAAAATCCACCATCAGCAACCAGAAGGTGTTTCATTATCTGCCAATGCAGCAGCTACAGGTTTACCTCAATGCACTAGTTCTAACGTTTTTCCTTCTGGTTGCATATGACATCACATCCACCTCATTAGATATGCAAGACATGAAGTGGTGGTCAGCTGAGCTCACTGTTCACACAGCGTTACTGTCACTGGGGCAGAGGTGGACAGTAACGAAGTATACTTACTTGAGTACTGTACTTAAGTACACTTTTTCAGTATCTGTACTTTACTTGAGGAGGGTTTTTTTTTTTTTGGGGGGGGGGGGGGGGGGGGACATAACTTTAACTTCACTATATTTGAAAGAAATATCGTACTTTTCGCTCCACTACATTTCTATCAAGGTCCTCGTTCCTATGAAGCAGCTCTGAAAGCGGATGTTTTTTTTCTTTTCTTTTCTAAAGCGTGATGGTTTTTTCGCAGGCGACACTGAGGCAGTCTATCAGTAATCACTAGGGTCACGTCACGTCCATAGACTGGATAAAATCAAGATCAGTGATTTCTCAGCAGCGTTATTTAACACGATTGCTCAGTTGATGGCAGAATGGAAGGAGGCGGTTCTTCTGGAGAACGCACGCACTCATGGCTTTACCTAGAACCCATGTTTCGGTCTTCTGAAAGGATTAAAGATTCGTTTTGTTTTAAACGTTTGCCAAAAACGAACCACATCACGGCCTACAAAAACTCGCCGTCCAACCTGCGGAAGCATATCGAGGGATATAAACGTTTTATTCCAAGAGAACGCTTGCAGTGAATTGTCTGTGCTTTTAGCGCTAGCGATAACGTTGCAATATAGTGGTGTGTCGTTCACGAACGAACCGTTCTTTTTGAACAAGTCTTCGAGGTGAACGACTAGAACTAGTTCGCGCTGCCTCTCGTTCTCCGTCGTTCGTGAATCAGCAGTCTCTGCTCGCTGGCAGCAGGGCGGTCGCTGAATCTCAGTCTTTGGCGAATCAGCAGGATCTGTTCAGTAGCAGAAGGGCGTCCAACTTGCATTTTGATCTGTGCAGAGCAGCGCCACTTTACTTCTTTAAGGGCTATCTGAGCCCTATTATCAGAGCGTTGACACATGCCAGGTCTTTAGTTTACAATTTAGAGCTCTCACTCAGCAATACATTTCAGTTCACAGCGAACGAGCGAACAGCCAGCAGCCAGCCTGCCGTTCGCTGAATACGATGACTTGTAAAGTTGTTTATTCTCTGAAATGAGTGCTGCTGTTAAATAAGCAATTTTTTTTTTTTTGCTCAATGGGTTTGAGAGAACAACTGCATAGCCGGCAGACCATGGCTCTACTAAAATAAATATAAAAACAGCTTTATTCTCATCTACATTTAATTAACTTTCAGAGCTTTGTTTATGTAGTCTTTTTCAGATAATGCTAGGATAATGTTTTTCTTCCATCTTTTTCTCAAGCACATTGTAATGTATGAAAATCTATTGTGGATGGCACCTCTGCCGCCTCTCGTTCACTCAAGATGAACTAAACTTCGGACGACAGCCATTGTTGTGCCGCTTTGGTGTGACGTCATCAAAATGAACGAGTGAACGAACTGAACGAACGAATTTCTTTGCTGAACTGACCGACATGAACGAACTGGCGGAAATGAATCGCCATGTCCCACCAATATTGCAATAGCTATGCAGTCTGGTTAGTCAAATGACTTTCTATGGATTTGCCCGCCAAGTTGCCGTAGCCTTATCCACAGCTAACGTTTACACACAGCTAGTTAACTTGGACACCGTTAGTTAGCATGTAAAAACAGAGTCACACTAACATGAATAACGTTAACTTATCTGAAGTCCTTTCAGAAATATGTTTTAGCATAATCTTGCCAAATAAACAGAATGTAGAAATCTTTCTTTTCTAGTAACATTAGCTACACAATATGATTTCAAGTTTGAAAAGAGTTTGCTAGCATGTCAGGTGGAGCTTCAGCGCTACAGGTTCTATAAGCTAGTCAGTAAATCCAGTCGGTTGCTTCAGAGGCATTCGGTTTTGTAAGCGTTGTGGCAATAATACAACGACGCGCTGACAGAAAATGTACTTTTAATACTTGCGTATTCTTAAAAGCAAGTACTTCAGTAAACTTCAGTAAAAATTTGACTGGACAACTTGCACTTGTATCGGAGTCACATTTGACCAGCGGGATCTGTACTTTGACTTCAGTAATGAAGTTGGGGACTTTGTCCATCTCTGCACTGGGACGCCTTGACAGTCGTTAAAACGCCCTACGCTTGCTTTGTTTCACACTACTCGAATCAATCAAACCGTCAAACTGATAAGTTTCTTCCGGGTTCCTTGTGAAGTGACCGAGCAAAGGATTTTACTAAAAGACAACAAGAAAGATGGCTCTTGAACCTTTCACTGTGATGGAAAGGAAACAAAGTCGAAGAACGCTCAAGTTCGCAGTGACCACTTCGTGAAAGGTTTGTAAATTCCTCTGATTTTTCGTTTGGATTTGCAAAGGACTTGTTGTAGAACGTTTGATCGTAGGTCACCACTTTATTTATGGTTTTCACTTTATCAGGACGTCCTAGCAATTTTTACAAGGACGATGATGTAGATCGGGCTCCGACACAGAGATATGATAAGCCAGACGAACCACGTAAACACAAAAGCAGAGTTCATGAATTAACAGCATGAAACTGGTTCCACGGCCGTGCAGTTACAGTGAGCCGCGATAACTTCTTCGTCCTGTCTGACCTACCCCCAGGAGTTTAAAGGGGTTTCTGTGGATCTTTGCGAATGATTTACCTGGAACAGAAGAGCAGGGAGGACTGAGAATCGAGTGGCTGGGTATTTTTTTTTTTTAAAACACACCCGATACTAAAACTTGCAGCATCCTAGCAAACACCGCAAAGAAGTGTACAAAAAGCCCAGAAATTCCTCCCTACCCGGGCAAAAACGATACAAGATTCATCTTGTAGTGTCCTGCAGTGTTATAGTCGAGTCACTAAACCTCGAGTCCGAGTCCAGTCTCGAGTCCCTAGCGTTCAAGTCCAAGTCATTAAAGAAAATTTCAAGTTGAGTCCAAGAACAAGACTCCAACTGCACCATTTGACAGTGGCTGTTGCTGCCTTTAGGTGACACCATTTACAGCCCAAGAGTCGATCTGATGCACACAGGTGCGACACACTGGCACAAAAATTAACGTAGATATAAATATCTTATGCCAAATTATGATGGCATGTTACAAAAGAGTCCTCGTCTCCAATTTATGAGTCCGAGTCATCAGTGCTCAAGTCCAAGTCCAGTCACGAGTCCTTAAAGTGCATATCACGGGTAAATTCAGGAGCATGATCAATGTAATTCTCCTATTTTATATTAAACTTTGGTCAAATATCTGTAACATTCTGCATTCTCTGCAATTTTTTTTTTTACCTTGCGCAATACCAGAAATTTTCAGTTGAAATCGAGCCATTTGAGGCGAATTGGTCCGCCTCTGAAAAAACTTTGCATTTGGATTTCCCGGCAAACATTGATTTTCGTGACGTCGCGTGCGGGACGCCTCCTTCTGAATCCTACGCCAGCGCTGGTTTGTTTATGAGAAAACGACCTGCTGGTTTTCTGCAAATTTCTTCAACGTTATCGTGTAATTATTAAAATGGTTAACAGATGTATCGTAGGACGGTGCAGCAACACCAATCTTGATGGGATTAGTACTCGTCGTTTTCCAAAAGACCGGACAATGAGAGAGAAATGGGAGCGCTTGGTCTACACAGGCTGTGCACTGAAACCGTGCAAAGCTCTCGCAGCCTGCTGGCGACGTCACAAATCTGGCTCCAGACTCCCTTGGGATTTTTCCAGGCACGTTTTGTTATTTTATTCTTTTCTGCTGTAGACAGACGGCCTTGTCCAGAAGGGTAATTTTGCACGAGTGTATAAAGGGGCATACTTTCATATTAAAAAAAAAACCAACACAAAATTGGTCCAGAATGTGCAGTTTAAAATCAGGGCTCAAATTGGACTCGCGTACTACAAGTAGGGCTGGGTTCAAAAGATCGATCCACGATCCGATATCAATTCACGTTCAAAAAATACAAGATCGATTCAAAAATGTGTGGATCGATCTCTTCCAGGTGGCTATAGGCACTATTTTCTCAACCGCACAAGGACCGCTATAAAAAGCGGGTGCTGGCAAACGAAACCAAAACTTAAGAACGCGAGATGGCTGAAGCTGCACAGCTAAAATCACTGCCTGGCCTGAAAGCTGATGTATGGCATTACTTTGGATTCAAACATTACGAGGACAGAGACGAAGTCGATAGAACAAAAGCAGTGTGCAAACTGTGCCACATAGAGGTAAGATATAGTGGCAATACAACCAACAGGGATGTGATTTGGGGCTGGTGAAATTATCTGAAAATTTTAGCCGGGGGTCTGGGGGCCACAGGTCCCCAGCTAGTCCAGGGCAGTGCCCTGCTGGGGGGACAAGGGAGGGCGAAGCCCCCCGAAGCTCCTGGGTTCTGGGGTTACCCTGACCCCAGGGTAACTTCTAAGCAACTGAAGGCCTCTCTCACATTGGCTAATGTTAATGTTCATGAGTCCACTGAACAACAATGGTGTGCATGGCAGGGTTGCAAGGAGAAAGCCACTGCTCTCCAAAAAGAACATTGCTGCTCGTCTGCAGTTTGCTAAAGATCATGTGGACAAGCCAGAAGGCTATTGGAAAAATGTTTTGTGGACGGATGAGACCAAAATAGAACTTTTTGTTTTAAATGAGAAGCGTTATGTTTGGAGAAAGGAAAACACTGCATTCCAGCATAAGAACCTTATCCCATCTGTGAAACATGGTGGTGATTTATGTTACCCTGGGTTCTGGGGTTACCCTGGGGACTCACTTTTCGGGTTAAACTCCCACCACTCCCCCTCTCCCTAGCTTTTGTTTTGTTTTCACTGAGTAACCATTTTGATTTGTCAACTAGAGTCGTGATTTAAACTGCTGTTTCTTCGGACGTAACTAAAACAAACAAATAAAAACTGCCCCTTCTTTTCTCCTCAGAAGGTTTAGCCTCCGATGCTAACCTTTTCACCACAGCTTTCATAGCGTGCGCATGCGCATCCAGGAAGCAACAGATGGCGCGAGGCCCCGTTGCCACGGCAACCTTCTTCACTCCGTCGCACGTGCAGTGACACCATCACCACTCACAGGCTTATTATGGGGAAAGAAATGAGCTGGGTTGTTTTTTATTCTTCCCCATGTTTATTTACTTTAAAAACACACACCAAACTGATGATCAGGTGCATCTTTACGCTCGATCACGGAGGCTGCCATCTTTCAACTCTTTGTTTGAAGCGAGCTTACGTACAGCTATTTAACAAGCGCGTTCATTGGTTGTTACAGAGCGATGGGCCAATCACGTACCTCGTTTCATCTCAATGACGGAATTACTGAAAGTCGGAACGAATAGGATATGAATGCGGATTTTTGAGCGAAAAATCGGAATTTTTTTTTTTTTTTTTTAATTTTGAGGTGAAAAAAGCGGAATTCCGCGAATTCGCGGAAAAATCACATCCCTGAACCAATCTCCGCAACCACTTATCCAGGCACCACGCCGACACAGTTTCAGCTAAACCTGCGGCGAATCAAACTGCACTGGAGAAGGCATTTGGTGTTAAATTACATGCACAAACACATATGGGGCTGCTCCTGTCAATAGGGACAGTTTACTTTAAAGTGACAATCCAGCAATATCCAAGTAGATCGATATCGAATCGGATCGTGACCTTATGAATCGGAATCAAATTGATCCACGAAATCTGGATCGATTCCCAGCTCTAACTACAAGCCTGGCGTCCTGACCCCCAGATCTTTAACCCAGCCACATATAAAAAGCCGCACTCCTCCATGCTCTTCCAGGTTTTCATCTGCGTCCCCGTGCAGAACGACGTCTGCAGCACCAGGTAGTTTGAGATGTCGGGGGAACTCAACGGATGGATAAATTTTCCAATTCCTTTACTCGCGTATAAGGCTCCATCCCACCGCAGAGAGCAACTTTCTGAAGGTATCTAGACCTTGCGTTGATCTCAAAACCGTGAAAGTATTCACAGACCGGTTCACTAGCTCTTTGCATAACAGCAGCCAAATCGGTTTGTCTGACCACCACTTCACTCACTCGCAAGCAAGTCATGTGACTGAATACAACCTCGAGTCACTTGCAGACTTCAATGGTGGACGACCTAAACTGTGTTTGAGAGATTTATTAAAAGGAAAAAAAAACACCACCGTAGCTGTTCTTTAACAAGCTCTTATAAATTTTTGTGGGATAACTAGAAAGAAGAAAAAAAAAAATTCTATTCCAGGAAAATAATCAACTCTGGTGTGGAAACATTAAGCTTTGTTAAATCCTATCCTATAACAGGGTTCTCCACGGATTGAAAATATAGGGGGGTGGGGGTCAATAGGATGACCTTGAAACAAATTTGCATACACTTACATGTGTCATTTGCATAAAACACTCTCAAATAGTAATCATTTAGAATAGAGGAATCAGTTGGACTGGTACAAAACACATCATACATCAAACATTACACACTTACACATCATATTCAGCCAAACAAGAACGGTGCTATCTATAGAGATCTTGCAGTCACGTGACCGGAAAGTACACAACTGCCATCTTGTCGGTCAAAAACACCGCTGAATACTGCTGCACTCGTGTACAGAATGGATCAATTTCAACCGACGGACTACACGGCTCATTTTTCTAATGAACAGATAATTAGATACATGTCTAAAATAAACGATCTACAGATTAGTGACCCTTATGGCTTTCCGGACGGAGTTTTCACGACCAGATTTTGAACTGCCAGCGGAATACCCGGACGTGTATAATTACCTCATTAACTTTCCCTCACTGTTCAGTGGTGAAGCACTGCGTGCTTATAAATCTCTGGACAGTTATCTCTACAGAAATTCAGGATGTGTCAGCGACTCAGATGTGGCATCTTGTAAACAAGAAAATAATCCTCATTGGATGAGTAAGTCACTTAAGTATTGAGTATAGCACTGACCAACCGATTATAGAATAGAATAAGGTAATTCCAGCTGTAATTCCAAATCGTCCGTCTTGTTTACATGGATCTGGCGTTGGAGAGGTAGAGGCTTAGCAGTGGAGATTTCAGTAGCTGTTTTCTGAGCTTAGTCAACAGGCCGGCTCTGCCTGCAGCCTCGCTTTTGCTTCCGCTCCCGACGCCGCCTCCTTCGCTTTGCTTCCGATAACAATCCACGGAGACCCCGCTGGTCTCGCTATCTCGTCCGGAATGTTGTGCATGCGATGGAAATCGCTACAAACCATCATTTTCTGCTGGAAACCAATGTCCAGTAAGTCCATACGGTTGTAGTGGATATTGAAGTCCGGTACAGACGAACAACACGCAAAAATACACACAAAAAACATAAAAACCGTGCACAGGTAGGGAGAGCTTGTAGCCGCAGCCGTTGTAGTAGAATTGTATATAGTAGGGTTTTCCAGAAGAAAAGGTAGAAGTAAAAGCAGAAGTAGAAGGCGGCGGAATATGGCGTTTGACCGACAAGATGGCGTCTGTCACAATCTGGATCGGCTGTGACGTCACACGCAAGTGCTCCATAACGATACTGCAGTAATCAGCCATCTTTGAGAGGGGAGAGTTATATTTAGTACGGTACGTGTGATTTGTCAGCCACAATCACATGATCGAAATGACCAATGATAGTTTTCGTAGTAGAATCATCACGGGGAAAACGCGTTATGATCGCCGAAGTTGTAGTCATGGAGAAACAAGAAACAAAATTGTAATCTGGAAATTGTTAAACTAGTCTGTTTAAAAAGATCAAATCTTACCTTCACCCTCTTCATAGTAAAGCCATTTGTACTTTTCACTCCACTGCGGATACCATCCGGATCTACGATGCTTCTTGTTGTCACTCAGCTTAGGAACTTCGCTTGTGGCATCGCTAGTAGTAGCCTGACCAGAGATCTTACGCCGTTTTGGATCGATGTTTTCGATGTCGACAGTGGAACGCTTGCACGTAAAACCGAATCGCTCGAGAGACATTTCGACAGAGTGTACGCACTTCGAGCTACAGTATCACTGACAGCCAGGTTATATCCTCACGGTTTTATAGGCAATATCACGCTTGCCGCACCAACTTTGAACTTTTTGTTTTTATCCTTTATTTCTCTGCCGACAATAACAATCAGTTATCTCGAACTTTGTGTCGATGCACACGTTATTATAAAAGGTGTGTTATCGCCCGGCGCAAGAACAATGTGTCAAAAACGCCGAAGTGTGAAACGCTTTTCTTAGACTATAATCGTCAGACTGACTAAACTAATTGCTGGTAAATGAGTTTCACACTCGGGTGTTGTCGCGTTGTCAGTACTCCAACAGAGAAAGGCTATCCGTCACAAAGAAAACAAAGGGACGTCTCTTCCTTTTGTAAAGGGGCGGCAGAAATTAAACGGGGGCGGGAATCACAGAAAGGGGGGCGGCCCGCACCTCTAAAACCCCTCGTGGAGAACCCTGCTACAACCAAGTGGTTTATTCTTGACATACTTCTGTTTGGAGACTCTGAGCCCGCTTCCTTCTTACCTGCGTCTCCGCCGTCACCGCCTTCGTCATCACTGTCGAATTTAGTCTTCTTGCCCTGGAACTGCGTCTGCTCTCGTCCTCCTCGGTCCTTACGGCCACCCCGCCCTCTGCCGCGACCCCTGTGCCCTCCTGCAGAGACCGAGTTTGATATCAACACGTCATTTCTACTCCAGCTGAAAGAGACAAATAAGCCCCGCCTTATTTCTTTGGCTGTCCAATCAGTGTCTAGCACCTGTTGCTTTTCAGCATTACGTCACTTTAAAGGTGCATCAGTGTTTCCCATGAACGTATTTTTGGGTTAACTGCATATGAAAGATTCTCAAACTGATTTCGTTTGTTTATACAAAAAAAAAAAAATTATAATTAATAACCAAATGATAAACATTGTATGGTGTGAGCTTGGCGTTCAGCCTGAAACCTTTTCCTCCTTTGCGTTTGTTGAGTGATTCCTGCTGGTTCTCGATGATCTTCTTTAGAGTCTCCAGCTCGACGTCTCCCTCAAGCACCTCCCACTGCACCACTTTATCTTTAATCTTCAGCTCGGAGCCCCCGGCTGCTTCCTGAGCCTTCTGCAGGGCCGCCTTCGCATCTGAGCGGAACAGGATGGTGCCCTGAGTACAGGGAGAGCAAAATGAGTGCGTGCGCGTGTGTATATCTATCTATCTATCTATCTATCTATCTATCTATCTATCTATCTATCTATCTATCTCTGGATCAGTCTAGAACTCAGGGTGCATTTCGCATCCGAGATAAACCTCGTGTTATTTTCCACAAAAGAAATCTTTATTGAACCAGTTTTGAACAATAATGCAAATTATGACAAACTTTCACCAATAGCGATGCTTGATCTACATTTTAGACCCAATTTATCCAGGAAACATTAACTAAATGACTCCCACCCTTCCCCCCCCATCACTGGCCGTCTTCAACTCCTGATTCGTCCATTCAACTGGAATAAACAGGAAGTGATTCCAAAAAACAGATTGTTAGATGGTGCTTATTCACTGTTATAAAGTCTATTTTCTGTATTATGTGAAATTTCAGTAATTAAAAAAGATATACAATTTATATTGTCACGTTCTTGTCAACTCTGTTATCAGACCGCATAAAATCCACAAAAGACTTTTAACAATACGCATGACCCCTGCACCGAGTGATGTCACGTCCTCTGGCAGGAAACTTCCGAAAGGCAGTGAGGTATGTTACGTTTCTTCTCTCGTTAATTTGAACAAAATGTTGAGGATTTTACACCAACAGTAGATTAACAAGATCAACTGTGAGCTACTGCTCACTTACATTAGCCTGGCTAACGCGACTTCAAAGCTCTGCGAGCATTTGGTCTGGCAAAGTTATTAAGCCAAACCGTTTCCCAGAGCCCGTGGTTGACCCGCCTCCCTGAAATGCCTCAGTTTGCTACTGGTCGAAGCCAGAAAAGGCTGTGACAAAGCTTAAACTAATCACATCACTCTTTCCTCTGACGTATGTGACGCGACGGAAACTGCTTGAGTAACTGGTAGATTAAACTCTTACCGAAGCCGGTCGGGAGCAAGGCGAAAACGTCCTTCCTTTCAATAAATACCTCCAGGGCTGCTCTTTGCTCCGTTTTCAATGAGAACTTCCCGTTGAATGCTTTCAATACAGCATCTACCGCTGTAAACAATCTATGGCTTCCGGTCGCAGTTCTACTACGTCACTGCCTTGAACACGCCTCTACCCAGGGCCGTTGGAGATGATCAAAGTTGATTGGTTCCCGATTTTTCGGGAGCTTGGAAATGCTGTAGATAGCCTGCCTGGCCAGACTAAGCTCGCAACAGGCCCTCGTGTTGCGTCACACTTAGGATGGGCGGGCCCAGGCTATACTTACGTATCCTCCCGCTCCCACTTATATCAGAAAGTAAGTGATCGAAGGAATAGGACACTTATTATGAATGTTGACTTCAACAAATAATTAACCCTGAAACAAATAAGTAAAGAGCCGTGTCTCTCCGCAGGGGTTTCAAACAGCATCCTGGGAAACTGTCATTTTGAAATCGCATCAAAATCCACCCTATATGTTTCATAAATACATTCAGTCGGTAAACAGGAAGTCGATGTGCGACAGACCTGAAAACGGTACACATGATATCGAACCCCAAGCTGAAGCTCGGTACCAAATATCACGCAGTTGTGATTTGTAGTTGCTGAGAAAAGTGTTATGAAAATTTTGTAAATCCACGCTATACATTTCGTAAATACATTGTCGGTAAAGAGGAAGTTGATATGCGACAGACCTGAAAACGGTATACACGGTATAGAACCCCAAGCTGAAATTTGGTACCAAGTCATGGTTTTCCCCAAAGCGTTTTAGCGTATTGGGCCCGATTCGCTTAGTCGCTTGAGTTAAAATCCGATACGCTTAGATTTATACTGATACGTTAAATTTCCTACCCACAAGTAACTAGATACATAGGAGAGCAAATAACAGAACCATTTACATACTGATTGATATTTGTGTTCAACAAGCCGTCTTTTTTTCCAATGTTTGTGTTGATTCTGTCAAAGTAATATGTCCGCGTGGTACGATGTAAACAAACTAATCTGTTGGCAGTGTCAAGATCATGTGTTCAAACCGTCCAATAAAAATATCGAAAGAAACCGTCAGACATCCCGGAATTTTCCGATTCATTATAAGCGATCTCACTGGCTGCTGATGTTGTCCCGCACCAGACGGACAAAGCCGACTGATTTTAATCACAAAAGTTTGACCTCATCTATTATCACTCATGCATGGGTTTATAAGCACAATCTTTCTGCAAACTTAAATATACACTACCGTTCAAAAGTTTGGGGTCACTTTGAAATGTCCTTATTTTTGAAAGAAAAGCACTGTTCTTTTCAATGAAGATCACTTTAAACTAATCAGAAATCCACTCTATACATTGCTAATGTGGTAAATGACTATTCTAGCTGCAAATGTCTGGTTTTTGGTGCAATATCTCCATAGGTGTATAGAGGCCCATTTCCAGCAACTCTCACTCCAGTGTTCTAATGGTACAATGTGTTTGCTCATTGCCTCAGAAGGCTAATGGATGATTAGAAAACCCTTGTACAATCATGTTAGCACAGCTGAAAACAGTTGAGCTCTTTAGAGAAGCTATAAAACTGACCTTCCTTTGAGCAGATTGAGTTTCTGGAGCATCACATTTGTGGGGTCGATTAAATGCTCAAAATGGCCAGAAAAATGTCTTGACTATATTTTCTATTCGTTTTACAACTTATGGTGGTAAATAAAAAAGTGTGACTTCATGGAAAACACAAAATTGTCTAGGTGACCCCAAACTTTTGAACGGTAGTGTATGAATTAAGTTTTCTTTTCCTTTAAATACGTGTTTTAATCTTAATCTAGTCCATTTAATCAAGTGCCAAAATTTCTCATCTCATTATCTCTAGCCGCTTTATCCTGTTCTACAAGGTCGCAGGCAAGCTGGAGCCTATCCCAGCTGACTACGGGCGAAAGGCGGGGTACACCCTGGACAAGTCGCCAGGTCATCACAGGGCTGACACATAGACACAGACAACCATTCACACTCACATTCACACCTACGGTCAATTTAGAGTCACCAGTTAACCTAACCTGCATGTCTTTGGACTGTGGGGGAAACCGGAGCACCCGGAGGAAACCCACGCGGACACGGGGAGAACATGCAAACTCCACACAGAAAGGCACTCGCCGGCCATGGGACTCGAACCCGGACCTTCTTGCTGTGAGGCGACAGCGCTAACCACTACACCACCGTGCCGCCCCAGTGCCAAAATTTAAACTTTATAATATGCAGCTGCCTTACTTTTCTTTTCAGTGTATCTTCGTTATACATATATTACAGTAATTGCATCAGAAACATTCTAAATCATTACAGTTAGAGTAATACAGCAACTTATTTTAAGGTGGCAGGTCTTAGGTTCAGATCCCTTTGTGATCAACAGGAGGTCATGATGATTCATTGGATTGCATAAGATGGCGCAAACCACTGTTCATACTGTAGTTTCATGTAGATTTTTGTTACAACACTCCTTGATCAGAGATAATTAAGGGATCCCCGTAGATTTTCAATCCATCATATACCTCAGTAATCTAGAACAAAACAGTTTAACTGGCATGCTGAAGTTTAAGGTGAAATTTCAAATGTGTTTACATTAATACTATTTAGGTCAGAAATAATTGAAATGCTGGTAAAATCGATCCTATAATCATGTAACGAAAACCTCTGAGACTCTGAAAATGCACCTGAGAGCATCTATTTTCAAAACATTTTCCAGGGGGGCCGTGCCCCCGGACCCCCCTAGTTTCGCGTCGCACCATTGGCGCTCAATCGTCTGTTTATCATCATGCCAGAATTTAGGGCTTAATTTTTTTCTGGGGAAAACACTGCAAGTACCTATGATTTGTGGTTGCTGAGAAAAAAGGTGTTTCGGACAGACGGCGATACGGACAGAGATAAACCAGTATAAACTATTGTGATAGAGTGAATCTCTCACTCATTTTCTTTTTTAAAAACGATATCATTAAAATCCATACAATTCTGTTTTTTTTTTTTTGTTTGTTTTGTTAAATACATGCCGTGTGGTAGCTAGTTTGAGGTTAGCATATGGAGTTAAGACACAAAATGGTGGAAAAACGTCAACTCCATCATCGTCCATTCTGTTAACCGATTGCCCAGTTTAACGACAACGGAGCTGACAATGACCATGGATGCAAACGGCGCGCCTTTTGGCGGATGCCACCTTTTTCACGGCTGTCTGGGGGACTTGTGTGAATCGCGTAGATCTGATGAGGTTTTTTTTTTGGGGGGGGGGGGGGGGGGTTGGAGTGTCTGATTACAATTTCATCAAAGTAAATTCTGTATTAAAATTACTAAATAAGCAAATGCCGTTACAGTCCACGAAACATAGGAAGTATAAGAAAACAGTAAATCAGAAAGCTGCACACGTAAAGCCAATTATGTAACTTGTTGGACTGATGGAAATCCTTGCGCGTGCAGTGAACTGCAGCCAGCAGCAGATAATGGCACGCAGCCAATTGTTACGCAATTACGCAAGTTACGTAATTGGTTTTACATGCGCAGCTTTCTGATTTACTGTTTTCTTCTCATACTTATACTTCCTATGTTTCATGGACTGTAACGGCATTTGCTTATTTAGTAATTTTAATACAGAATGTACTTTGATGAAATTATAATCAGACACTCCAATGCCCCCCCCCCCCAAAAAAAAACTCACCGGATCTGCACGATTCACACAAGTCCCCCAGACAGCCGTGAAAAAGGCGGCATCCGCCAAAAGGCGCGCCGTTTGCATCCATGAATGACCAACAGAGTCAACACCCGAAACGTACTCGCAAATTATAGAAATGGGCCGTGTATGACTAAAAGCAACTTCTAATGCACTTCACTCCAAATGTAACTCACAAAGCAACAGTACTCGGCTTGTGTGATGTAACAACTTGAAACGATCTAACGACGTTTATTCTTATTACATTACCAATTGTGAAAGTTCGCGTTAGTTTGGCATGAACACCTGGAGACCATAACTGTGGGAAGAAAATGCTGGACCCTGTGCAAACGATGGGGGAACGACACCTTTGTTACGCTGCAATTTGACCATTTTTTGTATTTGGACTTGACGGAAAACACTGTAACCCCTATAAATCACAGTTCTAACTAAAAATCTTTCCCACAGTGCACTGCAGGCCACACCTCTGTAGCTCCTCTGGCGAAGTCGATCCATTTGATCTGAGCGTGCTCGGCAAAGATACCGTGGAAATCCTCTCGAGAAACGTTATCCAGCTCACCGGAAAACTTCAGCACACAGCCTCTCTGCTCTTCCAGAGATTTCTGGAAACACAAAGTCATTAAAGAGGGAGCCGTTCTGACACGTCGGCAGTTTATCAGCCTCATTTACAACAAATCATGACAGGAGAAGTGTAAAGACAGACAGGATTGTTCTGTGCAGACCGTAAACCGAGTCCTGGGACGAGCACAGGACAGTGTTTATGATTACAGCAACAGTGAAGCAATGGGGAGACTTGGGCATAAACTTTACATCGTGTGCGCGCTTTTGAGTAATAAACTCACCATCTCCTCCTTCTCAGCCTGCTTCTGCTTCTCCTCTTTTTCACTGAAAATCAAAAAATTGATCATTTCTTTCAGAGAAACAAGGGACGTTAAAATTCCACACAAGTAACCACATTCAGCATGGGACCGTGAAACGGGCGTGGCTAGATCACATGGTCAGAGATGTTATAACAGAGGAGACAAACCACTTTCTATGGGAAAAGCCTGGAACACCAAAAACGGCGCTTGTATGCACATGTCCCGCCCCTCTCCCCAAAAAGCCAATAATGTCCTTTATTGAAGCATTTCACATGACCTGTGGATTTGTTTATCCAGCCAGGCTGTGTGTTTGCCAGCGACTGGCACAAGCCCAATTCAGATAAACTTGTAGAAGTTCCATTGAAAAGAACAATGCCAGAGACCTGTAGCGCTTTTGGATGTAATAACAGACGTGGAGATCAGCCTGGTTTAACTTTTCACCGCTTCCCGGTGAACCCAGAAAGACGAGAAAAATGGCGAGCTGGAGTTAAACAGGGGAAAAAAAAAAAAAAAACATGCCCGTGTGTGTGGAGAACATTTTATAAAATCAGGTTAGCACTGAAAGCTCTGTGCAGCGTTAAAAATGGAGATCTTGGATGTGGGCTTTAGATGTGATGTATTTTATTAGATCTAATGCTTGGTGAGCCTAGCAGCATGTTTGTTATGTACTGATAATGTAGAAGAGGCTAAACACCATAAATATGCTAGATCTAGGCCCTGGCTTGTTTATTACTATTAGAAGTCCACGTTTCAGCTAAAGTAAGGTATTTCTTTAATCGGGAATTTCACATAACATTGACACGAAACCTGCCTCGAAATATCAGTAGGCATCTGGACTTTTGTCTACCTTCAGCATCTCCGGTGTATTTAGAAATCCAAAAATACTAAATAGTTCAGGATGTTGTCGTGTCCCAAATCCAGTAGCTGGTTTGCTGAACACTTTTCAAGTGGAAAAAATACATTTGTGGGTAAATTAAGAAGCCGCCACCTTTATTTTTGTCACATGTCCACTCAAGCTAATAGTAGCAGTCGCTAATAGCTCTACTAGTGCAGCCAGTGAAATCGCTCGGAAAAGAATGAAATGATGGACTACTATCAGTTGAATTGTTACTGCAGCTATAAGTTGTGTAATGATGTACCATTTCGAGCTCTCTCCCAAACTTCGTATTTCATGAATACAGATAATCCATACAAACACGAGGCGTGTTGGTGTTCGTTTATCCGTTTCAAACCACGTGACCACAGCACTCCGATGGAACCGAGGCGGTTTACTGAGAAAAGAGATCAGAGTCCAGTCTTCTTTAATTCTATTTACTCAAGACCAGGGCTTGTGAAGTCACAGCTTAAATTAACTTGCCCTTTCCCCTTCAGTGATCTGGCTCGCCCACAGCGTCACTTTTACAGTCTGGCCTCTGCTTCAAAGCAATCAAGTCCCTTCTGTGACTGATGATGCGATTACGATAGATATCATCCACCTAGATACTGGGGAGTCATTTTGGGCGGCATGGTGGTGTAGTGAGGCGACAGCGCTAACCACAGCAAGAAGGTTCTGGGTTCGAGCCAGCGGCTGACGGGGGCCTTTCTGTGTGGAGTTTGCATGTTGTCTGCATGGGTTTCCTCCGGGTGCTCCGGTTTCCCCCACAGTCCAAAGACATGCAGTTAGGTTAACGTGGGGCGGCCTTGGGCTCAAGTGCCCTTGAGCAAGGTACCTGACCCCTGACTGCTCCCCGGGTGCTCTGGTGTGGCTGCCCACTGCTCTGGGTGTGCACGCACGTGTGTTCACTGCTTCAGATGGGTTAAATGCAGAGAATGAATCTCACTGTGCTTGAAGCGTGCATGTGACAAAGGTTTCTCTTTCTGGTTAAGAGTACGCTATGTGCATTTTGGTTGTGGCGTAGCTCCGGACGTCGGTTTCCTTGAGGTTTTGGTCTGCTATGAGTGATGCCTGTGCGCCTCGCTATGGACCGCAGTGAGCTCGTTGCTCTTTTTAGCATCAGGATTGTCCAGCGCTCTGTGCGACGGTGCTTCTGTGCCTGCTTTGTGGATCCATGGCATGGCGTTCTGGGTGGCGTTGCCTGGCAGCTGTGTGATTTATCTTCATGCGCCTTTTAGTGCAGGGATCCCAGCAGTAATTGAAAAAAATAGAGGAATGTAAGAAACTATCACCGGGCGGCACGGTGGTGTAGGCTAGTGGTTAGCGCTGTCGCCTCACAGCAAGAAGGTCCGGGTTCGAGCCCCGTGGCCGGCGAGGGCCTTTCTGTGTGGAGTTTGCATGTTCTCCCCGTGTCCGCGTGGGTTTCCTCCGGGTGCTCCGGTTTCCCCCACAGTCCAAAGACATGCAGGTTAGGTTAACTGGTGACTCTAAATTGACCGTAGGTGTGAATGGTTGTCTGTGTCTATGTGTCAGCCCTGTGATGACCTGGCGACTTGTCCAGGGTGTACCCCGCCTTTCGCCCGTAGTCAGCTGGGATAGGCTCCAGCTTGCCTGCGACCCTGTAGAAGGATAAAGCGGCTAGAGATAATGAGATGAGAAGAAACTATCAGCAGGGGTCAAGGGGGCTGCAAGCCCCCTGAAGCTGTTGAGATTTTAACATTTAAAGATGCTATAGAACACATTTTTTACATAGATTTAACATAGAAAAGCAACAGAATTTAACCATAATGTGTATCTATTTGATGCCACATTTTGTAATCAATGACATAAGTGGCAAAAAAAAAATTAGATGAAAATGTAGCTTTGAAGAATATACTTGCCTAAATATTCCACTGATTTTGTTATAACAATAGTATCCATAGGTCATCTCATTTGTTTATTTTTTTGTTTCAAGTTAATGTCAAAACTAGTCTAATATAAGCCACATTCATTTTTCAAAAAATCATGAATATGAGCAGAAATCAATGATTCAGTAATATTAGATATATACATTCACGTGCACACATAGGGCTTTAGGGGTGCTTGAGCCCCTGCCCTTTTTGCCTCGAATTAAATGTTGCCCTTTTAAAATAATAATAATAATCCTAATAATAAATAATACAGTCCTGTTAGAAGTTTAAAACAACGGCGGTACAAAAACTCCACGGCAATCTCCCAATGTTCTTGTAATCCGGGGTGGTTGTGCGCGCCGAGCTGCCGCTTCTCTGTCCATTGCTGCTCGGCTCGAGCGCGGCCAGAGAGAGAGAGAGAGAGAGGGCGCGCGGACAGAGAGAGAGAGAGAGAGAGAAAAAGAGAGAGAGGACAGAGAGAGCGAGCGCGCGTGCAGACAGAGAGAGAGAGAACACTTTTGGAAAGGACCGGGAAAAAAAAAAAATCATGCACTTGCTGCCCTTTTTCTGACTTTGAGCCCCTGCCCCTCTATAATCCTGTGCACAGCCCTGCTCCCGAATGTCAACAAGAACAAACGAAGCCGACGAAAACATCGCTAAACAAGCAAACCAAATCAGAACGTATTCTGCTGGTCATTTTACTTAAACATATTTTTAATGGATATACAAGAGATTAAAAAAAAAAAAAAACACTTTCGCTAGAAAATAGCGGAATTCCGCTAAATAGCGGACGTCTGGGATCTCCGTTTAGTGGGACTGTGGGTAGCTACGCCATTGGAATTACATCCTGACCCTCTTTTGGTGTACTCTCCCCCCCCTTCCCTAATTGTAACACGACCTTGGGCGTGAGAATGGCGCTATATAAATTGAACTAATTATTATATCTACCGCGACGGCTACTGAACGACAGCAGGAGATGAATCCAGCTCTCTAACGTGTTCCTAATATACAGTGTTGTGTTGTGTTGTGGAGTCTCACCTCCTGGCTTTGGCCTTGGCTTCAGCGCGACCCTGCTTCCTCTCCTCTGCTTTCTTCGCAAAGTAGTCATCTCTAGGCAAAAAGAGGTCAAAGGTTAAACACCCCCCTCTGCTAAAGACACACGCTCATTCAGTAATGAACGCATAATTAAAAACAGAGAAGGATATCGAAACTATTTCTCCAGAATACAGAATTAAAGCCATCAGATAAATCTGTATGCAACAAATAAAAGACAAACGGTTATTCAGAAATAAGCCTGATGTACTCAATGTGCCTCGTAAACCATCTTAGCTAAGCTTAGCCAATTACATTAATTAGCTGAATTAACATGACTAAAGAAAGATGGTTCAGATTTATCTGAAGGACTCTGAATAGAGATTTGGATAAAACCAATGTATTGAGACTGTACATGTTTTGCTTTCAGGTCACGGAGATTTATCCGGGTCACAGCACCAGTACAGCTCGCTTTTCGGCGTTAAGTAAACATCCTGTCATAGTGACAGCACAAAGAACCGCTGACTAAGCCATGTGTCCTCACACTGCATGCACTGAGGCACAAAGCAACACAATCAGGACATACTTGACCAGAACAATCATGTCATTTCCTTTGAACTGTTTGACATCGTCTCTTGCGACGAAGGCCTTTGCTGCGTCCTCCGACTCCAAGACTGCAAAGATGGAGCCCTGCAAAGAGAATTAAAATACATTTTAAAAAAAAACCCACACTTTCTCCACCAAAGTCAGAAATCACTCAACGTTTCACTTTCAAAAAGCTGAAACAAATCAGTCACATGCATGAGTTTCCTAATGCTCTGCATTAAAGTCACAACTACTGCGGATGAATATTAGAAACTGTACTTCTGGCTCTGGGAACAATTTTCCATTCAAAGTCAAATCCCTCTGCATCGACACACAATATAGAGACAGAGCAATACATACATCTTTATCACTTCAAGCTATTTATTCTAAATGTGTAGCTTAAGCATTTGATTTTGTTGTAATTCATCAGGACAAATAAGGAATAAAAATTAAAAATGGGGATTTGATTAAAACGTACTTTTCAAGGAATGTTAGGCTCAGCCATAACATTGAAACCAGTGACAAGTGAAGAAGTAAATAACATTGATTATCTCATTACAGTGTCACCTGTCAAGCGGTGGGATAGATTAGTATTAGTCAGCAAGAGAACAGTCAGTTCTTGAAGTTGATGTGTTGGAAGCAGGAAAAATAAGCAAATGTAAAGATCTGAGCGACTTTGAGGAGGGCCAAATTGTGATGGCGAGATGACTGGGTCTGAGCATCTCCAAAATGACACATCTTATGGGGTGTTCCCGGTATGCAGTGGTTAGTACCGAACAAAAGTGGTCCAAGGATCTAAAAGGACAACTGGTGAACCAGCGACAGGGTCATGGGTGTCAAAGACTCATTGATTCGCATGGGGCACGAAGGCTAGCCCATATGGTCCAATCCCACAGAAGAGCTACTGTAGGACAAACTGCTGAAAACAAAGATGTCAGCAGTTTGTACTACAGGAGCTCTTCTGTTCTTCTGGATTGGACCACATAGGCTAGCCTTCGTGCCCCGTGCAAATCAATGAGCCTTGGACACCCATGGCCCCATCACCAGTTCACCGGTTGTCCTTCGGATCCTTGGACCACTTTTTGTTCATGTCTTATTGAAATGCCAGGCAAATAAATTACTCACTCAGTATGCTCTTATGGCAACAAAACGGTAGCATCGACAACAATAAGACCCGAATGTTACCAGTTCCAGATTGACATGGGTAGCTTGTACATCTGGGAAGGCTTCATTAATGCTGAATAATATATACACGTTTCAGAGCAATATGCTGCCATCCAGACAAAATCTTTTTCAGGGAAGGCCTTCCTTCTTTCAGTAAGACAATGCCAAACTGCTTTCTGCACATACTACAGAGCCATGCAGTTTTAATAAGAGTGCAGGTGCTAAACTGGCCTGCTGCAGTCCAGACCTGTCTCCTATTTAAAACATTTACCGCATCATGAAGTGCAAAATATGACAAAGGAGACCCCAAACTGTTGAGCAAATGAAATTGTATATCAGGCAAGAATGGGACAACACTTCTCTTTCAAAACTACAGCAACTGGTTTCCTCAGTTCCCAAACGTTTACAGAGTGTTGTTAAAAGTACAGGTGACAAGGACCTCACCCTGCTGAATAGTCTAAACAACTTCTTTGGACGGTTTGAAGCTGACAACAGCATGCCTGCACAGAAGACACCACCCCTTCCGGATGACCAGGTGCTGTCCCTGTCTCCAGCCAGTGTGAGGAGATCACTCTCCAGGATCAACACCCGCAAAGCTGTAGGACCTGACAACATTCCAGGTCGTGTGCTAAAGGACTGTGCAGAGGAACTCACAGATGTCCTCACAGACATCTTAAACACCTCCCTGAGCCAAGCTGTTGTCCCCACCTGCTTCAAGAACACCACCATCATCCCTGTTCCAAAGAAGGCCTCTCCATCCTGCTTCGATGACTACTGCCCTGTGGCACTGACCCCCATCATTATGAAGTGCTTTGAGCGGTTAGTCATGCAGCACATCAAATCCATCCTCCCTCCCTCCATGGACCCGTACCAATTTGCATATCAGGCCAATCGGTCCACTGATGATGCAATCTCCACCGCTCTCCACTCAGCTCTCACTCACCCGGACACTAAGGACTCTTACATGCGGATGCTGTTCTTAGACTTTAGTTCAGCATTTAACACGATCATCCCCCAGCAGCTGATACAGAAACTGGACTGTCTAGGACTTAACACCTCCCTCTGCAACTGGTTGCTGGACTTCCTGACCAGAAGACCACAGGCAGTCTGGGTCGGCAGCAACACATCCAGCACCATCATACTGAACACAGGGGCCCCCCCCAAGGATGTGTGCCCAGCCCCCTTCTCTTCACCCTGCTGACCCACAACTGCACACCAACACACAACAGCAACCTCCTCATCAAGTTTGAGGATGACACGACTGTGGTGGGACTCATTAACAACAATGATGAGTCGTACTACAGGGACGAGGTGAGCCAACTGGCCACGTGGTGCAGAGACAAGCTCTCAATGTGAAGACGACGAAGGAGATGGTTGTCGACTTCCGGAGAGCCTCCACCCAGCATCCTCCACTGACCATCAACGGTGCCGCTGTGGAGAGAGTGAGCAGCACCAAGTTCCTGGGTGTGTACCTCACCGAGGATCTCTCCTGGAGCAGCAACACCGCATCGCTGGCCAGGAAAACTCAGCAGCGCCTCTACTTCCTCCGCAGACTGAAAAGAGCTAGAACACTAATCCCCATCATGCACACCTTCTACTGCGGAACCACCGAGAGCATCCTGACCAGCTGCATCACTGTGTGGTATGGCGGCTGTACTGCATCCTGCCGGAAGACCCCTGCAGCGCATAGTGAGAGCAGCTGAGAAGATCATTGGTGTCCCCCTACCCTCCCTTCAGGATATTTACAAGACACGCCTGGCCCGCAGAGCACTCAGCATTGCGGGCGACTCCACCCATCCCAGCCACCACTTCTTCAGCCTCCTGCCTTCTGGGAGGAGAATGAGAAGCCTCCAGGCAAGAACCAGCAGACTGAGAGACAGCTTCATCCACCAAGCCGTCAGGATGCTGAACTCCCTCCCAGGCCAGTACCCCCTCCCCTTAATATACAAACCAAATGTCACCAGCCACTTTAACGAAATTCAATTGCACTATATAAAAACCGTTTACAACACTGTTTACACTTTATACAACCCCGATTCCAAAAAAGTTGGGACAAAGTACAAATTGTAAATAAAAACGGAATTTACAAATCTCAAAAGCTGACATTGTATTCACAATAGAACATAGACAACATATCAAATGTCGAAAGTGAGACATTTTGAAATTTCATGCCAAATATTGGCTCATTTGAAGTTTCATGACAGCAACACATCTCAAAAAAGTTGGGACAGGGGCAATAAGAGGCTGGAAAAGTTAAAGGTACAAAAAAAGGAACAGCTGGAGGACCAAATTGCAACTCATTAGGTCAACTGGCAATAGGTCATTAACATGACTGGGTATAAAAAGAGCATCTTGGAGTGGCAGCAGCTCTCAGAAGTAAAGATGGGAAGAGGATCACCAATCCCCCTAATTCTGCACCGACAAATAGTGGAGCAATATCAGAAAGGAGTTCGACAGTGTAAAATTGCAAGACTTTGAACATATCATCTACAGTGCATAATATCATCAAAAGATTCAGAGAATCTGGAAGAATCTCTGTGCGTAAGGGTCAAGGCCGGAAAACCATACTGGGTGCCCGTGATCTTCGGGCCCTTAGACGGCACTGCATCACGTACAGGCATGCTTCTGTATTGGAAATCACAAAATGGGCTCAGGAATATTTCCAGAGAACATTATCTGTGAACACAATTCACCGTGCCATCCGCCGTTGCCAGCTAAAACTCTATAGTTCAAAGAAGCCATATCTAAACATGATCCAGAAGCGCAGACGTCTTCTCTGGGCCAAGGCTCATTTAAAATGGACTGTGGCAAAGTGGAAAACTGTTCTGTGGTCAGACGAATCAAAATTTGAAGTTCTTTATGGAAATCAGGGACGCCGTGTCATTCGGGCTAAAGAGGAGAAGGACGACCCAAGTTATCATCAGCACTCAGTTCAGAAGCCTGCATCTCTGATGGTATGGGGTTGCATTAGTGCGTGTGGCATGGGCAGCTTACACATCTGGAAAGACACCATCAATGCTGAAAGGTATATCCAGGTTCTAGAGCAACATATGCTCCCATCCAGACGACGTCTCTTTCAGGGAAGACCTTGCATTTTCCAACATGACAATGCCAAACCACATACTGCATCAATTACAGCATCATGGCTGCGTAGAAGAAGGGTCCGGGTACTGAACTGGCCAGCCTGCAGTCCAGATCTTTCACCCATAGAAAACATTTGGCGCATCATAAAACGGAAGATACGACAAAAAAGACCTAAGACAGTTGAGCAACTAGAATCCTACATTAGACAAGAATGGGTTAACATTCCTATCCCTAAACTTGAGCAACTTGTCTCCTCAGTCCCCAGACGTTTACAGACTGTTGTAAAGAGAAAAGGGGATGTCTCACAGTGGTAAACATGGCCTTGTCCCAACTTTGAGATGTGTTATCGTCATGAAATTTAAAATCACCTAATTTTTCTCTTTAAATGATACATTTTCTCAGTTTAAACATTTGATATGTCATCTATATTCTATTCTGAATAAAATAAGGAATTTTGAAACTTCCACATCATTGCATTCCGTTTTTATTTACAATTTGTACTTTGTCCCAGCTTTTTTGGAATTGGGGTTGTACATCTTTTATCTTTGATAGACTTCACTGCTATACTGTTTATACGGTCATATTTATACTTGCACTGTAAATTCTGCTCATACTGCCATATTTATACTGATAATTCTGTTTATAATGTGCTATATTGCCCTACTATACTGTCAGACTGCTGTTCCGTTTACATTGTTCATTCTGTTTATATTGTCATTCGTCACATTTAAATTTATACCGTTAATTCTGTTCACACTGCCACATTTATACTTTCTGGATTGCCACTGTCTTTTCTTGGATAGCTTTAGCTTGTGTGTAAAATTTTATATATATTTCACGTTTATTACTGTTTGCACCGCGGATAAGACGGAAACGCAATTTCAATTCTCTGTATGTCCTGCACATATGGCATTATTGACAATAAAGTTGACTTGAACTTGATGGAACACAGTGGGAAACGCCCCTGTCCCAACTTTTTTGCAATTGGGGGTTGTACAACACCCCGTTCTACACGGAGTCACAATAACACTACCACTGCAGTGTGGAATAATGATACGGGTAGTCACATTACTCGAGGTTTTTCATAAGGGAGGGGGGAAGAGAAAGGGGGGAAAAACAATAACAAAAAAAACATGCAGTAGTCTTACTTTGAAAGTTTTCTGTGGACCTTTCCTCATGTGAATGTTCTCCACGTGTCCTTTATCAGCGAGCCAGTCTTTAATTTCATCCAGCGTCGTGTTCAAAGGAAAGCCTTTCTGTGGGATAATGATTCTCCGTTAGTGTAAACCCCAGGACAGTGTGTGTAGAGTACAAACCGATGATAAAAAGTGGTACGTTTTCTAATTCATGCTTGTATTTAGCAGAACTGGGGGGGATTAGACTGCATCAGCGAGTGCGTCTGGTTAAATCTCTTATCCAGGGTGTGTACTGGTAATGCCAACTTCACTAGAATACCGTACTTTCAATGCCAAAATTAAACAGTATTAACAGTGGCTTGCCTTTGTTTCAGCAGTAACACCAACACCTTATACAAATTTTTTTTTTTAAGATGTACAACATTTATAATGCATGGATGCAAACGGCGCGCCTTTTTCACGGCTGTCTGGGGGACTTGTGTGAATCGTGCAGATCCGATGACTTTTTTTTTGGGGGGGGGGGGGGGGGGGGCATTGGAGTGTCCGATTATAATTTCATCAAAGTAAATTCTGTAATAAAATTACTAAATGAGCAAATGCCATTACAGTCCATGAAACATAGGAAGTATAAGTATGAGAAGAAAACAGTAAATCAGAAAGCTGCACACGTAAAGCCAATTGGCTGCGCGCCATTATCTGCTGCTGGCTGCACTTCACTGCATGCGCAAGGATTTCCATCAGTCCAACGCAAGTTACGTAATTGGTTTTACGTGCGCAGCTTTCTGATTTGCTGTTTTCTTCTCATACTTGTACTTAGGGGTCGACTGATAATCGGCCTGGCCGATATTCTGCATTTTTAGGGTTATCGGTATCGGCCATAATTTCCACTGATAACATGCCTTTTTGCAGCCATTTCGTTCCTAACGCGACCGTCACTGCACGTCCTTTCCTGCACTCGCCTCTCTGAGTTCAAGAACACGGTCCCGCCCACCACAACATCTGATTTGTTTGGCACAAGAGATATAGCCAATCGACACGTGTAGCTAAACGCTGTGAACTGTTTCAAGGTGGCCGTACGGGCACTCGGGCAGAAGCGGCACAAGGGATACAGCCAATCAACACGCGTAGCTAACCGCTGTGAACCGTTTCAAGGTGGCCGTACGGGCACTCAGGCAGAAGCAGATCCCACTTCAAGGTAAGGACACGCTGCTTTTGCCGCAATAAGTCACAAACGCACAAGTTGCAAAAGCACAACATCATTATATGTTTACATTCTTCATCTACTACTCGTTAAAATTGTCCATTTGCATCTGTGTAGCCAGGCAAACTTGGCTTACGGAAGGAAGCACTTGAATTAGCCTACAACCAACTGGTCTCGCTGAAACTACATGTAATGTTGTCCATAGTAAGCAGTCCCCAGCATAACGTAGGCTGCAGTCATTTTTAAATCCCCGTCTGGAAACGTTGTGAATGTGTCAGTAGCTCTACTCGAACAGTAGAATGACAGCCATACAGAGAGGCGGTCAAGGGAAGACGAAATAAAACGTAGTGTTTGTGTTCTGTAGGCTAGCGCAAGCCTACTGGCTATTTGTTATGGTGATGAGTAAACTTCATGACGTGACTCGTGCTCAAAAAGCGCATTGCACTTGTATATGTTAGGGAACTTTATAAAGCGCTATTTGAACATTTAAACAAGCCAGGTGTGATATGGTGCTTAGTTAGAATAAAATGAGAAATAAATGTTTGACTTTATTGTACAAATGCTGCTGGCATCTCCCTGCACAAAATTTCATGTTCAATTTTATAATTAAACATACATTTCATGGATATGAAGGTCTGTGTCAGTGTGTGCTATGTTTAATTTCATGTGAATTTTTACATTAATTTTAAATGTTTTAGTTTATCGGTTATCGGCATCCCAATTCCATAATAATCGGTATCGGCCCTGAAAAAAATATATCGGTCGATCCCTACTTATACTTCCTATGTTTCATGGGCTGTAACGGCATTCGCTTATTTAGTAATTTTAATACAGAATTTACTTTGATGAAATTATAATCAGACACTCCAATGCCCCCCCCCAAAAAAACCTCATCGGATCTGCACGATTCACACAAGTCCCCCAGACAGCCGTGAAAAAGGCGGCATCTGCCAAAAGGCGTGCCGTTTGCATCCGTGATAATGTTTCAATGTTCAATACATTTGTTATATTGGTGCCATGACCCGGGTAAATCTCGGTGGCCGAAAAGCAGTGGACAGAAATCTAGTGATAGAACTGACGATAACTAAAGGCCATGTAAACAGTGAAATATTAACTCAATAGTTCTTCAAACACCAACACAGATGTGTCAAATACATTTGCATGGCATAAGATTTGGGGGGGAGGGGTCAGTCCATCAGTCCCAGTGTAGGAGGTATGGCCATGGTATCACAAGTCACTCACCATGTATACAGATTTGTGTTTGAGGGCATCTTTGTACTCTTCGTTGTACTCGGGCAGAGGTTTGCTCGGGCTCCGTCTGATCTTGGTTCGATCCTCGCTGACCTCCAACAGCCCCGTTTTTGATTTCTGAAGAGACTCGACAATAACTGCAGCGTCCAAGGTCAAACTTTTTAGCCTGTGGAGACAAACACATGTGAAAATGACGTTGCCAGGGACTCCGTAAGCTGAATAGGAGGCAAAGAACTCTGCCTACTCTTTAAACTAAACATTAGGACAGGACGTAAATTCTCAAGATAATAAATATACGTATCGTGCCATGGGAATTTAGTACCAGAGGCTCCGTTTACAGAATGCGTAGAAACAGCGTTGAAAAGCGTGCGATATTTTGCACTGTTTTCACTGGCTGATCCAGTAACTATCAACAAATAAATCACCTCAATAGCACCCCCTAGAGGATACATTTAACATCATCCATGACTGGGACAAATACAGATCTTCCTTCTGCCATAAAAATCAGCAAATGACGTTTTGATTTGGAGTGAAAGCGAGTTGATCGTGTGAACTGGAAACGAATGACAGCGTCCATTCATTGTCCATGTCCTGATTGGTTCGGAGTCCTGGTCTCCATTAGCCTGGGCCCGCCCATCCTAAGTGTGACGCAACACGAGGACCTGTTGCGAACTTAGTCTGGCAAGGCAAGCCATCTACAGCTTTTCCAAGCTCCCGAAAAATCGGGAGCCAATCAACTTTGAGCATCTCCAACGGCCCTGGGTAGAGGCGTGTTCAAGGCACTGACGTAGTAGAACTGCGACCGGAAGCCATAGATTGTTTACAGAATCTATGCCGGAAGTGCTTCATTCACGAATGCTGTATTGAAAGCATTCAACGGGAAGTTCTCATTGAAAACGGAGCAAAGAGCAGCCCTGGAGGTATTTATTGAAAGGAAGGACGTTTTCGCCTTGCTCCCGACCGGCTTCGGTAAGAGTTTAATAATAGGATGTCTATGGTTTAATCTACCAGTTAGCCCCGTCGCGTCACATACATCAGAGGAAAGAGTGATGTGATTGGTTTAAGCTTCGTCACAGCCTTTCCTGGCTTCGACCAGTAGCAAACTGAGGCATTTCAGGGAGGCGGGTCAACCACGGGCTCTGGGAAACGGTTGGGCTTAATAGCTTTGCCAGACCAAATGCTCGCAGAGCTTTGAAGTCGCGTTAGCCAGACTAGGTCTCCATGTTTAACACTGCATGTTCAGAGGTTAGAAAGAATAAACACATATTTTATGACCATCTTGGACCAACAACAGTTCTAGCTTTGTTGGAAACACGTTGTCCAGGTTAAAAAGTTGGTCCCGTGTTAGAAACAGAATATCGGCGACGAATATTCGGACATCATTGGGACAGAGCCAAAAATCAGTTTGGCATGGTGTTAATAAATCAATGAGGCCATCCTTAAAAAATCCGTTTCCTGTCCACCGGATGAGCAAAAAAAATTCAGTCGGGAGGGAGGGATTTTTTTTTTATTTTTTATATAAGGATAAGAAATCGCAATGCTGTGTTTGCGTTTCTTTCAGTACTTTATTACAAAAGCAGACACATTTAATAAAATATAACCGTTTAATCAACTGAAACTTGTACAAAAACTAAGTTAGCATTTTAAATGCTGACTGCAACATTTGCAAAACTTTTCCAAAGGTACTTAAAATGTCCGACACACGGACTTTTTGTAGTTCTAAATCGACCGTTAGTCCTAGTTCGGATGAAATTACACTATTAAAATGATCACTGAATGATTTGTTTTTCTGAATCTTTACTATTTTGTTGTTCGCTAGAATACCATTTTGCGATTTTACACTTAAGCAAATGTTTGAAAACTCTGGATCTCCTTCCTTCATGGTGGCTGCCACTTTTTTGTGCCGCACGGCGCATGTGCAGAGCTGATTCAGTTCAATATTCTGCGCGGAATGCAGGGCTTTCCACAAGCGCCAGCTGCCGGCCATACAGCCGACTACACAATTAAGTCCAGCCGGCTACTTTAATGACTATTATCTTTGTAGCCCACAGGCTCTAAATATTAATTTTCGATTTTAATAAAATTAAATGTTTATCTAACAGACTGACAATAATGTCAAACTGAACCGCACTCATTTAAGTTGTGATTCGCGCTGTTTGTACCAATAATAAGCACAAATTCCCCGCCGACTTCGTTGCTCAAGGGAGAGTAACTCATCCGCAGCCCCGACATGCGGTGTGCGTGCGCGCGCACTCGGTGGACGCAGTAGTGTGTCGGAGGCAACATCAGAGGGAACGGAAGCAGAGAGAACACTTATTTTGTCTCCGGTAAACCAGTCTTCTCTCGTTCAATTACATGCTGGCATCAAAAGACACCATTGGTTGTAAATGAAACCAAACTGAGTGGTTGGAGTGTATTTTCATACACAAATGGAGAAATGTTCGCTGAGTGTGTAATTGTGTAGCCGCCACTGCAGACCGTTGTTGTTGTTAATTCATAGCATGCTCAGCTGCGTGAATGTGTCATGCACCGAAAATAAGAGATTTACAAGCCAGGAACGCCTCATGATGCAATACGCAAGAAAAGAAAGATGATTTACTGCCATTTTACTTTGTATTTGAGTAAAGTGAATAAATAAATGGTCTGTGGAAAATACATTTAATCCTGGGAACTGCGTGCACAGGAGTTTATTTTGTGTTTACTCCCCCCGGCTGGCTACTTATTTGTCATGGCTGGCTAGTATGAGCCTTATGCCGCTTTTCCGCTACCAACGCGGCTGAGTTGGGCTGAGCCGTGCCGTGCTGAGTTGAGCTGAGTGGGGCTGTTGGAGTTGCATTTCGACTACAACCGCGCTGAACCGTGCTGGCTGGAAGTGGGTGAACACATTGGGTGGAGTTAGCGAAAGTGGGTGGACGTCACGTGATGTCGTTAGGCGGCGCAAACAGTGACATCAGTGATCTTTTAAGCGGTAGTCTCACGACCCGGATAGTAAACAATAAACATGGAGGACATGGAGTCGTTAGTGTTGCTGGTCTTGGTGCTGTGGCTTGTTGTCACCGACAACGCCAACAGATACTGGCAAGAGCGTATAGATGAGGCGAGGCGCATAAGGCTTCAGAAATTCTCGTAATTCGTAATTCTTCTTCTTCCGGGTTTACAGATCCCAGCGTGCTCGCGGGGCGTGTGTGGGCATGTGAGGACACTCCTCCTCACCAATCAGTGCACAGGGGAGTGTCTCCTCACGCCCCTAGCCCCACTCGGCTCGGTTTGGCTCACTTCAGCCCTACTCCAAAACCGTACGAGTTTTGGGTGCTGAGTAAGGCTGAAGCGAGCTGAGTCGTGCTGCTCTGAGGTAGTCGAAACGCGAGCCGTGTCGGGCTGAAGTGAGCTGAAAAAGGGTAGTGGAAAAGGGCCATTCGTGGAAAGCCCTGGGAATGCGGAAATGTCAAGTTCGATTTTAGATTTACGAACCTGAAAAAAAACGTCGAAAAACCGGCGTTAAAAAAATAAATAAATAAAATTCAACCGCACTCACCCGGCAGGTGGACCGGAAACAGAACATTTTTTAATAATGGCCTGAGGCATCAAATTAAATTATCTATAGCTGTTTTGTAAGTCCAGAGTAAAAGTGTGTAGTGTCATCCTGGTCCAAAAATACACTTTAGACCTCGCTGAAACATCATGGACATTTTGAAGGTTTTCTGCCTGGAAAACGGACCATTTTGGGTTGTGTGCACATGACTTCCTGTCAGATTTACAGTAACTTCCCCTGGTCCAATTTCACTTTGGTGTGCATCTCCTTCATACTAAGGCTTGGTAGTGTAATACAGCAGGTAGAACTCAAAATCCATAATCTGAGCATCGGGTAAGAAAATCTGGTGGACTGACACAGAGGATATTACACGGTTGTGCGAAGACTTGAAGTTTATCTTTGAGTGGCGAATGTATATTTCACGAGTGAGCGCAGCAAACAAGTGATATTTTTCAACACGAGAAGATAAACTTCGCCATCATGTAATGTTCTGTATACTATATGGACATCCACCAAAAAAAAAAAAAAGGTAAATCAAAAGAGTTTTAATTCTGAATCCGTTCACCATTTTGACAACACACGTCTAATCAGCAGGAAAACACTAGGAGTGACATCATCGGAGTGAACCATCAGGAATTATTATCCATACAGGACACTTTTTTTGATGGAATAAAAACGTGTTCTATTCCCTTCTAGCAGGTTTCATTCATTTGGTTTGAAAGCATGCGATATTGTTGCATATCGCTTATCCTACATGTATGACGCCACTCTACACAATGGAGAATGAGCGTTGAATACGGTTTACGATATTGCATGGTTGTCAAGACAACATGACGGCACACGTTGGAGCTGAAGTGACTATCCAATGAGAAAGTTTTCTGCTGCGCATGCGCAGAAGCATTTCTGTGTTTGCCGGGAAAGAGAAAGACGCGTTGAACACCCGAAAGGCTCCCAAAACTTCATTAGATATTCTTCAGCAGTGGTGAACCGTTATTATCAGAGTGGGGACTTGAGCTCAGCCAAAACTTAGTCAGACACCAAAAAAGCAACAATTAATTAATTAATTGTTAATACTGAAGTCTGAGTGAAAACTACTGTAGCGAGCGTGCAGTGTAGAAGAGGAGTCTGGAAACAGAAATCTTAGTTTCTCAGTTGTTAGCATAGACATATAAACACAGACGCCGCCTTCTGCGTAGAATCATACGTCATCCTCGCCGCCATATTGGATGTGGCAAAGTGGAGATTCTTCAACCGTCTCTGGTAATAGCGTCTAGACAGTAGCCGAGAATAAAGATGCCTCATTCATGTGCTGCGTTTAACTGTACCAACAGGTTTACCGTCCAAACGAGATCACATGGGATTACCTTTCACAGGTGAGACTGGAAAAATACTTTTCATTGTATTTGGTCATTATAACGTAATTTTACGAACAGATTTTTCTGACTTTGTGGCTAATATGAAGCCTCGCGCATAATAGCCGCTCGGTGAAACCTGTCTCCAAACAACGAAGTATTTCCTTCGTAACTACGCCGATTGTTGTTAGTTGCTTAGCTAACTTTTCACATACTATGTAGGTTTCCCAAAAATAAAGCCATGAAAAAGCAGTGGGAGACAGCTGTGCGGCAGGAAGGGTTTTTCTGCTACTCCGTCATCCACGCTCTGCAGTGAACACTTCAGAACAGAGGATTCTGACAGAACAGGTCAGACAGTCAGGATCAGAGGGGGAGCTGTTCCTTCAGTCTTCAGTTTCCCAGCTTATCTCCACCGGGGAGGTGTAGAGTTATAAGCAGTGAGAATTAGATAATACAGTGCCACACTATGATGAATGTTTTTGAACGTATGATGAATGTTTTTAACCAGCGCTCGAAACTAACGGTGTCCCGACGTCCCGGGGACCATAAAAAATGTCATCGGGACACAAAATTATCATATCTGGGACAATCCCGGGACAATGGAAAAAAAAAATAGATCTAGAAAAAAAGTTCTACATTAATATTATTTACAAAGCCGTAACACATACGTAGACATTCACCTAATTTGTCGATTTTAATTTTAAAACGTTAACAGCGAAAAATACATAGTAGCTACACTTTCGATGCACCTGCATCCGTAGGCTACAGAGCAGCGCATTCTGTTCTAGAATCTTCGGCCGGAGTCCGCATTATATGGACTTGGAATGGAATTGCTACCGCACACGCTGCACCGACTCTTGCCAGAACAAAAATGCTTAAAGTGGTTGAAGCGGACCGACCGCGGGGAAGAAACTGAAAGCCCAGACATAACGTCTCCGGGACCTTCAGGATCCAAAGTGTCATCGCCTGGTCTGCAGGCAACGCTAGCAACTGAATGAACTGAATGAACACTGTTAGACACGTTATAAAATACAACAGGAATGATGTGGATGATATTGACAGAAGATACCGTTCAACAGAATAAGTGAGTTTTCTTGGTGTCTTTCTAGTTCAGAAAGTTTAGTCAGTCAGCAGCACAACTAGGCTCGGACCTGCCACTATGCTGATGTTGCTAACATTTGCACCCACGTTTCGGCAGCGAAAGTTCATAAAAATGGATAACGGAAAGTTCATAAAAATGGATAACGGTAATGGATAACGGAAAGTTCATAAAAATGGATAATGGTAATGGTGAAAATTATAAGTTGGCCTTATAAGTGCCAACAGATATTCAAGGTATAAGTAGATGAAATGAACATAAAAGGGGTCTTATTTTCAACTAAAGTGTACTGCAGATGTAGGGAGTTGAAACATTTTCTGAATGAGCTAGTTGGCCCCTTTAAATAAACCGGTATCTATTCATACAGTGAGATCGCCAAAGTTTAATAAACCGAAAATGCAATAACTGTAATTTTGAAGTAGATGATGTATAGGACATGTGTCGCTTGTGTCTTGTGACTTATTGTAAAAATGATATAAAGGGTTCAAAATCGCATAGTTACAAATATAATAGTAACTTCATATGATAATATTAACCACTGGTTATTTCAGAGAGGAAAAAAATGGGGACACTATTGCTTCCATTCGGGACAATACAACACAGAATTCGGGACCACTGGGGGACACAAAGAAAAAAAGTTAATTTCGAGCCCTGTTTTTAACCTTTCTGAATGTGAAGGAATCAGTGATGTATTTTGTTTTGGTATGGCGTTAGAACCTGGCCAAACTCAGTTTGGCGGTCATTCAGCTCACTTTATTCAACGAGAGTAGGTCTGTGTGGTGACTCAATAAATAAAACAGTACATTTTTATTTTCATTCACCATTTCCAGTTTTTCCACTATTTCCATCATTTATCATATTCAGTCTTGTAGGTTGGTTATTGTGGCCTCAGGTTTTGGTAGCTTGCTACGGTATGCTGACTGATTAGCTTACCTGAGCTATCTATCGCGGATCTGTCGCTAGTTTGCAGTGTACAGGGTATTTCGCACACTATTTATAACCATCACATTAAAAGTTATATATGTTGTTTTGATGCCTGTTTGTTTCCCAAATATATACGTGTGTGTCTTAATGGGTGAATAAAAGGCATCGAGTTAAATATTATTGTAGAAAGGGGCTTTATGAAGTTCAGTCCATTTACTTGCATTGGTTTACGGGGAAGATTTGCCACATCAAATATGGCGGACACTCTGACGTATCCCACCAACGGGGCCACCAGCTCAATGCGGCGTCTATGTTTATATGTCTATGGTTGTTAGGCTGTGCTACTTGCTCTCGACAGCACTGGCTTGACTGCTTTAGCAGCATTTGTTAACACTACTGATGAACGCTACACCAGCTGGAAGGTGACTTCAGTGCTACGTTGACAGCACTGACTCATGGTTAAGCTCATGCTGGCGTTCAAGAATGTTGATATGTTCGGGCCTTCTCTTGCCCCTTTTCCACCAAAGCAGTTCCAGGCTGGTTCAGGGCCAGTGCTTACTTTGGAACCGGGTTTTCTGTTTCCACTGACAAAGAACTGGCTCTGGGGCCAGAAAAACCGGTTCCAGGCTAGCACCAACTCTCTGCTGGGCCAGAGGAAAGAACCGCTTACGTCAGCGGGGGGGGGGGGGGGGGGGGGGGGGGGGCGAGTTGTTAAGACCAACAACAATAACAAGACCGCGAAAGATCGCCATTTTTAAGCGATGAGAAGCCGCAGCTGTACAAACGCGAAGTCATCCATTATTATTATTATTGTTACTGCTGTTGCTGCTTCTTCCGTGTTGCTTTTGCTTTGATATTTGCGCCAAGGTTTATACAAACGTAGCGACGTAACTGACGTATACAGCGACATAACTGACGTGGCTTCCCTTAGCACCGCGAGCTATGGAAAAGCAAACTGGTTCTCAGCTGGCTCGCAAGTTGAACGAGTTGTGAACCAGCACCAGCACTGGCCCCGAACCAGCCCTGGAACTGATTTGGTGGAAAAGGGGTAACTGAAGGCCCTGCCAGTTCCCCTCTGTTTACAAGAGAAAAACATACCAACAGACAGTGCGTATGTATAATAATAATAATGGCTTTCGTGGTCTCTCAGATACATTCCATTCAACTACTCGTCTTCGACTTGTTCAATATCATGCTAGCTGAATGGAATATATCGGATATACCACTCAACGCCAGCCGATATTATTTAAATATAATCACAACTGCTTTTTTGTCCATCTAGTGTAATTTTCTGCACGGTTCTGAATCTCGTACCTGTTAAACTTGAGCATCGTCTCCAGAGTAACCCAGCCATCATCCAGCTGTATCTGCTCCTTTAGAAACTTGTCTCGAGGGAGATTGTGGTCTCCGAAATAATACTGAAAAGAAAACATAACGCCTGTATTCACATTTCAAACTCCACTGATTATAAACGAGCCAGAATCAGTGGTGTGTGCGTGTGTACACCTCACCTCTATCTGTTCAGCCACCTTCTTTTCCAGTGGAGACATTTCTTGTTCTTCAGCCATCGCTAACACGAGGGGAAAAAAAGGATTAATATTTAAATCAGGTCATATTTTAAGCAAGAACTCCAGTGATACAAATAAGAGAGAAAAGTGTTGATCTGGACAGTAGTGGCGGCGGTGGCGACTGCCCCCCCCTCCCCCCCAAGTTACGATGGGAGTCCTTTGACTATTTACAAGGAAGAAAAGGGGAGAGTAGTGTGAATAAACAGCCCACTGCGTGCCATTATTAAATCCTGCTGTGTCCCTTCATCCCGGCGGCATCCACAACATCTGAAAGAGCTTCCTGCACCTTGAAAAGGGTGTTGACATACCTTCGGTCTTCAAAGACCCAACAATGACCTAACTGTACACTGCTACATGTACATAAAGATATCTTTCAATGACGACAGAATGCGCTACTTTGGTTTCTTCAATGAAGCAAGGTACCAGGGCTCGACATTAACGCTTGTCCGGGACAAGTGATAACTTTATGTCAGACAAGTTCATTGTCTCAGTTACTTGCCCAATCAGACAAGTGCCAAAATACGCCGGTATCCGGGTTACATATCAAATGTATCAGTTTATTCACATGATTTCCGAAGCATCTCACTCGACATATTGTTTTGATGAATCGCCGGATGTTTCTATTCGGAAAGAGCGATGTGCGCATGCGCAATATTCCACTTGCGAAACCGGCCAATACCGCTTCGTGTATTTGAGCTGAAAAGTAAACGGTCGTTTATGATTGGGTTTAATCGTGTCACACACGTGGATTTGTTAACATTTCTGTTGGCGGGATCATTATTCAACTGCATATTTACGTTGAGTGTGTGGTCATTTCCAAATCTTTGGATCGTTGTTGATGGTGTTCGTTATATAGCCGAGCGTGTGTGGCGGGGAATGTGCGCCTGCATGCGTGTGGATTGACGGGGCGTGAGGTAGGAGTGGGGAAAGTTATCTATGAAATACCAAGCTGTCAAATGGCTGCTAATTAGGTTACCGGCTGTATTAATTAACTAATTAGTAATGGGAGTTTAGGGATTTGAAACATAGGGCTCTATAATTTAGATATAATTATGGATTATTTGAAATTATTATTTTTTTTGACCATTAAATACCATACAGGAGCCACACTGAATAATTAGACAACAACAATTAATCAGTGGAGGATATATATTCAAAGCTAATAACTTAAAAATGAAAATATATATAATTTTAATTTTCTGGTTTTCAATTTCTCATAAATAAATTAATGATTGATGGAGTCCAATTTTTTTCTGCAGTGAATAGATTTTTGTTATCAGTTGTTGTTGTTTGTTTCTCTTGTCCAAACTAGTGATATCTCATCAAGTCATAAATTTTATGATCATGTTAGTTTTTGTGATCTTTGTTACTGAACTGCAGAGTACTGATCTGTGTATATATATATATATATATATATATATATATATATATATATATATATATATATATATATATATACACACACACACTCACCGGCCACTTTATTAGGTACACCTGTCCAACTGCTCGTTAACACTTAATTTCTAATCAGCCAATCACATGGCGGCAACTCAGTGCATTTAGGCATGTAGACATGGTCAAGACAGTCTCCTGCAGTTCAAACCGAGCATCAGTATGGGGAAGAAAGGTGATTTGAGTGACTTTGAACGTGGCATGGTTGTTGGTGCCAGAAGGGCTGGTCTGAGTATTTCAGAAACTGCTGATCTACTGGGATTTTCACGCACAACCATCTCTAGGGTTTACAGAGAATGGTCCGAAAAAGAAAAAATATCCAGTGAGCGGCAGTTCTGTGGGCGGAAATGCCTTGTTGATGCCAGAGGAGAATGGCCAGACTGGTTCGAGCTGATAGAAAGGCAACAGTGACTCAAATAACCACCCGTTACAACCAAGGTAGGCAGAAGAGCATCTCTGAACGCACAGTACGTCGAACTTTGAGGCAGATGGGCTACAGCAGCAGAAGACCACGCCGGGTGCCACTCCTTTCAGCTAAGAACAGGAAACTGAGGCTACAATTTGCACAAGCTCATCGAAATTGGACAATAGAAGATTGGAAAAACGTTGCCTGGTCTGATGAGTCTCGATTTCTGCTGCGACATTCAAATGGTAGGGTCAGAATTTGGCGTCAACAACATGAAAGCATGGATCCATCCTGCCTTGTATCAACGGTTCAGGCTGGTGGTGGTGGTGGTGTAATGGTGTGGGGAATATTTTCTTGGCACTCTTTGGGCCCCTTGGTACCAATTGAGCATCGTTGCAACGCCACAGCCTACCTGAGTATTGTTGCTGACCATGTCCATCCCTTTATGACCACAATGTACCCAACTTCTGATGGCTACTTTCAGCAGGATAATGCGCCATGTCATAAAGCTGGAATCATCTCAGACTGGTTTCTTGAACATGACAATGAGTTCACTGTACTCAAATGGCCTCCACAGTCACCAGATCTCAATCCAATAGAGCATCTTTGGGATGTGGTGGAACGGGAGATTCGCATCATGGATGTGCAGCCGACAAATCTGCGCCAACTGTGTGATGCCATCATGTCAATATGGACCAAACTCTCTGAGGAATGCTTCCAGCACCTTGTTGAATCTATGCCACGAAGAATTGAGGCAGTTCTGAAGGCAAAAGGGGGTCCAACCCATTACTAGCATGGTGTACCTAATAAAGTGGCCGGTGAGTGTGTGTGTGTATATATAAATTATCTAATATCTCCTTCTCACCCCCGGCGGGGGGGGTGGTATCCATGTCATCCTCAAGCTCGGGTCCTCTACCAGAGGCCTGGGAGTTTGAGGGTTCTGCGCAGTATCTTCGATGTTCCTAGGACTGCGCTCTTCTGGACTGAGGCTTCAGATGTTGTTCCTGGGATTTGCTGGAGCCACTCTCCCAGTTTGGGGGTTACTGCCCCAAGTGCCCCCACTACCACGGGGACCACGCAACCCTTGACCTTCCACATCCGTTCCAGCTGCTCTTTCAACCCTTGATACTTCTCAAGTTTCTCATGTTCCTTCTTCCTGATGTTGGCGTCAGCTGGGATCGCCACATCTATCACCACCACCCTCTTCTGCTCTTTGTCCACCACCACTATGTCCGGTTGGTTAGCCAGGATCTGTTTGTCAGTCTGGAAGCTGAAGTCCCACAGAACCTTGGCCCTGTTGTTCTCAGCCACCTTCTGTGGTATGGCCCATTGGGACTTGGGTATTTCTATTCCATACTGGTTGCAGATGTTCCTGTATACTATCCCAGCCACTTGGTTGTGCCTCTCCATGTACGCTGATCCAGCTAGCATCTTACACCCTGCTACTATGTGCTGGACTGTTTCAGGGGCTTCTTTGCACAGTCTGCATCTTGGGTCTGATCTACTCTGGTAGATCCTGGCCTCTATGGCTCTTGTGCTTATGGCCTGTTCTTGTGCTGCCATGATTAGTGCCTCTGTGCTGTCTGTCAGTCCTGCATTATCCAGCCACTGGTAGGATTTCTTGATATCAGCCACTTCCTCTATCTGACGGTGGTACATGCCATGTAGGGGTTTGTCTCTCCAGGTTGTCTGTTCCTCCTCCTCCTCTGCACTCTCATCAGGGTTCTGCTGCCTGAGACATTCACTTAGCAGTTCATCCTTTGGGGCCATCTTTCTGATGTATTCTTGGATTTTCGATGTTTCATCCTGGACCGTGGTCTTGACGCTCACTAGCCCTCGGCCTCCCTCTTTCCGCTTAGTGTATAGTCTCAGGGTGCTGGACTTGGGGTGGAACCCTCCATGCATGGTGAGAAGCTTTCTAGTCTTGATATCTGTGGCTTCTATCTCCTCCTTTGGCCAGTTTATGATACCAGCGGGGTATCTGATGACTGGTAGTGCGTACATGTTGATGGCTCGGACCTTGTTTTTACCATTCAGCTGACTTTTCAGGACCTGCCTAACTCTCTGGAGGTATTTGGCTGTGGTTGACTTCCTTGTGGCCTCTTCATGGTTTCCATTAGCCTGTGGGATGCCAAGGTACTTGTAGCTGTCTTGGATATCACCTATGTTGCCCTCTGGTAGGTCAATCCCTTCAGTCCGGATCATCTTGCCTCTCTTTGAGACCATCCGGCCACACTTGTCCAATCCGAATGACATCCCTATGTCATCACTGTAGATCCGGGTGGTGTGGATCAGCGAGTCTATTTCTCGCTCATTCCTGGCATACAGCTTGATGTCATCCATGTAGAGCAGGTGGCTGATTGTTGCCCCACTACGGAATCGGTACCCGTAGCCGCTCTTCGTGATGATCTGACTGAGGGGGTTCAGGCCTATGCAGAACAGCAGTGGTGATAGCGCATCTCCTTGGTATATGCCGCACTTTATGTTGACTTGGGCAGTGGGTTTTGAGTTGGCCTCTAGGGTTGTCTTCCACATTTCCATTGAGTTCTGTATGAAGGTCCTTCACGATCTTCCTTCTCAGGTCAGTAGCTCTTGTGTTGAGGCTGTTAGCTGTTGGGGCTTGGTACCCAATCTCTGGTTGTGGGGATGATGACATCTCCCCGCTGACCTGTCTTCCTGGCTCCCCCTTGCCGTAGCATCGTTGTTGTATTTCATTAATCTCTAGTTGTGATAGCAGATTTCGATATATATATATATATATATATATATATATATATATATATATATATATATATATATATATATATATATAAACGGTTAGTGTTTCTGGATCTCATAAAATTTTAAGAACAAAATAACTATGTTCATAATTTCTACTCTATTGGAATATATTGCTTCTGAACTTCAGCAGAATAATTGGTGAATTATGGTATCAATCAGTCTGTTTTACTATATTTTTGAACTTTTGCCTCAGTATATCAAGTATTGATTACTTTTGATTCATAGATATTATGCATATGTTGTGAATTCGGAAACAAATACAGTAAAGATTGTTGGGTTACAAATAGTTTATTTCTGGGTTTTTTTTTTTCTCAAATATTTCTTCGGACAAGTCAACTTCACATTCGGACGAGTAAATTTCCTTTCAACTTGCCCGACAGGACAAGTGGTTTCAAAAGTTAACATAGAGCACTGGGTACATTTGAACGCTGTGTGTATTTACTCACACGTAAACACAGTAGGAAGTACCAAACCCATGGTCAGAGGGCATTTTCCTCTCAACGATACGAAGTAGAGGTAATTACATTATAGTATAATTGGTTCTGTTTCATATAGGAAAAAAAAAATAAATGTCCTCTAATAGAAACATTAAACTTGGCTTTACGCCACCAAAATTTGCCTCTCAAAATGCAGGAAATAGCGTTTTAGAGGGTTAAAAATTCCAAAATTTCCCAGAGGAAGCATGCTCCCGGAACCCCTCGATTTGGCACGCCTTTGGCATGTCACCCCCCAACAATCCAAAACTTCCTGCCACCACCTCTGCTGGAGAAAATTCACCAAAGCAGCAAAAGGTCCTCGAGATTGGTGGACAGAGTACGACTACATTTGGAGGTTTTTTTTTTTAAACACCACAAATTATCATTACTATTATAACACTTTGTGAGATTACATTTATAATCCAATTCTCAACTCCACAACACAAACTAATTAACCGTGTGCTAACTGTGGTAACATTTAAAGCTAGTCGGCCTTTCGATTTCATAAAATCAGTGGAATTTAGTTCCCTCTGAAATTTAGTCATTGTGATACATGTTTATTTCTGAAATATCTCAAAATATCAGGCCATTCTGTGGCTGGGAAGTTATTTAATTTGAGGGCATTCCCGAGCAAATAATGTGCATGAAATTGCTCGCTTCGTGCAGTCAAGCAGACAGAGGAAGTCCGTGTGCGCATGCGCAGGTTTTACAGCAGCTGGCATCCACAGTGTCACATTACTGCCATCTACAGGTTTACCTTTGACCGTGCACTAACAGTTCCATTGTTGTCACTAAACAAACAGCTGATCACACCTAGGTGCTCACTGAGAACTGATATTTATTAGCTTGGACCTGCGTTTCCTTTCCTTCGTATATAACATAACGTCTTATTTTTTCGCGGCCCAAATCTTGCGCTCTGATTGGCTGGCGAGCGGGTCCGTATCCCACGATACAGACCCCGGTTACGGACCTCTGGTGACTCGCTCGTTCACAACAACAAACACAGAAGCATTTTTTGTCAACATTTATCTTTTTTTTTTATAAGATTTATTTACATCAAAAATCTTATAAATTTTTGCCAGCATTTCTCAGAAGAATTGCATTAATTTTACAGCATGGATAGTGATAACGACAGTGTTCACAGCGAAAACGAGTTTTACTACCCTGAGGAAGAAGAAATAAAAAAAACATTTCAGGAGAAAGCTAAAAACCTGTAATTTGCTAACACCGAGCAAAAACATGGCTGAATCCTGAATGACTCCTATTTGTATAAATAGGAGACTACATAGGTGGCAAAATGGAGTTTTTTTTTTTCCTGCCATGGAAGTGCACTTGTATACCAAGGAGGAACCATTTGCATTACAGCCGTGAATGAGGATTCAAAATGGCGGCTCGGTTTTCCCTTTCAGGTGCTCTCGTTTTCTGTTAGAATTTGGTAAAGAAAAAAATAAATATATTATATTATTTACCAGCTTAAGGTCGGTCCATACGGTGAAATACCATGACCTTGGCCCAGAGGGCCTCAGTCAGTACTTTCAAGACCCCGGTCACGGTATTTCATGATACGGACCTCCCGGCTGATAAATAGCACTTCTTCTCGCTTTCTTTCCGTTACTGTAGTCGGTCTTTCACGTTTCATTCGCACGCTCACGCCCTTCATTTTTCTCTCCTGTTTCAAATTTGTATCCCACAATGCCTTGCGTGAACGGGGAAAGCCCACCATGACACAGTATCTTGAATTGGGTCGTGGTGAAGCAGGAAAAAGGAGCGGAGAATTTAGGGCCACATGGCCCTAAATTAATTAATTGTTCTGGTTTTTTTTTAAACGAATAAAATTGAAAGTCTAATTTGAATTTGGTAGCTTTCAGTCACTAAACAAAAATAACCAGGTGTCAGGGAAAATTCTTTTTATGACTTACACTTGAAAAAATCTGAAAGGTAGTCTAGCTTTAAGCAGCTACATAATTTATTTTCACTTCAAGACAGGTTACCTCACAGAATTGATTAAGAAGCACAAAAGACTGGTCACAGCTAGTGATTTCTATTTAATATATTACACCCAAGAGAGTGAAAGGTGATTTCCACCAGCTGTTTTAAAAGAATAGAGTAAGAAGGAAATACTTTTTCCCCTTTTTGTGTAGAATTTGGTTTTATTTCTTCCCAATGTATGGACATAATTATAAAACTTTCCACAGATAATAAACTTGTGGGGGGGTTAATTATAGAAAAAAATACCACAATGCATTTTGTAGTCATCTTAATATAATAAAATATATAAATATTAAAGAAATACCCTTTCAATTTTTTTTTACAAATCAACATACATACAAGTTGTAAAGAAAGTCGCGCGCATGCACGACACTAAATGTCCGCCATTTTGAAAAATGACGAGATGCACGAGGTCTCGCGATAACTCAACACCGGTGACGAGATTTGGATCCCAAGCCATTCAGCAACTCCAAACGGTGGAGAAAAGTCCGAAAAAACCATGAAACTCTTTACAATTAAAACTTCACATCCGTATAAAATCTTACAGGGTTTACGCTTTTGCAGCGGAAAAACCTTAAAATGCGCACTTCCGGGGTTTTTGTGTTGCCATGCGGACGTTTAGCTCGGTTAGCGCTCCGTGTTACACATGGAGCAGAGCAGAAATTGTGTATTTAAAGTAAAGCTTTTTCAAATTAATGGAAGATTATATAAAACCTAGATATAGAAATTAGAATCTGTTGATTTAAACTGAATGTTAGCCAGGTTAATCTACGCCACATGGTATAAAATCAATCATCATGCTGTACACACGCCTTATTTACACCAAATTAATCATGGACGTGAGACTAAATATAAACAATATGTGTGTATTTATATATTTAAAAATAAATTTCAGCATTAAAATACTTACTTCTGTGCCTGACTGTCTATCTGCGTTTGGATAAACTGCAGCTCTGTTTCACTCACGTTTGACACACGCTTTTCTCAAGAGCGCATGCGCGCTACGTACGTCATTCACCAAACGGTCATGGGAAACTGAGTTCGAAGGCTCATAAAGACTACAAAAATGGCCGACAATACAGTCAGGTCCATAAGTATTTAGACAACGACACAATTTTCCTCCACTTTTACCTCAATACACCATCACAGTGAATTTAAAACGAAGCCATCAATATGTGATTTGATTCAAAGGGATTAACAAATCGTATTTACAGTAACTCTTTAGGAAATACAGCCATTTTTGAATACACAGGTCCTCCTGAATTAACAGGCTCATAAGTAATTGGATAAATGAACATCCATCCATCCATCCATCCATCCATTATCTGTAGCCACTTATCCTGTGCAGGGTTGCAGGCAGGCTGGAGCCTATCCCAGCTGACTATGGGCAAGAGGCGGGGTACACCCTGGACAAGTCGCCAGGCCATCGCAGGGCTGACACAAACAACTATTCACACTCACATTCACACCTACGGTCAATTAGAGTCACCAGTTAACCAGTTAAACCGGAGCACCCGGAGGAAACCCACGCAGACACGGGGAGAACATGCAAACTCCGCACAGAAAGGCCCTCGCCAGCCACTGGGCTCGAACCCAGAACCTTCTTGCTGTGAGGTGACAGTGTTAACCACTACACCACCGTGCTGCCCATAAATGAACATAATTATGAATATAAGAATTATTTTTAACACTTGGATGCAAATCCTTTGAAGTCAATGACCACTTTAAAGGAACAGTCCACCGTACTTCCATAATGAAATATGCTCTTATCTGAATTGAGACAAGCTGCTCCGTACCTCTCCGAGCTTTGCGTGACCTCCCAGTCAGTCAGACGCAGTCAGACGCACTGTCACTCCTGTTAGCAATGTAGCTAGGCTCAGTATGGCCAATGGTATTTTTTGGGGCTGTAGTTAGATGCGACCAAACTCTTCCGCGTTTTTCCTGTTTACATAGGTTTATATGACCAGTGATATGAAACAAGTTCAGTTACACAAATTGAAACGTAGCGATTTTCTATGCTATGGAAAGTCCGCACTATAATGACAGGCGTACTAACACCTTCTGCGCGCTTTGGCAGCGCATTGATACGGAGCTCAGTATCAATGCGCTGTCGAAGCACGCAGAAGATGTTAGTTACTATGGGATTAGTACTCATCGTTTCCCAAAAGACCGGACAATGAGAGAGAAATGGGAGCACTTCGTGCAAGGCACCCGGAAAAAGCCAAGGACCAACCAAGCAGAGCCGAGAAAAAGACCAAGAAAATCGGCAATTCATAAGTTGACTGTTGCCAGGGTAAGAAATAATTCTGACATCTCATTATATTCTTCATCCAAAGGTGACAATTCCATATGCAAAATCGCTAGTTGCTAAACTTGGTCTACACAGGCTGTGCACTGAAACTGTGCAAGCTCTCGCAGCCTGCTGGCGCTTCCGCAGGTAACGTCACGAATCTGGCTCCAGACTCCCTTGGGATTTTTCCAGACACGTTTTTTTAATTTTATTTTTTTCTGCTGTAGACAGATGGCCTTGTGCAAAATTACCCTTCTGGATGAGTGTGTAAAGGGACATACTTTCATATTAAAAAAACGAAATTGGTCCAGGATATGCACTTTAATGTGGCTGAGGGCCTGCTTCACTTGCATCGACACCGCTCGTCTCATGAACATGTTGTCGTCGTCATCACTGCTGAACCCAATCCAGGCTTGAGGCGAATCATGTTTGCTTGACTTGACCAGCAGTAGGGTGGCCAGTTCCTTTCTGCGCACTCACACATTACATTATATTACATGACATGACATTACATGGCATTTAGCAGACGTTCTTATCCAGAGCGATGTACGACAAGTGCAAAGTCAGGTACACAAAGTGCTGAACTTCTAGACAAGAAAGTTCTAGCGCCAACTGAACAAGCAACAACAATACTTAGTGTAATATTCTGTTGAAGTACCAACAGGAAAACAAGCCAACCATAAAAAGCACAACTAAATAGACAACTCAAACAGCTAACCCCAGGCTAGACAGTACACAGCCTGGGTTGGTCTAGACTGAAACACAGTTACACAGTGGGCAGGGAAGCAGGGGAGAGGTGCAGCCTGAAGACATTAGTCTTCAGTCTGCGCTTGAAGGTGGTCAGGAAATCGGCAGTTCTGATCTCAATGGGAAGGGCATTCCACCAATGGGGAACCAGGACAGGCAGCAGTTTTGAGCAGGCTGGGCAGGAGTGGCGAGGAGGAGGGGCCAGGCAACCAGTAGTAGTGGAGCATAGGGATTTGGCTGGCATGTAGTGGTGGATCAGATTCTGGAGGTATTCTGGCCCTAACCCCTTGACAGTCTGGTGATTTAGCACCAATCTGATACAAGCTGTGATAGGTAGCCAGAGCAGGTTGGCAAGCAGAGGGGTGACATGGGATGACACACACATTCACACCTATGGTGTAATTTAAAGTAGCCAGTTAAGCTAACTGCATGTCTTTAGACTGTGGGGGAAACCGGAGCACCCAGAAGAAACCCATGCAGACACGGGGAGAACATGCAAACTCCTCACAGAAAGGCCCCTGTTGGCCACTGGGCTCGAACCCGGACCTTCTTGCTGTGAGGCGAGAGTGCAAACCACTACACCACCATGAACATCCGCCAAATGTAAATTCAACACTTGGAATCAACTCCAGACCTTTATCTCCTTCATTTATCAAACAAGCCAAACTTGGTCACTAAACTGTTTATCAGTCAATTATCTGATTACTTTGGAGCCTGTGAAAATGGCAGGACTATGTTAAAAAATGGCTGTAATTCCTAAAGGGTTATTTTTTATTTTGTGTGTTAAAAAAACTTGAATTCAAGCTAAAAATCTACACCTCAATCACCTCTTGATGGCTTTGTTTTAAATCCACTGTGGTGATTTTGGGGCTACAGAGGCAGAATGACAAAAATTGTGTCGCTCTCCAAATATTTATGGACCAGACTGTATGAAAAAGATCCTAACTTTAATCTGCATATTGAGTAAATAATTCCTTTAATATTAACATGTATTACATAGCAATGCATGCATTATCACATTATTATTATTATTATTATTATTATTATTATTATTATTATTACTACTACTGTTGGTGTTGAATTGTATTGCAGAAAAATATGACGTGCAACTTATAACCACAAACACTTCAAAATTATTTATTATACAGTGGTGCTTGAAAGTTTGTGAACCTTTTAGAATTTTCTATATTTCTACATAAATATGACCTAAAACATCATCAGATTTTCACACAAGTCCTAAAAGTAGATAAAGAGAGTCCAGGTAAACAAATGAGACAAAAATATTATACTTGGTCATTTATTTATTGAGGAAAATGATCCAATATTACATATCTGTGAGTGGCAAAAGTATGTGAACCTTTGCTTTCAGTATCTGGTGTGACCCCCTTGTGCAGCAATAACTGCAACTAAACGTTTGCGGTAACTGTTGATCAGTCCTGCACACCAGCTTGGAGGAATTTTAGCCCATTCCTCCGTACAGAACAGCTTCAACTCTGGGATGTTGGTGGGTTTCCTCACATGAACTGCTCGCTTCAGGTCCTTCCACAACATTTCCATTGGATTAAGGTCAGGACTTTGACTTGGCCATTCCAAAACATTCACTTTATTCTTCTTTAACCATTCTTTGGTAGAACGACTTGTGTGCTTAAGGTCGTTGTCTTGCTGCATGACCCACCTTCTCTTGAGATTCAGTTCATGGACAGATGTCCTGACATTTTCCTTTAGAATTCGCTGGTATAATTCAGAATTCATTGTTCCATCAATGATGGCAAGCCGTCCTGGCCCAGATGCAGCAAAACAGGCCCAAACCATGATACTACCACCACCATGTTTCACAGATGGGATAAGGTTCTTATGTTGGAATGCAGTGTTTTCCTTTCTCCAAACATAACGCTTCTCATTTAAACCAAAAAGTTCTATTTTGGTCTCATCCGTCCACAAAACATTTTTCCAATAGCCTTCTGGCTTGTCCACGTGATCTTTAGCAAACTGCAGACGAGCAGCAATGTTCTTTTTGGAGAGCAGTGGCTTTCTCCTTGCAACCCTGCCATGCACACCATTGTTGTTCAGTGTTCTCCTGATGGTGGACTCATTAACATTAGCCAATGTGAGAGAGGCCTTCAGTTGCTTAGAAGTTACCCTGGGGTCCTTTGTGACCTCACCGACTATTACACGCCTTGCTCTTGGAGTGATCTTTGTTGGTTGACCACTCCTGGGGAGGGTAACAATGGTCTTGAATTTCCTCCATTTGTACACAATCTGTCTGACTGTGGATTGGTGGAGTCCAAACTCTTTAGAGATGGTTTTGTAAACTTTTCCAGCCTGATGAGCATCAACAACGCTTTTTCTGAGGTCCTCAGAAATCTCCTTCGTTCGTGCCATGATACACTTCCGCAAACGTGTGTTGTGAAGATCAGACTTTGATAGATCCCTGTTCTTTAAATAAAACAGGGTGCCCACTCACACCTGATTGTCATCCCACTGATTGAAAACACCTGACTCTAATTTCACCTTCAAATTAACTGCTAAGCCTAGAGGTTCACATACTTTTGCCACTCACAGATCTGTAATATTGGATAATTTTCTTCAATAAATAAATGACCAAGTATAATATTTTTGTCTCATTTGTTTAACTGGGTTCTCTTTATCTACTTTTAGGACTTGTGTGAAAATCTGATGATGTTTTAGGTCATATTTATGCAGAAATATAGAAAATTTTAAAGGGTTCACAAACTTTCAAGCACCACTGTAATTGACAATCTTAAAAAAAAAATGCAACAAATTTAAGTACATATAGAAGACCATAATTTATGTTGTTAATTCCAAGCACAAATGCTGTTATAGATGTATTATTTCTTAGATTATGATATTTAATCATCAAATGCATTCTCTTATTAATGATGATCATAAAACTCATATTAAATTTCACACAATCTCGAAACACGCATCATCCAGTAACGTTAGCATCCTGACAGCGTTAGCATCAGTTTATTGAGTGTAAACTCGTCTGTCCTGAACATGCCAGAAAACTTCATGTTCCAGCTTCAAATCTGACTGTGACGAAGCGCTGACACTGCAGACTCCTTCCATTAACGATTACTAAACACCTCCTTTCAGAAAACATGACCGTATCAACTATTACACACTTTAAATCTTTTTAATGTGAAGCATTACTCATACACATCCCTGTGTAAATGTTACGAGAGAAACAATAATGTGTTAAAGCCATTTAAACCTGTGATTTGTAGCTGCTCTTCTGTCAGAGCTGCTGTTTGAGAAAATTAATCAACCTCAACACCTTCTGATGTGATATAAGTAAAAAAAAAACACATTGAAACGATATTTAAGATTGTTCGAGACATGTTGTCATGAGCACAGCTCCTTCAGTGACAAGGACAAGATGAGTTCATTCCTTTAATTATGAACATTTTATTACAAACAGGATAAAATTAATTGTGAAGCCCTGAGAGAAGTATACGTACAGCAGACATGATACAATGCTGTTTTAAGACCTGCTGGTAACGGTGTGGTGGGATTTAACCCTGACTTGATTTCTACCTTGAGAGAAAGAGAGCGATGCAGCAGAGCTTTAGTCCTTTAATCTGTCCAGCTCTCTCACCATTCCATCTGGTCAAACAGATCAGCTTCCAAAGGTTCAACGTTCATTCGAATATCACCATCATCTCAGAGACAGTGTGGTGTTTTTATGTATATGTAATCACACATACAGTAATGTGTTTATATATATATATATATATATACACACACATTGGGTGGCACGGTGGTGTAGTGGTTAGCTCTGTCGCCTCACAGCAAGAAGGTCCGGGTTCGAGCCCCGTGGCCGGCGAGGGCCTTTCTGTGTGGAGTTTGCATGTTCTCCCCACGTCTGCGTGGGTTTCCTCCGGGTGCTCCGGTTTCCCCCACAGTCCAAAGACATGCAGGTTAGGTTAACTGGTGACTCTAAATTGACCGTAGGTGTGAGTGTGAATGGTTGTCTGTGTCTATGTGTCAGCCCTGTGATGACCTGGCGACTTGTCCAGGGTGTACCCCGCCTTTCACCCGTAGTCAGCTGGAATAGGCTCCAGCTTGCCTGCGACCCTGTAGAACAAGATAAAGCAGCTAGAGATAATGAGATGAGATGAGATACAGTGGTGCTTGAAAGTTTGTGAACCCTTTAGAATTTTCTATATTTCTGCATAAATATGACCTAAAACATCATCAGATTTTCACACAAGTCCTAAAAGTAGATAAAGAGAACCCAGTTAAACAAATGAGACAAAATATTATACTTGGTCATTTATTTATTGAGGGAAATGATCCAATATTACATATCTGTGAGTGGCAAAAGTATGTGAACCTTTGCTTTCAGTATCTGGTGTGACCCCCTTGTGCAGCAATAACTACAACTAAACATTTCTGGTAACTGTTGATCAGTCCTGCACACCGGCTTGGAGGAATTTTAGCCCATTCCTCCGTACAGAACAGCTTCAACTCTGGGATGTTGGTGGAGTTCCTCACATGAACTGCTCGCTTCAGGTCCTTCCACAACATTTCCATTGGATTAAGGTCAGGACTTTGACTTGGCCATTCCAGAACATTAACTTTATTCTTCTTTAACCATTCTTTGGTAGAACGACTTGTGTGCTTAGGGTCGTTGTCTTGCTGCATGACCCACCTTCTCTTGAGATTCAGTTCATGGACAGATGTCCTGACATTTTCCTTTAGAATTCGCTGGTATAATTCAAAATTCATTGTTCCATCAATGATGGCAAGTTGTCCTGGCCCAGATGCAGCAAAACAGGCCCAAACCATGATAATACCACCACCGTGTTTCACAGATGGGATAAGGTTCTTATGCTGGAATGCAGTGTTTTCCTTTCTCCAAACATAACGCTTCTCATTTAAACCAAAAAGTTCTATTTTGGTCTCATCCATCCACAAAGCATTTTTCCAATAGCCTTCTGGCTTGTCCACGTGATTTTTAGCAAACTGCAGACGAGCAGCAATGTTCTTTTTGGAGAGCAGTGGCTTTCTCCTTGCAACCCTGCCATGCACACCATTGTTGTTCAGTGTTTTCCTGATGGTGGACTCATAAACATTAACCAATGTGAGAGAGGCCTTCAGTTGCTTAGAAGTTACCCTGGGGTCCTTTGTCACCTCGCCAACTATTACACACCTTGCTCTTGAGGTGATCTTTGTTGGTCGACCACTCCTGGGGAGGGTAACAATGGTCTCGAATTTCCTCCATTTGTACACAATCTGTCTGACTGTGGATTGGTGCAGTCCAAACTCTTTAGAGATGGTTTTGTAACCTTTTCCAGCCTGATGACCATCAACAACACTTTTTCTAAGGTCCTCAGAAATCTTCTTTGTTCGTGCCATGATACACTTCCACAAACGTGTTGTGAAGATCAGACTTTGATAGATCCCTGTTCTTTAAATAAAACAGGGTGCCCACTCACACCTGATTGTCATCCCATTGATTGAAAACACCTGACTCTAATTTCACCTTCAAATTAACTGCTAATCCTAGAGGTTCACATACTTTTGCCACTCACAGATATGTAATATTGGATCATTTTCCTCAATAAATAAATGACCAAGTACAGTATAATATTTTTGTCTCATTTGTTTAACTGGGTTCTCTTTATCTACTTTTAGGACTTGTGTGAAAATCTGATGTTGTTTTAGGTTATATTTATGCAGAAATATAGAAAATTATAAAGGGTTCACAAACTTTCAAGCACCACTGTATTTGCATTGTCTTTTCGCTATGTCCACTAACACCTCCAACACCTGGTTGTGGCACCAAGTGTAGAGACGTAAAAGGTGTTTACACGTCAACAGCACATGACTCAGTGTGCCTCGTTCCACACCACAACAAAGGCAAACATCAGAATGAGAATAACCCCACGGCTTGAGGTTAACTGGTGATGGTAGGAGATCATACACTGATCGCAGAAGGAACGATATCGCAGGTTGGTCCATATCCAGTAAATGTAAACACACACACACACACAGAGTGGTGCTTGAAAGTTTGTGAGCCCTTTAGAATTTTCTATATTTCTGCATAAATATGACCTAAAACATCATCAGATTTTCACACAAGTCCTAAAAGTAGATAAAGAGAACCCAGTTAAACAAATGCGACAAAAATATTATACTTGGTCATTTATTTATTGAGGAAAATGATCCAATATTCCATATCTGTGAGTGGCAAAAGTATGTGAACCTTTGCTTTCAGTATCTGGTGTGACCCCCTTGTGCAGCAATAACTACAACTAAACATTTCTGGTAACTGTTGATCAGTCCTGCACACCGGCTTGGAGGAATTTTAGCCCATTCCTCTGTACAGAACAGCTTCAACTCTGGGATGTTGGTGGGTTTCCTCACATGAACTGCTCGCTTCAGGTCCTTCCACAACATTTCCATTGGACTAAGGTCAGGACTTTGACTTGGCCATTCCAAAACATTAACTTTATTCTTCTTTAACCATTCTTTGGTTGAACGACTTGTGTGCTTAGGGTCGTTGTCTTGCTGCATGACCCACCTTCTCTTGAGATTCAGGTGGGGTTTACATTAGACCGTATCAGCGGATCATCAGATTAACGTTTTTAAAACGATTAGTGTGCACACAGCAACGCCAATACACGGATATGCTCGGCTCCGCAGGCATCCTGCGCTCCAAATCACTCCGCCCTGAACAGCGAGTGCCCTCTGGAGGGTGCGCACTCCGGCCCTGCGCAGCTCACAGAGCGCGCAAGTGGAGCGCACGAGCAGTGATTTGGGACTGAGCCGCTGTGTGTGTGATCTCAGTGCATGTCGGGCATGCGCGTCACTTACCACTTGCAAGTGGAAGGATGGCAAGCCTAAAGACAATCATAACTACACAATGGGCAGTATTTGCATCAGTATTTGCAGTATTTTCATACTTTTATACTCTTTAATGAAAGGTGATACAAGGCGGAAATCCGCGCCGTTTTTCAGCAGTCGCATCACATGACCAACGCCAGCGAATCAGGAAGGTGGATGTCACAGTGACGTTGTCCAATGACAACGCCAGCTAGAGTTCAGCACAGCGTATCCGCGTATTCTCAATGTTTACACAGCACCGGACCAGACACGATCTGGATTGAATATGTGGACCCTGGCGGATTCCTGTTTCCCGGCGTTTCCAGGCGTTTTAATGTAAACGGACAGTGCATCCGCGAAGAAAACGAGACAGATACGGTCTAACGTAAACTTGGCCTCAGGCTACATCCACACGACAATGGCAACGAGATGTTATTTAAAAAAATATCGCGTCCACATGGGCAACGATAAGTAAAATATCAGGTTCATATGGCAACGCAACGCTTGCTGAAAACGATGCAATACACATGCCACACATCTAGGGGCGCTGTAAGACGGTCCCTTCGGAGACACCAGAACAATAGAAGAAGTAAGGACGCATGCGCATAAACTATTATGCACGAGACTTCATATTAGCCACAAAGTCAGAAAAATCTGCTCGTAAAATTACATTATAATGACCAAATACAATGAAAAGTATTTTTCCAGTCTCACCTGTGAAAGGTAATCCCATGTGATCTCATTTAGACGGTAAACCTGTTGGTACAGTTAAACGCAGCACATGAATGAGGCATCTTTATTCTCCGCTTTGACCCATCCAATATGGCGGCGAGGATGACGTATGATTCTACGCGGAAGGCGGCATCTTTAATGGTCCGGAATAAATTGAATGCTACACGTTGATGGATTAATTTGTTCTTCTACGCCCTTTTTGAGGAATGTATTGTAGGACTTAAACCAACATCTGAAAAGGTGAGATCGCTCCTTTTTTTTCCCCTATTTTTGCTGGCGGGATTGACTCTGCCCTAAGGGCTATTCTCTCTCTCTCACTTTGCACCATTACATAATAAATATTCACAGTGAAAATATTTTGTAAGCGTGTTTCATGAACCAAGTTATAGGATTTGTTGACAACTCGCATCGAGTTTGTTACACTTCTACCCGGCATGAAGCACTGACAGTCATGTGGTTGTGACGTCATCGTAAACAAATCCGTTCTACTCATCCAGACGACTTCGCAACGGCGCCGTTGCCAGATCTTTCCACTCTGGGACCCGTTCTCAAAAGATTGCATTTTGGGGCACCCAAAATGCCGGTGCCGTATGGACGCCAGGCCGAAACGATAAACAATTGTATCGGATTCACCTGAATCGGTTGCCGTGTGGACAGGGCCTCAGTTCATGGACAGATGTCCTGACATTTTCCTTTAGAATTCGCTGGTATAATTCAGAATTCATTGTTCCATCAATGATGGCAAGCCGTCCTGGCCCAGATGCAGCAAAACAGGCCCAAACCATGATACTACCACCACCATGTTTCACAGATGGGATAAGGTTCTTATGCTGGAATGCAGTGTTTTCCTTTCTCCAAACATAACGCTTCTCATTTAAACCAAAAAGTTCTATTTTGGTCTCATCTGTCCACAAAACATTTTTCCAATAGCCGTCTGGCTTGTCCATGTGATCTTTAGCAAACTGCAGACGAGCAGCAATGTTCTTTTTGGAGAGCAGTGGCTTTCTCCTTGCAACCCTGCCATGCTCACCATTGTTGTTCAGTGTTCTCCTGATGGTGGACTCATGAACATTAACATTAGTCAATGTGAGAGAGGCCTTCAGTTGCTTAGAAGTTACCCTGGGGTCCTTTGTGACCTCTCCGACTATTACACGCCTTGCTCTTGGAGACGTGTGTGTGTATATTGAGGTATTTCACTCACGTGACCAAGTCATGTGATGCTGCCATTTTGGACGGCACGGCTCGAATCAGTTTGAATGCGAGGAAGGCGACAAACGAAAAACATAAAAGAAAAAGGAGCGAGATGCAGAAAACACCTTCACTATCCAGCGACGTAGGGCATTTACAGGGCGAGCAGAGGGAGAGGTATTTGCAAAAATTGAGTTTAGCAGGCTTAGAGAACGACGTTTACCTGCTTCCACCAGGATTGTTCACTGACGTACGGAAGTACACGAAGCCCTCGTCTTTACCTGACTTCGGCCCACATGATCTGTATACCTATGTCGTTAAAAACCCATCGCCATACACAGGTATTGATCTGAAAGCGTATACGAGTTTGGATGCCTACAAATATTTTGTGTCAGGCTGGGTAACATGCCTACATCAATGGGTCGTCCCTGGAGCCGGTGGTCGCCATCTGATTACAGCTAAAGTTTGTTCACATTTTCATTTACTTTCGGTCCTCAGGATAAACAAAATGTTATTTAATGTCATTGAAATAACTTCTTAGTCTGTTGAGACATGGCCCGTTATAAATTTGCTGTTACCAGGCAATGACCAAGAACTGTATTATTAGGGTCGGTGTAGTTGTAGCAGTGCATTAGCAACTAGCTGTTAGCACTAGCTAATGTCAACAACATCATAGCTGGTATGTTACTGTAGCAATGTTTACGTTCAGTCATTTGGATGACTGTTAAAACCTTTCAGTCTCAAGTTTTTCCTTTACTGGATTTACTAGTTTACTGAGCTAGCGCGCTCGGCCAAGCCGGGAGCCATCGCGCGCTCTCCGGCCAAGCCGGGAGCCATCGCGCGCTCTCCTGCCAAGCCGGGAGCCATCGCGCGCTCGCCGGCCAAGCCGGGAGCCATCGCGCGCTCGCCGGCCAAGCCGGGAGCCATCGCGCGCTCGCCGGCCAAGCCGGGAGCCATCGCGCGCTCGCCGGCCAAGCCGGGAGCCATCGCGCGCTCGCCGGCCAAGCCGGGAGCCATCGCGCGCTCTCCGGCCAAGCCGGGAGCCATCGCGCGCTCGCCGGCCAAGCCGGGAGCCATCGCGCGCTCGCCGGCCAAGCCGGGAGCCATCGCGCGCTCGCCGGCCAAGCCGGGAGCCATCGCGCGCTCGCCGGCCAAGCCGGGAGCCATCGCGCGCTAGCTCAGTAAACTAGTAAATCCAGTAAAGGAAAAACTTGAGACTGAAAGGTTTTAACAGTCATCCAAATGACTAAACGTAAATATTTCTACAGTAACATACTAGCTACTGTTGTTGACATTAGCTAGCTTGCCGTCCAAAATGGTGGACACCGGGGCGTCACGTGACCCTGTGACGTCAGGTGAAATACCTCAATATCCCATTCCAAACAAAACTGCAGTGGATTACTTGAGGCCCAAAAGGATGAATGAAACTCTGTCCATCCGTCGCTTAATCATCAGGGTCCTTTGTTGGTCGACAACTCCTGGGGAGGGTAACAATGGTCTTGAATTTCCCTCCATTTGTACACAATCTGTCTGACTGTGGATTGGTGGAGTCCAAACTCTTTAGAGATGGTTTTGTAACCTTTTCCAGCCTGATAAGCATCAACAACGCTTTTTCTGAGGTCCTCAGAAATCTCCTTTGTTCGTGCCATGATACACTTTCACAAACATGTGTTGTGAAAATCAGACTTTGATAGATCCCTGTTCTTTGTTTAACTGGGTTCTCTTTATCCACTTTTAGGACTTGTGTGAAAATCTGATGATGTTTTAGGTCACATTTATGCAGAAATATAGAAAATTCTAAAGAGTTCACAAACTTTCAAGCACCACTGTGTGTGTGTGTGTGTGTGTGTGTGTATATATATATATATATATATATATATATATATATATACACACTGAGTCAAAGTCAATTTCAGTAAAGAGTAAATGAAGTTGATTACCTCACCCGAGACAGAGTCCACCAGGGGACGAAGTATTGTTCTTTTGGTGGGGTTTCTTTGTTTGTTTCTTTGTATTTTTGTTAGCAACATTACGGGAAACAGCTGGATCAATCTTAATGAAACTTTCAGGATAGATGGGCAGTGGTCTCAAATAGAACCTCCAACATTTTGAGGGTCATCTGGTCAAGGTCACCAAAAAGATCAAAATCATTTTTTTTGCGATATCTTCCTTCATATTCATCATCTTTACTTCAAACCAATTCCAAAATGTTCATCTTCCAATTTTGCTTCCACTGCTATGCTACATGATGAAATAAAACTCTCTCTCATAGTTTTCTTAGCGGTTGGGGGTCAAATGTCAGGGGTGTCAAGGTTGTTGCTAAAATCTGCATATTTTCCATGATAACTCAAAAACAGTTAGAGATAGAGAGATGTTTATCAGTATCAACATATAGGAAGTCATATACTGTATAGGCTTTCATTTGGCACCATGATCCTTGTTTGCTTGTCTGTCTGTTAACAATCTAGCATCTAGATGGTTGCACCAATTGACTTCAAATTTTCAGCATAAGTGGGCAATGGTCTGTAGATTACCCGATTAAATTTTGGGGGTAATCGGGTCAAGGTGAAGGTCACTGGAAAGGCCAAACTTTCGGTCAAAATAACATATTTTCCATTGTAACTCAAAAACGGTCGCCAATAGACAGATGTTTACTATTATGAGCATATAGGAACTCACATATGGCCTTTCATTTGGCACCATGATCTTTAACCTTGAGTGACCTTGAAAGGTCAAACTCAAGGTCACGGATTTCCAGAGGGCTGTAACTTGAAAACAGTTGATGTTAGACAGATATTTACCATTATCAACTTGTAGGAAGTGTCATATGGGCTTTCATTTGGCCCCATGATCTTTGACCTTGAATGACTTTGAAATCTCAAACTCAAGGTCATGGATTTTCATAGGACTATAACCTGACAGCTGATGATTGAGAAATATTACCATTATCAACATATAGGTGTAAAATAAGTGCTGCCGGGTGAGATATGTTTTGCCTGGTAACACTTGTTTTACGTAAAGTGTATGTAACGCCTCTGAACCCCACTTTTTTCCTTATACAAAGCAACAATCATTATGTTGGTCGACCGTGTGTTTTTGAACCAGAGCTGATCCAAAAGGCCATAAATTAATGGAAAATCAATAAGATCAGTCGATTTTCATGGAATCTGCCAAGACTTATCCGGAAGATCCCGAAGGGGTGCGTGACGTCACACGTGTAACAATTCAGGTATCAGTTTCGTTCCCATGCGCAGCAGTGGTTCGATCAGCCTCAATATGGAATAACATTTTGGAGAGAATTCTGATAGTGATTGGGATTCTTATATGTTGGATGAAGGGGCAGATGATTACCAAGGATATTCCGGAGTAAATGGTTATCTTTTCGAGCCCCTAGTCTTCCTCTGTAGCGCGCGCCAGATAGATAGATAGATAGATAGATAGATAGATAGATAGATAGATAGATAGATAGATAGATAGATGTGCAGAACACGGTGGTTACCTTTCATCATGTTTTCCTGAACAAAACTAAAAACAAATCGAGTCTTGCAATATTGCAATCTGAGAGCATTTAACACGTTTCAGTTAATAATTAATAACGATGATTATGCAGGGCGGCACGGTGGTGTAGTGGTTAGCGCTGTCGCCTCACAGCAAGAAGGTCCTGGGTTCGAGCCCCGTGGCCGGCGAGGGCCTTTCTGTGTGGAGTTTGCATGTTCTCCCCGTGTCCGCGTGGGTTTCCTCCGGGTGCTCCGGTTTCCCCGACAGTCCAAAGACATGCAGGTTAGGTTAACTGGTGACTCTAAATTGACCGTAGGTGTGAATGTGAGTGTGAATGGTTGTCTGTGTCTATGTGTCAGCCCTGTGATGACCTGGCGACTTGTCCAGGGTGTACCCCGCCTTTCGCCCATAGTCAGCTGGGATAGGCTCCAGCTTGCCTGCGACCCTGTAGAAGGATAAAGCGGCTAGAGATGATGAGATGAGATGAGATGATTATGCACGTGTGCGCATTTTTTTTCCTGTTAAAGTGCATCAGATATGATGAGATCGGATGTCGCGAGCGTGTAAATGTTGCTCATAATCCTGTTTCTAGTGTACTGTGTGTGATAATAGGGGAATCAATGAACTGTCCAAATGTCAGATCAAAAGTCATTTATTAAATAAATGTGTTTATGTGGGCGGCACGGTGGTGTAGTGGTTAGCACGGTCGCCTCACAGCAAGAAGGTTCCGGGTTTGAACCCAGCAGTCGGCAGGGGCCTTTCTGTGTGGAGTTTGTGTGTTCTCCCCGTGTCTGCGTGGGTTTTCTCCGGGTGCTCTGGTTTCCCCCACAGTCCAAAGACATGCAGTTAGGTTAATGTGGGGTGGCCTTGGGCTGAAGTGCCCCTGAACAAGGTACTGAACCCCTGACTGCTCCCCGGGTGCTCTAGTGTGGCTGCCCACTGCTCTGGGTGTGTGTGTGTGTTCACTGCTTCAGATGGGTTAAATGCAGAGGATGAATTTAAGTGTGCATGTGACAAATAAAGGTTTCTTCTTATTATTTTTTGCTCCAATAATTCTCATGTGGTTGTTCTGGTGGTGATGAACACTTGATGAATCAAATTTATTATTAGTAGGCGACACGAAATCCACCCGCTTCGTTTGCACAAACCTCACCCACTGTCGCTTTAGATTAGTGTCATTTCTCGGAAATTTATGAACTGAATGTCCTGTTGTATATGGATTTCAACATCAAAACACAATGCAGCATTTTCCCATTGTTATTTTTGTAAGATTCAAACAACAATATCCAATTTCAGCGAGTAAACAAGCACAGAGTCAGTTGAACCAAAATGACCCAGATAATAACCGGGGTTCCACACGTGACCTCATGAGAGATTTGCCCTGACGCAAGGCTGCCTTTTTCCAGTATCTGGAAGCCATGATTTATCGATAGTTTTGTGCTTGATAATAAAATAACAAACTTCTTCTTTTGGCTGCTCCCGATTAGGGGTCGCCACAGCGGATCTTTCGTCTCCATTGCTCCCTGTCTTCTGCATCCTTCTCTACCACACCTGCCACTTTCATGTCCTCTCTCACCACATCCATGTATCTCCTCTTTGGCCTTCCTAGTTTTCGTGTGCCTGGCAGCTCCATCCTCAACATTCTCCTTCCAACATGCTCTGCATCTCTTCTCAGGATGTGCCCATACCATCTCAGTCTCATCTCTCTTAGCTTAATTCCCAAGCTCTCCACATGTGCTGTCCCTCTGATGTGCTCGTTCCTTATCCTGTCCAACTTTGTCACTCCCATCGCAAACCTTAACATCCTCAACTCCGCCTCCTGTCTCTTCGTTAAGGGTATGGTCTCCAACCCGTACATCACAGCTGGTCTCACTACTGTCTTATACATCTTACCTTTCACTTTTGCTGGGACTTTCCGATCACAAATGACTCCCGAAATCCTTCTCCAACTGCTCCACCCTGCCTGCACACTCTTTCTCACCTCACTATCGCAGCCCCCATTTTCCTGCACAGTTGACTCCAGGTACTTGAATTCACCAACTTCTTTTACATCTACTCCTTGCATCTTCACTACACTCATCCTCTTTCTCATTGATGCACATGTATTCTGTTTTGCTCCTGCTCACCTTCATTCCTCTTCGTTCCAATGCATCTCTCCAAACCCAACTCAACCTCCTTTCTACTTTCAGCACATATCACAACATCATCCGCAAACATCATGTTCCATGGTGACTCTTGCCTCACTTCGTCCATCAAGCTATCCATCACTATGGCAAACAAGAAAGGACTCAAAGCAGATCCTTGATGGAGTCCCACCTTCACCTTGAACCATTCAGTCGTTCCAACTGCACACCTCACTGCTGTTTCACTGTTCTCATACATGTCTTGCACCACTCTGATATACTTCTCATTCACTCCACACTTTCTCATACAATACCATAACTCATCTCTCAGCACTCTATCGTATGCCTTCTCCAGGTCTACAAACACACAATGCAGCTTTCTCTGGCCTGATAATAAAATAATAAAATAAACAATTAATATTATTTCCTCCCTGCTTTATTAATTCATTTTGGTTGTTACTAATGATATATATTCATTTTAAAGCATTACAATAAGGCATTACATACACTTTGAAAAGAAATTACAGGCAGATTTGTTCAAACATATTTTTACAGAACTTTGAATCATGTACAAAATCAAAATAACGTTTTGTTTGAATGATTATTTATATTTTTTAGTTAGCTCAGTGTGGCCTTGGAAATATTGGTAGCGCGAGAACTGAAAGTATTCTTTAAAAAAAAAATGACTGGTTAGCGCTGTTGCCTCACAGCAAGAAGGTCCTGGGTTCGAGCCCAGCGGCCGATGAGGGCCTTTCTGTGTGGAGTTTGCATGTTGTCTGCGTGGGTTTCCACCACAGTCCAAAGGCATGCAGGTTAGGATAATTGGTGGCTCTAAAATTGACCATGAGTGTGAATGGTTGTTTGTCTCTGTGTCAGCCCGGCGATGACCTGGCAACTTGTACGCCGCCTCTCACCCATAGTCAGCTGGGATAGACTCCAGCTTGCCCGCAACCCTGTAGAACAGGATAAGCGGCTACAGATAATGGATGGACATCAGTGCCATGCTGGAAATATTGGTGGAGACAAACTTATAGCTTTGAGGATTTATATGGACCAACTGAAAATACTGGTGGAAGCGAGGTCTAGTCTGGTGAGGCCATTATTAAAAAATTTTCTGCTTCTGGTCCACCGGCCGGGTGAGTGCCGTTTGTGCGGTTGAAATTTTTTTTTTTAATGCCGGTTTTTCGAAATTTTTTTCGGGTTCGTAAATCTAAAATCGAACTTGACATTTATGCATTCCGCGCATAATATAGAATCAAATCAGCTCTGCACATGCGGCACAAAAAAAACGGCAGCCACCATGAAGGAAGGAGATCCAGAGTTTTCAAACATTTGCTTAAGTGTGAAATCGCAAAATGGTATTCTAGCGAACAACAAAATAGTAAAGATTCAGAAAAACAAATCATTCAGTGATCATTTTAATAGTGTAATTTCATCCGAACTAGGCCTACGGTCGATTTAGAACTACAAAAAGTCCATGTGTCGGACCATCACAAACCGTTACTGGAAAATTCGTTTGATCTTGATCCATCTGAGACGTTACAAACAGCTTTTGAGTTTTGTTATGCGAAATTCATTACCTACTTTTACACTTTACACTACCGTTCAAAAGTTTGGGGTCACCCAGACAATTTTGTGTTTTCCATGAAAAGTCACACTTTTATTTACCACCATAAGTTGTAAAATGAATAGAAAATATAGTCAAGAGATTTTTCTGGCCATTTTGAGCATTTAATCGACCCCACAAATGTGATGCTCCAGAAACTCAATCTGCTCAAAGGAAGGTCAGTTTTATAGCTTCTCTAAAGAGCTAAACTGTTTTCAGCTGTGCTAACATGATTGTACAAGGGTTTTCTAATCATCCATTAGCCTTCTGAGGCAATGAGCAAACACATTGTACCATTAGAACACTGGAGTGAGAGTTGCTGGAAATGGGCCTCTATACACCTATGGAGATATTGCACCAAAAACCAGACATTTGCAGCTAGAATAGTCATTTACCACATTAGCAATGTATAGAGTGTATTTCTGATTAGTTTAAAGTGATCTTCATTGAAAAGAACAGTGCTTTTCTTTCAAAAATAAGGACATTTCAAAGTGACCCCAAACTTTTGAACGGTAGTGTAGATCTATTCAAAATGAGAACGGAACTGAACAAAAAAAATGCGTTTACGGAACTAATGCAGGTTGGCTGGACAGAATTAAAAACTGTGCCTGTAGCAAATAAAAAGAACGAATTACAAAAAAAAAAATCCCTCCCTCCCTACTGAAAATTTTTTTGCTCACCCGGTGGACAGGAAACGGATTTTTTTTAAGGATGGCCTGAGGTGTGTGAACCAACCAATCAGAATTCATTATAGTTAGAAAATTGTCTCAAACACGATGTTAGAACACTATAAAAATGAACACTTTGTGATTTAGAGTCAGATCACTGTGCAGACTGACTGACTCGGCTTTTGTTATCGATTGACTTTTCTGCAAACTCTCTGAGCTCAGAGTCTTGTTGCTTGAGAGCTGAAACACTGCCATGACTCAGCATATCTGCTTCGTACAGCTGCACTGCATTCTGGGATTTCGAGTCCTGCATTTGCACCACTGTCTCTACTACATCTACGCTGGATTTTTCATTAACGTGACGTGGAAAACAGTGAATGAGACATGCAGCTCTTATGGTTTCGTTTTTAATGAGAAAGTGAAACAGGATCACTGTCCCTCGTGTTCGAGCTTTTCGTGTGTTTTTTTTCCTGATATTAAACACCATAGTAACTGCACTAGCAATAACAATGTACTCCTGTGACATCAACGAAACAAAAATGAAATCAAAGCAAAAATTAAAATACAGAATCAAGCAACAAATCGATAAACTCATTACAAATGTAGCTAAAGTTTTTCATTTAAACTGCAGAACTGTCCGAGCTGCGACTCATCCACTGCTCGGCTCTAATTATTATTCTTCAGACGATATGAAGCTATTTTATATTATATCTCTATATACAGTACTGTGCAAAGGTACGTTTTGCTTTTTAAAAAAAATAAAAATAAAAAAGTACTCCGAGGTGCAGTTTTATGCGGAAATGAGCTGTAGGTTTTACTGAGCATCTTACAGAACCAGCCACAGTTCTTCTGGACACTTTGACTGGCACACTCGCTTCTTCATTTTGCACCAAAACCCAGCAGCCTTCATTATGTTTTCTTTTTTTAATCTCTTATGTAATATGCTGCTCAGATACCAATTGTTTTTTCTGTAACGTTTAATTTTGTGCTGGAAAACTAACGTTTGGAACTCTAAAATATTCTTCCTGACTTGATGATGTAGAAGTCATAAAATAGAAATTTATAACAAAGTTTATTTGAAAAAAGGGTGCCTAAGACTTTTGCACAGTACTATAAATAATTAGCTGTTCACTACTGCTTTAAAATAGTTCAGCCTGCTTTTGGATGATTTTCAGCTGGTTAAGTATTTCAGTCCCGCTGCTCCAGGGTATCACTTGCGCCTTAGGGGCATTACTTTCACTCCTGGTTTTGGCCAGCAGTTTTTCAAGGCTGTACCCTTTCCGTGGCATCGCAATATCCCCCTCGTTTAAAATCTTAACGGGACAGAAATCATTTGTTCCATCTCCTACATAACACACAGTGTGGTATTGGACCCCAGCGTCCGCCTGCTGGTCTCGAAAATCACTTAACACTTTCTGCTTGCACATGTTAACCGGACAGCGCTCGCACGAGTGCGAATGAAAGCACCGGACTTCAATGTACCCACGCTGGTCAATCTTGGCCGGGTTTGAGAAGACGCTATCGATGGCACATGTCACACCACCGGCTTCTAAAATCCAGTCTATGAACAGAGTGTTAGAATCAGAGACAATAATGCAATCAATGTCGCTCTTGCTTTGATAGATGAACTTGAGCAGGTCAATCATTCCGTCCGTGAATGGGATCATCTGCATGACTTCCCGTATGGCATCCGGACGGACAGACTGATCTCCGATGTATGTAAACACTCGACCCATGTACTCGGTCCAGCGTCCTCTCTGGTATGAATTCTCAAGCCAGGCAGGTAAGCTCTGCTCAGGTGCGCATTGGATCAGCCATGTGTCACTGTTGCTGTCGACCAGCGTGTGATCAAAATCAAACACCACTAAGATCTTCTTCATCTTCTTCCACAGCCTGCGAACATGTTAAAGAATTTGCATATTACTAAAAGTAGCTTCAGAGATGGCATTTCAACTATTTGGAAAACAATGCATTATTAGACACTCTTATCAAGAACGACATACAACATATTGCTTGAGGAGCAGTTAAGGGCTAAAGGGCACTTCAGCCATTCCTACTAGTCTAGGGAATCGAACCAGCAACCTTTTGGTCCTAAAGCTACTTTTCTAACCATTAGGTCATGGCTTCCCCACAATATGAATATGAAATGATCTGAAATAACAATTCTATTTATTACTATGCTGTTATGTCTAACAGAGCCATTATGCTCAGCTTCTTACACCACAAGTAAGATCTTTCATCAATTCTGGTTTGTTACTCATTAACAAATAACAAGTTGGATTTATTGGCAAATTGTTGAATGAATGAACGAACGAATGAATGAACCCTTTATGAATGAATGAATGAATGAATGAATGAATGAACCCTTTATTATCACTGTTACCAGTGAAATTGACCATCAACCTGTCCTTACAGAGGGGGAACAGGACAGGAAGACAGGGATAAAAGAAAAAGAAACAGTAACATGAGGAAAGATGAGGAAAAAAAGAACCCCCCCCCCCACTATGCTCCTATCAGGAGTACAGTGTGGGAGCATTTGAAAACCTCCGCACAAGCACACAATAACACAAGTACACTTTAAAACATGGGACTTGAGGGGGGGAAAGGGGGGAAGGAGGGGGCAATCATGGGTGGGGGGGAAGGGGGTAGGAGGGGAGGGGAGGAGGTAGAGGTAACCCAGCGCAAGCAAGCAGCCATCCGCTCCTGCAGCCATGCAAGTGGCACTGGTCACGCACCCGCTTGTCACACTGGGGGTGAAAAACAGCGACCGCGGAAAATTGGGGAAGGAATGTGAAGAATGCGAGAGTGTCTCCCAGCAGTGACCTTCTGGGGGAAATGTTGCCCCAGCAACGGCCTTGATCGAGGCCGTTATTGTCACGTAGTCACAAGTACCAGCGAAATTAGCTGTCAACCCGTCCGTACATATACACATACATACAATTGACACAGGGGGAGTAGACAGGACAAGAAGACAGGGATGAAAAATACAGAGTAACATGAGAGGAGGGGAGGAGAAAAAAAAAGCAACTCCCACACTATGCTCCTGTGGGGAGTACAGTGTGGGAACATTAAAAAAAACACCTCAGCACAATAAGCACAAAAATAACAGTACACCTTACACATGACTCGGGACACGAGGGGGAAGGGGGTGAGGGAGGAGGCGATCATGAGAGGGGGGTAAGAGGGGGAGGGGCAGAGGTATAGGTAACCCAGCGCAAACAAGCAGTCCGGTCCTGCAGCCGAAGACGGCGCTTACCCACTTGTCACACTGGGGGTAAAAGCAGCGACCGTGGAAAGTGGGGGAAGGAATACAAGAGAGTCTAACAGCAGTGATCTTCAGGGGGGAGCTGTTGTCCCAGCAATGGCCTTGGCCAAGGCCAGTGCTATCTGAGGGAGCTGAAAGCAGATAAGATTGGGATTGTTTGGTCTTGGGGCGAGTAGACGCATTCCTTTACACGACTACTCTGTTTGTCCATTCTGGTCTCCGAATCGATCCATTTTCCTTTGCAAACCCAAAAGCTTCTCCATGATGTTATCCATGTTGCAGTTCAAGTTCTGAATAGCCACAGTTTGAGTGCCGACAGCTCTGCCCACCGCTTCAATCATGTCGGGCAGCTTTATGGGGCTTTGGACAGCTGTCACCATTTTCTGATTTCCTTGATAAACCAGGGCAATGCCTAATCCAATCAGCAAAAGTCCTGTAATCATGGTTCCGAATAGGTAGGTGTCTTCAATATCCTCCACAGAAAGAACCGCCAGGCACACGACCCGCCACTTCTCCCACGCGTCCATCGTGTAGCCAGCTGCGAACGTTCCGGCAGGACAGGCTGGTTCCCCAAACCCAGTCGAGAAGATTGTGTCAATTGCGTGAAGAGACCAGTTTATCAATTCCATGATTTTTAGTTTGGAGAGCAGTGCGGAGAGAGTCTCTCAAAAGTATAGACAATAGACAGACGAGACAGCAGAAGTAGAAGCAGGAAAGAGGAAGGGAGGGGAAGGGAGAGGGAGAGAAATGCGACCACCTTCCGTGAGAGCACGGAGAAAAAGTTGTGGTATAATGGTGAAGAATTAATCATTTGGGACGTGCTGTTATAGAAAAATAATCCACCTTAGACTGGCAACAGTTTCTCCATTTCATCACATCAGCCTACGTTGATTATTTCCCTATAACAGCACGCCACTAGTTATTTTAGTCTTTACATACAATAACCTGCACAGACGAACAGGTTAGCTTCATGGTGATAAAGCTATAAAGTTGCATATGATATTATGCAACACATTCGTACATTTAAGAAATCTAACAAATATATAAACAGAAGTTAAAAACACCTTAAACTTACTAACTGGTTAGCAATTCAGATGAACACAAACCCGTGTACCTTTTTATTACTAGAACTGTATCTAACTGTAAACCGAAAGGCATGTTTTCACCGCATGTCTCTTTGTGATTGGCTATCGGGAAATGCCGCAGTCTGTAATTGGCGGTTCGGAACGTCAATCAATTTGTACCAACGCGCTGATTGGCTCTCTAAAAAACAGCGGAAGTGAATAACCCGGTTAGTTTCATTCGTTTAGTTTTATTTTATTCACAGTGTTAACGTTCTCATTTAAGAAATCTAACAAATGTATAAACAGAAGTTAAAAACACCTTAAACTTACTAACTGGTTAGCAATTCAGATGAACACAAACCGTGTACCTTTTTATTACTAGAACTGTATCTAACTGTAAACCGAAAGGCATGTTTTCACCGCATGTCTCTTTGTGATTGGCTATCGGGAAATGCCGCAGTCTGTAATTGGCGGTTCGGAACGTCAATCAATTTGTACCAACGCGCTGATTGGCTCTCTAAAAAACTGCGGAAGTGAATAACCCGGTTAGTTTCATTCGTTTAGTTTTATTTTATTCACAGTGTTAACGTTCTCATTTAAGAAATCTAAAAAATGTATAAACAGAAGTTAAAAACACCTTAAACTTACTAACTGGTTAGCAATTCAGATGAACACAAACCGTGTACCTTTTTACTACTAGAAATGTATCTGACTGTAAACCGAAAGGCATGTTTTCACCGCATGCCTCTTTGTGATTGGTTATCAGGGAAATGCCGCAGTCTGTAATTGGCGGTTCGGAACGTCAATCAATTTGGGGTCAACACGCTGATTGGCTCTCTAAAAAATTGCGGAAGTGAATAATCCGGTTCGTTTCATTCGTTTATTTTTATTTTATTCACAGTGTTAACGTTCTCATTTAAGAAATCTAACAAATATATAAACAGAAGTTAAAAACACTTAAACTTACTAACTGGTTAGCAATTCAGATGGACACAAACCGTGTACCTTTGTACTACTAGAAATGTATCTGACTGTAAACCGAAAGGCATGCTTTCACCGCATGCCTCTTTGTGATTGGCTATCAGGGAAATGCCGCAGTCTGTAATTGGCGGTTCGGAACGTCAATCAACTTGGACCAACACGCTGATTGGCTCTCTAAAAAATTGCGGAAGTGAATAATCCGGTTCGTTTCATTCGTTTAGTTTTATTTTATTCACAGTGTTGACGTTTTCTCATTTGTTTGTTTTGCCATTAAATTATAAAATATACTATATAAGCAATTTCCAAGGCTTATATATATATATTCTCGCGCACTCACTGCCTAAAAACTACATCTCCCATAAACACCCGCTCTATAGCTTGGCTAGAGTTAGCGTGTGGCTAATCTTGGAAAAACGGCTAAACTCTCGGCCATGATACCTGTTTGAGATATTTATTGTACTCGTTTTGAAATAACTGAAAACACTGCACACTTCTTTAAAAAAAATAAAATTGTAATCTCATTTTTGGTTAAAATTCGACTGTTAGCAATTCTCGTATTTAGCCAACTTGCTAACTAGCGGACATGTGCACAGCCAAGGTACCCGGATGAGGATATGGTACGTGATTGGTCGAGATGATACTCGAGTAGGTCTCGTGAGTGGATCTCAAAATCCCGGAAGCAATTTTTAACAACATCAGTGAAGAACACAACCTATTAAAGATTAATATTTATTATTGAGTTCTTATAGTTATTAACCTGATTGACTGGTCACATGAATTTAACGGGTTTAATTCAAATCTTAACCCCAAAACAAGTATAGGCTACATAAAAAGTGAATACAGAGTCGACCTGAATTTAATTACAATTTTAAAATGTCAAAATGTGTACTGTGAGTGGAAAGTTAAAGGTAGACTGCCTTTCAGGTTTTTCAAGTGTTTGGTCATAAAAACAATTTTGTTTAGTGGACCGAAAGTTACTGAATTCAAATCACAGACTTCCAATTTTATTAGGTTTTTTAAAAGAGAACAATTAATACATTTCAGGCCACGTGGCCCTAAATTCTCCTTTATTTTTACTTGCTTCACCATGACCCAATTCAAGATACTACGTCATGCATCACTAGGGTTGCCAACTGTTCCGTAAAATACGGATTTGTTACGTATTTGGAAGATAAAATCCGTATTCTGTATTAAGTACTCACGGAACGCACTTTGTTCCGTATTTCTGGCATAGACAGGGCTATCTTTGTTTCTGCCAATGGAGTCATTACAAATACCATGACATTAAAATTACACATTTATCTGGTCAAATAAAGCCCTCGTCTGTGTCGGCCAGCCAGGCCTTCATATCTGTCTACTGTCACACCACAGCCGCTTTACAGAAATTAAAATAAATTAATTCCATTAAAATTTCTCTGGTCACACCATCAAACTAAAAATGCGCTATTTTAATTGGCCGTCATTTACCTTGAGTCCTCTGTATCATAGCAACGGAGAAGCTATGAAGAAGATTCGCAAGCATGGCAGCAAACGAAGAACCACAAGATGTGCAGGCGAAGAAACGAAGATTGCAGAAATGTAGAAAAGAATGGGAAAGGGAATTTTCGTGGGTGGAGTATGTAAGGGGAAACGATTATAAGGCTAATTGCACTGTCTGCCGTCGTGTGTTCACCATTGGACACGGCGGAGTTTGTGACCTAAAGCAGCATGCATCCGGAGTAACTCACAAGAGGAACGAGAGGGCGCGGAGAACGCAGGCAGATCGAGCCCTCTCAAAGTTAGTCCATCAGACATCTCCAGAAGCAGATTTGGTACGTATAATAATTGTTCCTTCCAATGATAGAAAGTAGTAGCCTATACATCGACATGGAAAACTTCTTTTGAACGTGAAAGTGTATGGGAGTGCCCTGTCAGTGCAGTAGCCTAGACCAAGACTGGATGGATGTGCAGGGATGTCAAACATTAGGCCCAGGGGCTCACTGCTCACATAATTTCAGGCGGCCCTATTTGAAAGAAGTGAAGTTGTGACTATGTGAGCTACTTGAAATGCTTTGTAAACAGCTTCTAATAAGTAGAGGTTTGAGAATAGGATTTTATTTGTTCATTTGATTTTTTTCCCATTAGCCGTATTAAATCACACAGGCACACACTAACATCCAAATAACTCAATTAGTTACAGATAATTCAGAGTCTAATAATAAAGTACACATATTCAATTTATTTATATATATATTTTTTTGTTTCTGCAGGTGACTGCTGCTGAGGTAGCACACGTCTATCATACAGTGAAGCACAGTGTAAGTTACAACAGCGCTGACTGTGCACTTAAGCCAGGGGTGCCAGGGTGAAATTGGTAAGGGGGCCAGATTTTTTTCAAGTGGGACCTTGGGGGCCGAATTACACTTTTGGCCTGAAAAGACCAGACACTAACTCAACAAAAGGACATTATTTTATATGATTTTTGAAGGCCTATATGCCCTAAAGGAATTGTAAAGCTATAGCCTCAAAATGAGGCGCACAATAACATGGCAGACAAAAGCAATTTACCCTCTGAAAATGTAACAGTCTAAGCATGCAAGTAGCCTACATTTATAAAAAAAAAATGCTACAGAAATGGACTAAGACACAAATAACACAAGTGTAAACTGTAAATGACTTAGATCAGATTTATTGATCTTGCACATCAAAAACATGTCAATGCATAGACCTAATTAGGCCAATTAAAACGATTGGCAAGTAGGCCTAAACGAGTCAAAAGAAAGAAGTGCCAGGGTAAATAATTCCACCAATAGGTCAAGTGACTAAATATCCAGTAGCATTAGTTTAAAAGAGCCAAATATGACTGAACATACCAATAAAAACAAACTACAGATGGCACATTAACTTTGCTGGTCAAGTCCCACATATATTTCCACACACCCATCCTGTTTATTCCCCCTCAAGCACACAGCACAAGGTTACATGGGGGAGAAATACCAGCTACATTTTACATGTGGAAGCCAGAAGTCTTTTACTTTTTACCAGCTTGTCGACATTGGGGGACAGACTCTGGGCAGTTGCTATTTTCATGACATCGTTGAGATGTCCATGGGTCAGACGACTACGCAGTTTCGATTTATTAATATTCATTACTGAAAATGCCTGTTCACATAAATATGTTGTCCCGAACATACAGAGTATTTTACCGGCAAAGGCCGTGATAATTGGGTACTCTGGTGGCAATGACTGATAGAAAGATTGGATTCCAACAGATGCGTATTTATCCTTGACGAATGCACCCTCCGAAAATGGCTTGGACACTTTTGCGATCCCCCACGCGATGATGTAGCTCGCCTTCACTGCCCCTAACATGAAATAAAATGTACAACAAAGATATTGAGACACCCCTCTTTGAAAACAGCCGCATTTAACATTAAAGGAGAACTGAAGATGATGTATGATATTAAAACGAACCTTCATGTGTCTCTCGAGACTTTGAGAAAGCTGCTTGCTGTTTTTGAAGGTTTGAGGCAAGCTCATTTAGCTTTTCAGTCCTGCGTTGCCCGGTGAATTGGCTGTATTTGTCGGCGTGGGTCTCGTAATGTCTTTTGACATTGTATTCCTTCGGTACAGCCACTTGTTGCGAACAAATCAGACAAACAGGTTTTCCCCCTACTTCCCAGAAAAAGTATTTCTCTCTCCATTTTTCCTGAAAGATGCGACCCTCAGAATCAACTTTTCTCTTTTTAGACTGTTGTTGCTTGTGAACGAGCAACAACTAGCCTACTCTACATTAAATCCGGGTCATTGCACCTGCGCGTGCTGCAGCAAGCAGAGAGCAGCTAAAAACGAACCGATGGATTACACGAAAATGGAATCAAATTGAAACATTAGATTTAAAATCATTACAAAAAAACCCCACAACATTCGATTTTTATTAATTTATTATAAAAAAAAAAAGAGTCTCATGAACCACCGGGCCGGATGTGATGACCTATCGGGCCGTATCCGGCCCGCGGGCCGTTACCATGGCACCCCAGACTTAAGCTCTCTCACCGAACACTGAACGATTCCAACATTGTCAAGAAGATGTCTTGTGGGAGGACAAAAGCTGAGGCGCTGGTCACTGATGTCCTTGCTCCAAAGGCAGTAGAGGAGGTGATCAAGAAACTAAAAATGCCTCAGAATCCTCTGCCATTCTCTATACAAACTGATGCCTCTAATAAAGGCAATCGCAAGATGTTTCCCTTGGCTGTGCAATTTTTCAGGGCAGACACTGGGATCACCCACAAATTGATTGACTTTGTTGAAAGTGCAGACGAATCTGCTGAAGGAATACTGTCCACAATTCAACGTTCACTTGAAAATCTGGGTCTTTCATTAGACAATGTCTCTGCATTTAGTGCAGACAATACAAATGTCAATTATGGCATCCACAATTCTGTATATTCCAAACTGAAACAGTGCAATGCTAACATTCTATGAGGCAACTGCCATGCCCACATTGTGCACAACACAGTAAAGCATGCCTTGGATAAGCTCTCCATTGATATAGAAAACATTGTCCTTAAAGTGTATAGCTTTTTTTCCCAATCGGCAAAGAGGAGAGATTCACTGAAGGACTTTTGTGAATTCTGTGATGTTGAGTTTCATGATATCTTGCGACATGTGGTGACTAGATGGCTGTCACTCAACCCTGCAGTCACCCGTCTTCTCCAGAACTGGGTTCCTCTCAAGTCCTATCTCGTCAGTATTGATGGAGATTGTCCAAGACACCTCAGAACATTGCTGAGATTAGCAGAAGATGCTGATGAAGTTGAAGAGGATGACCCTGACATCGTGGAGGTGTATCTCCTCTTCTGCAACAACATCCTCTCTGTCTTTGAGGAGGTGGTTAAAAAGCTGGAGAGTAACGATACCACATCAGTTGAGCTCTATGCCATCATGTTGTCTTTTCTGAGACAGCTGGCTAAGAGAAGAGATGATGAATTCTATGGCTACCTGACAAGACAAAAGCTGCAGCAGCTCCTACCATCCGATGCAGATGTGGCCAGAGAGGAGTTCACAGCCTTCCTCAACACAGCCATATCTTACATAGACAAGTGGTTTGATTTTTCACAGGATAACTGGCTCTTTCACATTCAACCCCTCTCTCTGTCATCTGGCAGGATCTCCTATGATGACATGGTTAAGGTCTCTGAACGGCTTCACCTGATTGGCAGGCTCAACATGGATGCATTCTATGATGAGTGTGTTACTGCCAACTCTGTTCTTGAGCATCTCACGAAGCATGAGGACTGGGTGTCCAAGGGAACAGCTGAGAGATGGATGGCAGTTCTCCAGCACGCTGAAATTCCAAACATCCTGGCAGTTGTGTCCTTTGTCCTAAGCATCCCATCTTCAACTGGCTATGTGGAGAGGGTCTTCTCCTCAATGAAGAATAAATGGTCAGACGTGCGTAACAGATGTTCAGTTGAACTAATGAAGAGTGAGCTGATGATCACTCTGAATTATGAATTGTCTTGCACTGATTTTTACACTGCAGTGGTGAAGGATAAGCAACTACTTGCTACAGCTAGAGTACAAGTAAAAAAGTACAAGTGGAAAAAATAGGCTTTATGGAAGTACATATGCAGTGGTAACCAAATGGCAAATAGCCTACCAATGGTGCAGTAATTAAGTGTCCAAAAAACCAATGGAATGTGTCCAACCTTGATGTTAAAAAAGTCAAGCTCAAATGCATTTTTTTGCTTTTATTTCATGTCATATGGCCAAGACAAAACTGCACTGTTCATTTAGTTTACCTTTGCAGAATGCATTATCTGTCAGTTGTGTTGTCAGTTTGCTCTTTAAGGGGACATGGAATGGGTGCTAGTATTGTACCTTATTCTCTGATATGTAATGCAATGTGTTCAGCCTTGATGTTAACAAATATATAAGCTCAAAAGCAACTTTCTGATTTTATTTCATTTCATATGGTCAACACAGATCTACACTTTGCAATTTAATTCCACAATTTGGTATACTGCCATTTAGTTCACAATGCAGTATACTGCTCAGTATGAAGTGTTGTCAGTTTGCTGTTTAAGGGGACATGGAATGGGTCCAAGTATTGTACCTTATTCTCTGATAGGTAATGGAATGTGTTCATCCTTTATGTTAAAAAAAAATATATATATATAAGCTCAAAACTTTTTGATTTTATTTCATTTCATATGGCCAAGACAAATCTACACTGTGCAATTTAATTTCAAAATTTGGTATACTGCAATTGAGTTCACAATTTAGTATACTGCTCAGTGTTCTCAGGGGATATGGAATGGATGCAAGTACCTCATTCTCTGATATGTAATGGAACGTGTTCAGCCTTGATGTTAATAAAAAAAACACATTTGCTATTACTATTTGCTTTTATTCATGTACGCCCCCCCCACCCCGCTCAATGACCTCCCACCGCCTGTCTGCGCCAAGCCCCCCCCACCCCGTTCCTTATTTTCAGATCTGAAAGTTGGCAACCTTATGCATCACGTGGTGGGCTTTCCCATAGATATGGACCCTTTTCACGTGACGTCACGACAAACGCGGCCGCCATTTTGGACGTGTACTACCAGTAGTTTACCACAGCCAACATTGAGGAACGGCAGCAAAGAAAGTGTTTATTTTCAGCAAGACTTCCATCATGCCACTATATTGTTGTGCACCTGGATGTAGTAACCATCAACAAACAAGGCAAGGGTTATCATTTTATCGGATCCCGGTAGATGCTGACCGACAGAGAAGATGGATAGCGGCATACCAACGCTTGTGCAGTGACCACTTTGTTGGAGGTAAGACGAATAAAATTAGCCAGAAAAGGCATTACATTGCTGTTAACATTCTGTGGCGGCGAGTGTGTAACCAAATAGGTTAAAATAACCCATTGTAACCTCTTTGTTCTTCTGTAGTAGCTATTAGCTAGCATTGTGTTCCTTTGCTGTTGGTAGACTGTAGGACAGATCAGAGGCAGTGTCCTACAAACAGCGCTTAATTTGAGGGGGAGCAAGCCGGAGCGCGCTCCGGAACCTCGGGCGTTGGCTCCGGCAGCTATTTACACTGGATCCGGTGATCCGACACCTCTTTTGACTATGTAACAAAAAAAAAAAAAATTAAATAAAAAAATGCAAGTTTATTTAGTGTTAATGTCTGATTTTGATATGTCTTGTTGGTGATTTCTCTCATGAAACGACATCCACAAAATATCTGCAGATGAACTTAATTTGCAGTGTTATTACAAAACATGCCCATAAGCGCAGCGCAGCGCCGCGCCCCCCTCCCCTCTTTTTTTCCGCACTGGAGCCGCTCATCCTCTGCGCTCCGGGACCTCCCACTTTACAAATTAAGCACTGCCTACAAATAAGTGTTCAAAACAAGAGGAACATGTATTTGTCTCTTAAATCCAGGCCGTTCCCTGTAATCTGTAACAACGGTTGGAGAAAGTAATGGCAACTAGTGAGTGCACAAACCATAGAAGGGAAACTGTACACAGCGCCAGGGCAGTGTGATGGTATGTCTACTTTTAGATTGTGTTAGCTTATCAATGAACACACTCGTCACTCGACGAGTTTCACGTCTTTACGACGGATACTTAAATGTGTGTTAGGTATTATTGTTGCAGTCTAAGCAGTCATTGTAGCAGCTAGATGAGCGAGAACCGAAAGGGTCTGTGCCATAAACCGTTATTTCTGTACGGCGTTGCTAATGTGTCGTTACTGTTGTTATTTCTCCCTCTGCTCGCCCTGTAAATGCCCTACGTCGCTGGATAGCGAAGGTGTTTTCTGCATCTCGCTCCTTTTTCTTGTATGTTCTCCGTTTGTCGCCTTCCTCGTATTCAAACCAATTCGAGCCGAAGTCCGCTACATGTCCAAAATGGTGGTCGCGTTTACGAAGGTCACGTGACTGAAAAGAGTCTATACATAGAAGACTAGATGCCTCACCGCGTATTCCAGAACGTCCGCACAGGGTGGCCATCTTACCACAGACAAGATTTTCCACAGAATTTGCGGTAAACTGAGGTAAGACCATTGAGGTGCTTAAATGTTTATACTCTTATCTCGCTGAAATTTTGACGTATATACAAATGGTTTGATTTCTTAAAACATTATTAATGTGGTTGTAATTCTGGGTGCTTGAACATGCTAAAATCGTACCTTTTCTCTTCAAAAACGACTTACTGCAGCTTTTAGTCAAAGTTGTGTTTCATGCTAGGCTAGCTCGTAGCACCAAGTAATTTTACATGGAAGGTCATGAGATAATATTTTCAATAACTGAAGTTGCACTTGCACATGGTTTTCATTTTCGGGTTGGTTAATTGAAAACACTGGTTGTGTCCCTATTTTTTAAGCTTAGACTCCACCACATTGCCAAGATGACAACCCTTTCCTTCCAGAACAACAGCATGAGACAGAAGCACAACAAAGCAGTACTGTTTAAAGGGCATTAGCCAAATATACAGTATAAACATTTTCAAGGGGTATGAAGACTTACGCAAGCACAGCCCAGCACTCACATTGATTTACAGGAAATCAAAGTACTGACTTTGATGACAAGATGATGTGTGTGTCTGTGTGTGTTTTAATTGTAGATGTTTATATCAGTATGTTTAGTTTTATTTTAACTGCACATTGGAGCCTAGTCAAATGAAATTTCAATCTTCTGTGCTCACATATATTGACTTTGACATGATAATCAGCTTTGAATGTTCTTTTTGTAAATGTAAAGATATATTTTTATCCTTGGAAGTATAACCACGTAAGTAATTAAATGCTTTTTTTGTCACAAACTACCGTGAGTCGCTGTCACTGTTTTATATTATTACTTACTCGGGCAGTGCATTTGTTATTATGCTATGATGTGAGTTTACATTTGTTATTATGCTATGATGCGAGTTTGCATTTGTTATTATGCTATGATGTGAGTTTACATTTGTTATTATGCTATGATGTGAGTTTGCATTTGTTATTATGCTATGATGCGAGTTTGCATTTGTTATTATGCTATGATGTGAGTTTGCATTTGTTATTATGCTATGATGCGAGTTTGCATTTGTTATTATGCTATGATGCGAGTTTGCATTTGTTATTATGCTATGATGCGAGTTTGCATTTGTTATTATGCTATGATGTGAGTTTGCATTTGTTATTATGCTATGATATGAGTTTACATTTGTTATTATGCTATGATGTGAGTTTACATTTGTTATTTTGCTATGCTGTGAGTGCATTAGGTTTTTGAGGTGGATGAAGTATTTCTGAAGTTTCAGAAGTGAGTAAGCTGTTTATTTAACTTTAGCTTCCCCTACGGCCCTATCACATGTAAAAATATTTTCACTAAAAATTGGAAATAAATTGCATGGTTATTTGTCCTAAGGCCGCAGTTATCCATAAGTATGCAGTGTTAGGCTTCTCACAGCATAGGAATTTCAGCATGTATTTTTTTAAAACATAAAATGATTATTCATCATTAATATCATAAATACATACTTACGTTTGTTTTTTTTTATGTAACAAACCAAACCGTTTGAATATCGATTGAAATTTGAGGAAGTTATGGTCATCTGAAAAGTACATATCGCTACCAACACAATGTAATGGGTAAGCCAGCTGTCTGAGGTAAGATGGCCGCCATGTGCGGACGTTCGACTTCATTGACGGGCAACGGGGACGAGGCATCTAGTCTTCTATGTATATCTATGGGCTTTCCCCGTTCGCGCAAGGCATTGTGGGATACAAATTTGAAACAGGAGAGAAAAATGAAGAATGTGAGTGTGCGAATGAAACGTGAAAGACCGACTACAGTAACGGAAAGAAAGCAAGAAGAAAAGGAAACGCAGGACCAAACTAATAAATATCGTCGGTTAGCGAGCACCTCGGTGTGATCAGCTGTTCGTTTAGTGACAGAATGATGGAACTGTCAGTGCACGGTCAAAGGTAAACCTGTAGATGGCAGTAATGCAACACTGTGGATGCCAGCTGCCCTAAAACCCAAAAGAAGAAGAGGCGGCCTGGTGGTGTTAGCACTGTTGCCTCACAGCAAGAAGGTCCTGGGTTCGAGCCCAGCGGCCGGCGAGGGCCTTTCTGTGTGGAGTTTGCACCCCGTGTCTGTGTGGGTTTCCTTCGGGTGCTCCGGTTTCCCCCACAGTCCAAAGGCATGCAGGTTAGGCTAATTGGTGGCTCTAAATTGACCGTAGGTGTGAGTGTGAATGGTTGTTTGTCTCTATGTGTCAGCCCTGCAATAACCTGGCAACTTGTCCAGGGTGTACCCCGCCTCTCGCCCATAATCAGCTGGGATAGGCTCCAGCTTGCCTGCGACTCTGTAGAACAGGATAAGCAGCTACAGAATGGATGGAAAAAGAAGGTAAACCTGCGCACACGGACTTCCTCTGTCTGCTTGACTGTGCCAAGCGAGTGATTTCATGCACATTATTTGCTCAGGAATCCCCTCAAATTAAATAACTTCCCAGCCACAGAATGGCCTGATATTTTGTGAGCTATTACAGAAATAAACATATCACAATGAGCACATTTCAGACTCGGGAACTAAATTTCACCAATTTTATGAAATCGAAAGGCCGTCTAGCTTTAAGGCATGGTTTGTATCCCCTTGTAGTCTTTAGCCACAAAGCTCAGTGACTGAAATGGATTTTATTGATGCTTCAAATGCATATAGATGTTACCCCTTCATGGTCTCATCATCCAAATCACCATTATCAGTGATAGGTTTTGATCTGTCTGTCTATGTGTGATTAGGATAACCAGATTTTAGATCTCCAAATGGAAGAAGAGAACCCAATGTACTTAATGAAAAAAAAAATCTTACCTTTGACGTGGAGATCATGGATGAGCCCCAATAAAACTGATAGGTTTTGATCTGTCTGTCCTGAAGGAGGTTGAATTGACAAAGTATGATCTAGAAATGTCGACCCTTGGCCACCTAAGAGACTCTACCTCACAGATATCTGGGAGTAAACAGTCACTGACACAGACGCAGCTGTTCAGAGATGTTTCTCAGTTTATTGTAGGACAAACATGAGTGTATATCCACATTCAAGAGTGTACTGTAGATATATGATTGGATGATGATGATGATGATGCGACTGACAAAGCTAAGTTATCTACAGTATGTATGACAGGGTAACGGAAATGGGTGATGAAGCATTACATCACTGGTTTGGACTGCACTACTTTATGAAAGAAGAGAGACATTAGGTACCATTACATCATCCGTCAGGATCATAGTCTTATGAAAATTTAGAAATACATTACTGGTCAACATAACCTTCATTAAGCAGAGAGCAGAATGTGCAAGCGAAGATAAATCTCAAGGATTGAACTAACCAAAACAAGTAGCAATCAGAACAGCCTGTTTCAGTTTCAAACATGTCAAACATATATTTCTCTCAATCAGCTCTCTTACAAGCAACACATAACAACTACAGTCCATATAACAGAGTGAAGAGAAGCTTTAAAGCTTTAAAAATGATTAAAAAGACACAGCATTCTACACTCACAACTTTTTGATGAATTACATGATTAACAAACAAAATAATAATCATTAAATTATAAGTAAATCAGTAACACAATGTGTGGCTAAGCTTACTCATTCCAAAATTTGAAAAACATTAGAAGGCAAATGCATCATTGCAGCATTAATATAAAAAATGATTGCATAAAAATGATTAAAGTAGGAAATAATAAATGATGATTAGATTAATGAAGTAATAATAATAATAATAATAATAATAATAATTAGTTATTGCAGAGGAAGCAAATTTGAAGGATTTTCATAATTACATGTTCAAAACATAACCTAACAATGAACTTTACTGACTCTTGGCTCAAGACCAGTACAGTAGCATAGAAGCTATTACCCTTATGTTCGATGCTTTCCGAGATGGGGGTTTTAGACTCTGGTAGACTGAATCAGTTTGGTCGGTTTAATAACTGTGATTTTCATAGATCGGATCTAATTGGTAGATGTTGAGGCTTATACTCTCATAGACAGACTCTGTTTCATTTCCGTTTTCTTGACAAGTCTGAAATTACAAAAATAGTAGATCTTAGAAGTATAAAAAGACTCAAATTAATTAATAGAGCAAATCGTGTGAATGAGCAGTTTTGCTGTCACTTTGTACCCACCACTCTGGAAATTTGTGTAGTCATTTCTTGACCTACAGAGAGATAAGGACAAGAAACAGAACAAGTGTTACTGTAATCTTGATAAGTGCAGACACCACATACTGTATATTACTAAAACCCTTTGGACGTGAGTAATGTTATGTCGTAAATTTGAGCAGCAGTAGCTATACAAGTAACTGGTTGGAGAATTGGACATGAGTCACCCTTACATTACTGTATAAGCTAAACGTTTTGGCAATTGTCTTACTGTTTGGCCTGGTGCCTGTGTTGCGTTTTTTCTTCTGTATTACTTTTGTCTGTGTGCCCCAGGTCCTGAGTTCAGATCTTTATGTGGCACTGCGCTCTTAATTTCAGGGTCTTTCTGTTTCATCCCCCACACATTACCAGTTGCACAATATGTCATCTTTAAGACAGAATTAAGAGGACTACTCGGGTGGATCCAGGAAGATGAAAGGGCAGGGTTTAAGACATGGATATCCTCTTGTATGTCAAGACCCTCAATAAAATGAATGACATAATATTTGCTGTGAATAAGTTCATGACATCTGGTTGTTCCAAGGTCCCAATTAAAACTTTGTGGTTTGATAGAAAAATTCTATGTACCATGGGCAGAATGAGTAAGATAGGCGGGATATAGTAGGCAACAAGGCCAGTTATGAGTGAGTGCAAATCTTCTAAGAACTGCTTTTCCATGGGCTAGAGAGCTACATCATTATGTCACTTTATATCTGTCTCTGATTTCCCAGCCGCTCAGCCAACCACTAGCCTCCGTAGTAGGAGAGTCCGGGTGCTAAACTGGCCTGCCTGCAGTCCAGATCTGTCTCCCATTTAAAACATTTGGTGCATTATGAAGTGCAAAATATTACAAAGGAGACCCCGAACTGCTGAGCAACTGAAATTGTATATCAGGCAAGAATGGGACATTTCTCTTTCAAAACTACAACCCTGATTCCAAAAAAGTTGGGACAAAGTACAAATTGTAAATAAAAACGGAATGCAATAATTTACAAATCTCAAAAACTGATATTGTATTCACAATAGAACATAGACAACATATCAAATGTCGAAAGTGAGACATTTTGAAATTTCATGACAAATATTGGCTCATTTGAAATTTCATGACAGCAACACATCTCAAAAAAAGTTGGGACAGGGGCAATAAGAGGCTGGAAAAGTTAAAGGTACAAAAAAGGAACAGCTGGAGGACCAAATTGCAACTCATTAGGTCAATTGGCAATAGGTCATTAACATGACTGGGTATAAAAAGAACATCTTGGAGTGGCAGCGGCTCTCAGAAGTAAAGATGGGAAGAGGATCACCAATCTCCCTAATTCTGTGCTGACAAATAGTGGAGCAATATCAGAAAGGAGTTTAACAGTGTAAAATTGCAAAGAGTTTGAACATATCATCATCTACAGTGCATAATATCATCAAAAGATTCAGAGAATCTGGAAGAATCTCTGTGCGTAAGGGTCAAGGCCGGAAAACCATACTGGGTGCCCGTGATCTTCGGGCCCTTAGACGGCACTGCATCACATACAGGCATGCTTCTGTATTGGAAATCACAAAATGGGCTCAGGAATATTTCCAGAGAACATTATCTGTGAACACAATTCACCGTGCCATCCGCCGTTGCCAGCTAAAACTCTATAGTTCAAAGAAGAAGCCATATCTAAACATGATCCAGAAGCGCAGACGTCTTCTCTGGGCCAAGGCTCATTTAAAATGGACTGTGGCAAAGTGGAAAACTGTTCTGTGGTCAGACGAATCAAAATTTGAAGTTCTTTATGGAAATCAGGGACGCCGTGTCATTCGGACTAAAGAGGAGAAGGACGACCCAAGTTGTTATCAGCGCTCGGTTCAGAAGCCTGCATCTCTGATGGTATGGGGTTGCATTAGTGAGTGTGGCATGGGCAGCTTACACATCTGGAAAGACACCATCAATGCTGAAAGGTATATCCAGGTTCTAGAGCAACATATGCTCCCATCCAGACAACGTCTCTTTCAGGGAAGACCTTGCATTTTCCAACATGACAATGCCAAACCACATACTGCATCAATTACAGCATCATGGCTGCGTAGAAGAAGGGTCCGGGTACTGAACTGGCCAGCCTGCAGTCCAGATCTTTCACCCATAGAAAACATTTGGCGCATCATAAAACGGAAGATACGACAAAAACGACCTAAGACAGTTGAGCAACTAGAATCCTACATTAGACAAGAATGGGTTAACATTCCTATCCCTAAACTTGAGCAACTTGTCTCCTCAGTCCCCAGACGTTTACAGACTGTTGTAAAGAGAAAAGGGGATGTCTCACAGTGGTAAACATGGCCTTGTCCCAACTTTTTTGAGATGTGTTGTTGTCATGAAATTTAAAATCACCTAAATTTTCTCTTTAAATGATACATTTTCTCAGTTTAAACATTTGATATGTCATCTATGTTCTATTCTGAATAAAATATGGAATTTTGAAACTTCCACATCATTGCATTCTGTTTTTATTTACAATTTGTACTTTGTCCCAACTTTTTTGGAATCGGGGTTGTACAGCAGTTGGTCTCCTCAGTGCTCAAACGTTTACAGAGTATTGTTAAAAGTAGAGGTGATACAACAGAGTGGTAAACATGCCCTTGTCCCAACTTTACTGAAATGTATTGCTGACATCAAATTCAAAATGAGCATATATTTTTCAAAAAACTATAAAATTTCTCAGTTTAAACATTTGATGTGTTACCTTTGTACTATTTTCAATAGGGTTTCCATGATTTGCAAATCTTCACATTGTTTTTATTTATGTTTTATACAGTGTCTCAGCTTTTTTGGAATTGGGGTTGTAGAAGAGGAATGATTCATAACTGCTCTGGTTTCACCCAATCGAGGATGGGATCCCTTTTGAATCTGGTTCCTCTCAAGGTTTCTTCCTCATGTCACCTCAGGGAGTTTTTCCTTGCCACTGTCACCTCTGGCTTAGAGATAAATGTAAATCTTTTTCAGAATTTCTGTAAAGCTGCTTTGTGATAATGCCCATTTTTAATATTACTATATAAATAAAATTGAATGAGACGGTCAGTTGCTTGTCCATAGCCACCCCAAGGTTATGTGCAATGACAGATCATGAAATCTAAAAGTTGTCCAGGGACATCAGGCTCTTGCCATGAGAATTCATCTCAAGGAATGTATAGAAGCTCGGTTTTGCTGGGATTAACTTTCAGCTGATGAGCTGCCATCCATGATTACACGTCTGCCAGACATTCTGAGATCCATATAGAAACAAGATTGTCTGAGGAAGGAAAGGAGAGGATAAGTTGAGTGTCATCAACCTAGCAGTAGTATGAAAATCCATGTGAAGGTATTACTTCACAAAGAGACTGGGTATAGAGGGACAACCAAAGAGGACCCAGCACTGAGCTTTGTAGGACACCAGGGAAGATTCTGTATTAAAGTGATCCCCTCCATGTCAACTGATATGACCATCCCTCCAAGTAGGAAGGAAATCATGGCCATGCTGTGCCACAAATTCAAAGATTCATGGAGATTGACAAGAGTATCTTGTTGATTATGTCAAAAGTTGCTGAAAGGTCAAGGAGGATGAGGACTGATACCAATATGGCTGATCTAGCAGCATGAAGCTTCTCAGTGGCTAGGATCTTGGAGGTTGTTCTTGGCAAGAGAGACAGTTGTTCAGTGATTTTAGGGAAAAAAAAAGAGATAAGTGATACCGGTCAGTAGTTGCTGGTGTCTGCAGTATCCAGAGTGGGTTTCTTCAGGATGAGAATGATCCTTTTTGTCTTGAATGAAATTGGTACATGACCAGATATTATGGAGTTATTAGTGATAGAAGAGATGAAGGGGATGTCTTCACTGATGGCCTGTGTCAGAGAAAGAGGAGGGAAATTCTGAACATGTAGTGTACAGGAAAGGAGTTGTAGTAGGAGCAAAAGACAGATTCTTCCAATCTTCTCATCAAAGAAGGTACCAAATCATTAGCAGTCAAAGATGATAGTGGAGGAGGAATTAGCAGATTGCAGAACCTGCAAGGATCTTGTGCAGAGGTTCCCAGCTTTTCCCTGTCTTATTGTCTTAGCAGAGCAAAGTTATTAGTAACTGTCACATCAGACATGAACCTGAACAGGAGAGAGCAATATCAGAGAACATCAGTATTAGGTTATGATTTCCTTTACTTTCTCTCAGCTGCTCTTAATTCCAATTCCAGGATGAGAAGACTTCCTAGGTTTAGAAAATAGAGGGCACAGGAGGTCCATGGATGAGGAAAGTGTTGGTGGATAATTTCAGCAGTAGAGAGTAAAAGAAGTTGAGGACTGGAAGGACTGACAGGATAGGGTGGATGTTTCAGAGGCTGGGAGAGAGGTATAAATAAGTACTTCATGAATAGACAGGGCTTTACTCATCATTTGAAGATAGCCAGTGACTCAGCTGTTTGACCATCTAGCGGAAGTTCATTCTACCACCTAGCTGCCAGAACAAAGAAGGTCCTTAATGTGTGTTTTCCTTGCACCTTAAGAGATGTTGGGGCCAACCAAGCAGTGCTGGAGGATCAGAGGGAGCATTAAAGATGCAATATACCTTAAAGATATCTAAGTAAGCCCTACCCACAAATCACTCATTAAGTGGGACTGAAACTAATCTTGATTCCACACCTGAGACAAATAATTAGCAGAGAACAGGCCCTTTACAACAACACAAAATCAAAAATACTAACATCATAACATTGGATGCAACAGAGCCAAACATAGAGTACACAAAATACAGTGTACTATATATAATACACTACCTTACTCGCTGAGAATAAACCTAAGATAGAAAAGTAGCCCGCCCCACTGTGAACCTACTTTCATTTGTGAGGCCGAGAGCATTTTATGACCTTGTGCCACCTTAGTGATTCATGTATCACTCCACAGATTAACCCCTTCAGACACAAGGAAAAATACTATGGAACTTCATGTGTACAGTTGTATACATTATGTCCAAAGGGGATAAATTGATTACATTACAGGCATTTAGCAGATGCTGTTATCCAGAGTGACATACAACATACCCAGAGCAGCCTAGGGAGCCTTGCTGCCCTACTCAAGGGCATTTCAGCCATTCCTGCTGGTCTAGGGAATTGAACTGGTGACCTTTTGGTCCCAAAGCTGCTTCTCTAACCTTTAAGCCATGGCTTCCCTCGCAGGATTGGCCACAGGATTAGGAATAATTCAGTCTCACATTTAGAATAAGATGGTAGGTGTCATCCTGCGACCCTGTAGGACAGGAGAAGCGGCTACAGATAATGGATGGATGGATGGTAGGTGTAATAATTTTTTGAATAAGAAAAAAGTAAACCCACTTGTTTGGAACTTTTTGTCTTTTTAGGAGCATGTCTTTATGGATCATGCCTCTGTCCAAGAGGAAAATATCCTCTTGGATCAGAGCACCAAATTTTTGTGATGAGGCCTCAAACCCTCAAGTTTATTCAAATTTATTTGTATAGCGTTTTTAACAACAGAGACTGTCGCAAAGTAGCTTTACTAGCCTGGGCCCGCCCATCCTAAGTGTGACGCAACACGAGGGCCTGTTGCGAGCTTAGTCTGGCAAGGCAAGCTATCTACAGCTCTTCCAAGCTCCCGAAAAATCGGGAGCCAATCAACTTTGAGCATCTCCAACGGCCCTGGGTAGAGGCGTGTTCAAGGCAGTGACCTAGTAGAACTGCGACCGGAAGCCATAGATTGTTTACAGAATCTATGCCGGAAGCGCTTCATTCACTAGAAATATTACGAACATGGAGCAAGTTCTCATTGAAAACGGAGCAGAGAGCAGCCCTGGAGGTATTTATTGAAAGGAAGGCCGTTTTCGCCTTGCTCCCGACCGGCTTCGGTAAGAGTTTAATCTACCAGTTAGCCCCGTCGCGTCACATACGTCAGAGGAAAGAGTGATGTGATTGGTTTAAGCTTCGTCACAGCCTTTTCTGGCTTCGACCAGTAGCAAACTGAGGCATTTCAGGGAGGCGGGTCAACCACGCACTTTGGGAAACGGTTGGGCTTAATATCTTTGCCAGACCAAATGCTCGCAGAGCTTTGAAGTCGCGTTAGCCAGACTATAGCTTTACAGAAAATTAAAGACTTTTAACATGAGCTAATTTTATCCCTAATTTATCCCTGATGAGCAAGCCTAAGGTGATGGTGGCAAGGAAAAACTCCCTCAGACGACATTAGGAAGAAACCTTGAGAGGAACCAGACTTAAAAGGGAACCCATCCTCATTTGGGTGATAACAGATAGCATGATAATAAATAACTTGCTTCTATAAGTGTGTCCTATATAATCACAAAGTACAACTGTGTAACCAGGAAAATCATTATAGTTTTAGTATGAAGTCTGTTTTGTTGAAGTTATCAACTGTTCACTGATGGAAAACTGTTCATGACAACCAACCACAATCCTAAAGTTAGCAAGTCAACTGTAGTCCTCAGCCATAGATGCATTACTGTAAGTGTCCAAAGCCATCTTCCAAGTGCGACTTTCAACTGTTCATATGGGGCCATCCTCCAGAGGAGCAATGTAATGAGACTCCAGCCAAACATAGGGCATCAGGATGGATCAGGCAGGTCTGAGGAGCAAAAGAGATCAGCACCACTGGTATCTCAGGATCAACCTTGACACAGGCAGGTGATTTTATATGCTGGTCACTCTGAGCAAGTGCAAGAGTGTCAGAGCATTAATTTACCAGTTGTCTGTTGTCCTTGAATCTAAAATATCCTCTCTCAAAAACTCTTCCTTCTAAGGCCTCCTTGGCCACTGGTCCAAAGAACAGGGCAGTTTGGACTATGCAAGTCATGCTTGACATTGCAAATAACCTGATTTGAGGAGATGTCTCCTACCTCCCAGTCACTGCTGTCAGAAGTGAGGCTTGAATCAACTCCATAGTGGAGGGACTAGCTTCTACATCTCCAATTCTGGCTGGAAAGTTACCAAAGAATTACGCATGCTTGTCAGATTGGCATTCGCCAAGGCACATATCAACGGACCTAGGTGGAAACTTTGCAATGGATTCCAACTGCAAAGCATCAGAATTTCATTCAGCAGAAGAACATGTTTAGTGTTATGGGTTGAACCAGTTTCTAATCCTATATACATGCTTCTATCCTGATATCCTGTCTGTCAAGCAAAGATAATGGCTTGGCAAGGAATGCATTCAGCAGTGTAAGGTCAAAGGAGGGACAGACAGGTTCCAGTGCTGATAGCTCAGGTGGTATGAAGAAACTGGAGAGACACATACATGCTCTTTTCCTGTAGCATGGAGCAACCAAGTGAAGAATGGTTGGATGGAGGGACACACTATTAGTGCTGTTAGTTCTGATTTTGTAAGGGACACACGCACTCCTGTCCTGTAAAACAGAGTGAGCAGCTGCCCCCCCAAATCTGTCCCTCTGAGTTACATGTTGGTCCTGGGATGGAGATGCTGACCTCTTCTGCTCCTCGGACCTGCCTGATCCATCCTGGTGCCCTGTGTCTGGTTGGAGTCTCATTGCATCACTCCTGTGGATGGCGACCCCATGTGGACACTTGGGGGTCACGCCTGGAGGACGCTCTGGACTCTTGCAGTGGTGCTTTTGTGGCTGGGAACTGCAGTTGACTTGCTGACTTTAGGACTGCAGTTGACTTGCTAACTTTGGGACTGCAATTGTCGTGAATGGTTTTGCGCAGGGGTTTCCTTCGGTGGGGGGTTTATAGCATCAACGAAGCTGACTTTATGTTAGGACTGTTAATGTTATAGTCATGTTGTCTGTTGTTGCCCAGATGAGGATGGGTTCCCTTTTGAGTCTGGTTCCTCTTGAGGTTTCTTCCTCATGTTGTCTGAGGGAGTTTTTCCTTGCCACCATCACCACAGGCATGCTCATTGGGGATAAATTCGGGATAAAATTAGCTCATGTTTTAAGTCGTTCAAATTCTGTAAAGCTGCTTTGCAACAATGTTTATTGTTAAAAGCGCTATACAAATAAACTTGACTTGACTTGACAACATCCCAATAGGAATCTTGAACACTTCTGGGATTAAGGCTAACAAGCTAAACTAGCAAGGAAGTCAATGCTTTGACAGGATGCACTCACCAGAGAACTGGAGTTTTAACAGCTTTAGAGGACAGAAAATTTGTAGCTATAGTCATGACCCATAGTCGTGAGGTGCACATACAGTTATGGTCAGAAGTTTACATACAGTGACATGAATGTCATCTTGGATATGAATGTCATGGCAATATTTGGGCTTTCAGTAATTTCTTTGAACTGTTCTTTTTCTGTGGCAGAATGATTGTACAGCATACATCTTTAATTTAAAAAACCCACTAGAATTTGGTGCACAAGTTTTAATTTTCTTTGGGTTTTCTGAAATCAACACAGGGTCAAAATTTTATACATCCAGGGTCAAAAATTTACATACGCTCACTTAGATCATTAATTCAGAGGTGCTGAAACTTCCAAAATGTCTCTTATCTTGCCAAGGCTGAGGTCTCTTAACTTCCTGTTAGTGATCATGATTGACTACAGCTGGTAGCTTCTCTGTGCCTTCATAAAAAGGGCTTGTTTACAGCACTCATTGGATTGACCAACACACAGTAAAATGAGAAAGTCCAAGGAGCTCAGTGCAGATCTGAGAAAGAGGATCGCAGATATACACAACTCCAGAATGTCTCTTGGAGCCATTTCTAAACAACTGCAAATTCCAAGATCAGTTCAAACAATTGTATCCAAGTTATTGTGAGGTGTAGTCCCACTGGCAGTAAAACAGCCCCAGAGCATGATAATCCTACCACCACCACCACCAGCTGGTACAGTGTCCCTCTGTACATGGTGGTCATTGTGGCCAAAGAACTCAATTTTTGTCTCATCTGATCATACAGCTGTTCTCCAGAAGGCTTTTTCTTTGTCTGTGTGGTCAGTTGCAAATGTTAGTTAAGCTTGAAGGTGTCAATTTTGGAGCAGGGGGTTATTTCTTGGATAGCAGCCTCTTACTCCATGGTGATCTGAACTGTAGACAGTGACCCATCAGCTTCCAGTTCATGGCAGGGCTGTGCCATGGACTGGAAGCTGATGGGTCACTGTCTACAGTTCAGATCACCATGGAGTAAGAGGCTGCTATCCAAGAAGTAACCCCCTGCTCCAAAATTGACACCTTCAAGCTTAACTAACGTATGCAACTGACCACACAGACAAAGAAAAAGCCTTCTGGAGAACAGCTGTATGATCAGATGAGACAAAAATTGAGTTCTTTGGCTACAATGACCACCATGTACAGAGGGACACTGTACCAGCTGGTGGTGGTGGTGGTAGGATTATCATGCTCTGGGGCTGTTTTACTGCCAGTGGAACTGGTTCATTGCACAAAGTGGATGGAATAATGAAGAAGGAGGACTATCTCAGAATTCTTCAGCATAAACCATCAGAAACTTGAACACGACTTGGGACTTACAACAGGACAATGAACCCAAACACACATCAGAGCTAGTTGTGGAGGATAAAGCAGGCTAACATTAAACTTAAAACAAGTCCTGACTTCAACCATATTGAAAATATATGGACCATGCTTATTAGTCGAGTCCATGCCAAGAAAAAAAAAACAAATTTAACTGAACTCTGTCAATTCTACCATGAACAGTCATGAAATATCCAACCAGAATTCTGCCAGAAGCTTGTTCATGGTAAACAAAAATGTTTGGTTAAGGTGAATCTTGCGAAGAAACATTTTTGAAGGAGAAGAACAACTTTATTCATCACACACTTGTGAAATTCCTCTCTGCATTTAACCCATCTGAAGCATTGAACACACACACATGCACACACATGTGAGCAATGAGCACACACACATACCCAGAGCAGTGGGCAGCCATGCTAACAGTGCCCAGGGAGCAGTTGGGAGTTAGGTGCCTCGCTCAAGGGCACCTTGGCCCAAGGCTGTCCCATATTAGCCTAACCGCATGTCTTTGAACTGTGGGGGAAACTGGAGCACCCGGAGGAAACCCACACAGAGAACATGTAAACTCCACACAAAAAGGCCCCCACCATCTGCTGGTGCTGCTGCTGGGCTCAAACCCAGAACCTTCTTGCTGTGAGGCAGCCATGCTGACCACTTACACCACCATGCCACCCAAGCATTAGGTGTGCTGTATGTATATTTTTGACTCCGTGTGCATAATTTTGAACCTGTGTTGATTTCAGAAAACACAGGGTCAAAATTATACATACAGGCCAATACTTCATCATTGTCATGTCATGACTGTTGAAGGTCATGACATGTGTCATGTGTGGTCATGACAAGGTCATATGTGCGCACACATGAGAAGATATCCCGGAGGTTAGAATAAGGGGAATAGAACCACAAGTGGGTGGTGTGTGTGTACCTTGCAGCTTGCATCTCTTTAGGAAAGTCACAATGAGGAACGAGATTCCAACCAGAAGTACCAGCAGAATCACAGGCACAATTACCACAATGGAAACTGGAAATTCTGAAAAAGAAACACATGATAAGTCATTCAGTCACATTAAAACTACACTGTATGGGCAAAAATATGTGGGCACTTAAGCAGCACAGCCATATGTTCTTGTTGAACATCCCATTCCAGATATACTCTTCCCTTTGCTGTTATAGACCCCTTCGCAGTAAACGTCATTCATATGTAAGCGGAAATTGCGCGCGCAGCCTGGACCCAAAAAAGACTCAGAAATGCCTAGTTGTTGTGTTGTCGGGTGTCAGAATCGTAGCAGTGATGGGGTTAAAATGTTCAGAATTCCAGCAGGATCTCACCCATTCCAAAAAAATTCGCCGACGTCTATGGCTACAAGCCATCAAGCATGTAGACTGGGATGAAAGCACTATCAAAAATGCACGGGTTTGCAGCGCCCACTTCATCACAGGTAAGATCAGGCTATTTATTAAATCTTTCTTTTTTATTCTTTCTAGTCTTCGTTTATTGATGTAGTAAAATACTTTGGTAACGTTTGTCTGATTAGCTGGGTCATAGTTACACAATGTAATGAATATTGTTAGCATGTTAACTTAGCTTTGCATGCAATTTTGTTTGTAGGAGAGGTCTCGCTTGACTCAAGCAGTCCAGATTTTGTGCCATCATTATTTGTGTATGCCGAAAATCACAATTTTAAAGCAAGGATGGAAACGTAAAATTGTGTGCCCTCACTCTAAATGCCAACTTACGTTGACTGCTCTAACCTAGCTCCCGCCCCGTTCAGTTTCATTTCTGCTCTCTGCGTCTTGCTTTTTACGCAGCTCTGATTTCTCTTAGCTGTACTCTTTACACTATCATTCCTTTCATGCCATTACCTCCTGCAAATTGCTGTTTAGTGTTGGTATTTGCTGTTGTAGCTAAAGCCACATTGCCATCACATCACTGGCATAATTTGATTAAAACAATTTCAGTGTAAAACACGTTCTGTACATGCCCGCACATAACATAATCATATGCGTCTAAAGACTTGTAGGCATGAAGTTTTTCGTGGGTGTACACTGAAGTCTTGTAAGTAAGGTACGAGTATATATCTGGCCATTGTATACCAGGGAACTTACTAACATCGTCCGTCCACTCTTTAATTAAATATGGATCCGGTAGGCGATGTCCACTTGTTAGAGTTAACTTATTTATGTAGCATTCTCAATCTTGTAACGACAATTGTTTGGCATAATCTGACAGCTCATAATGCCGGTCTATGGGCAGCACCATTGTTTCTGGGTCCAGGCTGTGCGCGCATCCTAGCAATGGTCGGTTTGTTTACAAACATGCGAAGGGGTCTATAATAACCTTCACTCATTTAGGAAGACTTTTCCCTGGAGCGTGGCTGTGGGGATTTGCCCATTTGGCCACAAGAACCTTAGTGAGGTCAGGCACCGATGTTGGTTGCGAAGGCCTGGCACACTGTTGGCATTACAATTAATTCCAAAGTTGTTCAGTGGGGTTGAGGTCATGTGTCTGTGAAGGTTCTCAGTCATCCAGGTCATTGTAAACCGTAGGTGCTAATGAAGGCAACTGGACTTGCTTGAAATTCTTGAAGATGTTTCACCTCTCATCTGAAAGGCTTCTTCAGTTCTGTCTGACTAGTGGGGAGTTCCAGGTATTTATCCTCTAGTGGATCAAAAGCAACCTTAGGGAGAGTCGTTGAGATCACCTGGGTCGTTCAGCCATCCTGTAGGTGTAGGTCACTGGGGGCCAGGTGTGAATGGTATTAGCAGCCTAGAGTGTCATGAGGGTGATCTGTGGGTCGTTGGCTCTCTCTGCCATGATGTGAGTCATTGAAGTCAGCTGAGTCTTGGTGTGGATGTGTATTCAGTTTTCTGGGAAGTGTGCCAAGGACTGCATTGTAGGTGGCTGATAAGTGGTGTCTCAGACCACCTCCTCTGTTCAGTGATGGACATTCCAGGTTGACAAAGATGGCTTCTTTTACTCCTCTTTCAAACCACCAGTCTTCTCTGGCTAGAATGCATACATTGCAGTCCTGAAACTAGTGTCCTTTGTTATTGAGATGAAGATAGACTGCAGAGTTCTGGCCTGAGGAGCTGGCTCTCCTGTGTTGAGCCATGTGCTTGTGAAGCGGTTGTTTCATTTCCCCAATGAACCAGCATTCCTCACTGCACTGAATTGCATACACTACATTGTCCTGTTTGTGTCTGGGTATTCTGTCCTTAGGGTGGACCAATTTCTGCCTCAGAGTGTTATTGGGTCTGAAATGTACAGGGATGTTGTGTTTGTAGAATATCCTCCTGAGTTTCTCAGACAGTCCAGAAATGTAGGGAATGACAATGTTCTTGCATTTGTTGCTGTTTTCTTCCCTGTCCATTATGTTTCATTTAACAATCATTTAGTTGATTAGATTCATTCATCATTCAACAATCATTTAGTTGATTAGATAGTAAAGGAACACAGCACATACATGCGTGTATGACTAAAAACAGTACAGGTGCTGTCATGTGTTGCGTTTGTGGATTTTCTTTAGGAGAGAGTCTTCAGAAACATTGACTACTGTTAGCTCAGGAAATCCCCATAGTGACATGTGGTGCTTATAAGATTTCTATTTCAAAAGGCATGTGTAAAGCAGAGGGCAGACTTTGTGTGGGTAAATTTGTGGGGTTTTGCAGTTGTAACTTCATACTAGTGTTGTAGTCAAGACCGCCAAGTCATGACCAAGACCATGGTGTATCAAGACCGATACAAGACTAAGACTTTGAGGGGTTGAGATCAAGTCAATACCAAGACCAAGGCAGGGCAAAACTGAGTCAAGACCAGGACCAGACCAGTATGTATGAAGGGGGCTGGGGAGGGGTGACAGCCATTAACCGGAAGAAAATTTTCAAATTAGCAAAGAGCACATTATTGGTTGCATTTGAAGCAAGAAATTTTTACATCCAATCACAGTAACGATGTTAGCAAGTAAATCAGACAATGCACAGGTAATTTAGTGAAATCCATGCAGTTGTGGTCTTGACCGGCCTTGAAATAAAATCCCAAGTCCTCTGTCTGAGACTGAGATAAGACCGAGTAAAAATGCAGTCGATTCTGAGATGAGACCAAGACCTTCAAAAAGTGGTCTCAAGACTGGTCTCAAGTACTACAACACTACTTCATACTAATGAAATTGAATGAAAACTCCACATGCTCATTTGAATACTTGTAAGAGAACTGTAATTACATATTTTATGGGCAAATAAAGCCTTGAAATAAGCTAATTTATTTCAATAAGAAACAAAAAATTGTTCCATATAGAATGATGCCAAAAAATAGGCCTAATAATCTTATATATATGTTATTTACCAGCTGGGAGGTCCGTATCGTGAAATACCGTGACCGAGGTCTTGAAAGTACTGACCAAGGCCCTCTGGGCCGAGGTCACGGTATTTCACCATACAGACCAACCTTAAGCTGGTAAATAATATATTTATTTTTTTCTTTACCAAATTCTAACAGAAAACGAGAGCTCCCGAAAGGGAAAACCGAGCCAAGGTGAGCCGCGTCGCCATTTTGAATTGTCATTCATGGCTGTAATGCAAATTGCTTCCTCCTCGGTATACAAGTGCACTTCCATGGCAGGAAAAAAAACTACATTTTGCTTCCTATGTAGTCCCCTATTTATACAAAATTGAGTCATTCAGGATTCAGCCATGTTTTTGCTCGTCATTAGCAAGTTAGAGGTTTTTAGCTTTCTCCTGAAATGTTTTGTTTTATTTTGTCTTCCACAGGGTAGTAAAACTCGCTTTCGCTGTGAACACTGTCGTTATCGCTATCCATGATGTAAAATTAATGCTATTTTGAATCCTCATTCACGGCTGTAATGCAAATGGATTCCTCCTCAGTATACAAGTGCACTTCCATGGCAGGAAAAAAACTACACTTTGCCGCCTATGTAGTCCCCTATTTATACAAAATAGTTATTCAGGATTCAGCCATGTTTTTGCTCGTCGTTAGCAACAGTTACAGGTTTTTAGCTTTCTCCTGAAATGTTTTCTTTTATTTCTTCTTCCTCAGGGTAGCAAAACTCGCTTTCGCTGTGAAGACTGTCGTTATCGCTATCCATGCTGTAAAATTAATGCTATTCTCCTGAGAAATGCTGGCAAAAAGTTATAAGATTTTTGATAATCTTATAAATAAGTCTTATAAAAAAAGATAAACGTTGACAAAAAATGCTACTATGTTTGTTGTTGTGAACGAGCGAGTCGCCAGAGGTCCATAATCGGGGTCCGTAACTGGGGTCCGTATCGTTGGATACGGATCTGCTTGCCAGCCAATCAGAGCGCAGGATTTGATGGAAACCGGACCACGAAAAAAACAATATCTCATATTATATCATCATGAGAAATGCTAGATCACCTCTGTAATCCAGCTGTCAAAATGGTGCATCTAATGTGTCTGAAATTACAGAATGTCAACTTTACTCAAACAAACTCACCAGCAGCTCTCAGGTTGATCTGTGTGAAATAAACCTTGTATCCATGATCAGATTTCCAGGCTACTTCAGCTCCACACCAGTATTCACCAGAGTCCTGCTCAGTCACATGTTTCATGCCGACAGTAAGGACCTGGTTTTCTCTGTCATCATACAGGGATAAATTTCCCTGATTTCTATACTTTCTACTTTGTTTAACAGTTGAAGTATAAGAACAAACAGCAATTTTAGCCTTTTTGCAGAGAAACTTATTGTCGTTCCTGTGGGATTCTGGGTATTTACAGCGAACAGTCAAATCTCTTCCTACATGGATAGTCTCGCTGATGGACTTCTCATAGGACAGATCTGTAGATCACAATACATCAGATGAATTTATATACGATCCATTCATCATATCATATTTTAACAAATCAATATGTTAACTGTCAGGAATAAAATACATTTTGTTCGAGTGATAGTACACTATTTGAGATGATCAGAGTAGATGTAAACTTGTTGAAAAAAAGACAAGTAACACCTTCTCTCAAATCATGCCATAAAAACTAATATGAAATTGCTCATTATTATAATTCTGTTTAGTAAAACTTACAACACTATTTCCAAAAAAGCTGGGAAGGTGTGTCAAATGTAAATAAAAACAGAAAAGTGATTATTTGCAAATCATGGAAACCCTATATTTCATTGAAAATAGTTTGTAGACAACATATCAAATGTTGAAACTGAGAAAATGTATTGATTCTTGAAAAATATGTCTCATCTCATTATCTCTAGCTGCTTTATCCTTCTACAGGGTCGCAGGCAAGCTGGAGCCTATCCCAGCTGACTACGGGCGAAAGGCAGGGTACACCCTGGACAAGTCGCCAGGTCATCACAGGGCTGACACATAGACACAGACAACCATTCACACTCACATTCACACCTACGGTCAATTTAGAGTCACCAGTTAACCTAACCTGCATGTCTTTGGACTGTGGGGGAAACCGGAGCACCCGGAGGAAACCCACGCGGACACGGGGAGAACATGCAAACTCCACACAGAAAGGCCCTCGCCGGCCACGGGGCTCGAACCCAGGACCTTCTTGCTGTGAGGCGACAGCGCTAACCACTACACCACCGTGCCGCCCTGAAAAATATGTGTTCATTTTGAATTGAATGTCAGGAACATCTTTCAAAAATGTTGAAACAGGGCAAAAAATGACTAGAAAGGTGTGTAATGCTAAAAGTAAAAAAAAAAACAACACACACACCTGGTGGAACATCTCATAAATAATTAGGTTAATTGGCAACAGGTCAGTAAGATGATTGGGTATAAAAAGAGCATCCCAGAGAGGCAGAGTCTCTCAGAAGTAAAGAAGGGGAGGGGTTTACCGCTCTGTGAAAGACTGCGTGGGCAAACAGTGCAACAATTTAAGAATAAAGTTCCTCAATGTAAAATTGGAAAGAATTTGGGGATCACATCATCTAGTTAAGTCAAGTCAACTTTATTGTCAAATATGCTATACATGCTCGACATACAGCACAGATGAAATTTCAGTCCTCTCTGACCCATGGTGCAAACAGGCAATGCAATAAATAAAAATAGAATAATTGAAAAAACAAACAAACAAACAATATAAACAGTATAAACACTCTAGATAAGAACTAGACATAGACTAAACATTCAGACAAACAATATAAACAGTATAAATATAAACAGTATAAACACTAGATAAGAACTAGACATAGACTAAACACTCAGACAATATAAACAGTGTAAACACTAGATAAGAACTAGACAAAGACTAAACACTCATAAACAGACAATATAAACAGTATAAACACTAGATAAGAACTAGACATAGACTAAACACTCAATATAAACAGTATAAACACTCTAGATAAGAACTAGACTTAGACTAAATTGGTGCAAATAAACAAACAGTCAAGGGCACTTGAGGTATAGCAGGTAAACATGAAATAAGCAGTATAAACAAACTAGCAGCTGTTAAGATGAGGTAGTGCGGAATAGTGCAAATGGGCGAGGTAAAGTGAGATGTGCGGTCCCTGAGTTCAGTGTGTTAATGAACGATGAGATGTGTGTGTGTGTGTGTGTGTGTGTGTGTTTGGGGGGGGAACTGTGAGGATGACATGTCAGATGCTGAAGGGGGGGCGGGGGGTGTGCGAGCAGAATCTGTGGCAGGGGGCAGAGGGGGGAAGAGGGGCAGAACAGGGAGGGAGTTGAGCCTCCTGACTGCCTGGTGAAAGAAACTGTTCTTGAGCCTGCTGGTTTTGGCCCGGAGACTCCGCAGTCTCCTCCCCGACGGCAGCAGACTGAAGAGGATGTGAGATGGGTGGGTGGGGTCACTTGCAATCCTGATGGCTTTGCGGGTGAGGCAGGAGTTATAAATATCCATTAGAGAAGGGAGAGAGACACCAATGGTCCTCTCAGCTGCTCTCACGATGCGCTGCAGAGACTTGCAGCAGGACACGGTGCACGAGCCGTACCACACGGTGATGCAGCTGGTCAGGATGTTCTCGATGGTGCCTCTGTAGAAAGTGTGCATGATGGGGGCCGGGGCTCTTGCTCTCCTCAGTTTGCGGAGGAAGTACAGACACTGCTGGGCTTTTTTGGCCAGTGATGCGGTGTTGTTGCTCCAGGATAGGTCTTCAGAGATGTGTACACCCAGAAACTTGGTGCTGCTCACCCTCTCCACTGCAGCACCGTCGATAGATAGTGGAGCATGCTGGGTGTGCGCTCTCCTGAAGTCCACAACAATCTCCTTTGTCTTCTCCACATTCAGACAGAGATTATTGTCCTTGCACCACATGGCCAAGCGGCTCACCTCACTCCTGTAGTCATCGCCATTGTTGATGAGACCCACCACAGTCATGTCATCTGCAAACTTAATGAAGAGATTAGAGTTGGATGTTGGTGTGCAGTCGTGGGTCAGCAGAGTGAAGAGGAGGGGGCTTAGCACACATCCTTGGGGGGGCCCCCGTGCTCAATGTGATGGTGCTGGAGGAGTTGCTGCCGACCCATACAGTCTGTGGTCTCCCCGTCAGGAAGTCCAGTAGCCAGTTGCACAGGGAGATGTTGAGTCCCAGCTGGTCCAGTTTATGAATGAGCTGCTGAGGAATGATTGTGTTGAATGCTGAGCTAAAGTCTATGAACAGCATTCTGACATACGAGTCTTTTGTCTCCAGGTGGGTGAGGGCTGAGTGGAGGGCAGTGGAGATGGCATCATCGGTCGAACGGTTGGACTGATATGCAAACTGGAAAGGGTCCAGGGCGGAGGGGAGGGCAGACTTGATATGCCGCATGACTAGCCGCTCGAAGCACTTCATGAGGATGGGAGTGAGTGCGACAGGGCGGTAGTCATTGAAGCAGGAGGGAGACGGCTTCTTCGGGACCGGGATGATGGTGGTGGTTTTGAGGCGCATGGGGATAACAGCCTGGCTCAACGAGATGTTGAAGATGTCTGTAAAGACATCTGTGAGCTCCTTGGCACAGTCTCTCAGGACACGACCAGGAATGTTATCAGGACCCGGGGCTTTTCGTGCATTTGTCGTCCTGATAGCTCTCCTCACGCTGTTTGGGGACAGTGTCAACACCTGGTCGCTGGGAGGTGGTGGGGTCTTCTGTGCTGTGGTGCTGTTGTCTGCCTCAAAGCGAGCGAAGAAGTCGTTCAACTGATTCAGCAGAGACGTGGAGTTGTCACAGGTCTGCGGCGAGGGCTTGTAGTCTGTGATGGTCTGAATCCCCCGCCACAGGTTCCTGGTGTCTCTGCTGTCATTGAAATGGTCAGCAATGTACCTGGAATACTGTCTCTTGGCCACCCTGATGCCTCGTGACAGATTGGCCCTAGCTGTCCTCAGGCCCACCTCGTCCCCAGCTCTGAAGGTGGCGTTCCGAGCCCACAGGAGCCTGTGGACTTCCCCTGTCAGCCATGGCTTCTGATTGGCCTGAATGGAGATGGTTCTGGTGACTGTAACGTCGTCCATGCACTTCCTCATGTAGGCAGTGATGGTCTCCGTGTACTCCTGGAGATCTGTGATGTTGCTATAGGTGGCTGCCTGTCTGAACATGCTCCAGTCAGTGGTGGAAAAACAGTCCTGGAGTGCCTCTGAGGACCCCTCTGGCCACACACGTATCTGTTTTGTAGCTGGTTTGGTGACTTTAACCAGTGGCCTGTATGGTGGCATTAGCATAACAGTGGAGTGATCTGAGGCCCCAAGGTGGGGGAGGAGTAGGGCTTTGTAGGCGTCTTTATGCATGGTGTAAACATTGGTATGGTACATCTCATCTCATTATCTGTAGCCGCTTTATCCTTCTACAGGGTCGCAGGCAAGCTATCCCAGCCTATCCCAGCTGACTACGGGCGAAAGGCGGGGTACACCCTGGACAAGTCGCCAGGTCATCACAGGGCTGACACATAGACACAGACAACCATTCACACTCACATTCACACCTACGGTCAATTTAGAGTCACCAGTTAACCTAACCTGCATGTCTTTGGACTGTGGGGGAAACCGGAGCACCCGGAGGAAACCCACGCGGACACGGGGAGAACATGCAAACTCCACACAGAAAGGCCCTCGCCGGCCCCGGGGCTCGAACCCAGGACCTTCTTGCTGTGAGGCGACAGCGCTAACACTACACCACCGTGCCGCCAGTATGGTACATAATATCATTAAAAGATTCAGAGAATCTGGAGAAATGATCTTTGGGCACTCAGATGACGCTGCATTAAAAGCAGACATGTGTCTATTGTGAAAATCGCTGCATGGGCTCAGGAACACTTCTGAAATCATGAACACTGCATCCTCAGGGCTAAAGAGGAGAGGGACCATCCAGCTTGTTATCAGAACACAGTTCAAAAGTCAGCATCTGTGATGGTATGAGGGCACATTAGTGCAAATGGCATGGGCAACTTGTACATCAGGGAAGGCGTCATTAATGCTGAATGAACGGTGCCATCCAGATGACATATTTTTCAGGGTAGGTCTTGCTTATGTCAGCAAGACAATGCCAAACTGCTTTCTGCACATACAGTGGTGCTTGAAAGTTTGTGAACCCTTTAGAATTTTCTATATTTCTGCATAAATATGACCTAAAACATCATCAGATTTTTACACAAGTCCTAAAAGTAGATAAAGAGAACCCAGTTAAACAAATGAGACAAAATATTATGCTTGGTCATTTATTTATTGAGGAAAATGATCCAATATTACATATCTGTGAGTGGCAAAAGTATGTGAATCTTTGCTTTCAGTATCTGGTGTGACCCCCTTGTGCAGCAATAACTGCAACTAAACGTTTCCAGTAACTGTTGATCAGTCCTGCACACCGTCTTGGAGGAATTTTTGCCCATTCCTCCGTACAGAACAGCTTCGACCACTCCTGGGGAGGGTAACAATGGTCTTGAATTTCCTCCATTTGTGCACAATCTGTCTGACTGTGGATTGGTGGAGTCCAAACTCTTTAGAGATGGTTTTGTAACCTTTTCCAGTCTGATGAGCATCAACAACGCTTTTTCGGAGGTCCTCAGAAATCTCCTTTGTTCGTGCCATGATACACTTCCACAAACATGTGACTTTGATAGATCCCTGTTCTTTAAATAAAACAGGGTGCCCACTCACACCTGATTGTCATCCCATTGTTTGAAAACACCTGACTCTAATTTCACCTTCAAATTAACTGTTAATCCTAGACGTTCACATACTTTTGCCACTCACAGATATGTAATATTGGATCATTTTCTTCAATAAATAAATGACCAAGTATAATATTTTTGTCTCATTTGTTTAACTGGGTTCTCTTTATCTACTTTTAAGACTTGTGTGAAAATCTGATGATGGTTTAGGTCATATTTATGCAGAAATATAGAAAATTCTAAAGGGTTCACAAACTTTCAAGCACCACTGTATCAAAACTGCATGGCTCTGTAGTAAAAGAGTCCAGGTGCTAAACTGGCCTGCTGCAGTCCAGACCTTTCTCCCTTTTAAAACATTTGCCACATTATGAAGCGCAAAATACAGCAAAGGAGACCCCGAACTGTTGAGCAACTGAAATTGTATATCAGACAAGAATGGAACAACATTTCTCTTTCAAAACTACAGCAATTGGTCTCCTCAGTTCTCAAACATTTAGAAAGTGTTGTTAAAAGTAGAGGTGATGCAACACAGTGGTAAACACACCCCTGTCCCAAATTTTTTTTTAAATGTGTTGCTGGCATTAAATTCAAAATAAACATACATTTATCAAAAACAATAAAAAATTCTCAGTTTCAACATTTAACATATTGTCTTTGTACTATTTTCAATGAAATAAAGGCTTTCCATGATTTTCAAGCCATCACATTCTTTTTTTATTTATGTTTACACAGCATCCCAACTTTTTTTTCAAAACATTCATGTAGAAACATGAAACATTATTATGAGCTACTCACCTTCTGTTACATTCAGCTTCACTACAGTGTAGATCTCTGCTTCATCCGACACAACAGCACACGCGTATACTCCAGTGTCCTCCGTAGTCGGCTCTCTGATAAACACACTGAAGAATCCTGCACTTCTGGTGTCATGAATTGAGAATCTGCCATCATGTGCCCATTCATGTGTTGGTTCTGTACTTATGTGTTTAAAACACCACTGATCTGTCTTGATCTTACAGAAAGCTTTAGGCTTGTCTTTGTATTCATCCTCATATCTGCACTTGATGTTGCTTCTTGTCCCTGCATATACAATTACCTCTCGAGAGACCAAGCTCCCTGTTAAAAACAAGTTCAAATCATCCTTATAATGTACAGTACAAAATACTAGTTCATCTCAAAATATTGGAAAATCATGAAAAATTTCATTTTTTCCATCCATTATCTGTAGCTGCTTATCCTGTACAGGGTCGCAGGCAAGCTGGAGCCTATCCCAGCTGACTATGGGTGAGAGGGGGGTACACCCTGGACAAGTCACCAGGTCATCACAGGGCTGACACATAGAGACACACAACCATTCACACTCACATTCACACCTACGGTCAGTTTAGAGCCACCAGTTATCCTAACCTGCATGTTTTTGGACTGTGGGGGAAACCGGAGCACCTGGAGGAAACCCATGCAGACACAGGGAGAACATGCAAACTCCAAACAAAAAGGCCCTCGTCGGCCACTGGGGTCAAACCCAGGACCTTCTTACTGTGAGTCAAGGCCTTCCTATAACCACTACACCACCGTGCAACCCAAATTTCTTTTTTTTTTGTAATTAGATTTTTTATGAGTATATTCTATATTCATTACGCATAAAGTGAAATATTTCAAGGCCTTTTTTGTTTTAATTTTGATTATGTCTTATAGCTCATAAAAATCAGAAATCCAGTACCTCAAGTTATGATAATATTTCCTAAGAAATAGGAAATATTATCGTATTTCCTAAGATCAATGTTAAACTTCTGAAAAGTATGCTCATTTCTACACTCAGTACTTGGTTGGGGCTCCTTTACCATGAATTATTGCATCAATGGGGCGTGGCATGGAGGCGATCAGCCTGTGGCACTGCTGAGGTGTTATTGAAGCCCAGGCTGCTTTAATAGTGGCCTTCAGCTCGTCTGTATTTTTGGGTCTGGTGTTTCTCATCTTCCTTTTGACAATAGCCCATAGATTCTCTCTGGGGTTCAGGTCAGGTGAGTTGGCTGGCCAATCAAGCACAGTAATATCAGGGTCAGCAAACCATTTGGTAGTAGTTTTGGCACTGTGGGCAGGTGCTGTGTCCTGCTGGAAAAGGAAATCGGCATCTCCATAAAGCTTATCAGTAGATGGAAGCATGAAGTGCTCTAAAATCTCCTGGTAGATGACTGCGTTGACTTTGGAGTTGATAAAACACAGTGAACCAACATCAGCAGATGATATGGCACCCCAAATCAACACAGACTGCGGAAACTTCACACTGGACTTCAAACACCTTGGATTCTGTGCCTCTCCATTTGATTTGACCTTGAAATGAAATGCAAAGTTTACTGACATTAATTGCATTTAGCATTCTCTCCTATCCCATACACAGAGCAGCCTGGGGTTAGGTGCCTTGCTCAAGGGCACTTCAGCCATTCCTGCTGGTCTAGGGAATCAAACCAGCAACCTTTTGGTCCCAAAGCTTCTTCTCTAACCATTAGGCCATGACTTCCCTTTAGTCCCATGGCTTACTTTCATCTGAAAAGAGGACTTTGGACCACTGAGCAACAGTCCAGTACTTTCTCTCTTTAGTCCAGGTAAGATGCTTCTGATGGTGACTCTGATTCAGGAATGGCTTGATATTAGGAATGTGACAGTTGTAGCCCCTTTCCTGAGGACGTCTGTGCATGGTGGCTCTTGATGCACTGACACCAGCCTCAGTCCATTCCTTGTGAAGCTCTCCCAAGCTCTTGAATCAACTTCTCTTGACAATCCTCTCAAGGCTGTGCTCATCCCTGTTGCTTGTGCATGTTTTCCAGCCAGCCTTTTCAACAGTGACCTTCTGTAGTTTACCCTCCTTGTAGAGGGTGTCGCTGATTATCTTCTGGACAACTGTCAAATACCTTCTGTAGTTTACCCTCCTTGTAGAGGGTGTCGCTGATTATCTTCTGGACAACTGTCAAATCAGCAGTCTTCCCAATGATTGTGGTTGCGTGTACTGAACTAGACTGGGAGATACACGGTACAATGGTGCTTGAAAGTTTGTGAACCCTTTAGAATTTTCTATATTTCTGCATAAATATGACCTAAAACATCATCAGATTTTCACACAGGTCCTAAAAGTAGATAAAGAGAACCCAGCTAAACAAATGAGACAAAAATATTATACTTGGTCATTTATTTATTGAGGAAAATAATCCAATATTACACATCTGTGAGTGGCAAAAGTATGTGAATCTTTGCTTTCAGTATCTGGTGTGACCCCCTTGTGCAGCAATAACTGCAACTAAACATTTCCGGTAACTGTTGATCAGTCCTGCACACCGGCTTGGAGGAATTTTAGCCCATTCCTCTGTACAGAACAGCTTCAACTCTGGGATGTTGGTGGGTTTCCTTACATGAACTGCTCGCTTCAGGTCCTTCCACAACATTTCCATTGGATTAAGGTCAGGACTTTGACTTGGCCATTCCAAAACATTAACTTTATTCTTCTTTAACCATTCTTTGGTAGAATGACTTGTGTCCTTAGGGTCGTTGTCTTGCTGCATGACCCACCTTCTCTTGAGATTCAGTTCATGGACAGATGTCCTGACATTTTCCTTTAGAATTCGCTGGTATAATTCAGAATTCATTGTTCCATCAATGATGGCAAGCCGTCCCGGCCCAGATGCAGCAAAACAGGCCCAAACCATGATACTACCACCACCATGTTTCACAGATGGGATGAGGTTCTTATGCTGGAATGCAGTGTTTTCCTTTCTCCAAACATAACGCTTCTCATTTAAAGGGGTACCAAATATAATATATACAGTTGCTGATGTGACAAAGTAACGTATTCTTAAGTATTCTATCAAATTTATATACTAGAAAACAACGAAATATCTTGGTAATTGTAAATATAATAGTCGGTACACTAAACGGCACAAGAGTCGCCATTTTTAAAAGACCGTGACGTCAGCCCTACCCACTGCACTAGGAGAGAAGCGTGTAATCATGGCGTCGGGCGCATCAAGTGAAAGCGACAGCTCTGTTGAATCATACGAAGAGATCCCGCAAAAGACACGTCTGGAGGATCATTATGCTTTCCATCGGTCCTGTTATTACACCCGAAAGCAACACACTGTGGCATTGTGTAGCCGATCACTTACAATTCATCCTACTTTCCGATTCACACGTGCTAGTCCCAACCTCAATGAGCCAACACAACTGGGCACATACATACGTCATGAGTGTTACACAGAGAAAATGAACGTGGATTCTGATTGGATAAAATTAATATCATGGCGGACTGTTCAAACTGCGGAAATAGTTTGCTCGAGCTACTTTCAAAACACTATAACTTTCCAACCTTAGAACAAAAACTTTTGTAAGGCTTGAATAAGGTTCATTAATGTGTGTTTTATTGTTATATTTACTCTATATATTGCCCTCTGTTCCCCTTTAAACCATTAAAATAAATTCTATTTTGGTCTCATCCATCCACAAAACATTTTTCCAATAACCTTCTGGCTTGTCCACATGATCTTTAGCAAACTGCAGATGAGCAGCAATGTTCTTTTTGGAGAGCAGTGGCTTTCTCCTTGCAACCCTGCCATGCACACCATTGTTGTTCAGTGTTCTCCTGATGGTGGACTCATGAACAGTAGCATTAGCCAATGTGAGCGAGGCCTTCAGTTGCTTAGAAGTTACCCTGGGGTCCTTTGTGACCTCGCTGACTATTACACGCCTTGCTCTTGGAGTGATCTTTGTTGGTTGACCACTCCTGGGGAGGGTAACAATGGTCTTGAATTTCCTCCATTTGTACACAAACTGTCTGACTGTGGATTGGTGGAGTCCAAACTCTTTAGAGATGGTTTTGTAAACTTTTCCAGCCTGATGCCCATCGACAATGCTTTTTCGGAGGTCCTCAGAAATCTCCTTTGTTCGTGCCATGATACACTTCCACAAACGTGTTGTGAAGATCAGACTTTGATCGATCCCTGTTCTTTAAATAAAACAGGGTGCCCACTCACACCTGATTGTCATCCCACTGATTGAAAACACCTGACTCTAATTTCACCTTCAAATTAACTGCTAATCCTAGAGGTTCACATACTTTTGCCACTCACAGATCTGTAATATTGGATCATTTTCCTCAATAAATAAATGAGCAAGTATAATATTTTTGTCTCATTTGTTTAACTGGGTTCTCTTTATCTACTTTTAGGACTTGTGTGAAAATCTGATGTTGTTTTAGGTCATATTTATGTAGAAACAGAAAATTCTAAACGGTTCACAAACTTTCAAGTGCCACTGTATTCAGACTGTTTTACTTAAACTCAAAATTAAATATTTTAATACTTTGAAATGCTGGATTTCTGATTTTACATTTAATGAATCTAGAATATATGAAAGTTTACCTTTTTTAATTAAATTGTGAAAAAAATAACTTTTTCATGATATTCCAATATTTTGAAATGCACTAGTAATTAATACAACTCTTAGGTGTGTGCTGTTGTACCAAAAGAATCAACCCCAAAGTAAATTATTTTCCAATAACTTCATGGACTAAAATGTTTTATTCACCATATTTCATAGCAATTTGCAAACAGTTACAATTTTAGTTTATTAAAGAAAGACGATCATACTTTTGACCAACTCTTTTTAGTTAAAACTAATATTGGGGATCATCCATGAAACAATTTAGTTCCTGTTAGACCTTAAATGACAGCAGCTATGAACAGACAGTGCAGCGAGACTCACCTTTTTTTACTTTCAGGTACACTGGTGTCTCAGTCTTTAGCAAATCTCGAGCAACTCCACATTGGTACGTCCCAGTGTCCTGTACAGTGAGCTCTCTGATCATCACCGTGAACTCTGCTGATTTGGTGTCATCAAACAGTGAGAATCTTCCTGAATTTACCCACTCGTTTTTATGTCCTGTCTTTATTTGGTCAGAACAGCCTGGAGATGAACCCTTACAGAAATATTTTGGGTTTGGTGTGTATTCTGTATCATACTTGCACTTGATAAGGACTCCTCCTCCTGAATTTCCTGTTACTTCCTTGGAGGCTCCTCCATCTAACAAAACACCAAACATCCATCTGAGCAAAACCTTCCTTCCTGTAACACTGCTGCTGATAGTGAGGATTATTTTGAAGTGAGTTTCTTTACCTGAGATCAGGCAGAGGGTGAAGATGAGGAGGATCTTCATCCTGAGTTCACACTCGCAGATCACCACACCAACTCCACTTCAGAAAGATATTAAAGCTCCTGTTCTGTTACACACTGTTACTGTCTCTGTCCTGCTCTGTAAATGTGGTCTGTGTCTTTATCTGTCTTAACCAAAGATTGAAGCAATGCCTACTTCCCTTTCTGATGCTGAGAAAAAGTTCTCAGCAATTTTGTGTGTGAATGTGATTCAAGTGCAGCCCCCTTTCAAATGAATTCAGTAACATCTGTGTAAAAATTGCTCATTTGTAAATGTACTGTGACTTGCCGAAAATTCATCACTCCAAATTGCACCACAGTACAAGTTGTGTATTTCAAAATGTTCAAAACATGGAAAAGTGTGTGTATTTACATTACCAGTCAAAAGTTTGGACACACCCTCTAATTAAATGTTTTTTCTTTATTTTTATGAATTAAAAGTTACTTCATGTCAACGTAATGATGGATGTCATTTCTCTTTACTTAGTTGTTCGGTTCTTGATGTAATATGCATGGATTACTACAGTTATGGATGGAACAGGGCTATTTACTTTCTTATTATTTACCATTTACTGTTTGATCTCACACGCATTAAGAAGGCAAGAAACTCATCCACTAATTACCTTTTGATGAGACAGACCTGTTAATTGAAAAGCATTCCAGGTGACGACCTCATGAAGCTCATCTCATCTCATCTCATCTCATTATTTCTAGCCGCTTTATCCTTCTACAGGGTCGCAGGCAAGCTGGAGCCTATCCCAGCTGACTACGGGCGAAAGGCGGGGTACACCCTGGACAAGTCGCCAGGTCATCACAGGGCTGACACATAGACACAGACAACCATTCACACTCACATTCACACCTACGCTCAATTTAGAGTCACCAGTTAACCTAACCTGCATGTCTTTGGACTGTGGGGGAAACCGGAGCACCCGGAGGAAACCCACGCGGACACGGGGAGAACATGCAAACTCCGCACAGAAAGGCCCTCGCCGGCCACGGGGCTCGAACCCAGGACCTTCTTGCTGTGAGGCGACAGCGCTAACCACTACACCACCGTGCCACCCCTACACTTTTTTTATGAATCTCATAATTCTATCTATGTTCCAGATGTTATTTCACAGTTTTGATGTGTTCAGTATTGTTCTACAATGTAAAAAAATAGTCCAAATACAGAGAAACCTATGAATGAGTAGAGTAGGGGTGTACAAACTTTTGACTGGTGCTGTACATAAACAGGCCACTTACAGAACAGGGGAATCCAGGAAGTAATCTGAACAACAGTAATGTCTGCAACCTTTGGCACTGTGACACAATTTGCACATGTACAATATTAATATAGATATTTAGTCACTGCCTAAAAGCGGAGCGCCTGATGAGTGAGTTTATGAGCAAAATGTTTACAAGGGCACAAAATCACTCTGAATAGAATAATAATATTACAGCACCATGAATTAGATTAGATTAGATTAGATTAGATTAGATTAGATTAGATTAGATTAGATTAGATTAGATTAGATTAGATTAGATTAGATAGAACGTTAATGATCCCTTTGGGAGGGTTCCCTCAGGGAAATTAAGATTCCAGCAGCATCATTACAGGATAAACACAGAATAGAAAATAGAGAAAAGACTTCTAGATAAATTAAATTAAGTATTTACATATACAAATATAAAAAGAATAAGATATGGGGAAGAGAGGAAGGGGGGAGCAGCAGGAGAGATATTGCACATTATATTGCACATTGTCCGGTATTGCTTATTGTTAGGCTAGGCTCCTTCCCGTCCTCTGTCCTCCTGTTACCCCTCCTCCCTCCCAGAGAGGAGTTGTACAGTCTGATGGCGTGAGGGACAAAGGAGTTTTTAAGTCTGTTAGTCCTGCGCTTGGGAAGGAGCATTCTGTCACTGAACAGGCTCCTCTGGTTGCTGATGACGGTGTGCAGAGGGTGACTGGCATCGTCCATGATGCTCAGTAGTTTGTCCATAGTCGTCTTCTCCGCCACCGTCACCAGAGAGTCCAGCTTCATGCCGACCACAGAGCCGGCCCGCCTGATCAGTTTGTCCAGTCTGGATGTGTCCTTCTTGGATGTGCTGTCCCCCCCCAGCACACCACGGTGTAAAACAGGACACTGGTGACCACAGACTGATAGAACATCCACAGGAGTCTCCTGCAGATGTTAAAGAACCACAGCCTCCTAAGGAAGTATAGCCTGCTCTGTACCTTCCTGTATAAGTGATTGGTGTTGCAAGTCCAGTCCAAACACTTCTACAGGAATGAACCATCAAATTGTGTCGTGTCGTGTTTTTCACCTCAATAAATCACTGCATTGTCTTGTGAAAGTGAGACCAATAATGAGATATGCATCGCAGTTATGAATACATATTTATTACTTTCTTTGACACCACATGCCATCCCATGCGGAAAAGATATAGACAAATCATATACTATTTTTACATGTTTTATCTGAACTCTAGAAGATTTGTATATGACAGTGAAACCAGCTATAGGATTTTTGTAAAATATGTTTAGCATGAAACATATAAAACTTTGCAATCTGCAAAGGCTGTATATGTCACTAGTCCGTCATACAATATCCTTACAAATGTCAGAGAAACTTCATTTTAACCACATGACAATTGCTGTAGGCCTTTCACTTTGTGTGTGTGTGTGTGTGTGTGTGTGTGTGTGTGTGTGTGTGTGTGTGTGTGTGTGTAACTGGGAGTGGGTGAAGAGAGGAGAGAGCTTGCTGGGCGGCATGGGGGAATGCAAATATACAACCTTAAAAACATTAAAGAGCACTGTCAACATCCCTCCCACTGATAAAGCATAGTGAACATCTGACATGCTGTAAACAGATTTTCACTCTGCAAAGTCCTAATTATTACAAAGGTCATAGGTCATAAAGGTCAAACATACATTGATTGCAATAATAGAAAGGAGAAAGCAGCTATACACTGTATTTTGTCACTTTATTGAAGAAATACAACATTTTATGCACATATTCCCTTATAACATATAATTTCATATTACAACTGATATACAGAATTAATTCCATCATTTACAGTAATGTGTTTTTATTAATCAACAAACAACTGAGCTGGACTGTGCCCATGTTTACATTAGACCGTATCAGCGGATCATCAGATTAACGTTTTTAAAACGATTAGTGTGCACACAGCAACGCCAATACACGATTCGCGTGCACACAGCAACGGCAATACACGGATACGCTCGGCTCTGCAGGCATCCTGCGCTCCAAATCACTCCGCCCTGAACAGCGAGTGCCCTCTGGAGAGTGCGCACTCCGGCCCTGCGCAGCTCACACAGCGCGCGAGTGAAGTGCACAAGCAGTGTTTTCGGGACTGAGCCGCTGTGTGTGTGATCCCAGTGCATGTCGGGCATGCGCGTCACTTACCACTTGCAAGTGGAAGGATGGCAAGCCTAAAGACAATCATAACTACACAATGGGCAGTATTTGCATCAGTATTTGCAGTATTTTCATACTTTTATACTCTTTAATGAAAGGTGATACAAGGCGGAAGTCCGCGCCGTTTTTCAGCAGTCGCGTCACATGACCAACGCCAGCGAATCAGGAAGGTGGATGTCACAGTGACGTTGTCCAATGAGACGCCAGCTAGAGCTCAGCACAGCGTATCCGCGTATTCTGAATGTTTACACAGCACCGGAGCTGACACGATCTGGATTGAATACGTGGACGCTGGCGGATTCCCGTTTCCTGGCGTTTCCAGGCGGTTTAATGTAAACGGACAGTGCATCCGCGAAGAAAACGAGACAGATACGGTCTAATGTAAACGTAGCCTGAGTACACTGAATATACATACATGGCTTAACTATCTGTGCAGTGTTGATGCCTTTGTGAAAGCCTGTGGGAAAGTGGATAGCTGACATGTAATTCAGAGAGGTTTTGACAATTGATCCTTTGGCAAACCTCTGACTTGTGCAATTTCCATGGTTTCCAATGGCATATAAACAATCATCACCAGTGTCAATGAAGTGGGAAATTCTAAAAATACTCCCATCTGTCAAAAGCACAACAGAGTTGTTTCTTTGTTTTGTTTTGGTGCAAGTATGACCATGAACAATTGCTCCATTTACAGCCATTCTCCTGTAGTACTTAACAGAAGTCTTTGTTGGAATATCCTTCACTTTGTGGATGGCAGCCTGGTCACTCTTAATTGTGGTGAGCCAATGGCTGTCACCTCACTGAACCTCTTGACATGGTGCTTTCCAGGTCTCATGTCTTTGCAAAACTCTTTAACCTCTGCTGGTGCGTCTGCTAGAAATTGCTTTGCTAAACGGGGGAATGCGCGGGCCTTTACTACCCGTTTGCAGATCTGCTGTGGAACAGCTTGGCTACTTTTCACCTGTTTCAGGAGGTACCCATTAAAATCTTCAAACATAAAGGCAGAGTGTGCCCACAAAGGACCCCAATGCGCAACACTTCTGCCTAAATGCAGAAGTGAATGAACATTGAATGTCATCTGCTCCTCACCATACAATGACTGAACACAACCAACAAAGTACACTAATGCAGCATCAGCGTGATTCAACTGCTCTGTGGTTATTTCAGTGCCCAACAGAATGCTTATGCCCTCTATTAGTAATGCCCAATGAGAGAGATACTTCTGAGGAAGTATACCTTTCAGTACTGGCAGGCTATAGTATAAAAGCCAGTGTTCCCACTCATGGGCTTTCCAGAACTTGCGTTCAGTAATAGATCTTGGGACTCGAGCAATAACACTCGGAGGTTTTATAGATAAAAGGTGTCTGTCAATCAGTCCTATTTGTGTGCCAAGATACCATGGCTCAGAAAAGTTCCGAGCATCCATCCATCCATCCATCCATCCATCCATTTACCAGTTGTTAGTTGTCAGTTATACATCATGGGTAATATTGCTATTCTGTTTGTCTTGAAAACCAGAAGTCAAAGGTGAGTGTGGACCCAGCTGAGGAGTTCCTCAAAACGTTTGGACATGGACAGCAACATATGGACAACCCTGACTTACGAAAAATGGTGGTGGCTTTAAAACAGGAGGTCAAGGACCTAAAGGAGGAGAATGCGAAGTGGAAGGAGATGGTCCTGCAAGGTATCACTGCTTCTTATAAACTCTAGTTGAGCCAAATTCATATTGAGTCATTAGACAGCTATACAGATACAAATTTTGTCTTAATGACTGATGGCAACTGTTTCTGTTCTGTTCCTGTCTTACTCTGCAACTAGATGTGCCAGGATTAGTTTATGGCATGAGGAAAGTCATGGACTCGATGACTACTCCTACTACTTCACCAGTAGTAGGTAGTATTGCTGGGTGGTCATCCACTTCAGGACCCACTCCTGAAGTATCACCAAAATCCACAGCCCACTCTCCCACTGCATCACCAACGGCCCAGTCACCTAAGGTAATAGATTTTCAAAGAATAAATGAACACAGTATAGAAAATGAATCTACTGCATGGGAGACATCCTTGGAAAGTGTGTACTATTGTATAGTGTAATTTACTCTTATTACCTTGCCCCTCACGGGGTATTTGGCCAGGTATTGCAATGACGCTGTCTGTATGTCTGTTTGTCCACCTGTGTGTGTGTCCTCTGCAGTGGGAGCCAAACACACAACATCATACAGTCTTGGACAAACACACACACATCTATACATAATGCAACATTAAAAAGCCGTCTGTAGCATTGGTCAGGAGCCCAGGTTGCCATCTCTGATTGCATTTTTACAGTCTTAAAGCAATATTCTGGGAAAGAAGCATTGTAGGATCCTTTGTTGGTTCCCATGATCAAATGGACCCTAGACCCTAGTATGCTTCGATGAACTATTGCTTTGAAGTGTATTGCGATTGGGGGGGGGGAGGAAAAAGTAAAAAATATTCCAGCTTTAATGCCGTTCTTGTGTCCTCATTTAAACAGGTGGAGATTTATCCTGGGACAGGAGTGATGGTGGATAAGCTGGCATGGACCTATGCCCTCAATTCGAACACAGCCACAGTCTTTGTCAGGCATCTGCTCACTGCTGTTTTCCCTCTGGACACTCTACTAGTCAGTAACCTACGGGGCACCAAAAGGACTGGAGCTGGCGATCGGCTACCCCTGGATAAAGTGAAAGTCGATGCAATTTACAGTAGGTTTTCAGCTACAGTATTATATAATGAAGATGTTTTACACTATTATGCATCTGCTGACAAGAGCCTTCTAAGTTTTCGCATTTTTTTGTTTTTTCTTTTGTAGGTGCAACTATCGAGCGGTTTCCACAGACCCCTCTTTCAACTATTGGCTCGGCGATCAATGCCAAAATCACTGAACTAAGGGCAAAAAACAAATCTGTCACACCTTGAGGTTAAACTGCATTTTCTGCAGGGCATGTTAGTGAGATTTTTTTTTAGAGTTATATATATTTTTTGTTTATTGTAATGCTGCTGTTTTGTACATTTTTGTTCATTTTGTGAAGCATTACCAAGCCACGTCTGCCCTTGCTACGAAGGTGTTAAAGTGCTGATGACACGTTTTTGACATCTTTGGCGATGTTTTATAACATAAAAAGTAATTCCCGATGATCCATATATTAATTCACGAAGGCCTATTTTACAAGTTATGATAAAAAACGCGGCTATTTGGGCAAATTTGATGGGGCTGCAGCACCCAGGAGACGAAGGAGGAGGAGGGGCTATATGACATCAGCGAAAGAACCTTCCTCCTAACTTACCAGTTTGTTGTTGATGCGGCAGGTGTTCAGTTTATCATTATTAGTATTTTTATTATACATTATTATACATTTTATATATATATATATATATATATATATATATATATATATATATATATATATATATATAGTTATTATGCCTTCGTGTTGTGTTGCCGGCTTTTGCTCCAAAACCCACAAGGATGGGGTAAGTTTATTCAAGTTTCCCAGAGATCCCGAGCTGCATGCGAAGTGGGTGAAGCAAGTCAGGCGCACTCGTGACAAGTGGGAGCCCTCACCAACATCCGTCCTGTGCTCTGAACACTTCGATTTGGATTGTTTTGACACCCTTCCCAGCTTAAAGGAATCTCTTGGGTGTTCAGTTCAGCACAAACGTGTGTTGCTGCCATCAGCAGTGCCTACAGTATTCCGGAGGGGGTCTACTAGTAGCTATGCCGGATCCAGCAGTCGCCTGGGACAAGGCGACTCCTCCAAAGACAGTCCTCCTGTCAGAACATGTGTTGAGAAACAACATAAGATAAAGGTACGTAGAGCTATAGAGTGCTCCGACATGATGCTAAAAATAGTAACCATGCGGTCTGCGCGGCCATCTTGGAAGTGATTCGCTCCAGAGCGCTCATAGAGTACACATCATAGAGTACACATTCATGATAATCATAAATGTAATCATAAAGTCGGCATGATATCAGTCATGTATTTGCTTGTGAAAGCTTGTTTCTCAAAGCAAACACTGAGGGAAAGCTAACTTAGCCAGACAAGTAGGCTACAGATTGTCATTTGCTTACGCTGATGTAGGTTATCAAATATTTTGCTTCATTCAAGGATAAAACTAAGAAGCCATAAACTAGAAGACGTGCCTGCCAATATTATCCTAAATGTATCACGGATCAGGCATAGTCGTAAGCTTATTATGTTAGCCGTTTGCATGCTCCATTAGGAACTATGTATTCAGTGTAGCATACGGCTTACATGATATAAGCAGTGTTTACACATGCAAGACAACAATACACAATATTAAAATATTGATTCCGTAACATTTTGAACAAATACGGGTTGACCTACCAATCCTTGTTATCCAACCTTGTGGTGTTCAATGCTGGGCTGTCTGCCTGTCCGCTGTCCATCTCGGAGTCGGAGTCGCTCTCAGATTGCACAGTAACAGGTTCAAACCTGTACGGTTGGATGCACCCGTGTTCGTCATCACTTGATTCTTCCGATCTATCCCACTCACAACACAATTCTAGACTCCCAGAAGAGGAAGAGCTAGAGAGTTCACCGGCGTTTTCATGCGCCATTTCCATTGAGTAGACAGCCAGTGAACCGCAGCGTGTTCTTCCGCTGACGTCACAACATGGCTGCGAGCCACGGACCCAGTTTTCTTGCGCTGTGCAATTAAAAGTTGGATATTCGCGTAACAACAGCTTCTTTTCACGTAATTATAACAGAAATCTAACATGTTTGCCATGTTGTATAGTTTATTTAAGAAATTGCATAGAGTCATGTTCGTGTCATCAGCACTTTAAAGTTCAGTGAATAAACCTAAAAGTGATACGAAAAAACTGTGTTTTCCTTACATTGACAGTAATTGGTTGACATTTAAAAAACATAGATGAACCTGAACAATTCATACAAAAAACCTCTTCTATTTTTACATTTATAGTAATTGATCGACATATAAAAACATCTATAAACCTAAAGAAGTCATACAATAAACCTGTCTTTTTCAGTAGGTTGACATATAAAAAACATAGAGAGCCATCATAGAATACCTTTATGATGCATCCACAATTCAAACAAAAACATATATGTTTGTGTGGATTTACATATAAATATAATATATATATATATATATATATATATATATATATATATATATATATATATATATTATAATAAATAATCTCTCATCTCATCTCATTATCTCTAGCCGCTTTATCCTTCTACAGGGTCGCAGGCAAGCTGGAGCCTATCCCAGCTGACTACGGGCGAAAGGCGGGGTACACCCTGGACAAGTCGCCAGGTATAATAAATAATAATAAATATAATATATGTTATTACTTATAGTTTAACTTTGTGAGTAGGCTACTTGTATATTTTCGAAGTTGAGTTTGTATGTGGGGCATTTCCTCCCTGGGGAATGGGGGAAAAATATTACTGTGCAGTTGGTGGAAGTATGGACCCTTTTCACGTGACGTCACGACAAACGCGGCCGCCATTTTGGACATGTACTACCAGTAGTTTACCACAGCCAACATTGAGGAATGGCAGCAAAGAAAGTGTTTATTTTCAGCAAGACTTCCATCATGCCACTATATTGTTGTGCACCTGGATGTAGTAACCATCAACAAACAAGGCAAGGGTTATCATTTTATCGGATCCCGGTAGATGCTCACCGACGGAGAAGATGGATAGCGGCATACCAACGCTTGTGTAGTGACCACTTTGTTGGAGGTAAGACGAATAAAATTAGCCAGAAAAGGCATTACATTGCTGTTAACATTCCATTCTAGTTTACTGTAATTATGATCTGGCAGCTATTTACACCGGATCCAGTGTAAATAGCTGCCGGAGCCAACGTCCGAGGTTCCGGAGCGCGCTAGCTCGCGGCCGGCCGGAGCGCTCTAGCTGCCGGAGCCAACGTCCGAGCTTGCCGGAGCGCGCTCCGTCCGGCCGCGAGCTAGCGCGCTCCGGCAAGCTCGGACGTTGGCTCCGGCAGCTATTTACACTGGATCCGGTGTAAATAGCTGCCAGATCATAATTACAGTAAACTAGTAAATACTAGTAAATCATTGCTGAGGAGTGTGCTCCCATCACCCAATCAAGCATCCAGCCAGAGCAGGTCATGATATATTTTTTTTTTTACCATATTAACATGCCATTGTGTGTCATGCCTGATGTAAAGACTCTCGTCTCTGCGAGCCTACCACACAGATTTAATACTTGTCATTTTTAGGGCATACCTAACAACATGTTTTCTTTCTCTCTCTCTCTTCCCCCCCCCATCTGTCCCTCTGAGTTACATGTTGATCCTGGGATTGAGATGCTGGCCTCTTCTGCCCCTCAGACCTGCTTGATCCATCCTGGTGCCCTGTGTCTGGTCGGAGTTTTATCGCCCCACTCCTGTGAAGGACGGCCCCATGAGGACAGTTGAGGGTTATACCTGTTAAAACTGTTAATATTATGGTCAGGCTGTCTGTTGTTGCCCAAATGAGGATGGGTTCCCTTTTGAGTCTGGTTCCTCTCGAGGTTTCTTCCTCATGTCGTCTGAGGGAGTTTTTCCTTGCCACCGTCGCCACAGGCTTGCTCATTGGGGATAGATTAGGGATAAAATTAGCTCATGTTTTAAGTCGTTCAAATTCTGTAAAGCTGCTTTGCGACAATGTTTATTGTTAAAAGCGCTGTACAAATAAACTTGATTTGAGTTTTCTGCATCTCGCTCCTTTTTCTTTTATGTTTGTCGCCTTCCTCGCATTCAAACCGATTCGAGCCGAAGTCCACTACATGTCCAAAATGGCGGTCGCGTTTACGAAGGTCACGTGACTGAAAAGGGTCTATAGAGTGCTTCGAGGTCAGCGTGAACCCAGTGGCGGCCATATTGGAAGTCAAAGGTCGCCTGGGTCAGGCTGTGTCAGTGCATTGTTGCTCAGTGAAGCAAAAAGGGGTGACAATGCCGAATACGTGTGTCATTGTTGGCTGTAGTAGCCGGGGGTAAAAGGGTGGCAAAAGCTTCCACAGACTCCCTAAAGTCATGACTAACCAGGGAATTGCAGCACAGGAGAAAAGCGAGCGGAGGAGACGACAGTGGCTGGCTGCCATCAACCGATCAAATTTAGGACAACTTGACTGTATCCGGATTTGTTCTGATCACTTTGTGACAGGTAGGTTAATATTGTCTTGAATTTCATAGTTACTAAAATAAATGTGATACAAACTATTATCTTTTCTATGTACTTTCAGCAATGATTAATGGATATATTTGTCACATTAGGTAGCTTATGTCTACTGCAGTGCATTGTTGCATCAAATGGCATTTAAGACCTAGGCCTAGTAATGTTTATGTACACATGCTGTTAGTACAAGTTACATACTAGGCCTACATTTTATTCACTAATTGATAATAATTATAAAAGTTTTTCAAACATTATTTAGATTTTGGCTTATTTTATTTACTTCTCAGCATAACGCTCCCGTGCCTGCTTATCTAAACTGTCACAGTAGTGCTCCATCAGTGCGAAATCATTCCGTTATAACTTTCCCCAGTTCACCTAATGTGTGCGTGAGTTTTTCCCCCTCGTGACAGCGCGATGCAGCCCAGCCTCAGTGCACTTCAATGGCATTGGGAGCTCTGCGCTTTTCAATCTCAAAAGGCAAGACGATTATTGGACAAATACTGCGAAAATGCCCGCCCACGGAGTCTCACGGACTCCCAGCCTCAGTGCACTTCAATGGCATTTGGGAGCTATGCGTTTTTCAATCTCAAAATGCAAGATGGTTATTGGACAAATACTGCGAAAATGCCCGCCCACGGACTCCGAGCCTCACATGGGAGGGACATGGCAGTTTCCGCGAGGAGACTGGTGATTGGTGAAAGCGGCCGGATATTTTCTTTGATTGACAGCTCGTTTCAACTATAGACAGGCAGCGGTGAATTTCAGTTCAGTCCCATGTGGATTCACAAGTGCTGTGGTGTATTGTAAGAGATCAGCTTACATTTCGATTTCATTCATTACATACGGTTTCTACCAGCTTTTTTAGTTTGTATATATTTTCATTGTAAATAAAGTGTAAATATAGTGTTGTCAAGTTTGCTATCTTAGTTCCAGAAATTTCGTTTATTTGAGTGACTGAACTTGAACTTGAGGGGGCTAGTCAGCTAGCAAGAAAGCTGCGCACAGATGCCAAGCATTGCTGATTTAATTTTGGCGAAGCCATTTGCCAGTCTTCCTTTCAAGGAAAAAATTAAAATTAAAGAGCAGGGTAGACCAACGCCTCAAACTGACTTGGTGAAAAAGGTAGGGAATAATACTCGTTCCTTTCAGCTCTCCTGGTACGAGAAAGTGAATTGGCTAACAGCAAGTGACCCACATCAACAACAGTAAATAGGCTACTTTAGTAATATGTCATGGATGGACCAAAAATATAGAATCTATTTAAAATGTTTATGCTGAGTATATTATATTGGAATATATATTTTTCTGGATATGAATTAAACACAGCTACAATTTGGAAAACATTTTTAAACAAAAACACAGCCGAGAACATTTCACACTACAGACCTGGATTAAAAGTGAAGGGTTATCAAAATTGTCAATAAAACATTTCTCAGTCAAAATAAGTAAAATATAGGGAAAGTGTCATTGAATGAAATGTGTGGCACCCAGCTCTATGTTTGGCTCCCCAAGGTCAGTGCTTGTGCCTATTCCAGAACACTCTGCTGTTACTGCTGAGGTTCCTGACAAAGAGCTGCTTTCAATAATGATCAATTTTTAAACAACATGCCACAATTTTAAAATATAAAATGTTAAAATATCCCCCCCAAACACCACCATCATGTATATTGGACAGTAGACTAATGGGCCAAAAGAACCTGTTATTTCACAGTTTGTGACCCTGCCAACAATCAGCCAGATCAGAGGCAAGAGTATGGGCAAAACTGATGTTTTTTCTTTTAAAATCTGGAAATATCATAACCCACCAGCCTCCCCTGTTTGAAAGACTACCAGCCGCCACTGATGTGTACTCTATGAGCGCTCTGGAACGAGTGACTTCCAAGATGGCCTCGCAGACCGCAGTGTTACTATTTTTAGCATCATCTCGGCGCACTCTATACTTTCTCTCCCTAATGTCATTTCCACCCAATGCTTGTGATGTGCTCAACAGGACAAGGATAAAGAGTGCAGGCCTAATCAAAGAGATGAAAGAGAAAAGGAAGCTTTCACATTGGCTCAGGTACGCCAGCAGTTAAGCACTGCTACATCTTCTGTTCACCCCATCCATCTCATTTTTGCCTCATTTGTATATATTTGTAAATTGTGTATGATTTGTTTGATTAAGGAAACCAACAAAGAATCAAGGAGAACTCGCAGGAAGACATTTGACATTGACACAGGTAACCCCCCCATGTCTCTCTCTCTCTCTCTCTCTCTCTCTCTTCTCACATCAACACAGGTCATCTGTAGAGTCTCTGTGTTTTTCTCACTATATTAGTTTTTCGTTTGTTTTTCTTTTAAAGGTTTTCTGTTTGTGTTTGTATTTGTATTGCCTTAAGGAAAACAATGAGGATACCAGCCAAAGAAAAGAGCAGAGAGCAGAGTCACATATATTGACCCATCCCATGTGACGTCACGACAAATGCGGCTGCCATTTTGGACATGAACTACCAGTAGTCTACCACAGCCAACAACGAGGAACGACGGCGAAGCATCGAAAGGAATATAGCCATCAAAGAAAGTTTTTACTTTCAGCAAGACTTCCATGCCATTATATTGTTGTGCACCTGGATGTAGTAACCATCAACACACAAGGCAAGATTTATCATTTTATCGGATCCCGACAGATGCTGACAGATGGATGGTCTCTAAAATATTGGCAAAATGATGTTTATTGACATAGCAATCGTGTGTAACGGGAAGCATTTGCATATCCGAAGTGTTGTGTTTACATCAAAGATAAAATAAACCGATATGACAACGACTGCTGCCAGGTTGGGGACACAAACTAGTAGAAAGGAAGTGTGCCAACAGTGCCAACACACTTCCTTTGTGGTCGATTCTGCTTTAAGGTAAGATGCATTTAATTATTCGTCTGCTGTGGGTTTGGAATCGGTAGCCTGACCGATTCGTTCATGTTTGTGGTGCCATTTGTTTGTTGACGCGTGTTGAAATGGAAGATTGGTTGTTGACATGATTTCCAGTGATGCTTTGGTGCTGCTGTGGATCAGATGTGTTGAGTAGCCTGACTGTTTTTTTTTTTCTTGCGTGTGGTATCATTGTTGACGCGAGGTTGTTTTTTGAACATGCCAATGCGGACACGATTTCCCCTGATGAGTTATGACTTCAGACACGATGTGCGTGTGGAGGTGTGGAGTCCGCGTGATATGTGCGTAAGATAGGCTTCTCATGTGTTTGGAGATCCGCGCTCTGAGACAAGCGCAAGCCCAAGCACCCCCCCCCCCCCCCCCCAAGGGAAAAAAAGGGACCCCCCGAAAATATCGGCATAGTTCGAACACTGGGTTGGAGAAAGTAATGTCAAATAGTGAGTGCACAAACCATAGAAGGTAAACTGTACACAGCGCCAGGGCAGTGTGATGGTATGTCTACTTTTAGATTGTGTTAGCTTATCAATGAACACACTCATCACTCGACGAGTTTCACGTCTTTACGACAGATACTTAAATGTGTGTTAGGTATTATTGTTGCAGTCTAAGCAGTCATTGTAGCAGCTAGATGAGCGAGAACCGAAAGGGTCTGTGCCATAAACCGTTATTTCTTCATGTCCAAAATGGCGGTCGTGTTTACGAAGGTCACGTGAGTGGGAAGGGTCAATTGGTTGAGGTAAAACAATCACATTACACATTCTACTCATGTCACATTCAGCGACAACATATTTCTGTTACCATATAAGCAACGGCTGGACAATAACATGTTCATTATACAGTATTTATGGTACAGGCCTACATTGTCGATTCTGTTGATTGTACTATATATAAGGTTTTGCTCTCTCAAATATTATGAACTTGCCTCATGATAATTAATGTAAAGATGTTAGCAAATAAGTTGATGTTGAATCATGTTTTTTTTCTTTTTCTACAATTTAAGGACAGACATATTCATTCCCGTGGATTAACCGAAGAGCAAAGCTGCATCTCAATACTGTCCTTGGCATTGAAACACAACACCACAGGTGCACTGATGGAAGATCTGTTGAAACTTTTAAGATTACATTCTGCTGGGACAAGTGCGATTCCTGCAAGCAAGTATTGTTTGGAGAAACCGTTGGCTAGTCTTGTAAATCTGACTAAATACCATCATTACTGTAGACCAGGGGTGTCCAAACTGATCCATAAAGGGCCGTGTGGCTGCAGGTTTTCATTCCAGCCATGCAGCAGCACCCTGATTTGGCTCATTCAATCAACTGACACACCCACCCTTTAATCAAGGGTGGGTGTGGCTGCAAGTATTTGACTGTGTGAAGACAGTTCAGTTGATTGAATGAGCCAAGTCAGGTGTGCTGCTGCATGGCTGGAATGAAAACCTGCAGCCATACGGCCCTTTATGGATCAGTTTGGACACCCCTGCTGTAGACTGTGCTCTACATACCTTGGTATGTCACAGTCCCAAGGATGCACACAAGAAACCTTTTCATGTGTGTCATGTTTCACATCCATCACAGTAAGGGATAGCCTACAACAAGGGCATTACTTTATTACTGTGCCATTAAAGGATCAAATAAAAGACATTCTTGAGAATCAGGGTATGCATGATCTTTGTTTACATGCAAATAGGAATGGCCATGGAATAAATGATATATGCGATGGTGCCTTATATCAGACCGTGAAATCAAACAGTGAGGACGCTTTTTTGTCTCTTACATTTAATTGTGATGGTGTACCCATCTTTAAGTCTTCAAAATTTTGCATATGGCCAATATTATGTTGTGTTAATGAGATACCTCCTGAAACCAGAAATAACCATGTACTTCTCTATGCATTGTGGTTTGGATCCAGAAAGCCAGACATGGCATGTTACTTCAAACTATTCGTGAGGGAATGTACGAAACTATCACAAGTTGGTTTTGAGTGGCAGCATCCTACAGATAAGTCATGGAGACATGTGAAGGTTCATCCATTGTGTTGTGTCTGTGATGCAGTGGCAAGGCCATTAGTACAGAATTTCAAGCAATTTAATGGTGAACATGGCTGTGGTGTCTGTCTTCACCCTGGTGTACAGACAAAGAAGGGAAATGGAACGGCAAGGGTGTACACATGTTTGGATGAGAAACCGTGACAGAAATCATAAAACCACAGTAGAAATAGGACAAATAGCTGAAAGAGAAGGGAAGGCTATACTGGGAATTAAGGGGCCATCTGCTGTTGCTGATTTGCCAAAATTTGACCTAATCAATGGGATGGTCACTGACTATATGCACTGCGTGTTGCTTGGCGTATATAGACAACTGGTAAATGGATGGATGGATTCTCGGAACTTTTCTGAGCCATGGTATCTTGGCACACAAATAGGACTGATTGACAGACACCTTTTATCTATAAAACCTCCGAGTGTTATTGCTCGAGTCCCAAGATCTATTACTGAACGCAAGTTCTGGAAAGCCCATGAGTGGGAACACTGGCTTTTATACTATAGCCTGCCAGTACTGAAAGGTATACTTCCTCAGAAGTATCTCTCTCATTAGGCATTACTAATAGAGGGCATAAGCATTCTGTTGGGCACTGAAATAACCACAGAGCAGTTGAATCATGCTGATGCTGCATTAGTGTACTTTGTTGGTTGTGTCCAGTCATTGTATGGTGAGGAGCAGATGGCATTCAATGTTCATTCACTTCTGCATTTAGGCAGAAGTGTTGCGCATTGGGGTCCTTTGTGGGTGTAACCACTGTCTGCGTTGTGTTGTGTTTCTGTGACAAGGGCCGACACTTTCTCACTGTTTGAATGCACTTTTATTGCCTGTAAGACAGCAAGGAAACCCACTGGTTGGTCACGTTCATATATAGCAGTTTCTCGGCACAGCTTCATGGGAAGAAGTTAGCAAATATTAGCTTAGCCTTTGAGCCAAGGTAGCTAACTATCGTATCAATATGTAACAACAATACACAACCAATTTGACTCATTCTGTTAAGTGCAATGTGTTCGCCACCTTCTTAAGTATAATATAATTTTAGCTGTGTTATTGCATTACGTTATTTTCACAGTTTCAGTGCAGTGCTGTGCTTTGAGTAACCTACTGTGGGCTCAATCCTCACGTACTGGTACTGAGGTGATGTCACAACCAGTATTTATATGCTGAGGGGAGCCATGGCAACCAGTGAGTGTCCATGATACATATTGTATGTAACAGCAAATCTGATTGCTTGTCACTGTGTCAAGTGGAATCAACAGCTAAAATCTGTTACATGGGCACACTCTGCCTTTATGTTTGAAGATTTTAATGGGTACCTCCTGAAACAGGTGAAAAGTAGCCAAGCTGTTCCACAGCAGATCTGCAAACGGGTAGTAAAGGCCCGCGCATTCCCCCGTTTAGCAAAGCAATTTCTAGCAGACGCACCAGCAGAGGTTAAAGAGTTTTGCAAAGACATGAGACCTGGAAAGCACCATGTCAAGAGGTTCAGTGAGGTGACAGCCACTGGCTCACCACAATTAAGGTGGGGTTTACATTAGACCGTATCAGCGGATCATCAGATTAACGTTTTTAAAATGATTAGTGTGCACACAGCAATGCCAATACACGATTCACCTGCACACAGCAACGCCAATACACGATTCACCTGCACACAGCAACGCCAATACACGGATATGCTCGGCTCCGCAGGCATCCTGCGCTCCAAATCACTCCGCCCTGAACAGCGAGTGCCCTCTGGAGGGTGCGCACTCCGGCCCTGCGCAGCTCACAGAGCGTGCGAGTGTAGTGCACAAGCAGTGATTCGGGACTGAGCCGCTGTGTGTGTGATCTCAGTGCATGTCAGGCATGCGCGTCACTTACCACTTGCAAGTGGAAGGATGGCAAGCCTAAAGACAATCATAACTACACAATAGGCAGTATTTGCATCAGTATTTGCAGTATTTTCATACTTTTATACTCTTTAATGAAAGGTGATACAAGGCGGAAGTCCGCGCCGTTTTTCAGCAGTCGCGTCACATGACCAACGCCAGCGAATCAGGAAGGTGGATGTCACAGTGACGTTGTCCAATGACGACGCCAGCTAGAGCTCAGCACAGCGTATCTGCGTATTCTCAGTGTTTACACAGCACCGGACCAGACACGATCTGGATTGAATACGTGGACCCTGGCGGATTCCCGTTTCCCGGCGTTTCCAGGCGTTTTAATGTAAACGGACAGTGCATCCGCGAAGAAAACGAGACAGATACGGTCTAATGTAAACTTGGCCTAAGAGTGACCAGGCTGCCATCCACAAAGTGAAAGATATTCCAACAAAGACTTCTGTTTACTACAGGAGAATGGCTGTAAATGGCGCAATTGTTCATGGCCATACTTACAACAAAACAAAACAAAGAAACAACTCTGTTGTGCTTTTGACAGATGGGAGTATTTTTAGAATTTGCCACTTCATTGACACTGGTGATGATTGTTTATATGCCATTGGAAACCATGGAAATTGCACAAGTCAGAGGTTTGCCAAAGGATCAATCATCAAACCTCTCTGAATTACATGTCAGCTATCCACTTTCCCACAGGCTTTCACAAAGCCATCAACACTGTACAGATAGTTAAGCCATGTATGTATATTCAGTGTACTCAGTCCAGCTCAGTTGTTTGTCGATTAATAAAAACACATTACTGTAAATGATGGAATTAATTAATTGTGTATATCAGTTGTAATATGAAATTATACAGTACATGTTATAAGGGAATATGTGCATAAAACGTTGTATTTCTTCAATAAAGTGACAAAATACAGTGTATAGCTGCTTTCTTCTTTCTATTATTGCAATCAATATATGTTTGACCTTTGTGACCTATGACCTTTGTAATAATTAGGACTTTGCAGAGTGAAAATCTGTTTACAGCATGTCAGATGTTCACTATGCTTTATCAGTGGGAGGGATGTTGACAGTGCTCTTTAATGTTTTTAAGGTTGTATATTTGCATTCCCCCATGCCGCCCAGCAAGCTCTCTCCTCTCTTCACCCACTCCCAGTTACTTACACACACACACACACACACACAAAGTGAAAGGCCTACAGTAATTGTCAGGGTGCGATTTGTCAAAAAACCAGAAGGGGGGATTTTTTTTTTTAAATCATAAAGGTCACAAAATTAAGGTAACAATAGGCTAACAGCTCAATAACATCCGATGATATCAAATGAATAACACTAAATGAAAACGAACACTAAACCAGAGATAGTACAGTAAATTCATCTTCCTAGCTCTCTGACTAAATACACAAACACTAACACAACAAAGTTCGCATTGCTTGTCGCGTTGCTGTGATGTTTCTCTCCCTCCGGATTAAATGGACAGTGACTCGAAAATCACTAAAATACATGAATACTAAATGAACAGTTTGCTCTGATGGCGCAGTTCACATTGTGCGCAGCTTTCCGATTTAAACTGTTTTTTTCTCATCCTTATACTTCCTGTTTCATGGACTGTAACGGATTTGCTTATTTAGTAATTTTAATACAGAATTTACTTTGAAATTATAATCAGACACTCCAACGCCCCCCCCCCCAAAAAAAAATCGGCCGTGAAAAAGGCGGCGTCCGCCAAAAGGCGCACTGTTTGCATCCCTGCAGATACATTGATACATTGTAGATAATAACAATATCTTTGCGTTCTATGAGAACGCAAAGATATTGTTATTATCTACAATGTATCTATTTGCTGGGGACGTTCGTGAACATCAAAGCTGCCACTTCGGGTCATTTTGAAAGTGAGTGCAATGTAGACCATAGAAAACTGTGTCACAACATGCCTGTCATGTCAACTTTTTTTTTGGCTTGTTTGTTTTATTGACGGGGTTGTCCCTGAGGATTTTTTTCAGCAGAGATAAAAACCAGAGGGGGGGATGATCCCCACCATCCCCCCCAGCAAATCGCACCCAGGTAATTGTCATGTGGTTAAAATGAAGTTTCTCTGACATTTGTAAGGATATTGTATAACGGACTAGTGACATATACAGCCTTTGCAGGTTGCAAAGTTTTATATGTTTCATGCTAAACATATTTTACAAAAATCCTATAGCTGGTTTCACTGTCATATACCGTACAAATCTTCTAGAGTTCATATAAAACATGTAAAAATAGTATATGATTTGTCTATATCTTTTCCGTATGGGTTAAAAGGAAACATTTAAATGTCTTGGAATGGCTTAGTCAAAGCCCAGACCTCAATCCAATTGAGAATCTGTGGCATAACTTGAAGATCGCTGTACACCAACGCAACCCATCTAACTTGAAGGAGTTGGAGCAGTTTTGCCTTGTGGAATGGGCAAAAGTCCTACATGTGCTAAGCTAATAGAGACTTGCAGCAAAAGGTGGCTCTATAAAAGTATTGACTTTGGAAGTGAATACCTATGCACATTCCAGATTTCTGTTTTATCGTCTTATTGTTTGTGTCACAGTAAAACAATTTTCACCTTTAAAGTTGTACACATGTGTAAATCAAATGGTGCTAACCCCTGAAAAATCCATTTTAATTCCAGCTTGTAATGCAACCAGTGTGCGAAATAGATTTCGGTTTGGGGGGGGGGGGGGGGGGGGGTCAGTGTCAGTGACCCTGGTCACCCAAAATTTAGATAATAAACTTTATGGGAATCAGTTGCTGTATATTATAGTAGGAATAATAGTATAGGTTGGTAGTTTTCGTTTGTCTTAATAACAGTGCAGGCCCAAATAACAGTCTAGCCAAGAAATTCTTGAGTGATAATAACAGTACAGGATGGAATAATAGTATAGAGCAGAAATATCTCTCAATGGTTTGTATTTTACCACAAGCTTTGTAATTAATTGTAATAAATTGTTTTAAAATACTTTTTATGTAACAATGCATATGATCTTATTTCAACAAATGGATTAAAAGCATTTGTTTTCTTTATCATTGATGTGTATACTGTCTCAACAAATACATGTACTAGTAGTGCGATAGCATTTTAACTTTGTAATAAGTTCTAGAGCCTTTGGAAATGGTTTCTGGTGCTGTCTGACTGGCGCGTGAGAGACTACTTAGTAGCGCCATGTCACACAACAGTGTACAGACCCAAATAAGGGTATAGCTTTGACTCGTGGGGGTTCAATAAACGTACAGACCCAAATAAGGGTATAGCTTTGACTCGTGGGGGTTCAATAAACGTACAGACCCAAATAAGTGCGTATAGTGAATGTGAGTGTTAATGGTTGTCTGTGTCTATGTGTCAGCCCTGTGATGACCTGGCGACTTGTCCAGGGTGTACCCCGCCTTTCGCCCGTAGTCAGCTGGGATAGGCTCCAGCTTGCCTGTGACCCTGTAGAAGGATAAAGCGGCTAGAGATAATGAGATGAGATGAGCTAGTGAATGTCAGGCAAACGATGCCTATACACTACTGTGGTTCAGTTCTTGGATTCTGTTTTTGTAAGTAGCCTATATGTTTATGTACATACACTACCGTTCAAAAGTTTAGGGTCACCCAGACAATTTTGTGTTTTCCATGAAAAGTCACACTTTTATTTACCACCATAAGTTGTAAAATGAATAGAAAATATAGGCAAGACATTTTTCTGGCCATTTTGAGCATTTAATCGACCCCACAAATGTGATGCTCCAGAAACTCAATCTGCTCAAAGGAAGGTCAGTTTTATAGCTTCTCTAAAGAGCTAAACTGTTTTCAGCTGTGCTAACATGATTGTACAAAGGTTTTCTAATCATCCATTAGCCTTCTGAGGTGGGGTTTACATTAGACCGTATCAGCGGATCATCAGATTAATGTTTTTAAAACGATTAGTGTGCACACAGCAACGCCAATACACGATTCGCGTGCACATAGCAACGCCAATACACGGATACGCTCGGCTCCGCAGGCATCCTGCGCTCCAAATCACTCCGCCCTGAACAGCGAGTGCCCTCTGGAGGGTGCGCACTCCGGCCCTGCGCAGCTCACAGAGCGCGCGAGTATAGCGCACGAGCAGTGATTTGGGACTGAGCCGCTGTGTGTGTGATCTCAGTGCATGTCGGGCATGCGCGTCACTTACCACTTGCAAGTGGAAGGATGGCAAGCCTAAAGACAATCATAACTACACAATGGGCAGTATTTGCATCAGTATTTGCAGTATTTTCATACTTTTATACTCTTTAATGAAAGGTGATACAAGGCGGAAGTCCGCGCCGTTTTTCAGCAGTCGCGTCACATGACCAACGCCAGCGAATCAGGAAGGTGGATGTCACAGTGACGTTGTCCAATGACAACGCCAGCTAGAGCTCAGCACAGTGTATCCGCGTATTCTCAATGTTTACACAGCACCGGACCAGACACGATTTGGATTGAATACGTGGACCCTGGCGGATTCCCGTTTCCAGGCGTTTTAATGTAAATGGACAGTGCATCCGCGAAGAAAACGAGACAGATACGGTCTAATGTAAACTTGGCCTGAGGCAATGAGCAAACACATTGTACTATTAGAACACTGGAGTGATAGTTGCTGGAAATGGGCCTCTATACACCTATGTAGATATTGCACCAAAAACCAGACATTTGCAGCTAGAATAGTCATTGAGCACATTAGCAATGTATAGAGTGGATTTCTGATTAGTTTAAAGTGATCTTCATTGAAAAGAACAGTGCTTTTCTTTCAAAAATAAGGACATTTCAAAGTGACCACAAACTTTTGAACGGTAGTGTACATTATTTCCCACTTTTTTTGTGTGATGAACCAACCCAATGCAAGGCACAATACATCATTTGCATCTTAACCAAGTCAAATGTGGCTGAATTCATTTGAAAGTGAGTATTGATCATTTTCATCATGCGCTTCACAAAGATGTGCTAAGACAAGCTTTCTCACAGAGCCAGAAGGAGAAGTGGTCAATTTTTGGTTAAGACAAAGATTAAGACATCCCCTTCACAGAGCAGGACAAAAACACTCACAGTGTGGGGGGAAAAGGATCTTTAATATCTTTCTGAAGTGGAGTTGGTGTGGTGATCTGCGAGTGTGAACTCAGGATGAAGATCCTCCTCATCTTCACCCTCTGCCTGATCTCAGGTAAAGAAACGCACTTCAAAATAATCCTTACTATCAGCAGCAGTGTTACAGGAAGGAAGGTTTTGCTCAGATGGATGTTTGGTGTTTTGTTAGATGGAGGAGCCTCCAAGGAAGTAACAGGATATTCAGGAGGAGGAGTCCTTATCAAGTGCGAGTACAATGCAGAATATATCAAAAACCTAAAATATTTCTGTAAGGGTTTGCCAATAGGCTGTAATTTCCAAATAAAGACAGGAGATAAAAACGAGTGGGTAAACTCAGGAAGATTCTCACTGTTTGATGACGCCAAATCAGCAGAGTTCTGGGTGATGATCAGAGAGCTCACTGTACAGGACACTGGGACGTACCAGTGCGGAGTTGATCAACTGGGAATAGATGTTTACACACCTGTGGAACTGAAGGTAAAGGAAGGTGAGTCTCCTTCCACTGTCTTCTGTTTATAGTCATAAGTTTAGCATCAGTAGAATTGGCTTTGCTGGGGATGAAATTACACACAGTGTTCTGCCCTCTGATAAAAGTTGTGATTTGCCCTTTAATTTATCTCATTAAAAAAGGGGAGTTCATAATTTATGTAATGTTAAATAATATGATTTACAGCTAAAAGGTTTACATTGCTTTTCATTATTTCATGATGTGCTCTTACTTTGAAGGCTTGTAAGGGATACGCTATGCATTATGGGATAGAGACTAATTGTTGTAGCTCCGATGAACATGATGGAGGTTTTCCTTATGTCTTAAACTTTGTCTAGACACCTTCGAAAGCAATGGCTTTTTACTCAAAGTCTTTCACCTGTCACAAATGGAAACTGTAAATAAAGGAGCAAGGCGCTCGCTTCCTGGCTCGTAAAAACCGAGTTTGGCTGACTGTTTATCTACGTTAACATACTGGACGTATATAACACGTAGTGGGAACAGTACAGTAAAAAGCCGTACCATCAGAGGGTGAAAGCGAAAATACAAGACACAGCTATGGACTCCAACCATGAAGCCAGTGCAAGAGTCAATATAGCTTCATCAGAAGTTAGCCTCCGCTGTTCAGCCTCTGCAAAGTCTTCAGTTAAGGCTGCATCCAAAGCTAGCTCTCTGTAACGGTTCGCTACGTGTGGGTGGAGCACAGAGGACGGCAGGACAGAGATCAGGTGCACACAGAGGCTTTATTGCTGCACTTTTCAGTCTGACAATAGACAGATTCCAAACACACCGAGACACACACGCACACTAGCGTCTCGTCCAGGGATGATCTCCTCTGCTCTCGATCTCCCTCCTTAAATAGGGCGCGGTCACTGGGAAGACACACACAAACACAGGTTAATTGCCGTCAGGTGTAATGATTCTGCCACTTACCTTCTCTGACTCCACCCTCCTGTCACAGACCGGCGCTTGACCACGCCCCCGCTGCCACATACCCCCACCGCCCGACTCAGGCCGGGCAGCCGTCCAGCCTGCAGCCGACTCCCAACGGGAGAGGAAGTCCGCCACGACCATCTGCGCCCCCGGCCTGTGGACCACCTTGAAATTGAAGGGTTGGAGTGCCAGATACCAACGGGTGATCCGCGCGTTGGCATCTTTCATGCGGTGGAGCCACTGGAGGGGCACATGGTCCGAACAGAGGGTGAAAGGGCTCCCCAGCAGGTAGTAACGGAGGGCGAGGACCGCCCACTTGATCACCAGACACTCTTTCTCGATCGTGCTGTAGCGCCCCTCACGCACTGACAGCTTCCTGCTAATGTACTGGACGGTGCGGTCCTCCCCCTCCACCTTCTGGGACAAAACCGCCCCCAGCCCTCTGTCCGACGCATCGGTCTGCAACACAAAGGGGAGAGAAAAGTCAGGGGAGTGTAAAAGTGGCCCCCCACACAGTGCAGCCTTCACTTCAGAAAAAGCCCACTGGCATTGCTCCGTCCACTGGACCGGATCTGGTGCCCCCTTTTTAGTGAGGTCAGTCAGCGGGCTGGTGACGTCCGAATAATTAGGTATAAACCTTCGGTAATAGCCAGCCAGCCCCAGGAACTGTCTCACCCCCTTTTTGGTCTTGGGCCTCAGGCAGGCCGCAATCGCTGCCATCTTATTAATTTGGGGACGCACCTGCCCGTTGCCCAAGTGGAAGCCCAGATACCGTACTTCCACCCGCCCAATCGCACACTTCTTTGGGTTGGCTGTGAGCCCCGCTCATCTCAGCGACCTAAGGACGGCCCTCAGATGTTCGAGGTGCCTCTGCCAGTCATTACTATAGATGATAATATCATCCAGATAGGCGGCCGCATAAGTGGCGTGAGGGCGGAGGACTCTGTCCATCAGCCGCTGAAACATAGCGGGCGCCCCAAACAGCCCAAACGGAAGGGTGACGAATTGGTGTAAACCAAACGGTGTGGAAAAGGCCGTTTTCTCTCGGGATAGTGGAGTCAAGGGGATCTGCCAATATCCCTTCGTCAAATCCAGCATTGAATAAAAGCGAGCAGTGCCGAGTCGATCGAGCAACTCATCAATACGAGGCATCGGGTACGCATCAAATTTAGACACCGCGTTGACTTTTCTGTAGTCCACACAGAACTGGACCTACCCGTCGGCCTTGGGTACCAAGACCACCGGGCTGCTCCAGTCACTGTGGGACTCCTCGACGATGCCCATTTCGAGCATGGTCTCAAGTTCTTCCCGAACCACCTTTTTTTTGTGTTCGGGCAACCTGTAAGGGCGGCTACGCACTACTACCCCCGGGGGCGTCTCTATGTGGTGCTCTATGAGGTTGGTGCGACCGGGCAGGGGCGAGAACACATCCGAAAACTCGGTCTGCAACTGGGCGACCTCCGTGAGTTGGGTCGGGGAGAGGTGGTCTCCACAGGGGACCGGAGAGGTGTGTGATGCCAATGCCCTCTTTTGAACCTCCGGTCCCAGCTCCGCCTTCTCCGGAACCACCGACACCAACGCCATGGGGACCTCCTCATTCCAGAGTTTAAGCAGGTTGAGGTGGTAAATTTGTAGTGCCCCACCCCTGTCCGTTCGCCTCACCTCATAGTCGACGTCCCCAACTCGCTGTGTGACCTCAAAGGGCCCTTGCCACTTGGCGATCAATTTGGAGCTCGAAGTGGGCAACAGTACGAGTACTTTATCTCCCTGGGTGAACTCCCTAAGGCGCGTACCCTTGTTGTACAGGCGGGCTTGCCGTTCCTGGGCCTGCCGCAAATTCTCCTGAGTTAGGTGGGTGAGCGTGTGGAGTTTTGCGCGCAGGTCCATAACGTATTGAATTTCGTTTGTGCTTTGTGAAGGTCCCTCCTCCCAATTTTCCCTCAGCACGTCTAGGATGCTGCGCGGCTTACGCCCATATAATAATTCGAATGGGGAGAACCCCGTGGAGGCTTGGGGAACCTCTCGCACTGAGAACAACAAGGGCTCAAGCCACTTATCCCAATTACATGCGTCCTCACTTATGAATTTTTTAATGATATTTTTGAGGGTGCGATTGAACCGTTCCACTAAACCGTCCGTTTGTGGGTGATACACACTGGTGCAGATCGGCTTAATCCCCAATAACCCATACAGTTCGCGCAGTGTCCGTGACATAAATGTAGTGCCTTGATCAGTCAGAATCTCTTTTGGGATTCCGACTCGGGAGATAACGCAGAAGAGTGCCTCTGCAATACTGTGTGCTGAGATATTGTGCAGAGGCACTGCTTCCGGGTATCGCGTTGCATAGTCCACCAGAACTAATATAAAGCGGTACCCTCATGCTGACCGATCTAATAGCCCGACGAGATCCATCCCAATTCTCTCAAACGGGGTCTCGATCAATGGAAGAGGGCGCAAAGGCGCTTTTGGAATGGCCACTGGATTTACTAACTGGCATTCGCGGCATGCCGTACACCACCTACGAACATCGCCACGAATCCCCGGCCAATAGAATCGGGCCATTATTCGGGCTAGTGTCTTATCCTGCCCTAAGTGTCCAGCCATGGGATTAAAGTGAGCCGCCTGGAATACCAGTTCCCGGCGGCTCTTCGGAATTAAAAGCTGCATGATTCGCTCTTTAGTTTGAGTGTCCTGCATCACTTGGTATAACCTATCCTTCCTAATTGCAAAGTAGGGGAAGGACGGGGTGGTGTTCAGCTGGAGCATTTGACCATCGATTACTCTCACTTGGTCAAACGCATGTCGCAGAGTCTCATCTCGCGATTGTTCTAATGGGAAATCCACGAGGGATTCCCCAATAGAGAGAGGAGGAGCCGGTGGCTCCTCACTCTGACGCGGAGATGACGTAGACGGCTCTGTGACAGCTGCTCCCACCAAAGCGACACCGGGACCTCCCCCTGTCAAATGGCAGGACCCACTCTTTACTAAGCGTCTCATTAACCCCTGAAATCCCGGCCAATCAGTCCCCAAAATTAAAGAGTGGGTAAGGCAAGGATTAACTGCCGCCTTCACTATAGATTTTTCCCCTCTGAAAAAAATGTTGACCGACACCAAAGGGTAGCGGTGAACATCCCCGTGCACACACAACACCTTCACCCCCTGTGCTTCCCCCAATGCCTTGTTTTGCACCAGGCTTTGGCGAATTGAGGTCTGATTACAACCCGAATCCACCAACGCCTGATATGTAGCCCCTTGGATACTCACCGGTATGCGATACGCTCTGGCCTGATCGAGGGCGGCCTTTGGCGCGTCGGGGATCCGAACCACCGCGCCCACTTCCATTGCCGTGCACTGTTGTTGAAGGTGGCCCGGCTCCCCGCAGCGCCAGCAAATCGGCCCGGGCTTTCCCTCTGCACCGGTGTTCTGGGGCTCACTCACCTGAGGGGGGGGAGAGACAGACACAGAAGGGAGAAACGGGAGGGCACCACGGGTGCGGCGGGCCGGCTGGGGTGGTGCCGGCCCCCGTCTCCGTGGTGGGGGAATGGGGCGAGGACGGGACACAGAAGGAGAGGGAGAGAGAGAGAGAAGAGGAGAGAAGAGTAGACGCCATCTGCTGTCCTGCCGCCGGAACAGCCGCCAAATGATCCTCCGCCAGCTCCACTGCCTGATCCAGCGATGCCGGGCGGTGGCACTGGACCCACTCCGCGGTTCCTGCGGGTAAGCGAGCGACGAACTGTTCCAGCACCACCTGGTCGATGATCCCCTCGGCGTTGCGGTCGTCGGCCCTCAGCCACCGCCAGCAGGCGTCCCGGAGCTGCTGGCCGAACGCGAACGGTCGGCCGACTTCCTCCAAGCGCAGAGCGCAGAAGCGCTGGTGCTGTTGCTCGGGAGTACGCCCCACGCGCTGGAGGACGGCCCGGCGGAGGTCCGCGTAGGCCAGCCGGCGGTCGGCGGGGAGCTGTAGTGCGGCCAGCTGTGCCTCTCCCGTTAGGAGGGGGAGGAGGCACGCTGCGCGCTGCTCCATCGGCCACCCCGAGGCTTCTGCGACTTGTTCAAATAGCGTGATGAATGCCTCGGGGTCATCCTGCGGGCCCATCTTGGTGACGGTGAGGGGAGACGGGCCCGTGGCCGGAGCGCTGGTGGACCCCGCCGATGCGAGGAGGTGCCGGAACGCCTTGCGGTCTTCCTGCTGGGCCAGCACCAGGGCTTCGAAGCGCCGCTCTTGTTCCTTCCAGAGGGTGACGAGCACCTGATGCTGGCTTTGCTGGGCTGTGGCGAGGGCGTGTACCAGGTCGGCAAACGGGGAGGACTCCATGGGGCTGATCTGTGGGTGCTCCACTCTGGATCCCGGGTTTCGGCACCACTGTAACGGTTCGCTATGTGTGGGTGGAGCACAGAGGACGGCAGGACAGAGATCAGGTGCACACAGAGGCTTTATTGCCGCACTTTTCAGTCTGACAATAGACAGATTCCAAACACACCGAGACACACACACACACACTAGCGTCTCGTCCAGGGATGATCTCCTCTGCTCTCGATCTCCCTCCTTAAATAGGGCGCGGTCACTGGGAAGACGCACACAAACACAGGTTAATTGCCGTCAGGTGTAGTGATTCTGCCACTTACCTTCCCTGACTCCGCCCTCCTGTCACAGACCGGCGCTTGACCACGCCCCCGCTGCCACACTCTCAACATTCATCTTCTACAAGATCTTCTGTGATTGAAGCAGCAGCCAGAGCTTGAGCCTCAGCGGAATCTGCATTTGCTAAGGCAGCCTACGTTAAGAAACAGCAAGAAATTAAGAAGGAATCAGCCAGGTTAGATCTAGAAAAATCCATGCTACAAGCAGAAATAGAGGTCTTGGAGAGTGAGAAAGAAGCAGCAGCCGCTCGGGCTAGAACTGAGATCCTAGAAGCAGCTGCAGCCATTGAAAATGATGATATTCACAGCGTGAGAAGCACAATTCCACCCCAAGCGGTCCAACAGAGAACAGAAGAGTATGTGCAAACACAGTTCAACACTCAAAGCTTGGCTCCACCACACAACAGACTCTTACTCCATGGAGAAAATCCCACTTTGAAGACATCACCCATGGTTGCAGGAGAAACATCCACACACATCTTCACGCCTTCAGTGGTGAAGCACGCACATACGGCTCATCACACACCTTCTCCAAGCCCACTGGATAACCAGCAAAGACAATACAATCAGCATTCCCCTCATCATGTTACTGTCCCACCAATGATGGACTTTGCCAAGTTCCTCGTACGCAGAGAGTTGGTGACTACAGGTCTCTCAAAATTTGATAATCCACCAGAAAGCTTCAGAGCATGGCAATCATCATTTCTCAATGCCACACAGGACATAGGGCTCACATACGGTGAACAGTTGGATCTCCTAGTCAAGTGGCTCAGCAAAGAGTCTTCTGAGCACATCAAGAGAATCCGTGCTGCTTATGCCATCAACCCTCAAGCAGCCCTCGAGCTATCCTGGGACAGACTTGAAGAATGCTATGCTACACCAGAAATTGTGGAAAATGCCCTATTCAAGAGACTTGATAATTTTCCCCGTCTATCTCCTGGAGACAACACAAAACTAAGAGAACTCAGCGATCTTCTCTTGGAGCTCCTGACAGCAAAAAATGAGGGATATCTTCCAGGTCTCACCTATCTTGATACTCCTTGCGGGATAAAGCCTATAGTCGAGAAGCTGCCTGTAAGTCTATAGGATAAGTGGCTTTTCGCCGGCTCTCGATTCCCTCCTTTTTCATTCTTCATTGACTTTGTCTATGGCCAGGCTAAAGCAAGAAATGACCCAAGCTTCATCCAAGCGTGTCAAACAGCAGCCAGTCTCACAACAAAAATGAGAAAATCTCATTTAGACACAGTGGAAACAAAACTGTGTCTGTGTATAAGACGGACTTTACTGTAACCACTGATACAAGTCCCAAAGACACAGATCTTGTTTGATACTGCTCTATTCATAAGAAAACCCACCTTCTGGCTAAATGTAGAGCCTTTAGAATGAAAACATTGTTGGAACGAAGAAACATCTTAAAAGAACACAAACGCTGTTTCAAGTGCTGCTCTCCGAACCATCTGGCTAAGGATCGTCAAGAAATGTAGTGAATGCAAAAGTGAAAGACACTGCTCTGCAATGCATATTGACACCTCTCAACCACGTTCTCCATCACCTACGCCTGATTCAGATACAGAGTCGCAAGATGGCAATCCAGTTGAGGTGACATCATGGTGCACTGAGGTCTGTGGTGAAGCCAGCAACATACCTCGATCATGTTCCAAGGTGTGTTTGGTGCGGGTCTTCCCACGTGGTCAGCCAGAACACTCTGTCAAGATGTGCGTTATCCTTGACGACCAGAGTAACCGTTCACTTGCTCATTCTGAGTTCTTTCACCTGTTTGGGATTAAAGGCAGTCCGTCACCATATCTGATGAGGACATGTGCCGGTTCAACTGAGATGACTGGCAGGAGGACAATAGGCTTCCAGATTGAAGCAGTAAATGGAGGTGTATGCTTGGATCTCCCACCTCTCATTGAATGCAATGAAATGATGACCAACGAATCTGAAATATCAACACCAGAGATCGCTCTAGCACATGCTCACTTAAAACACCTTGTCCCATACATTCCCAAGCTGGACCCTAATGCTCAGATGATGATCTTATTGGGAAGAGACATGATACGGGTGCACAAAGTGAGACAGCAAGTGAATGGGCCCCACGATGCACCTTTTGCTCAGTGCCTCGACTTAGGCTGGGTAGTTGTGGGTGAAGTTTGCATCAACAATGCTCACAAGCCAAATGTAAGTGTGTTCAAGACCCATATTCTTCAGAATGGTCGACCATCCCTCTTTGCTCCTTGTCATAATAGCATTGATGTAAAGTAGAAACCAAGTTATGGCGGGGAGCACAGAAATGGCTTCTTTACACGTACATCAAAGCCTACACCAGCTGAAGATCAGCTCGGGCTCAAGGCGTTTGAACGTACAGAGAACAACAACAAGCGTGCTATGTCCTTTGAGGATGAAACCTTTCTGAAAATAATGGAGGCAGAAGTCCAGCAGGATAAAATGAACAATTGGGTGGCCCCCTTGCCATTTTGTTCACCTCGTCTCCCACTCCCAAACAACAGGGAGCAAGCATTGTCCCATCTGAGTTTTTTGAAGCGCACTCTGAGTAAGAACCCTGAGATGCAGCAGCAGTTCACCTCTTTCATGGAAAAGCTGTTCGAGAATAAGCATGCAGAGAGTGCACCAACTGTCAGTGAGAAATGTGAATGCTGGTATCTGCCCTTTTTTGGGGTTTATCACCCCCAGAAGCTAGGACAAATACGAGTCGTGTTCGACTCGAGTGCCCAGCAACATGGTGTATCACTCAACTCAGTCTTGCTGACAGGTCCCAACCTAAATAATACTCTCCTGAGTGTATTGCTACTGTTTAGGAAGGACCTTGTCGCAGTCAGTGCTGATATCCAGCAAATGTTTTATGGATTCCTAGTGAGACCTGACCACAGAAACTGTTTGAGATTCCTATGGCATAAAGATAATGACCTGTCCAAGGAAGTACAAGAGTATCACATGCGTGTGCACGTCTTTGGCAATAGTCCATCCCCAGCGGTCGCAATCTATTGCCTCCGAAGAGCAGCTCAAGAAGGTGAGCCAAAGTTTGGAGCAGACACAAGACAGTTTGTTGAAAGACATTTCTATGTGGATGATGGACTGATATCACTTCCCACAGAGTCTGCAGTCATAGATCTGCTGAAACGTACTTGTGCATCACTTGCAGAGTCAAACCTGAAACTTCACAAAATCACATTGAACTGTCGCTGTGATGCAAGCCTTTGAACCTGAGGAACTGGCTACAGGCATCAGGGACTTAGGTCTCGACAATGAGACTTTGCCAACCCAAAGGAGCCTGGGCTTATGCTGGGACATAAAAACAGACACTTTCACCTTCAAAGTAGTTGTTGTCGACAAGCCATACACCCATTGAGGGGTGCTTTCTATCATTAACAGCATCTTTGATCCCTTGGGATTAGCAACACCAGTGACAGTTAGAGGTAGAGCTTTGCGAGAGCTTTCCATCGGAGTTCAAGACTGGGATGTGCCTCTTTCTGATGAGAGAATGAGCCAATGGGAGGCTTGGAAAGCATCACTTCAGGAGCTAAGCAGTCTTTACATACCTCGCTGCTATGTACCAACATCACTTTCGGCATCCACGTACACTGAGCTATGTGTCTTCTCTGACGTCTCAAACTGGGCCATAGGCGCAGTAGCATACTTACGAGCTGTCACTGAAGAAAGCCACTGTGAAGTTGAATTTGTGTTCTGGAAAGCAAAAACTTGCACCACAGCCAGAGCCCACTATTCCTTGCCTTGAGCTGTGTGGGCGGTCGAGATGGCAGAGTTCATCTTAAGCTGGGCATACACTGTGCAATTTTTTCAATCACAGTATTCAGCTGCTGCTCACACTGTACGAGTGAATCGCAGGGGTAAACAGCACGCAGCTTATGATTCCTGTTCTCACACTATACGATCCGATGCTCAGATGCGATCTGACTGCTCACACTGTACTTCCATACACGACTCGTCGGATTCTTGTATCCGGAACTGCAACGTGAAAAAGAAGAAGAAGAGGAGACCGGAAGTGCTGCTCAATGTTTGTTTTCTCTTCTGTATCTGTGTTCGCGCATGTGTAGTGTGACAGGTTGAGGTAAATCGGCTCGTGACACTGCTTCAACAGTGCGATAGCCTCACGATGGGCGACCAGGATTTCAAACAGGTTTGATTTTCATCCGATTGATCGGGAGGAGGTCGTGAGGTGTTAATCACTTGTCGTTACCCCATGTATACTACACGATCCAAGACGCACGATTGAGCCAAAACTCGGCCCGTTCTCCAAAATAGTCGCACGAGTGAAAATCGTGTCAAAATCGGGCCAAAAATCGCACAGTGTATGCCCAGCTTTAGATGAAATGGATCACAAACCAAATGTTGTGAGGTTCCACTGTGACAGCCGAGTCGTTCTTGGTTACATCTGCAATGACTCGAAGCGCTTCTTTGTGTATGTGCATAACCGTGTGCACCGCATTCACCAGACAACTTCTCCTGAGCAGTGGAACTATGTCTCTTCGGAGCAAAACCCAGCAGATCTAGCCACCAGGTCTGTACCTGCATCGCAGCTAATGGACACTATGTGGTTTAAGGGACCTGACTTTCTTTACAAACCCCCAAAACCTGAAGTGCATGAGAACTTTGGACTTGTAGACCCTGAAGTGGACGTGGAAGTGAGACCACAAGTGATTACTCTTGCTACACACATTGAAAGCAAGAAACTTGCGTCAGAACGTTTCCAGCGCTTTTCAACATGGAATTCTCTACTGCGAGCTGTCTCCTTCTTGATTCACCAAGCACGCTGTCATAGGTCAGCTGGCTCCAGCGACGCAACACAGCACACATGTAAAGGATGGCATCCATGCAGCAGGCCTTACACTCCTGAGGAACTCGCAGCTGCTAAGAGGCTCATCCTCAAGACTGTTCAAAGAGATGCATTTCCCAATGAGTATGGTGCCCTACAGGCAAAGAAGGAAATCCCTAGTTCAAGCTCACTCCTGAACTTAGATCCATACATGAGTGACGGTCTGTTGAGGGTCAGAGGATGTCTCAGACATGCCTCTCTTGAGTCAGAGATAAAACACCCCATTCTCTTTCCAAAGCAAAACCATGTAACTAAGTTGCTTGCAAGACATTATTACAATGAAGTGAGACATCAGGGAAGGCAGTTTACGGAGGGAGCTATTAGAGCAGCAGGTCTGTGGACCGTCGCCGGCAAAAGGTTAATTGGATCTATACTTCATCATTGTGTGACATGCCGCAAGCTCAGAGGGAAGGTAGAAGTCCAAAAAATGACAGACCTACCCCCAGAACGACTTGACACATTTCCACCCTTCTCTTATGTTGGGTTGGATGTTTTTGGATCGTGGACAGTTGTGACCCGATGCACACGAGGCGGTATAGCTCAAAGTAAAAGGTGGGCCATTATGTTCACTTGTATGAGTACCAGAGGTGTACATATTGAAATCATTGAGTCTCTGGATGCCAGCAGCTGCATAAATGCATTGCGAAGATTCTTTGCAGCTAGAGGCCCAGCAAAGGAGCTCCGGTCAGACAGGGGCACCAACTTCCTTGCTGCCAGTTCAGAACAAGGCATGAGATCGCCTGATGAAAAGCAGTCTAACATCTTGAAGTATCTCCACAGCAACGGCTGCACATAGGAGTTCAACCCATCTCATGCCTCTCACATGGGAGGAGTATGGGAGAGAATGATAGGTGTAACACGCAGAATCTTTAACTCCATGTTTTTGCAGAACAAACACACTCATCTGATACATGATGTACTTCGTACATTGATGGCAGAGGTATCTGCAATAATCAATGCCAGACCCTTGGCCCCAATCTCATCGGACCCCTCCTCACCGTTCCTGCTTTCCCCAGCTATGCTCTTGACTCAGAAACCAGGCTTGCCTGCTCCACTAGGAAACTTTACTGGAAAAGACCTCTTGAAATGCCAGTGGAGACGAGTACAGTACAAGCCCTCGCTAATGAATTCTGGAGCCGCTGAAGAAATGAATACATCAGCACCCTTCACTCAAGATGCAAGTGGCACAGGACACGTCACAACCTACAACCTGGGGACGTCGTGCTATTGAAACAGGGCCAAGCACCAAGGAACGAATGGCCGATGGCTCTGGTCACGTCCACTTTTCCAAGTAGGGATGGGAAGGTTCACAAGGTTGAAGTGAGGACATCTTTTCCGGGCACCATTAAAACTTACCTGAGGCCCATCTCTGATGTCATAATTCTTTTGGAGACTGACTGAGAAAAGACTGAGGATAAATGTATGGACAGTGGCATTAGTTAATGTCAGACGGGGAGTGTTCTGCCCTCTGATAAGAGTTGTGATTTGCCCTTTAATTTATTTCATTAAAAAAGGGGAGTTCATAATTTATGTAATGTTTAAATAATATGATTTACAGCTAAAAGGTTTACATTGCTTTACATTATTTCATGATGTACTCTTACTTTGAAGGCTTGTAAGGGATACGCTATGCATTATGGGATAGAGACTAATTGTTGTAAATAAGTAGCTCCGATGAACGTGATGGAGGTTTTCCTTATGTCTTAAACTTTGTCTAGACACCTTCGAAAGCAACGGCTTTTTACTCAGTCTTTCACCTGTCACAAATGGAAACTGTAAATAAAGGAGCAAGGCGCTCGCTTCCTGGCTCATGAAAACCGAGTTTGGCTGACTGTTTATCTACGTTAACATACTGGACGTATATAACACGTAGTGGGAACAGTACACACAGTATCAAGTGCTCTCAAAGTGATGTATTTAACAGTTATTCCATGATATCGAGTTGTACATGAGCTGATAACTCTGTACTATGCGCTTCGTTGGCTGTCTGTAAGCCATGTACGATGAGATTGAGTGGAATAACTGTTTTATTCTCTCCACATTCACTGGATTTTGAGAAACTGAGCATTTTTATTTTGATTTCTTGCAAATTTGATAAATAACTTTATACAAAACGTCCAAAAAAATCATTTCCGCTTAAACTGTAAACAAACTGGCAAAGTGACAGGAGCAATTTGTGAAAAATGCTGCTATAATAATTCTTGGAAAAAAAAAATGTCCTTACCATCAAACACTTTTATTCCATATTTTCTTACTTTTTTGTTATTTTTGGGGTTTTGTTTTTGAGTAGAGTTTTTACTTCGTCCTCGGTTGGTTAAGCAACACACTCCGCCATTTTGTTTTTCTCTACTCATGGTATATGAGCTAATATTCTAGTAGTAGAGTAGCCAATCAGAGAGTACGATTGCTCATATCCTGTGAATGTGGATAGAATAAAACCCTTTATATATATATATATATATATATATATATATATATATATATATATATACACACACACACAGACAGAGTGGTGCTTGAAAGTTTGTGAACTCTTAAGAATTTTCTATATTTCTGCATAAATATGACCTAAAACATCATCAGATTTTCACACAAGTCCTAAAAGTAGATAAAGAGAACCCAGTTAAACAAATGAGACAAAAATATTACACTTGGTCATTTATTTATTGAGGAAAATGATCCAATATTACACATCTGTGAGTGGCAAAAGTATGTGAACCTTTACTTTCAGTATCTGGTGTGACCCCCTTGTGCAGCAATAACTACAACTAAACGTTTGCGGTAACTGTTGATCAGTCCTGCACACCGGCTTGGAGGAATTTTAGCCCGTTCCTCCGTACAGAACAGCTTCAACTCTGGGATGTTGGTGGGTTTCCTCACATGAACTGCTCGCTTCAGGTCCTGCCACAACATTTCCATTGGATTAAGGTCAGGACTTTGACTTGGCCATTCCAAAACATTAACTTTATTCTTCTTTAATCATTCTTTGGTAGAGCAACTTGTGTGCTTAGGGTCGTTGTCTTGCTGCATGACCCACCTTCTCTTGAGATTCAGTTTGTGGACAGATGTCCTGACATTTTCCTTTAGAATTCGCTGGTATAATTCAGAATTCATTGTTCCATCAATGATAGCAAGCCATCCTGGCCCAGATGCAGCAAAACAGGCCCAAATCATGACACTACCACCACCATGTTTCACAGATGGGATACGGTTCTTATGCTGGAATGCAGTGTTTTCCTTTCTCCAAACATAACGCTTCTCATTTAAACCAAAAAGTTCTATTTTGGTCTCATCCGTCCAGAAAACATTTTTCCAATAGCCTTCTGGCTTGTCCATGTGATCTTTAGCAAACTGCAGACGAGCAGCAATGTTCTTTTTGGAGAGCAGTGGCTTTCTCCTTGCAACCCTGCCATGCACACCATTGTTGTTCAGTGTTCTCCTGATGGTGGACTCATGAGCATTAACATTAGCCAATGTGAGAGAGGCCTTCAGTTGCTTAGAAGTTACCTTGGGATCCTTTGTGACCTTGCCGACTATTGCACGCCTTGCTCTTGGAGTGATCTTTGTTGGTCGACCACTCCTGGGGAGGGTAACAATGGTCTTGAATTCCCTCCATTTGTACACAGTCTATCTGACTGTGGATTGGTGGAGTCCAAACTCTTTAGAGATGGTTTTGTAACCTTTTCCAGCCTGATGAGCATCAACAATGCTTTTTCTGAGGTCCTCAGAAATCTTTGTTCGTGCCATGATACGCTTCCACAAACATGTGTTGTGAAGATCAGACTTTAATAGATCCCTGTTCTTTAAATAAAACAGGGTGCCCACTCACACCTGATTGTCGTCCCATTGATTGAAAACACCTGACTCTAATTTCACCTTCAAATTAACTGCTAATCCTAGAGGTTCACATACTTTTGCCACTCACAGATATGTAATATTGGATCATTTTCCTCAATAAATAAATGACCAAGTAGAATATTTTTGTCTCATTTAACTGGGTTCTCTTTATCTACTTTTAGGACTTGTGTGAAAATCTGATGATGTTTTAGGTCATATTTATGCAGAAATATAGAAAATTCTAAAGGGTTCACAAACTTTCAAGCACTACTGTATGTCATAAACATTTGCCTACCGGACAACAAAATTTGTATCTTTATTTACACAAGCTAGAGGTGTTTTTATCCAGCATTTATTTTGAATTTGTTTTTTTTAAAAAAACAGATTATTTACTAGAGTTTTATTGAAAACGTTAGCAAACAAATCCAAAATGTAGATGAAGGCGGAGTCGAAAAACAGGCAGTGGTGGAGTGAGGCACAGACAGGATATCAGAGGGAATACAATACTCACAATCCAAAAACAAACAGGGTCAAAACCAGAAAAGTGATGCAAAATACAAGGCTTGGTAATGTTAGATGCAGGGTACAGAGCGTATACTTCTCAAAGTCTGTATGTTACTAAGAGTCCTTATATATATGCACTGTGATTGCACTCTAATCAGGAACAGGTGCATGGTAATTAGTCCTAATGGAGCTGTGTGTGTGTTGTAGTCTGTGGCTGCACGCTCCTATTATTCCATTCAGGTTGATTTTTGTGCCCTTGAAAATATTTTGCTCATAGACTCAAAAGCCCTGCTTTTCAACAGTGCTTAACCCCTTCGGACATCAAGCGTACAGTTATACACATGGAGTTCCATAGCATTTTTCCTTGTGTCCAAAGGGGCTAAATATCTTTCATATAAATATGCAGGTGATTATAGAGAATTCCGATTGGTTCCGAATGCAGATTGGTTGAGCGATTCGGACTATTTCTCGATAATCACCTCGAGCAACTCGGCAAAATGGCAGCCGATCGCTTCATCGCCGTAAGTGAGGAAGAATTACAAATGATGAAAGAAAATGCTGTTCCTAAAAGCACTAATGATGCTACAAAGTTTGGTCTCAAACTATTCAAAGGTAAAGTGGGATTGTGATTTCTTTTATCGATTTCAAAACAAAGGATTTTATGTGACTCAGCAGAGATAAGTGACAAGTCTGCGCCATGCCGTTATTACATTTGCATGCCACTTTTGAAGTTTGAAATAACTCATCATCATCATCTCATTATCTCTAGCCGCTTTATCCTGTTCTACAGGGTCGCAAGCAAGCTGGAGCCTATCCCAGCTGACTACAGGCGAAATGGTACCTGCTGCCATCTGGCAAGGCACGCTGCAATACAGATGTGAGTGGGGGAGTCAAACTCTCGTGGTTACCAGAGGACTAGCCCTCCACTGTAACCCTAGCTATGTAATAGGCGAAAGGCCGAGGGCTACGGAAACAGAGATTAGCGCCACCCTATGCGCCACATGGCGTGGGAAGGACTTTGATTTATACTAAAACAATTATCCGCCTCAGGCTCAGTGAATATCGGTGAATAATTGTTAAATAACAGCACACTGCGAAGTGTTTTATTGCTTACTTGTGCACATTTGTAAGCATGATTTCAACATAATTTTTAGCACAAGCTGTATTTTGTTGTTGTTTTAACAGGTGCCATGAGCACTAGAGAAGTGAGTGCATATGCAGGGACAAGAAGCAACATCAAGTGCAGATATGAGGATGAATACAAATCCGAAAAAAAATCTTTCTCGAAGATGGAGACAGATCAGTGGGGTTTTAAACACATAAGTACACATCCCAACAGTGAATGGGCACATGATGGCAGATTCTCAGTTCATGACAACAGAAGTGCAGGATTCTTCAGTGTGTTTATCAGAGAGCTGATTACGGAGGACACTGGAACATATTCGTGTGCTGTTGTTTTGCCGGATGAAACTGAGATCTACACTGTAGTGAAGCTGAATGTAGCAGAAGGTGAGCAGCTCATAAGAATGTTGTGATCCTGTTTATACATGAACTTTGTTACTCTGATTAGTAAAATTTACAGATAAATATTAAACTAGTTTGTTGTGGCATGTTTTGAGGGAGGTCTGCGTTCTTTATTTGTCCGTTATGCCAGTTAAATGAGCTCTAAATGAGATCTTCTCAAATAGTGCAATATCACTAGAACAGAAGGTATTACAGTATATTCCAGTTACCATGTTGATTTGTCAGGATGTGATCTGATGAATGCATCATATGTAAACTGATCTGACTGGTTGTGACTGCAGATATTTCTTTTGAGAAGTCCATCAGCGAGACTGTCCATGTCGGAGAAGATTTGACTGTCAGCTGTAAATACCCAGAATCCCTCAGGAATGCCTCAAAGTTTTTCTGTAAGAGGCCTAAATTGGCTGCGTGTTTATATGACGCAGTTGTTCCAGAAAGTAGAAAATCTGTGAATAATGGGAAATCCACCCTGTATGATGACTGGGAAAAACAAATCTTCACTGTGAGCATGAAAGATGTGACTGAGCAGGACTCTGGTGAATACTGGTGTGGAGCTGAAGTCGCCTGGACAACTGATCATGGATACAAGGTTTATTTCACACAGATCAACCTGACAGCTACTGGTGAGAAATGTATGAGTGACGCTGATATTATGTAATTTTAGACACATGAACTATTTTCATAGTTTGATAGCAGAATCAAACCAACATATTTTATTATTTAACAATTATTATATGGCACGAGCTACTTCCGGTAAAATTGTGCACTCTGATTGGTTCCTTGGCAGGCAGTATTTTCCCGTATTGCCTGTGGGCGATTATGGATTTTCTTTCCAAAGCGCTGGCTTTCAATGTTGAAAAAACAAAATGACAAAAAAAAAAGATTCATTAATTGATTGATTAATGGGAAATCAAAATGGAGTCAAAAACGGCCGAAAGACAAACAAGAATCAGTGAGTTATTCAAGAAATGAACAATGAAGAGCATTCAGAAACAGCTAACAAAAATTCAGTTTTGAAAACGCTAGCCGTTTATTCTGCATGCGTGACTCGACTACGTTACAAATATGACGGGACTGAAAGCAGTGTCATGCGTTGTTATCATGACCGTCTGTTTTAGTCTGTTTTAGAAATAAAGAAAGACATATTATAAACTCCTTATTAACCTCGCTACTCGGTCTTTACCGGAAAATATCACACCTCGGTCTGATATTTTCCCGTAAAGACCTCACACTCAGTTAATAGCTAGTTGTTATTCACCAAAGGTGAGGTAAATATTGGTGAATAATGATGGAGATCAAGTCAAGGTTCTTATTCACCGATGTTCACTGAGTCTGAGGTGGATAACTGTTTTTTTGGATAAATACACAGGTGATTATTTCAGAAAAATAAAAAAAGCCTTAAATTATTTATTTCAAACTTCAAAAGCGGTATGTAAATGTAATAGTGGCACGGCACAGACTTGTCACTTATCTACACCGAGTCACATAAAATGCTTTATTTTGAAATCGATAAAATAAATCACAATCCCACCTTACCTTTGAATAGTTTTAGACCAAACTTCGTAACATCATTCGTGTTTCATAACATCATTTCATCATTTGTAATTCTTCCTCACTTACGGCGATGAAGCGATTGGCTGCCATTTTGCCGAGTCGCTCGAGGTGATTATCGAGAATTAGTTCAGATTTCTCGACCAGTCAGCGCACGCGATTTCCAATAATCACCTGTGTATTTATACTCGAGCGGCAGCTACAATTTACGCCTTAATGATCTTTTGGCCGTTGCAAAAGTAGAAAAGACTTTCAATACGTAAATTGTGCATGAATAGTTCCTCAAACTTCCACTGGAAAAAAAAAAAAGAGTCTATTCCTGATTACTTAGCGTACCAGATCACGTGACACTGTTCCACAATTATCAACACCTTTGTCCACAGTTATCGACACTGTTCCACAATTATCGACACCCAGATGATTATTTTTTTTAAAAATAATCGGTATGTGGTATTAAGTTAACAAAACATAGTTTTTATTTAAAATTTGTTTTCCATAGACTTATATTTCATACAAAATATCTTTTATATAAATATATGGATGTCGGTGTTTATGTAAATAAGGAAGTAATTCTAATGTCTGTAAACAAATGAACTGATAATGTTTAACCTGCGTCAGAAAATCTTTTTGTTCCACTTTCGAAGTATTGTCATTTTTTATATTCTAGGAATTTAATTCTGCTCGAATTCTATTTATTGCAATCAGATTCCAAATACTCTATAAACATTCCATTCTGTTATGAATCAGAAAAAAATGATTATAAATCACAGCACTTTTATTTTTTTAAGTTACTTCATCTACTTCAACAATGTTACACAAAGATCGATCCATCACAGTTGTAAATGTTCTTTAATTCCACAGGGTGTCAATAATGGTGGAAACCGGTGAAAGTGATCACTATTATCGACACCTCACACACGTGACTTCTCAAACGCGCGTTTAGATACAAAATGGCGGCTGTCAAATGAAAGAGTAAGAAACAAAGTAGGTTTCGACGAGGAGATCATGAAATATCGGTGAATTTGATCAGTAAAAACAAGTCCATGATCTTTCCGCCATGCTTACCTGTGATGATAACGTCCGGGTTTTCCAAAAAATTGCTGATCGTGCTGAAAAAAAAATCCATCTCAGGTTGATTAATTAACCAATAATAACTGTTGGAACTGAAACTCACCTTTGTAAAATTGTTTTTTATTGGTAAATTTGAAAAGGTGTTTCATTATGGACTGTCAATAATTGTAGCTGCTGCTCTAATATAAAATATTATTATTAGTCATATTTCTGGATATATGTGAAATGATCTTGCTCTATTTGGAAATAATTTTGCTTGTTATTGAAATACATTTGCTTCTTTTTAAGCATTCACTTGCGAACAGCATATTTTAAGATTGAAATTAGTAAATTGTCTGAGATTAAACATATTATATTTTTTGCCAAACAGAAAGCACCACAGAAATGTTACAATCTTAAATTCTCTCTGGGACTTTTCTCACCTAGAGTGGGGATTTAAAGTTTGTGAACCCTTTAGAATTTTCTATATTTCTGCATAAATATGACCTAAAATATCATCAGATTTTCACACAAGTCCTAAAAGTAGATAAAGAGAACCCAGTTAAACAAATGAGACAAAAACATTATACTTGGTCATTTATTTATTGAGGAAAATGATCCAATATTACATATCTGTGAGTGGCAAAAGTATGTGAACCTCTAGGATTAGCAGTTAATTTGAAGGTGAAATTAGAGTCAGGTGTTTTCAATCAATGGGATGACAATCAGGTGTGAGTGGGCACCCTGCTTTATTTAAAGAACAGGGATCTATCAAAGTCTGATCTTTACAACACATGTTTGTGGAAGCGTATCATGGCATGAACAAAGGAGATTTCTGAGGACCTCAGAAAAAGCATTGTTGATGCTCATCAGGATGGAAAATGTTATAAAACCATCTCTAAAATGCTTGGACTCCATCAATCCACAGTCAGACAGATTGTGTACAAAAGGAGGGAATTCAAGACCATTGTTACCCTCCCCAGGAGTGGTCGACCAACAAAGATCACTCCTAGAGCAAGGCGTATAATAGTCGGGGAGGTCACAAAGGACCCCAGGATAATTTCTAAGCAACTGAAGGCGTCGCTCACATTGGCCAATGTTAATGTTCATGAGTCCACCATCAGGAGAACACTGAACAACAATGGTGTGCATGGCAGGGTTGCAAGGAGAAAGCCACTGCTCTCCAAAAAGAACATTGCTGCTCATCTGCAGTTTGCTAAAGATCATGTGGACAAGCCAGAAGGCTATTGGAAAAATGTTTTGTGGATGGATGAGACCAAAATAGAATTTATTTTAATGGTTTAAATGAGAAGCGTTATGTTTGGAGAAAGGAAAACAGTGCATTCCAGCATAAGAACCTTATCCCATCTGTGAAACATGGTGGTGGTAGTATCATGGTTTGGGCCTGTTTTGCTGCATCTGGGCCAGGACGGCTTGCCATCATTGATGGAACAATGTCTCATCTCATCTCATTATCTCTAGCCGCTTTATCCTTCTACAGGGTCGCAGGCAAGCTGGAGCCTATCCCAGCTGACTACGGGCGAAAGGCGGGGTACACCCTGGACAAGTCGCCAGGTCATCACAGGGCTGACACATAGACACAGACAACCATTCACACTCACATTCACACCTACGGTCAATTTAGAGTCACCAGTTAACCTAACCTGCATGTCTTTGGACTGTGGGGGAAACCGGAGCACCCGGAGGAAACCCACGCGGACACGGGGAGAACATGCAAACTCCACACAGAAAGGCCCTCGCCGGCCCCAGGGCTCGAACCCAGGACCTTCTTGCTGTGAGGCGACAGCGCTAACCACTACACCACCGTGCCGCCCTGATGGAACAATGAATTCTGAATTATACCAGCGAATTCTAAAGGAAAATGTCAGGACATCTGTCCATGAACTGAATCTCAAGAGAAGGTAGATCATGCAGCAAGACAACGACCCTAAGGACACAAGTCATTCTACCAAAGAATGGTTAAAGAAGAATAAAGTTAATGTTTTGGAATGGCCAAGTCAAAGTCCTGACCTTAATCCAATGGAAATGTCATGGAAGGACCTGAAGTGAGCAGTTTATGTGAGGAAACCCACGAACATCCCAGAGTTGAAGCTGTTCTGTACGGAGGAACGGGCTAAAATTCCTCCAAGCCGGTGTGCAGGACTGATCAACAGTTACCGGAAACGTTTAGTTGTAGTTATTGCTGCACAAGGGGGTCACACCTGATACTGAAAGCAAAGGTTCACATACTTTTGCCACTCACAGATATGTAATATTGAATAATTTTCCTCAATAAATAAATGACCAAGTATAATATTTTTGTCTCATTTGTTTAATCGGGTTCTCTTTATCTACTTTTAGGACTTGTGTGAAAATCTGGTGATGCTTTAGGTCATATTTATGCAGAAATATAGAAAATTATAAAGGGTTCACAAACTTTCAAGCACCACTGTAAGAGCAGTCAGTATTTCTGAAATGTCTCTCCTAAAACATCCAGAACCTGTTCTGTTTTAGGAATATATTAGATCCACAATAATTTTCACACACAACATAATGTAATCATTTTATAATCTGACGAAATAAATGATTGTATTCCAGCATAATCTTGGCCTACACCAACTTCTCCTCCAACAGTTTACTAACTACATGACTTTGATTAATGCGATCAGGTATCTCGCAGTGATTTGAATGTAATTAAAAATGTGTCTGAATCACTGGTCATGGGTTTCTCTTCCAGGATTTTCCATAGTTCCCATTGTCATCACTGTGTGTTCAAGTCTGCTGGTACTTCTGATTGGAATCTCATTCCTTATTGTGGCTCTCCGAAACAGATGCAAGTACACACACCTACGCATACACACATGCATATAAACAAGCATACTGAGACCATCAACAAAGTCACGATGTCACTTTTCCTATTTTCTGCATGCTGAGCCCATTCTGGACTGCATATGCACTGTTTCACAATCATGGCTGTCTTTTTGAATAACACCAATTAACTCCTGTAATTAGGTCCAGTATATTTATATATACACTGGAGTGTCTTCTACTTTATTTTACATGCTTACAGCTTGACCTACAGCACTAATGCCTCTTATAGGCTCTTATAAATATGTTTAAGCGTCAAATGCGGCTCAGTTTCAACCTTGTGGTCATTTCATTTAATTCTACTTTAATTATTACACTTAAATTTTACTGGTTAAATTCAGAATTGCGGGGCGGCACGGTGGTGTAGTGGTTAGCGCTGTCGCCTCACAGCAAGAAGGTCCGGGTTCGAGCCCCGTGGCCGGTGAGGGCCTTTCTGTGTGGAGTTTGCATGTTCTCCCCGTGTCTGCGTGGGTTTCCTCTGGGTGCTCTGGTTTCCCCCACAGTCCAAAGACATGCAGGTTAGGTTAACTGGCGACTCTAAATTGAGCGTAGGTGTGAATGTGAGTGTGAATGGTTGTCTGTGTCTATGTGTCAGCCCTGTGATGACCTGGTGACTTGTCCAGGGTGTACCCCGCCTTTCACCCGTAGTCAGCTGGGATAGGCTCCAGCTTGCCTGTGACCCTGTAGAACAGGATAAAGCGGCTAGAGATAATGAGATGAGATTCAGAATTGCATTTTAAGCACTAACTAGGTTTTACTTTGGGGCATATACAGTACTTTCAGTCACAATAGAAAGATATTTAAGTGGAAGTTACTTTTTTTTTTTTGTAAATTAAGTGCCTCTGACAGGATCTTTTGTCCGTCAAAAACGTCCTCTCTGGAAATCACGGACCATCTGATGAGATTGTAAATGATTTTTTTGAAGAAAATGTTTGTCTCTTTTGAGGTAGAATGTTCTGTTGTTGCACAGTAAAAAAAAAAACAGGACTTGAAACAGATTTGAGACACATTTGATTTGCAGCGGAGCTTCACGTGTAGTTGAAATGTGAGTTAGTTGAAAAGTGTCCTCTCAGGAAAACCACAAGGATCGTCACCACTTCAGTTGTTATTACAGTCACCACCGCGTACAAACATCGCTGTACAGGACTTTAAATTTTGTACTTAACATACGTCACATCCATTTCAACAGTTTTTCATTTTGTTTGTATCCCTTCCTCTTGTGGATGATAAGAAAGGTGGTCAATTTTAGAAATACACTATATGCCCAGTATACGACCTGTAGTTCTGAAATTCTGCAGTTCTTTACATCTCAAAAGGTCATTTTGGGCAGCAGAGAAACACAAAGCTCTGAGGTTTGATTTTTGGACTTTTGTGGACCCGAAAAGTTTACCCTGATTGTGAAACAGCCCATATAGAATTTGGAACTATCCTTTGCAGCTTGTAACTATGGTCTGAGCTACAGTGTCCTAGGAGTCCTCCAAAACTGTGATAGACTCCTGTTTTGTCTTCTGTTTCCTTTGTCCACCATGATGAGTGTATTCTGTCCTGGATGAATGTATCCTGAGTGTTGACTTGCTGTGACTTGCTAGCTTTAGAGTGTTGTCTAATTGGTAGCTTAGCTTGTTAGTTTACCTGCTGCATTGTCCAGGATAGCTAGAGTGTTGTGTCCAATGTATCCCATGGTTGTGGCTAATGTATCCCATGGTTATAACCCATGGTTGTGTCCAATGTGTCCCATGGTTGTATCCCATGGTTGTGTCCAATGTATCCCATGGTTGTAACCCATGGTTGTGTCCAATGTGTCCCACAATTGTATCCCATGGTTGTGTCCAATGTGTCCCACAATTGTATCCCATGGTTGTGTCCAATGTGTCCCATGGTTGTGTCTAATGTGTCCCACGGTTGTATCCCATGGTTGCATCTCATGTGTCCCACAGTTGTATCCCACGGTTGTGTCTAATGTATCGCATGGTTGTGTCCCATAACAGCACTAGAGAGGACACAAGCTGTTTACTCCTGGCACAACTGGATGCCATATTATTTTTCCAATTTTTGTTATAGATATCCCATTTTGTATATTTCATTGTTGACTACATCACTGAACATAAGCGTTAACACCAAAACAACGCTTAGTAATAATGAAAATGTGGCGAAGAGGGTTTGTGATCACTCTGACCATGTCAAACAGGAGTGTTGATGTTTGATGTGCATGTTTTTCTTTTGTTTATAGTCAACATGAAAGAAATCAGCATTTGTGCAACTAAATGAAACAGGATAATATGACATCTTGTAAGAATTCTCCTTTGTTCCTAATAAATATACGCTTGGCGATAGAGATCCTTATCCTCAGTGTGGATAGACATTACATAGTCATGTCCTTTGGCATTGTGTCTTTCATTACTTCTCTTGCAGCCCTGTCCCCTGAATCAATTCTAATAGTAAAATAATAGTTATAATAATAATAATAACAACAACAACAACAACAACAACTGTTATACCCTTTGCTTTTGGGAATCTCTGACCATCTTCTTGAAAGACATCCAGACCCGGCGCCAGGAACAGTTTACTAAGGGGGCAATTAGAAATCGCAAGGGGGCAAATATTTTTTCATATAGTGTGTAGTAGTGATGGCGGTCTGACAACGTGTTTCAAACAATTAACTGCGCCAACCACAAAACCACGGCCCCGAAGGTTGCTTTAGTCTGGGAAAATCATGTGACATATTACCAGGGCAGTTGCGCTTTATCAGCTCCCGTGCCCACCTGTTAACCCTCCCCTCCAGTTTTCTCACAGACACGCATTACAACCGGAAAGATGCCAAATATAAAACAACACACACAAACCTACAGGCAAGTCCTTTAAATTTAAAATGCATACAATAGCTCCGCGGCATGAAAACAAAACGTCAATGCAAGTCTAAGGTACTTGGCTCGGCGGCCAAAATCATAATTTAAAAAAATCAACAGACCCCGCAGCTGCACCAGTAATAGCCTTCCTGACTTGGACCGAGGCAACGCTAACCACTTAATCCGCGATCCCAGTTTAGGCGTGTAGGGGACTAAACACTCTGAAGTGATGAATTTTCACCCCCGCTGCATGGGGGGGTGACGTCAACGACACATATTCTTACGCTATTTGCGCACAAAGCGGACCATATATGAACACATACACCAACATAAACGGAGATAAACTTAGCCTACAAAGAAAGAAAATGGATTCACAATATTGTGATTGAATTCGTTTAATTCGGAAGGGGAAAGACCACTCCCGCAAACTGACTGCATATTGCAGGATATTGCAGAGACAGTGCACTTGTAAGCGTGCATGTAAAACCCCCACCCGCACGACCCTTGTCCTTATCACAGGTCTGTGTGTGTGCGGCTGTGTCAGCATTTCACACACACACCCACAATAACTAGTCCCCAGTAGTTAGGATTGATACATATGTCTAAAACAGGGTTAATATTAAATTCAGGCGTTTTGAAATGATCCTACCTTAATACAGTTGAATTCTACGATTGCAACGTAAGAATCATAACAACCAATCAGATTTGTTCTACCGTGCCAGTTTTAGTAGTGATTTATGTGAAATGTATTTTTGTGCAATGCGCAACCACTTAATATTTCGTATTTGAAAATGCAAATTATTAATACGTCTATAATACATTATATTTTCATAAGAAAACAATTAAGTGATCTGAGTCTCCGTTGAGGGGGCGGGGCTGTAGCCACGAGGGGGCCCTTTCGCCCCCCCATGGCGCTGGGCCTGAAGACATCTCACTAAATTAAAAAAAAGTCAGGTTGAACAGGAAAGTGGATGTTTAATTTAAAATTATAGCACAAGTGTCTGTGCAATACATCTACCAGCTGACCATATTATCCAATTAAGAACCTTTGGCAACCTATGCATAATTGCATGTTTCTGATCAAAATATGATTCTGCAGAAATCATTTTAAATGCGTAAATGGCTAATCAGATTTTATTTTCAACAGACAGTCAAACAATTTAATCTCATCAGTGTACCCAATCACCACTGTACCATAAATGGCCCAAAAATATGTTTTGAACTTGAATTCTTACTTGTTGAAGGTGATCGCTCTTGATTTTCCAATATTTGTTTGCATCAGACAATTAGCTGCAAACATTCAGACCTCATGCAGTATAAAACCAAGAAACTCTTGGTGGCCAAGAATCATTGATTTGCATGGGGTATTAAGGCTAGCCCATATGGTCCAGTCCCACAGAAGAGCTACTGTAGCACAAACTGCTGATAAAGTTAAAGCTGGCTAAAACAGAGAGGTGTCAGCATTAACTTTTTCAGCAGTTTGTGCTACAGTAGCTCTTCTGTAGGATTGTACCATGTGGGGTTAGCCTTCATGCCCCATGAGAATCGGTGAGCCTTCGACATCCATGACCCTGTCGCCGGTTCACTGGTTGTCCTCCCTTGGACCACTTTTGTTCAGTACTCATGACTACATACCGGGAACACCCCACAAGATGTGTCATTTTGGAGATGCTCAGACCCAGTCATCTAGCAATCACAATTTGGCCCTTGTCAAAGTCATTCAGATCCTTACGCTTGCCCATTTTTCCTGCCTCCAACACATCAACTTCAAGAACTGACTGTTCTCTTGCTGCTTAACATATCCCACCCATTGACAGGTGCCAGTGTAATGAGATAATCAATGTTATTCACTTCACCTGTCAGTGGTCATAATGGCTGATTGGTGTTGCATTACAAGCTGGAATTAAAATGATCTGTTTCTGGTTTTTGGATTTTTGCTTTAGTCATTGCCTAGTTTACATTGTTTGCCTATCGACTGACCCTTGCCTGTTTCTTCAGCTGGCATGATCATGTTATTTTATTAATTTATAGTGGAGTGATCATAAATGCATTTTATGGTAATGTGATTAATATGGAAAGATTAGTTGATGGAAGATCCAGCATGGAATAATTTAATAGCAAATTCATGCCATCACTGCTCCTCCTGCTGTCTGCATCTACTCAAATTGCATGAGCATGTTGCCCTTCTCAATTTAATTGTACACACCTCCAAAGCAATCATGATTTTTATTATTATTAAAATTACTTTCATAGCCAAAATTAATTTTGTACCTCAAAGTGCAAAATGCCGGTGGCCACTACGCTATGGGTCTGCCGACTATTGTAGATGTAGATCATGAGAAAATGTTAAGTATTAGTTACTGCTGGCCATTGTAAGTTTGACGCATGTGGCTTAGACAATACGGCTGGTTCTTTACCAGTTCTCCACCCAATTAATGCTAAGTTCAGACTTGCCGAATAACAGTACTCGTACTGTACATGTAAAGAGTAAAGTAACAGGTTTTTTTATTGTCTGTTTCCATGCAGGCTCAGAAACGATGGCACACATTTTCAGAGAGGTGGGTACAAAGTGACATTGCAAAACTACCCATTTGCATGATTTGTACCATTAATTAATTTGACAAAACATTTAAAGTTTTTTAAACTGTCATATTTGTCCTAATTTCAGACAAATAGAGACCATGAAAACAGTCCAGGTATGCTTCCTCTCCAATCAAGACAAAACACTAGTGTACCACAAGCTGCCTATCAGAGTCTCAACAGGAGCACCAACCAATCAGATTCAGCCTATCAAAGTCTGAACCGCAACATAAACCAATCAGATTCAGTCTAGTAAAGTCTGAACCTCAACACCAACCAATCAGTTCAGCCTATCAAAGTCTGAACCTCAACACCAACCAATCAGATTCAGCCTATCAAAGTCTGAAGCCCAACACCAACCAATAAGATTCAGTCTACCAAAGTTTCATGCATTAAACCCAACAACCAGATTCTGACTGCCAAAGATTTTGATCCAAAGTCCTGTTCCAAAGCCCAGTGAGCTTGATATATTTGATGAATTTATTTATGAAATCACACAAATTTGCTTCCATCCAAATCAAGAAAAAATCAGCCCATCAAAATTTTTCATCCATCTAGTCTTTTGCTAAAGAGTCTGGTCATCTTTTTTTTTTAAAGTAAGTTAATGGTCCAGAAAACCTTTTTTGCGATGTTTTTTGCCAAGATTATTTTCCATAAAACAAGATCTTGAAGGTTGTATTTTAAATGAGCCCAAACTGGCAGCGCTGTCATTAACTGCCATTTCCACTCCTTCTCTTCTACTGAAAATGTTCATACAGCGAGCATAAGGCAGAAAGAAATCTGCCCACATGGATGTCTATTAGTGCTTGTTGCAGTTCCCATTTTTGACCATTAGGTCTAATAACAACTCTGGAAGTAAAATGGGCCGCAACACATGCTGCCTCGTGATTGTTCAAAACCTGGAAGCATGACAAATCAACAGAAAATCTGATTATAGCTGTCAAAATGACAAAATTTATTAAATTGTTGGTGACTCAAGTACTTCAAAAGAATTGAAAATTTATGGAGCTGTGTATCAGGACTTTATGAAGATGAATACTTGTTTAATAGCTGATATAAAGCTGCCCCACGGACAGGCCACCAGTGATACACTTGTATAACATCCATGACATGGGGTTAGAGATTGTTTCAGCTCAATAGCCATGCTCAGCAATCAACTTCTCCGATGCCCTGACACCCTTCCTGGGGTATAGGCCGTTGACAAGGGATCTCCAGAGGACCCGGTCCTGTGTTTTTCTTTCTATCTGAGTCCAGGTGTACCCCAGCCTCCTGATATCTGTCTGGAGATCTCTTCGTCAGGTGTTCTTTGGCCGACTTCTCCTCTTCCCTTGAGGGTTCCAAGTCAAGGCTTGTCTGGTGATGTTTGTCGCTGGTTTTCGTAACGTGTGCCTGATCCATCGCCGCCATCTCACCATCGATCAGCACAAACATTTATTATTTTTATATTCTTGGATGTTATTTTTAATCATTAATCATCATTTAACATTTCTTACTTTGATTGTTTAATCCCATTTAATCTTTTCTATAGAACTATTTTTCATATTAATGCTGTAATGATGCATTTGCCAACTAATTAGACTTTGGGATGAGTAAGCTCAGCAACATTTTTTTTAATGATTTATTTATTTACTTCTAATTTCATGATTATTATTACTATACTCTGTCTTATCTTTAATTTGATTATGAATTGTTTAATTAGTAAAAAAAAAAAAGAGGGGGAGGGGTCTGTAGACGGTTTAAGTCAGTTTTTCTATTTATCTGTAGCGTAGTGTATGTTTTTGTGTTCGACCTTGTGAAGGCTTCTTTATTATCAGGCTTTCTTTCTTTCTTTTTTCCTTTATAGTTTGAGTCCTGCATAGATAATGTACTGGTTGTACAGAAGGTTTGTAAGAGCTGTAGTGGAAAGTTACTGGTGAATTATATGATGACGCCATGAAGGGTTAATATGTGTATGTATTTGAAGCTTTAATAAAGTTCACCTTCATCCCTAAGTTTAGTTGCTGTCTGCATGCATTTTCTAAGGGCAGAAATATCCACAATCTAACATTTACGTTTTAGCTTGAGGTCCTATCACTGGGACCTCAGGTATTGGAGCTTATTGCTCTGTTGAGGACTCCCTGCCGTTTTAACGGCGAAATTTATAAATAAAATTTACGTTTCTGTATATTTCCTTTGTGTCTAGTCATTCAGTTTTGATGTTCCTGTTACACTGACATGATGTGGTGTCTTTTCCTGGAGTAAAAACAAAACAAAACCACAATATAAACCACTGTTCTTCAAGTCTTTCTTCTCTTTGAAATGACAAACTTCCAAAATAGTCAGTACGTTTACATGCACATCCAAATCGAGCTACTGTCGGTAATCGAGCTAAGGGTCCCAGCAGGGGTGCCAGAGAAATCCAATCCTACATGCACACAAGGAAATCGAGCTATTGTGTGAGGTACATTGTGCACCCGAGCCACAGGTGGCGCGACACGCCCCATCGTGTTGGTACACTTCCGGTTGTCGTCATGAAGAAGAGCTATTCAAGAGTATAAACAAAGTTATCCTGTGTTCAAGCTGTTAGGCTTGCTCTAACAGACTGTATGGCTACAAACTGTCCTGCGCAGACCACTGTTTTGTAAGACAACTTATTTTGCACAATTTTATATTTTTCTAAAGTCCATTTTTTGCTTACAAAAAATATTTTTTTTTTGCTTACAATTTAACTTATGTCTTAATAAACACACAAAAAAGTTCAATTGTTTTGTTTTTATTGACATTCTTCAGATGTTGGACACACACAAATACAATGACTTATGTACACAATTAACAGCTATGCAACAGCTGTACAGATGTATTTGGTGATACAGTAAGTGAGCTAAATTTTAACAGTGCAAACAATGCCACAAAAAGAAAAGATTCATGCCGTTGTCATGATTCGTTGTCATGCCGACCGAGGCTGTTGTGTTTCCCGCTTGTGGTCTCGTCACTCGTCAATTCCGGAAGGGGCAGTGCTGAAGTAAGTAGCTCGAATACGTAGCTCAATAGGGTTTACATGCACTAAGTAGCTCGGCAGAAATCGCATAATCTAGGTCGCATAGCTCGATTCCGAGAAATCAAGTTCGGTTCAATTTCAGCTGAATTAAGGTGTATACATGGCATTTTGAACTTCGATTTCAGTCGAGCAACGGCAGAAATTCGATTCTCTCTATGTGCATGTAAACGCACTGACTGACACATGAAACAAAAGCAGCAAAATCAAATATTGACACTTATGGCCAATTTCGAAGAGCCAGTTGGCCTAATTTGCACGTCTATGGACTGCGGGAGGAAATCTACAGCTGGACATACACTACCGTTCAAAACTTTGGGGTCACTTTGAAATGTCCTTATTTTTGAAAGAAAAGCACTGTTCTTTTCAATGCAGATCACTTTAAACTAATCAGAAATCCACTCTATACGTGGTAAATGACTATTCTAGCTGCAAATATCTGGTTTTTGGTGCAATATCTCCATAGGTGTATAGAGGGCCATTTCCAGCAACTATCACTCCAGTGTTCTAATGGTACAATGTGTTTGCTCATTGCCTCAGAAGGCTAATGGATGATTAGAAAACCCTTGTACAATCATGTTGGCACAGCTGAAAACAGTTTAGCTCTTTAGAGAAGCTATAAAACTGACCTTCCTTTGAGCAGATTGAGTTTCTGGAGCATCACATTTTTGGGGTCGATTAAATGCTCAAAATGGCCAGAAAAATGTCTTGACTATATTTTCTATTCATTTTACAACTTATGGTTCTAAATAAAAGTGTGACTTTTCATGGAAAACACAAAATTGTCTGGGTGACCCCAAACTTTTGAACGGTAGTGTAGGCACAGGGAGAACATGCAAACTAAACACAGAAAGGCCCTGGTCAGCTGCAAGGTTCGAACCCAGAACCTTCTTGCTGTGATGCAATAGTGGTAACCACTGTGCCACATATTCAGTTAATTTCAGAGGTGGACAGTAACAAAGTACATTTACTTGAGTACTGTACTTAAGTACACTTTTTGAGTATCTGTACTTTATTTGAGTATTATTTTTGTTGGAAACATGACTTTAACTTCACTACATTTGAATGGCAAATATCGTACTTTTCACTCCACTGCATTTCTATCAAGGTCCTCGTTACTATGAAGCAGCTTTGAAAGTGGATGTTTTTTTCCTTTTCTTTTCTAAAATGTGATTGTTTTTTTTGCAGGTGACACCGAGAGCCTATCAGTAATCACTAGGGTCACATCACGTCCATAGACTGTATAAAATCAAGATCAGGGATTTCTCAGCAGCGTTATTTGAACACGATTGTTCAGTTGATGGCAGAATGGAAGGAGGTGGTTCTTCTGGAGAACGCATGCACCCATGGCCATTCCATAGAACCCATGTTTTGGTTTTCTGAAAGGATTAAAGATTCATTTTGTTTTAAATGTTTGCTTTGTTTGCCAAAAACGAACCACATCACGGCCTACAAAAACTCACCGTCCAACCGGCAGAAGCATATTGAGGGATGTAAATGTTTTAATCCAAGAGAAAGCTTGCAATAAAGTTGTCTGTGCTTTTAGAGCTAGCGATAACGTTGCAATAGCTATACAGTCTGGTTAGTCAAATGACTTTCTATGGATTTGCCCACCAAGTTGCTGTAGCCTTATCCATGGCTAACATTGACACTGTTAGTTAGCATGTGAAAACAGAGTTAGGCTAACGTGAATAACGTTAACTTATCTGAAGTCCTTTCAGAAATGTGTTTTAGCATAATCTTGCCAAATAAACAGAATGTAGAAATCTTTCTTTTCTAGTAACATGAGCTTCCCAATATGATTTCGAGTTTGAAAAGCGTTTGCTAGCATGTCAGGTGGAGCTTCAGTGCTACAGGTTCTATAAGCTAGTCAGTAAATCCAGTCGGTTGCTTCAGAGGCATTCGGTTTTGTAAGCGTTGTGGCAATAATACAACAATGCGTTGACAGAAAATGTACTTTTAATACTTAAGTATTTTTAAAAGCAAGTACTTCAGTATTTTAACTTAAGTAAAAATTTGACTGGACAACTTGCACTTGTATCAGAGTCACATTTGACCAGCGGGATCTGTACTTTGACTTAAGTGATGAAGTTGGGGACTTTGTCCATCTCTTTTTAATTTATAGTGGAGCTCCCCGCATGCAGAGCGGAGCAAAGCCAAGTCCCATACTTAAAAGAATATGGTAATACACTGACCTGATTTTTGATGGCTTTTGACCATACAATGTCCGTACGTATGACGTACGTGTACCACCACAGGGAACCCGATCATTAATGCAAGGCAACGTATCTCAACAGTTGACCACCAGACAACAAAATTTGTGTCTTTATTTACATAACACAGATGGGTTTATCCAGCATTTATTTTTTATTTTCTGTTTAAAAAAATAGCATTGGATGTAGTAATAACACATTTTATGGAAAATATTCATGACAGTTTCATATAAAACTAGTTAAAAGTTTTATTCGTCCACTAGCTTGTTGGATAGTTGTCAGTTTCTGTCAAGCAAGGACAATATAGGTGGAGGTAATCACAGGAATAGTTTTATTGAAAACACACTAGCAAACAGATCCAAAATGTAGACTAAGGCAGAGTTGAAAAACAGGTGGTGGTGGACTGAGGCACAGACAGGATATCAGAGGAAATACAAAACTAATGGCCCTTTTCCACTACCCTTTTTCAGCTCACTTCAGCCCAACACGGCTCGCGTTTCGACTACCTCAGAGCAGCACGACTCAGCTCACTTCAGCCTTACTCAGCACCCAAAACTCGCACAGTTTTGGACTGGGGCTGAAGTGAGCCAAACCGAGCCGAGTGGGGCTAGGGGCATGAGGAGACACGCCCCTGTGCACTGATTGGTGAGGAGGAGTGTCCTCACATGCCCACACACGCCCCGCGAGCACGCTGGGATCTGTAAACACCGTAAACCTGGAAGAAGAAGAATTACGAATTACGAGAATTTCTGAAGCCTTATGCGCCTCGCCTCATCTATACGCTCTTGCCAGTATCTGTCCGCATTGTCGGTGACAACAAGCCACAGCACCAAGACCAGCAACACTAACGACTCCATGTCCTCCATGTTTATTGTTTACTATCCGGGTCGTGAGACTACCGCTTAAAAGGTCACTGATGTCACTGTTTGCGCCGCCTAACGACATCATGCGATGTCCACCCACTTTCGCTAACTCCACCCAATGTGTCCACCCACTTCCAGCCAGCACGGTTCAGCGCGGTTGTAGTCGAAATGCAACCCCAACAGCCCCACTCAGCACGGCACAGCTCAGCCCAACTCAGCCATGTTGGTAGTGGAAAAGCGGCATAAGAGTCAGGGCTTTCCACTAAGGCTCATACTAGCCAGCCATGACAAATAAGTAGCCGGGGCGGGGGGGGGGAGTAAACACAAAACTAGAGACGACAGTTCCCCTGTGGGAAATGGTGAGAGTGGTACAGTGCGCGTAGCAGCCGCTATCACAGGCTATGAGGCTCCGATGCTCTGAGCCTGTGTGTGTTTGAGAGAGAGAGCAGCCCCTCCCCTCTCTGCTCCCTGAGTGGAGCTCGTCGCCTTCGTAAAGCCTCGGTCACAACCGGACGTACAATTTTTTGGCCGTGCGATTTTTGGCGTTTCCCAAATCGCTGCGTTTTTTTTTTTGTTCGTGGAGAACGTAGTTGTGGTGACCATGAAGGAGCAAGATCACCGTGCACCCAACATACAACCCGGAAGTCGAACGTGCGTACCACGCACGAAATCTGAGGCTGCTTGGACGTACGGCTGTCGCTTCATTTGTACAGCCAACGCACCTTCAAACGTGCACTAATCGTACTGACCGTGCGTTCCATGCAGGCTTCGTATGAAGGTTGCAAGAACTGCGCACGATCTGTACGTTGTGCGTACCAACGGCGTTCATTTGTCGCACTGCGGCGATTGGAGAGGGGTATATATATTTCGGCATACTTTGGTTTCTCACTGTGAAAATGGCAATCCCTCCGCAAAGACTTCGTCTCAAACTCCTGGCCTGCTGGCCACTGTCGTGGTCTTCATCCTCCTCCTCACTGCTCCTTGTCCTCTCTCTCTCCTCCGTCTCTGCCACCGTCTCTCTCTCTTCCGTCTCCGACACCTTTTCTATCCTCCTCTTCCCTTTTGCCTTCGGCATATTGAATTGAAGTGATGCAATGCAATGAAATTAAATTAAATGAAATTGGGTTTTCTCTCAAAGTCTACGTGTACAAATGGCCGTAGGCACCCCTGCAGCTTTATATACCCGAGTTTTCGTGCGATTGATGCCCTCTCGCCATGCGGCCAATGTATGGATGACGTACGAAATATCTGAACGTGCGTTCGCCGCACTAATTACGTATGGGGTGCACAACACACATACGGAGTCCGCAAGTGCGACGTACGAAAAAAATTGACATTTTGTCCAAACCTGACACCAGCAAATCGTACGAAAGACGCACGTCGGCCGTACGGAAGACACACGAGGCCGTAAGTTTGTCTTGCAACCTGAAAAAAATGTAAGCGCCCGTAGAGTTTGTTTGACATGACAAAGAACCTCTGCGGCCGGTCCTCGGCCAGTCTACGGCTCGAAAATCAGCACGTCACACGTGCGCCCTCCGTGCGTTTCTTTGCGTTTTTTGCACGTAGACCGGCCGTAGGAGCACGTACGGCCGGTTGTGACCGAGGGGTAACGGTGCTCAGGTGCAGGGAAGAGACAAAGAGCGCTTTTTCTCAGAGTTCCCTCTCCTCGAACAATGGTGATTTACACGGAAATGAAAGGAGCTATTCACAAAATTCTTTCACATTGAGTGCTACAAGGCTCTCATGAACACACTGATGTAATTTTTTTGTCTCTAGTGTAAAAAATGTGGACAATAGAGCGAGTTGAAAAAGCGCTGTCAGGTTTATAATCTATGGTCTATGGGGCAGCGCGGCTGCCCTCTCCTTACTTTCAGGCTTCTCATTCAAAAACTGTAAGTCCTATCGCTCAGGTAGACACATTGTGTGAATCAGGACAAGTGTGACTACTACTTTTGAGAAAATGATGTCTGTAGAGTGAAATTTGTGGCTGAAAACACAGTTTAAATGAGAAAGTTTGAGCTACTTTTTCAAGCTCTCTACACTCTAACTTAACGAGCTCCACTGAAGTGTAACGCCATAGACACCCATTAAAAAGTCTGAATTTCTCCAGAGTTGATTGGGAGGAAACACAAAATAAACTCCTGTGCACGCAGTTCCCAGGATTAAATGTATTTTCCACAGACCATTTATTTATTCACTTTACTCAAATACAAAGTAAAATGGCAGTAAATCTTCTTTCTTTTCTTGCGTATTGCATCATGAGGCGTTCCTGGCTTGTAAATCTCTTCTTTTCGGTGCATGACACATTCACGCAGCTGAGCATGCTATGAATTAACGACAACGGTCTGCAGTGGTGGCTACACAATTAAACACTCAACGAACATTTCTCCATTTGTGTATGAAAATACACTCCAACCACTCAGTTTGTTTTCATATACAACCAGCGGTGTCTTTTGATGCCAGCACGTAACTGAACGAGAGAAGACTGGTTTACCGGAGACAAAATAAGCATCATCTCTGCTTCTATTCCTCTGCCGAGTGCGCGCGCGCACACACCGCATGTCAGGGCCGCGGATGAGTTACTCTCCCTTGATCAACGAAGTCGGCGGGGAATTTGTGGTTATTATCGGTACAAACAGCGCGAATCACAACTTAAATGAGTGCGGTTCAGTTTGACATTATTGTCAGTCCGTTAGATAAACATTTAATTTTATTAAAATTGAAAATTAATATTTAGAGCCTGTGGGCTACAAAAATAATAGTCATTAAAGTAGCCGGCTGGACTTAATTGTGTAGTCGGCTGTATGGCCGGCAGCCGGCGCTTGTGGAAAGCCCTGCTAAGAGTCCATATATATATATATATATATATATATACACACACACACACACACACACACACTGTGATTGCGCTCTAATCAGGAACAGGTACATGGTAATTAGTCCTAATGCCATTGCGTGTACCAACAAACAGTACGTGGACATGAGAGATGTAAGCCACTCCAGTGTAGCTTTAGCAGTATGTTTAGGGTCATTGTCCTGCTGGAACACAAGCCTTCGTCCCAGTTTTAAATCTCTGGCCGACTCAAACAGGTTTTCCTCCAGAACTGCCCTGTATTTAGTGCCATCCATCTTTCCTTCAGTCCTGACCAGCTTTCCTGTCCCTGCAGATGAAAAACATGCTGGTGGTGGTAGCATGATGCTGCCACCACCATGCTTCACTGTAGGAATGGTGTTCTCAGGGTGTTGGGTTTGCGCCACACATGGCGTTTCCCACGATGGCCAAAACGCTCAAATTTAGTCTAATCTGACCAGAGAATCTTCTTCCATGTGTTTGGGGAGTCTGCCACATGCTGTTGGGCAAACTCCAAACGTGTTTTCTTAACCAATGGCTTTTTTTCTGGCCACTTTTCCATAAAGCCCCACTCTGTGGAGTATACGGCTTAAAGTGGTCCTATGGACAGATACTCCCATCTCCACTGTGGATCTTTGCAGCTCCTTCAGTGTTATCTTTGTTGCATCTCTGATTAATGCCCCCCTTGCCTGGTCTGAGTTTTGGTGGGCGGGGCCTTCTCTTGTCAGGTTTGTAGTGGTGCCATATTCTTTCCATTTTGCTATAATTAATTTAATAATACTCCGTGGGATATTCAAAGTTTGGGATATTTTTTATAACCCAACCCTGATCTATACTTCCCCACAACTTTGTCTCTGACCTGTTTGGAGGCTCCTTAGGTTTCATGTTGCTTGCTTAGTAGTATTGCAGAGTCAGGGTCCTTCCAGAACAGGTTAATTTATACAGACATCATGCGACACTTTGATTGCGCACAGTTGGAGCTTACTCAACTAATTATGTGACTTATGAAGTGAACCGGTTGGACCAGCTCTTATTTAGGGGTTTCATATGAAAGGGGGTGAATACTTATGCACACTCCAGATTTCTGTTTTTTCATCGTATTGTGTCACAATAAAACAAACAATTTGTACCTTTAAAGTGGTAGGAACGGTGTGTAAATCAAATGCTGCTCACCCTCCAGGAATCCATTTTAATTCCAGCTTGTAATGCGACAAAACAGGACAAACACCAAGGGGGATGAATACTTTTGCAAAACATTGTATGAGTTACTATATCCGTCCTGGCAGCTCGAACCAATCTGTCCATTTTCCTCTGACCTCTTATCAACCAGGTGTTTGTTTCAACTCAACTCAGTGTTTTTTGTTTTTCGCACCATTCTGTGTAAACTCTAGAGACCGGGTGTGAAAAGCCCAGATGATCAGCAGTTTCTGAAAATACTCAAACCAACACCCATACCACAGTGAAAGAAAGTCACACTCTGAGATCACAATTTTTCCATTCTAATATTTGAACACTGAACATTAAAGTGAAGCTCTTTATTTGTATCTGTATGATTTGATGCAGGCGAGGAATCGGCTGATTAGAGAACTGCGTCGAACAGCAGGTGGAGTAGTAATTACAGCAGTTATAATTCTGTCTTTTGTACTTCTCATCTCATTATCTGTAGCCGCTTTATCCTGTTCTACAGGGTCGCAGGCAAGCTGGAGCCTATCCCAGCTGACTACGGGCGAAAGGCGGGGTACACCCTGGACAAGTCGCCAGGTCATCACAGGGCTGACACAGACAACCATTCACATTCACACCTACGGTCAATTTAGAGTCACCAGTTAACCTAACCTGCATGTCTTTGGACTGTGGGGGAAACCGGAGCACCCGGAGGAAACCCACGCGGAGAACACGCAAACACTGCACAGAAAGGCCCTCGCCGGCCACGGGGCTCGAACCCGGACCTTCTTGCTGTGAGGCGACAGCGCTAACCACTACACCACCGTGCCGCCCGTCTTTTGTACTTGTTAGTGGTATATGGCACCATTTTTTCCCACCTTGGAAATGTAAATAAGTACAATAATCAATTAACTTAAGCATACTTTATTTCTCACCCCTGAAAATAAACACAAATTATATTTAAAATGTCAATGAGCTTTATTCATTATAACCTATTAAACTAACGAACAGACATTGTGAGCAGCTGAACATAACCTACCAGCCTCTAATCAGCATTATATTACAGGCATTTCGCAGACACTCTTATACAGAGCGATGCACAACATACCCACAGCAGCCTGGGGAGCAGTTGGGGGTTTGGGGCCTTGTTCAAGGGTCCAGGGAACTGAACCTGAACCGGTGACCTTTAGATCCCAAAGCTGCTTCTCTGACATTTAGGCCATGGCTTCCCCATTGTACTCGTTACATGATGCGTCATCCATTATGTACTGTATGTGTGGCAATTAAATTAGTTACTGCCCGATTTATTTTCTTATTTGCGTTCGGATAACAGACCTGTTTACCCCAAATTTGCCCTGTCAGTAGTTTTGGTAAGCTGTCAGTAGGAATTTTACTGGGGTCCAATCTATGTATTGTATCGAAGACAAAAAGTAGAAAGCAGCCTATTAGATAATAGTACTCATTCAAGTTGAAAGTAAGTGATAGATTACATGAACAAAATTTTAAAAATTAAAATCTAGCACTGGTCTTATTTTTTCTGTCAAGTTAAGCACCTGTGAGAACCAAAAAGCAAACCCATGTAAGGTGGGGTTTACATTAGACCGTAACAGCGGATCATCAGATTAACGTTTTTAAAACGATTAGCGTGCACACAGCAACACCAATACACGATTTGCGTGCACACAGCAACACCAATACACGGATACGCTCGGCTCCGCAGGCATCCTGCGCTCCAAATCACTCCGCCCTGAACAGCGAGTGCCCTCTGGAGGGTGCGCACTCCGGCCCTGCGCAGCTCACAGAGTGCGCGAGTGAAGCGCACGAACAGTGATTCGGGACTGAGCCGCTGTGTGTGTGATCCCAGCGCATATCACTTACCACTTGCAAGTGGAAGGATGGCAAGCCTAAAGACAATCATAACTACACAATGGGCAGTATTTGCATCAGTATTTGCAGTATTTTCATACTTTTATACTCTTTAATGAAAGGTGATACAAGGCGGAAGTCCGCGCCGTTTTTCAGCAGTCGCGTCACATGACCAACGCCAGCGAATCAGGAAGGTGGATGTCACAGTGACGTTGTCCAATGACGACGCCAGCTAGAGCTCAGCACAGCGTATCCGCGTATTCTCAATGTTTACACAGCACCGGACCAGACACTATCTAGATTGAATACGTGGACCCTGGCGGATTCCCGTTTCCAGGCGTTTTAATGTAAACAGACAGTGCATCCGCGAAGAAAACGAGACAGATACGGTCTCATGTAAACTTGGCCTAAGATTCTAGATCTGCTCCATAATCCTCATATTACCAAGCCTAGACTCTAAGGTCTACTTGTTGACTCCTCATACATTTCATCATTTCAGTATCTCTGAAATAACCAGAAGACTAGCAGTAATACTTATTTAGGATGCTACAATAAGAAAAAATATTTCAGAGACCATACTATGCTCTAATAGGCTACTTAATACTTGATTGGCAGCTATACTGATCTCACACTCTCTACTAACAAATCACAAGTCATTGATACCTGGCAACTTGACAAAACAAGAAAAAAATGTCAACACCAAAAAAGTTTAATTTCAAGTTAACAAAGTTTGACATTGGTTATTAACTGAACATGCATTTATGGCAACTCAATTATGGCATTCAATGCAACGTACGGTAAACGTGGCTTAAACGTGATTAAACATGGCCGCGCCCATGACTATACGATCGATGTTCGATTCCCACAATAAATATGATTATAAAGTAAGTCATGAAACATTTGGCAACATTTCGGCCATAAATCGTAGTTTTTGGACAAGAATTCGTAGTCCGTATTTTGTTTTGAAAAATCGTAGGAACTACGGACAAATCGTAGGAGTAAACAGGTCTGGAAAAACCTGCATTCGTCTGGGGCACAAACTGACCCAGGAGTCTTGAAGCAGGGAGTTCTTTACACTTGTAAAATGACTTGGATCCTTGAGCTTTATTAAAACCAGCCTGCTCTGGAAGAATCACATTTTCACAAATCGGCACAATTTATCGCAAAAATAGACAACTTAAGATATTTTTAGAATCGGGTTTAATTTTCAAACAGAACCGACACTTGTATGTGGACATCATTACAAACATAAAACCCCATATAAAACTCCAAAAATCTAAATTCCCACCCCGTCTCTCACTAAACACCGAGCAGAACAGCAACATCGGCCGTGCAGGACCTCAGGAAAAGCATGATCATGTTATCCATATTACGCTAACTAAAATTAAATCCAGCTTGAAACACAGCTCCTTCGAAACAGCATGGAGGAAAGAAGAGAAAATATCAGACTAGCATGGGTTTACTTCTCATGAACCACCAGTCTCTGAATCGTGTCCTCTCGGCTCTGGATGCACATCAGGAATCCTCCGGGACGTCTGGTCTCGCCTGCAAAAGGCCGACGTGGCCGTCTGGTACAAATCACAACTCGCTGTGGAGACCGAGATCAAACAAAACCACCTCGTATTTGAAGTGGCGCCGAAATGATTCTCGCCTTTAGCTAGCAAGTGAAGTTTGGTTTCATTTGTGACAAGATCGGCTCTTTGGAGATGAAACATGACAGAATTTAAATCCAGAGCTTTAAACGTTTCTTAAGCCAGCCACCGTTCTTGAACGCAAAGTTCACAACGTCCCAAATGTAGTCAAATCAGCCAGGATGTGTTTGGCTCTGATGTTTGCTTTAGCTGATGGAGCGATCAGAATAAATGTAACTAACAAGTAATTCAAGCCTCTTCCATAAACACACACCCATACGTACTCAAATGAAAGGACATTGCTAAGCCGTATAACCTCGTTATTCAACAAATGACAAACAGAAGGAAGAGCACCCATTACAGTATATTAAGTGGGATTAGATCATCAGAGATGGATTCATTAGTGTGTCCTGGCTAAGAGATTTTTATTCACAGTTGCCCAGGGGACACCTCGGCTCAGTCGGTAAGCAGTTGGCAGTGTTTCTTCTTTCAACAAGTACTTCATGGCGGTGTGACGGACCTCAATGCTGTAACTATAGTGCAGATGAGGAGTCGTTCTGCTGTGCTACACAAAGGTTGGGTTAATTAGCATGCACACATGACGTTAAAGTTACAGTCCACCGTACTTCCATAATGAAATATGCTCTTATCTGAATTGAGACGAGCTGCTCCGTACCTCTCCGAGCTTTGCGCGACCTCCCAGTCAGTCAGACGCGCTGTCACTCCTGTTAGCAATGTAGCTAGGCTCAGTATGGCCAATGGTATTTTTTGTGGCTGTAGTTAGATGCGACCAAACTCTTCCGCGTTTTTTCTGTTTACATAGGTTTATATGACCAGTGATATGAAACAAGTTCAGTTACACAAATTGAAACGTGGCGATTTTCTATGCTATGGAAAGTCCGCACTATAATGACAGACGTACTAACACCTTCTGCGCGCTTCGGCAGCGCATTGATATCTGAGCTCCGTATCAATGCGCTGTCGAAGCGCGCAGAAGGTGTTAGTACGTCTGTCATTATAGTGCGGACTTTCCATAGCATAGAAAATCGCCACGTTTCAATTTGTGTAACTGAACTTGTTTCATATCACTGGTCATATAAACCTATGTAAACAGAAAAAACGCGGAAGAGTTTGGTCGCATCTAACTACAGCCCCAAAAAATACCGTTGGCCACACTGAACCTAGCTACATTGCTAACAGGAGTGACAGCGCGTCTGACTGACTGGGAGGTCACACAAAGCTCGGAGAGGTACGGAGCAGCTCGTCTCAATTCAGATAAGAGCATATTTCATTATGGAAGTACGGTGGACTGTTCCTTTAACACAAGTTTGCAAAAACATTGATGAAACGAAGAAAAATGTGCTTCACAAAGCCGTCGTATGTCTATTATATTCTATCCACATTCACTGGCTTTGAGCAATCGCGTGCTCTGATTGGCTAGATTTATCAGCTCGTATACCGTGAGTAGAGAAAAACAAGATGGCAGAGTGTGTTGCTGAACCAACCGAGGACGAAATAAAAACTATTCGAAAACAAAACCCCACACTAAATATAGAATTAAAGTATTTGATGGCAAGTTTTTTTTTTTAAACTTTATTGCATTTCTCCTGTCATTTCACTGGTTTGTTTGCATTCTTCATCTTTAAGCATAAAAATTCGTTCCTTTTTTTTTTTTTTAAGACAGGTTCAAAAGCTCAATGAAGTTCGAAAATTGCAGAACTGTTTACCTGATTTGCACAGTTGCTTATTTATTTTAAATCTTTTTATATTTATTTAGTTCTTATTTCTTAATATCTTAGAACAGGCCGTTTTTATGTAGCTCCTTTATTAGAATAGACTGTCTTTATTTAATACTTTATTTATTTAGCACCTTAACTCCAAGACAAATTCCTTGTAGTTGCAACAATTACTTGGCAATAAAACTTTTTCTGATTCGGGATGGGAGAGGGGGAAAAAAAAAAAAAAAAAACCTGAAATGTCCAAGGAAGAATTAAACGTCTAATTCTATTCTATACCTCGGCACGGCAGCAAGACGGCACTTTCTACTACTACTACAAAAAAGAAAAAAAGTCAATTCGTGCTGCTATCGATAGTTTTTTTAAGAAGTCCGCCTGAGCAGAAATTATTTTGTTGGACGTTTTGTAGAAAGTTATCTATCAAATATGCAAAAAAAAAAAGCTCCATTTCTCACAATCCAGTGAACATGGATAGAATTATCATTTGCAAGTTCGAAAAAATAAAAACTTTATACAAAAAGAAAGAAAGCACAACTTTATTCATGACACACTTCATGAAATTTCCTCTCTACATTTCACCCATCTGAAGCAGTGAACACACACACGTGAGCAATGAGCACACACACATACCCAGAGCAGTGGGCAGCCATGCTAACAGCGCCCGGGGAGCAGTTGGGAGTTAGGTGTCTCGCTCAAGGGCACCTCAGCCCAAGACCGTCCCATATTAACCTAACCGCATGTCTTTGGACTGTGGGGGAAACCGGAGCACCTGGAGGAAACCCATGCAGACACCGCTGAGTTCGAACCCAGTACCTTCTTGCTGTGAGGCGACCGTGCTAACCACTACACCGCCGTGCCGCCCATAAAACAGTCTGACAAAATCATTTCCGCTTAGAAAGTAAACCAACTGGCGAAATGACAGGAGCAATTTGTGAAAAATGCAATAATTCTTGAAAAATAGATATACGTTCTTACCATCAAATACTTTTCATTATTTCGTTGCTTTTTTTTGTGTATTTTTGGGGTTTTGTTTTCGAGGTTTTTTTTTGTCTTCGATTGGTTCAGCAACACGCCCCGCCATTTTATTGTTCTCTACTCGCGCTATACGAGCTAACATCCTAGTAGTAGAGTAGCCAATCAGAGCGCGCAATTGCTCATATCCAGAGAATGTAGACAGACTAAGTCTATTATATCCTGCTCCTACGGCATGGTCAAGGAAAACTAAAGGATGCTATCCAGAGTCTGTTCATCACATCAGGAACCAACAGGAACATCTTGAGCAAAAGGCTGAGAAAATGCATCAATGTTACGGTGTCTGTAGTTTGACTCAATGTTTTATGACTTTTTAGACACCCTGGTACTTTTCTTATGATGCGAAGATGCAACACCGCGGTTTTATTCGAAACATCAGCCCACCAACTTCCTAAACTCTTAAATCTATGACAACGCGCTCTCAGAAAACGATGACGACTCTGGCCTCTCTGCGTCTGTATTGAATTCCTTTAACTCGCCAAACAGCTCTCCATTTTCGATTACTGCTTTGTAGCTGATTCAGTGCAGTTTCCAGGCAACCAAAGAACAGGACAGGGCAGCACACAAGCTTTTACATGCTAGCTAGCTAAAAAGTTTATGATTGGTCATTACTTGTTAGTTACACATAAATCTCTCTCTCTCTATCTCTCTCTCACACACACCTTGGCTCGTCTACATTTGGGATGAGGGGAAATAAAAGTCTGCCAAACTGTTGAGTTAAAAAACGGTCTTGTACGAGTGTTGATATCCACCAAGACGCTGAGCTCTAATCTCATGACCGTGCTGAAAGTGGACACACGGGATCGGTGCATCAGCAGTTCTTAAGACTGGATGAGGTGTTCAGAGGATGTGGAGGTCATGGGCCGCGTCAGTCACTGTCACTGGAGCTCGAGTCCTTTTTCTCGTTCTTGTGATCCTTCTTGGGGCTGCGCGATTTGTCTTTTGCTCGCTCTCTCGCTTTGGGGCTCTCGCTCCTTCCTCTCTTTTTGCGTTTGTCTGTGTCGCTGTTTGAGCTGCTGCTGCTTTTTGCGCGTCTCCGTTTGGCACTCCGCTCCCTGCTCCGGCGTTTTTGACTCGACCGCTCTTTCGAGCTCTGGTCTCTCGCTCTGCTCTCTTTGCTTTTCGTGTCATCAGATTTAACGTCGCTGCTCCGCTTCTTCTCTCCGTCCTCCCGCCCTCTCCCTCTCTGATCCCTGCTTTTTGATCGACGCGACTTCCTGTCCCGGCTGCTGCTTCGTCGCTTGCCCTGACCCCTGTTGCGTGACCTTTCTCGACGGCCACGCCCTCTCGATCTGGACCGGGATCTGGACCGAGACCTGGACCGTCGCTTGACTTCACGCTCTCTCTCTCTGCTTCGCGATCTTTCACGCCGAGTCTCTCCATTCTTTGTCTTTTTGGAGTCGTCCCGCTTGTCTCTTGCGTCTCTCTCGGACTGTTTAGGCCGCTCCTTGCTCTTGTTGTCCTCCGTGTCCTTTCTTGTGTCTTTGTCTTTCCTGTCCTTGCTGCTGGATTGGCCCCTTTTGTCATCTGTTCTGCTGCGTTTCTGATCCTCCTCTCCTTTCTTCTCCTTGCTCTTGCTGCGACTGCGCCGCTTTCTCTTATCGGCCTCTCCATCTGCTTTTTTTTGCTTGTCCCTCTCTTGGCTCCTGGAGCGGTGTCTGCCACTCCTCTTCTCTCGTCCTTTATCTGGGCTGCTGGATCTGTTCTTCTTGGTGCCTTTCTTCTCTCGCTCAGAGTCCTTCCTCTCTCGTGCCTGCTCAGTGTCAGCTTTCTCTTTCTCTGGCTGCTCCGTGGTCTCCGTCTTCTCCTGAGACACGTCTCCCCTGGAAGGGACCAACAAAGTAATTGTTATAACTCAGGGCTCGACATTAAGGACTGCCCGATTTCCCGGGACAAGTGAAACATGCGTTCAGGCAAGTGGGAAATGTCCCTGACATGCCAGACCGGGCAAGTTGGAATGAGCATATATTACCAACTAGCACCACAAAATTGAGGCTTTTTGATCTTTTATTTCAGTTCCTAAAAGCGTCCCTCACTACGTACCCACCATTGTGTCTTAGCTGCTTTCTTAGTCTTGGTTTCATTGACTGCTTTGCGAGTTATTTTATATCCCCCTGCTGGTGTAGTATGGTACGCGTACTGTTTAAAGACCCCTTATACATGACGTCACACATCACGTGATAATTACAGCTGGGGTCAGACAGGCACCGTCTTTCATGCAAGCAGCTTAATTTGTCTTCAATATGGTTAATTTTTGCGCTGTTTTTGCTTCAAACAGAGAAATAGATAACAGGGAGACGGCAACGCCTTCTATCATGAAAAATGTTAATGAATAGACGCAAATGCTTCAAGAACAACGAGGAAATGTGTGGTTAAAAAAATACAAGGAGAGGAGCTCAGCCTGAACGATTGTATTTAAAATGTATTTTACAAAAACAAAGTTGGAAGTGAGGATGGAAAGAGTTTAAGAATCTCTCTCTCTATATATATTTTTTTCCCCCTGCTCACATTTGAGTTAACTCCTTCATGAAAATCATGAAACTTGATTTTCTTACAGGTGAAGTCGCTTCCTTATTCGACACAGAAAACCCAGGTTGGTTTCAAACAACTCGGGCATTAAAAAACATTCCCGCTGGAAATGCACCATGGGCTCTGCACTCGACTTTTACGGACCATCCACTCAAGATGGCGTCTGAGGAAGACCGACTTCAGATAAGGTCGCTGGATTTTTATTTACTCTTCTAACACACACTATCCGTGCACATGCAGAGCCAGGGACAACTCGTTTTGCTTGTAGGAACCCTAAACTCGCTTCCACAGAACTGTCATGTTGTTTTGAGCTTTGCAATGGTTTTAAAACTAGCGTTTTGTATCGGCAAAAAGACATGCCCCGGCCACTGCCGTGTTAGCGCTTTCCGGTTGAAATCACAAAAACCTAATTTTCTCAGAACTACAGTTGCAAAATTCCAGGAATTTTCGGGAATTAACGGGAAATTTTGGGAAAAGACTGGGAATTTTGAAAGTGGACATCAATTAAGTAGAAAAAAATATTGTAGCATAATCTTGGTTAAAACAGGCAGATTTATGGGAATAAAGTTGTGCATAGCACGCTGTTACTCACTCACATGGACAAAACATGTTATTTTCTCAGGAGCCATTGAAGCCGCACCCCTTACATGCATTTTGCATCCCTCTATCACATGCACAATAACTTCTAGAATTCTGAAGACCTTGAACTGTTTTAAGTACAAACTGCCGAGATCATACATTACAGACAAAGGACTACATGCCATCAAGTAAGTTTTGAGGATGATTTTTTATCTATTATGGTATTTAAGTAAAAATGAAAAAGGTATAGTAGAATAAATCTAGTGCTAATTTACTTGTAAATTAGAATTGTGCCATTTCATTGAAGTAGTTAGCTTGTGATGCTAGTTACAGCAAATTGTGCTAGCTTAATGGGAAACCAGACAAGCTAAATGAAAGCTTCCTATGAACATTTCATGTAAGAAAACTTGCATTGATATGCAAGACTTTGTGTGACATTCAAGACTTTTTTTTCGAAGGGGAAAACATTTTTCATTTTACATTTTGAATTTGAGTCAGAAAGAGAGTTACGTTCTGTCTGTTCTGTCCCATAAGTGGGAGCTGTAAGCAACATATTGGCAAACGTTCATGTTTTGTTCAATAAAAGAAATAAGCATTGATAAAGTTCTTCTTACAAATAAATCAGAGTCATGTGTTTTAATTGTCTCCATTTTGCAATAATGTCTGCTGATGACAAAATAAAATGTTTATGACTTAATAAATAATTAAATAAATTTTATATATATATATATATATATATATATATATATATATATATATATATATAAAAATTAAATAAGTCCCCTAAATTACCGTAATTCCAGTGCTTTTTTTTTTTGAAAATTCCCAAAATTCCCATACCAAAGTTTCCATGGAAACTTTCCGGAAATTTTCCACCCCTTTGCAACCCTACTCAAAACACATCCGATTGACGTGATTGTAACCCAACGTATGCACTCCCAATAATGCGAAAATAGACCTAAAAAGCATTTCACTCCGGAGTTTAAGTAACGAAGTTGGGGACTTTGTCCACCTCTGCCAACAGGTGTGCCAGAGTAATAAAGTTGCACGTGTTGGTGTGGGCAACTCGTACTTGTCTCCTTTGATCCAGCGCTCCTGTGTGGTCTGTGTATTGGGTTTGACCTTCTGGGTCCTCTGCATCTCCAGCCTCCAGTGTGGAGGAGTCTCACTGCGCCGGAAACGATCCCAGGAGCGAGAGCGAGACCGCGACGGAGTCCGATAGCGCTGGACAGAGAAGGGGAAAAACAAAAACAAAAACTAAATGAACGCATGACAAATTTGAACATAAAGGACAAAGCAGTCCTCTTATAACAGCAACAATTAAGAGCTCAAGTAATTTATTCAAAATAAACTATGAACCCATATTACAAGGCTTTGTGAGGTTAAAAAAAAAAATTTTAGGTGACACGTGAGCAATCTTTGACTCTAGCTTGCTGTTTAGAGCTTCAGAGTGGGTTCGGATTTCCACAGTCTCCGGGGCATCAGGAGGTGCTTGGCTTGCCATGGTTATCTTTTAATCTTGATTACGTGGCTCCGGGTTGCGAGAGCCAGACGGTAGAATCCACCTTTGTTCGGTGAAGGTGTGAAGCCTCCAAGGCTGCTCTCCCATTTCAATATGTTAGGGGCCTCACACACGGCCCCTACACAGTTTCAGCTGGCTATGCAGTAATTGTTGTATTATTTCGTATGAATTCATGATCGTTATACTTCAGAGGCATTTTAACATTAAGCTCCTTTAAGCTGAGCCTAAGTACAGAGTTTAAATGTTTTAAAGGACCTCATGTGTATTCTTCATTTGCACGTGATGTCATAGCTAAATCATGCACGAGGCTCTGAACCGGAAGTGGGCCACGTTTGAGGATAGACACAAACTCGTACGGTTTGCTGAGAGTTTTAATGCATTTATTTATTTATAAATTAATTTAAAGCATTAATAAATTAAAAGCATTTATTTAATTACATTTTATGAATTTAAATAATGAAATTTAATTAATACATTTATTAATTTAATAAAATTACTTTTAATTTAATTCCTTTCGTTTCTTTGTTATGCCGAGACTGTGCTGTACCTGGATGCGTGCACAACTCTATTCGAGACAAGGGGACTTGAGTTCTTTAGGATACTAACAATTATAAATAAATCAAGGAGGGGAAAAAAAAATTGTCCACAGAGCATAGACGTCACTGGCTGTCCAACATAAACCAGGCTGATCTAAGCGATTAGAAAACAAAAACAAGTCTGCAGCAAGGACGCCGTTATACTAATGGGCTTCATGGGCAGCTGCCCAGGGCCTCGGCGGTAGCGAGATCGGAAAATATGAAACGATCATTTCAGAAGTTTTGATCATATTGGTAACATTTTTGATGCATTTCGCCAACCGTAAGGAAGCCCACCTTGTCCCGTCGCATAAATCACCCGTCATTGTCAATATGATCACTGTCCACCATGTCTTCACACGCTACGCCAGCTTGAGTTCAATGATTTAATTAATGACTTCGCTTTCCAGAAAAGTAGGAAAGTGCCCTTGTAAGTTGACCCATGGCTGTCAAACTGAATGCGCAAAGCTGTGTGCCACTGCTGTTTGGGACATTACGTGTGTGAAAGGATGAAATGTTTCACATTGCCTAACATTTTGAGATTTATTTCTGAGAAGCAAGATATTTTTCTTTTGCCTCTTTTCCACCAAATCAGTTCCAGGGCTGGTTCGGGCCAGTGCTGGTGCTGGTTCACAACTCGTTCAACTTGCGAGCCAGCTGAGAACCAGTTTGCTTTTCCATAGCTCGCGGTGCTAAGGGAAGCCACGTCATTACGTCGCTGTATACGTCAGTTACGTCGCTACGTTTGCATAAACCTTGGCGCGAATATCGAAGCAAAAACAACACGGAAGAAGCAGCAGCAGCAACAACAATAATAATGGATGACGGGGGCGCCGTGGCTCAGTCGACTAAGGCGCCGTGCTGTAAAAATCCGGGGACCCGGGTTCAGTTCCAGCCCGGGGTCGTTTCCCGGTCCCTCCCCGTCTCTCTATCCAGCTCGTTTCCTGTCTCTACACTGTCCTGTCCAATAAAGGTGAAAAAAGCCCCCCCAAAAATCTTTAAAAAAAATAAATAAAAATAATGGATGACTTTGCGATGACAGCTGCTGCTTCTCGTCGCTTAAAAATGGCGATCTTTCGTGGTCTTGTTATTGCTGTTGGCCTTAACAACTCCGCCCCCCCGCTGACGTAAGCGGTTCTTTCCTCTGGCCCAGCAGAGAGTTGGTGCTAGCCTGGAACGGTTTTTCTGGCCCCAGAGCCAGTTCTTTGTCAGTGGAAACAGAAAACCCGGTTCCAAACTAAGCACTGGCCCCGAACCAGCCTGGAACTGCTTTGGTGGAAAAGGGGCATTTATCATCACTCTTTGTCTTCACAAGTTAAAAGTCGCCTGGATTCCAAAATGAAAACGAACGGTTATATACCAAATTAATGTTCTTGTTCTGAATCCTAAAGAAACTGTTGTAGGCCTCGGTTATGTTCTTGGCATGTTGTTCATTGACTCACTCATTCAAAGGCTTCTTGAGGCTAAACTTTAGTTAACCAGACTTGTTAACCGTGATGTCTGATGGATTTTTTCACCATGCAATTGCCTATTTCACCATTGCTTTTTCTCGATTAAATAGGTGTTGATGGATATAAAGTTTTATCGTTCAATAGTATTTCTAATTGTGCCACTGTCATTAAGTTTCTGTGTCTAGTTAGACAGGCACGTCTGAGGGGGTGAATTTGCTGAGCGCAGTTGACAACAGGCGGGGGTGGGGCCTCGGGGGTGTGTCTGCCCAGGGCCTCGGCAAGGGTTAACGCTAGCCTGGCTAACGCGACTTCAAAGCTCTCCGAGCTATTGGTCTGGCCAAGATATTAAGCCCAACCGTTTCCCAGAGCCCGTGGTTGACCCGCCTCCCTGAAATGCCTCAGTTTGCTACTGGTCGAAGCCAGAAAAGGCTGTGACGAAGCTTAAACCAATCACATCACTCTTTCCTCTGACGTATGCGACGCGACGGGGCTAACTGGTAGATTAAACTCTTACCGAAGCCGGTCGGGAGCAAGGCGAAAACGTCCTTCCTTTCAATAAATACCTCCAGGGCTGCTCTTTGCTCCGTTTTCAATGAGAACTTCCCGTTGAATGCTTTCAATACAGCATCTATGCGTAATAGATGCGGAAGCGTGAATGAAGCGCTTCCGGCATAGATTCTGTAAACAATCTATGGCTTCCGGTCGCAGTTCTACTACGTCACTGCCTTGAATACGCCTCTACCCAGGGCCGTTGGAGATGCTCAAAGTTGATTGGTTCCCGATTTTTCGGGAGTTTGGAAGAGCTGTAGATAGCTTGCCTGGCCAGACTAAGCTTGCAACAGGCCCTCGTGTTGCGTCACGCTTAGGATGGGCGGGCCCAGGCTAGGTTAACGCGGCCCTGGTCTGCAGTGAACATTATATCAATGGTAAGCGCTACGAACCAGTTATTAATGAAAGCATCATAGAGTGCGCGATCTGACAAAGGCTTCTACAATTATTTCATTTTAAAAAGAGCCGCATATAAGTTTTGATGACGCTGCTTTTATCTTTGACTTGCAAGTGACGTCAAAGCAAAATAGAAACCCAGATGTCGGCCATGTTGGTGGAAATACAAATGCGGGGTTGAGCAACATTCCATACAAAGCATAGTCACGCGTGCGCAACACACTGTTTTTCCACTGCTTTAAGCGTTCTTTTAGCTCTGCCATATCTTTGTGCTATATCACAACAGTACTCGTGACCGTGGCACGTTCCGATTTTTTAGAATTCCGTCCGTGATTCGGAAAGAGGGCGAGGAAACTCTGAGGCTTAGTACGGAGAGGAGACGAGCGCGGCTGAACAACATTGGCAGGGCTGATCTAAGAGATGCTAAAACCAAAACAGCTCGTGTTTGCAGGAATCATTTTATCTCAGGTGAGATTCAAAAGCTCTCTCAATATCATGGAAGAATTGTATTTCGTGTTGCTAGAATTTTGCTATAAAATGAGCGTTCTCTCTTGTCATGGTTCACTCAGTTGTTGTTATAATTTTAACACGGGTATTACCATTTCGCTTCTAGGAGTGTCAGCAAAATTATACGATAGAAACGATCCAGACTGGGCACCCACTCAGAACATGGGCTATGTTTCGCCCAAGGCAGGACTTGAGTCTTCGCCAGCCGAACCAGATAGAACGCGATATCTGGGTACTCGATGGTCAGTAGAAGCGTCTTATCTTCAGAAAAATCTGGTTTTTTTTTAAATAACATAGGTCAAAACTACACATATCCATCTTCTCTTTGCATCGAATCTTCGCTTGAGCGTTCAAATCCTAGTCGCACTGAGAAAATTCAGCGTTGTTTACAGACACGCTTAGCGGCTGCCATCCGAGTTGCTTTGTATATCCACCATCATGGCGGACGCTCACGATGCAGCATATTTTGATCACGTGGTTGCAAGTCATCTATTTTGCCTTTTCTTTCCACTAGGGCAGGGCTTTTCAAAGTGTGGGGCGCACCTCCCCTGGGGGGCGCCAGAGTTCTTCAGGGGGGGCGCAACATGAGGAAAAATAAACCAGAATAAGTTACTATTGCGGACATTTAGCGAACTTCAGCTAGCCTTTACCAGAGACAAAATGGATCGATTTTTAGTACCTAAAGCTACAGTGAGTGAGGAGACAGAGTCTGGGCCAAGCAAAAAAACAGAGCCTCCAGGATGTTGCGATTTGCAACTTCAACGCAAATTCAACCAATCCCCACGAATTCAGGGCGGTGTTGCAATTATATCCAATCACCGCATCTTTCCCGCAAATTTGACCAATCGTTGGCGTCGTCTTGAGGTGACGTCGACAAACTACCTTCCGCCTTACTTCCGTGTATACGTTCAAGAGAAGCAGCGTGCGCGCAGTGTTGCCAGATTGGGCGGTTTCAAGTGCATTTTGGCGGGTTTTGAACATATTTTGGGCTGGAAAACGTCAGCAGTATCTGGCAACACTGCATGTGCGAGTCAGTGTTTATATAGGCTTAAATTCTGTTACTGAAAGTGTGTTATGTTTACAGTGAAGGACTGTGTGCACTTAACATTATTTTTTTCCTTAATACAAGAAATTAATGGATGCCAACATTTTTGCCAAAATGGTATTTTATTTTCCATTGTTTAGGCAGCTTCAGCATCATACTGTGAGATTCTGTTCAAATTGTTTTTTTCTTCTATGAAGCCTGAGCCATTTATTTTATTAGTTTATAATTGTTTAATTTAGTCTTCAGGAGAGACTGCCTGCACACAGTACTAGTATTAATAGTTTTTTTTTTTCCATGAAAGCTGAGGCATTTATATTATATTTTAAGGTAACTTCATGTCGTGCTGTGAGGTTCTCTGCACTTTAACTTTTGAACCAACAGGTGCATTTGGATAAGTAAAGCCGATTTTTCTGCATTTTTGTAGTCCTGGTAATCTTTTACATTGGTAAAGTTGTTTACAGGACCATTTCTCAGTGTCTTTGTTTTTTTAATCAATAGTTTTTCAGTAATAACTTTAATATTTAACATATCACTCAATTTTAATCACAAAAAGAGAAAATCACAACAATTTCTCGCAACTTTCACTTCCTCCCGCAATGTAATCGCAACAAAAACCTTAAAAACACCACAACTTTCATCGCAATTTTTTGGAACCCCCCGCAAGAGACATTTTAGCCCGCAACAATCACAAAAAAGGCCCGCGAAATCCTGGGGGGACTGAAAAAAGAAGGAAGTATGACCACGATTATTTAAAGTTTGGATTTTCATGGACTGGATCTGAAGATGCTCCACTGCCACAGTGTGTTGTCTGCCAAGAGGTGCTAGCTAACGATGCTATGAGATATTTAAAATGTGTAAAACAAGATGTTTTAAAAAGCACAGATGTTTAAAATGTGAAAAAGAAAAAAAAAGTATACAACAACCATTTTTTAAAAATATGAATGGAACATTAAGTATAGCAACAACAAAAATTGTGTGTGTGTGTGTGTGGGGGGGGGGGGGGGCGGGGGGGGGGGGCGCTGTTGTTTATTTGCTCTCCGAGGGGGGGCTGACTCTCCCACACTTTGAAAACCCCTGCACTAGGGAAACCAGTTGATCTCTACAATTTTACGAATCCAGACTGGGCTCGAACACAAAATACGGGCCACAGCAAAAATCAAAGACGGTACTAAAGCGGTAGCTCGAAATGCTCGGCTTACAGAGCGCTAGAGCTGTGCAATATATCGTATTTTTATCACGATATCGATATTGGTGTCAAACGATATCAAAATTCATAATATCGATATGAAACGATTTTTTGTCATTTGTCGAAAGGGACGTGCACAATATTTCTACAATGGCAATAAAACAACAATAACATTGACGTGACAGTAAGGTAAAACGAACCCTTCTGTCCCCTAAGGCACACCGTAGCCTTGCATACGTCATCCATTCTACTCCCGCGATATCTCCGCAACAGTAAAAAATCAGTTCTTCTGTTTTCATACGTGTCGGGTGATTTGATATATTGATTTCTTAATATGTTGTTTGATTTGCTTGCTAATAGTTATAATAATACAATTAACATATATTTACGTCATATTTTTGGATGTGGGACTGGGTAATGTAAAAATGGCATCTACGGAAGAAAACAAGCACAACAATATTAGCACATATCCAGCTTGCTAGCTGTGTTAGATGTGTTAAACCGTGTGGATTTAAGTGGAATAATTGCGAGTCGTCCTGTGGTCAAGGCAGCGTTTTAAGGTAAGGCAATTTGGTTATTAATGTTGCCCGCCGCGGCATGTTTACTTGGGTTCATTTGATTTTGACTTGTGCATCTGCAGCTAGCATCATGCTTTGAAGTAGGTTCTGCTAAGGACGGGTTTATTGCGCGATGTAGACGGACTCAGATGTAATTACATTGTTTTTAAAATTCCATGCGCTTAAAACGGTGTCCCCCTGCTAATCATGTAGCCCTAATCATGTGTTGCTTTTACTTTTCCCAATGCCGAGTGAAATATCTCTGCAAATGGTATTTCAATGCTGACATGCCAAAAAGATAGTGGAGTCCACATTTGGAAGATGAAGGAAGAGAAGCCTATTTTCATGTATGTTAATTCTTAAGGACTTGTCTCTATATTGTGTGTGCTTAATGTTGGTGTCTTAACAACACACAAGCTTACGTTGTAGTGTGTGTGTGTGTGTGTGTGTGTGTGTGTGTGTGTGTGAGAGAGAGAGAGAGAGAGAGAGAGAGAGAGAGAGATTTTATCCTTGGCTGGCTACGAGCCAGTGTGGACGTTACGCAGTAATCACTGGTAATACCAGCGCTGGCTCCATCCTCTGTGATCGGAAATGTTGAGTGAGGAGAACGTGAGCCTTGTGCAGGCTATAGGACCTATGCAAAGTACGCGCTTGCACAGTAAATAGTTTAAGTAAAAGGCGTTTCAGGGTACAACGGGAAGGGTTGACAGGTAGCCTATGAGGCCTGTACTATAAAAACGTGGCCTGGTGCCTCAGGTGTTGATGATCAGGGCTTTAAAAAAAGGTGTATAAATATCGTTTTAAAAATCGCGATATCGATATTTACTGAAAAAATCGTGATATTGATTTTTTCCAATATCGAGCAGCCCTACAGAGCGCAGAAAGAAACGCACAATTATTGAAGAATCTTCCCAAATGATCACAAAGTCAAACAAGAAAGATTCATGCCAATCCATTACCTCAAATACTGCAGCCTCCTCACCTCGAGTGTTCTTTTATAACTGAATATACTATATAGTGTGTTAGATACTTATCTTTTGCAGCAGTCAAAAATAGTAATATAAAGTAGATCTACAGGTGCTGGTCATATAATTAGAATATCATGAAAAAGTTGATTTATTTCAGTAATTCCATTCAAAAAGTGAAACTTGTATATTATATTCATTCATTACACACAGACTGATATATTTCAAGTGTTTTTTAATGTTGATTATAACTGACAACTAATGAAAATCCCAAATAATTAGATTATTACTTAAGACCAATACAAAAAAAAGGATTTTTAGAAATGTTGGCCAACTGAAAAGTATGAATACGTACAGCACTCAATACTTAGTTGGGGCTCCTTTTGCCTGAATTACTGCAGCAATGCGGCGTGGCATGGAGTCGATCAGTCTGTGGCACTGCTCAGGTGTTATGAGAGCCCAGGTTGCTCTGATAGTGGCCTTCAGCTCTTCTGCATTGTTGGGGCTGGCGTATCGCATCTTCCTCTTCATGATACCCCATAGATTTTCTATGGGGTTAAGGTCAGGCGAGTTTGCTGGCCAATTAAGAACAGGGATACCATGGTCCTTAAACCAGGTACTGGTAGCTTTGGCGCTGTGTGCAGGTGCCAAGTCCTGTTGGAAAATGAAATCTGCATCTCCATAAAGTTGGCCAGCAGCAGGAAGCATGAAGTGCTCTAAAACTTCCTGGTAGACGGCTGCGTTGACCTTGGACCTCAGAAAACACAGTGGACCAACACCAGCAGATGACATGGCACTCCAAACCATCACTGACTGTGGAAACTTTACACTGGACCTCAAGCAACGTGGATTCTGTGCCTCTCCTCTCGTCCTCCAGACTCTGGGACCTTGATTTCCAAAGGAAATGCAAAATGTACTTTCATCAGAGAACTTAACTTTGGACCACTCAGCAGCAGTCCAGTCCTTTTTGTCTTTAGCCCAGGCGACACGCTTCTGACGCTGTCTCTTGTTCAAGAGTGGCTTGACACAAGGAATGCGACAGCTGAAACCCATGTCTTGCATACATCTGTGCGTGGTGGTTCTTGAAGCACTGACTCCAGCTGCAGTCCACTCTTTGTGAATCTCCCCCACATTTTTGAATGGGTTTTGTTTCACAGTCCTCTCCAGGGTGCGGTTATCCCTATTGCTTATACACTTTTTTTCTACCACATCTTTTCCTTCCCTTCGCCTCTCTATGAATGTGCTTGGACACAGAGCTCTGTGAACAGCCAGCCTCTTTAGCAATGACCTTTTGTGTCTTGCCCTCCTTGTGCAAGGTGTCAATGGTCGTCTTTTAGACAACTGTCAAGTCAGCAGTCTTCCCCATGATTGTGTCGCCTACAGAACTAGACTGAGAGACCATTTAAAGGCCTTTGCAGGTGTTTTGAGTTAATTAGCTGATTAGTGTGTGGCACCAGGTGTCTTCAATATTGAACCTTTTCACAATATTCTAATTTTCTGAGATACTGAATTTGGGGTTTTCATTAGTTGGTCAGTTAAAATCATCAAAATTAAAAGAAATAAACACTTGAAATATATCAGGCTGTGTGTAATGAATGAATATAATATACAAGTTTCACTTTTTGAAAGGAATTACTGAAATAAATCAACTTTTTCATGATATTCTAATTATATGACCAGCACCTGTATGTATATATGTATATATATGTGTGTGTGTGTGTGTGTGTGTGTGTGTGTGTGTATATATATATATATATATAAATAAAATAGTAGATCCTCCAACATGGTGGCTAGCAATGACGCAAGCAGTTTTGGTCACATGGTTGCAAATGAAAAACATGATCACATGTTCCACCAGTGATCATCATCGTAAAGGCATTTTGCGTGACAAACACAGACCCGACATTATGTAGTAAAACCCTTAGAATGCGATATGGTAAATGCAAGTACTGTTTGTCCGTTTTCTTTTGAAAAATAGCGGGAAATATACTTCAGCCAATGAGAAGTCCCATACTGGGCAGCCAATCAGAAGTCTGTTTCTCAAACAAAGTCCTTCCACAATCCCTGTGTTCAAATCCACTCACTACTTCACTACTCCCGACTCCCTAAAGAGGGAATTACTGTATAGAGGACTATATAGGGGAGGCATGGTGGTGTAGTGGTTAGCGCTGTCGCCTCACAGCAAGAAAGCCCGGGTTCGAGCCCCGTGGCCGACGAGGGCCTTTCTGTGTGGAGTTTGCATGTTCTCCCCGTGTCCACGTGGGTTTCCTCCGGGTGCTCCAGTTTCCCCCACAGTCCAAAGACATGCAGGTTAGGTTAACTGGTGACTCTAAATTGACCATAGGTGTGAATGTGAGTGTGAATGGTTGTCTGTGTCTATGTGTCAGCCCTGTGATGACCTGGCGACTTGTCCAGGGTGTACCCCGCCTTTCGCCCGTAGTCAGCTGGGATAGGCTCCAGCTTGCCTGCGACCCTGTAGAACAGGATAAAGCGGCTACAGATAATGAGATGAGGACTATATAGTGAGCTCATTGGTAAAATGAGGGGAGGAAGAAGGGGGGGACCCCTTTCGGACACTACTCCGTCAAGGCAAGGCAAGGCAAGTTTATTTATATAGCACATTTCATACACAGTGGCAGTTCAATGTGCTTTACGGAAGTAAAAGCAGAACAGTAAACAATAGAAAATAAAATTACATAAAATAATTGGGGAAGAAAAATAAGAAGAATTAAAAAAATAGTAGAAATAAAATAATAAAATGAAATAAAAGTTCAAAAAAGGAATCAGCCTCGAGATTAATTATTATGGGTTTAACTCAAAGCGCGCTCTTCCCGTGGCTCTTCCACGAGGATCACCAAAAATCGTCCCGCAGAGAAAATCTACGAGGATCACCAAATAAAATCATCCCGCAGACAAAATCTACGAGGATCACCAAAAATCATCCCGCAGACAAAATCTACGAGGATCACATAAAGCGCGCTCTTCCCGTGGCTCTTCCACGAGGATCACCAAAAATCGTCCCGCAGACACAATCTACGAGGATCACCAAATAAAATCGTCCCGCAGACAAAATCTACGAGGATCACCAAAAATCGTCCCGCAGACAAAATCTACGAGGATCACAGTAACAAAGAATTAAAGTAAAAGTAAAATCATTAAAATCCAAGATTAAAAAGAAATTAAAATAAAGTAAAACCATTAAAATCAAAATATGTTAAAGGAAATTAATTACTTAGGTAAAAATTAATCAAGTGAAAGCATCTGAAAACAGCTTTGTCTTGAGCCTGGATTTAAAACTAACAGTAGGAGCATTTTTGATCTCATCTGGAAGTCGGTTCCAAAGCTTAGCAGCATAGCAACTAAAGGCTGCTTCACCACACTTCATTTTGACAGCTGGTATTACTAGCAAGTTTTTCTCCTGTGATCTTAGAGACCTAGTTGGTGCATATAATTGAAACATATCCAGTAGGTAGCTGGGTCCCATCCCATTTAATGTTTTAAATAGAAGAAGTAGTGCTTTAAAGTCAATTCTATAGCTCACTGGGAGCCAGTGCAGAGACCTTAGGATTGGAGTGATATGGACTACCCTTTTTGTTCTTGTAAGAACCCTTGCTGCTGCATTTTTGTAAGAACCCTTGCTGCTGCGTCATGCTGGTATTTACGTCATTCTTGTCGCACAATTAAAACGTCAGGTCAGTCGGCTTGTGGGTTTTCAAAATAGCAAAATACATATTATACTGAGCGCATTTCCCACATTAAATAAAAGTACCTGCTAGGGATGTCCCGATCAGGTTTTTTTGCCCTCCGATCCGATACCGATCATTTGATTTTGAGTATCTGCCGATACCGAGTCCCGATCCGATACTTCTTATAATCCATAAAAAATAAAGACGAGGAAAGAAACGGATCCAGGATGTTCCTCATTTTTTATTTAACACCTTATTTTAACATCCAACAACTCCGTTAGCAAACAGAGCACTTACGTGAGGCAGTTTGAACAATAAATAACAAATTTAAAAAAAATAACCTTAAAATACCTGGCAGGAATGTAAACAAATAAAAAAAAAAATAAAGTGCCACAGTGCCAGTAATTTGCTTTTAAGAACGCATCTCACAGTGGTGTACAGTAATTTCAATTAAGGAAATGAACGTTTTTCTTGATGAAAACAAGCATTTCTACCCTTTCAGGTTTGAGCCTGTTTCTTTTGTCATCCAACGAAAAAAAAAAAAAAAGATCTCATTCTTTGCTTTCCGCTTCGAACTGCTTCCGTGTTCAACTTTGCAGGCAGCCAATAACCAATAGCGTCTCTGCTACAAAGTGACGTCATGCCGCACGCGTTGATGTTGCGACAAGAGGTCTGGTCTCACTCTGTGCCAACGCATAGCTATTGATGTGTTAAAAATGAGAATATATTACATAGATATATATCTGATCTCTGATCGGGAGGCAATGCCCGATTCCGATCGAGTCTGAAACCATGTGATCGGGCCCGATTTCCGATCACGTGATCGGATCGGGACATCCCTAGTACCTGCGTCTTTCAGTTCTTTTAAAATCAAGGCTGAATACTTTCTTCTTTGCCTTTTATTAAATCAAATTTGAGGCTTTTGATCGATTCCTCGCTCTGCACTCTAACTTTTATTCTTGTATTTTATCTCACTTTCTATTCTCTTGCCATTTTTAATTGGACCTGAATGTCCGTTTATGTTTCTTCTTTTTTTTCTTCCCCCCAGCGTGACTGCAATGCATGATGGGATATATTCTTTGGTTAGTGACCATCAATTGTACACTACTTTTCATGATGCATTGTGGGATACTTTGAGTGCACTATATAGGGTGTAATAATTCTCACTATACATTCAGACAGCACTACAAAAAATGGCGAACTCACTATAGAGTCCATTATACAGGGAGTAGAGAGTGATTTTGGACACAGGGAATGATTTTAATAGGAGCCACTATTTTGTTTTGGGGCGGTCCTGGGGTGGGTCTCCCAAAAAGGGACCCGAATTAAAAACTTAACAGAAGTTCAGAGGTCAGTGTTTTTCCAAGAAATCACTCACGCTTGCATTGTTTCTGCGCAATAAAATCGTTTTAAGGCAACTTTCCATGCAAGTATATTTTTTGGCTACGTTCGAGATACAGACTACCACGACACACTAACCATAACCAGCTCGAGGTAGCCAAGTATGTGGGTTACATTTATCATCAGTAGTAGTATGGCCTTACTAGGTATTTCAAGAACAAGCTCCAGACCTCACAAAATAAATTAGTAAGGACCATTTTGGATCTGCCCCCAAGAACTCACCTTGATCCTCATCATTTTAAGAGGCTGGGATGGTTGAGGGTAGAGGATAGAGTCTCTCAAACGGAATTGAGCATGGTATACAAGATTGTAAATGGAGATGTCCCTAAATATTTAAAGAATTTCTTTAGTCGAGTGAGGGACGTTCATGGTTACTTCACTAGGGGGTGTTCCACAGATTTTATTCCTCCAAGAGTGCAAACTAAAATAGGGAAGGACTCCTTTTATATGTTGCAACTAGTCTGTGGAATAAGTTACCAGGTAATATTAAGGTAATCATTAGTTTGAACGGGTTTAAACGTGCTGTGAAAACATGGCTTAGAGATCAGATAGTGTAGGGCTTGCACTTATATAGTATGTATACGATGTTAATCTGATGTGTATACTGTATGTAATTTTGTTTTACAATTTTAGTAATATGTCACAGCACCACTCGTCATTTTTACATCTGCTGCCATCCAACATCAAAGGACCACAATGGAAATAAGCTTTCGAGCTTTATTGTGTTATCCTGACTCTCTGTTTTTAGTTTAAGCATGTGGTGTGGTTTATTTGAAACTAAAACCATGTATTTATTTTTTATACAAGAACTGAGAATGTCAAATAAAAAAAATCAAAGTAATATAGATGAAAACAAATCAGGGTAACTCTAGTGGGTGGTTGCCTTCGCTGTAGCTCTGGACGCTGAATTTGAGCTACTTGTACCAGTTGACTTTATACAGACAGATAAAGTGAGACGTCGCATCACATCCTGGTGAAGACAAGCTGGAACGTTGGCAATGAAGCATGATTCAGAGTGTAAATGTCTATCGCTGTTCACTAGTAAGACTAATGGCCCTTTTCCACTACCCTTTTTCAGCTCACTTCAGCTCGCTTCAGCCCGACACAGCTCGCGTTTCGACTACCAAAAAACAGCACGACTCGGCTCGCTTCAGCCCTGCTTAGCCCCTAAAACTCGTACCGTTTTGGAGTGGGGCTGAAGCGAGCCAAAGTGAGCCGAGTGAGGCTGGGGGCGTGAGCAGACACTCCCCTGTGCACTGATTGGTGAGGAGGAGTGTCCTCACATGCCCACACACGCCCCGCGAGCACGCTGGGATCTGTAAACACCGCAAACCTGGAAGAAGAATAATTACGAATTACGAGAATTTCTGAAGCCTTATGCGCCTTGCCTCATCTATACGCTCTTGCCAGTATCTGTTGGCGTTGTCGGTGACAACAAGCCACAGCACCAAGACCAGCAACACTAACGACTCCATGTCCTCCATGTTTATTGTTTACTATTCGGGTCGTGAGACTACCGCTTAAAAGCTCACTGATGTCACTGTTTGCGCCGCTTAACGACATCACGTGACGTCCACCCACTTTCGCTAACTCCACCCAATGTGTCCACCCACTTCCAGCCAGCACGGTTCAGCGCGGTTGTAGTCGAAATGCAACTCCAACAGCCCCGCTCAGCTCGACTCAGCACGGCACAGCCGCGTTTGTAGTGGAAAAGCGGCATAAGTTTTCAATTCAGTGCTTGCTTTTACTTGCAACCTGATTGGTCAGTAACACTCAGTCATTCTGCCATCAGCTGTGACCAAAGAACAAACACGGGCAATATTTAACGGAACTCCAGTGTGAACATCAGGTAAGATCATCGTATATAACTCTTGTTCACATTAGACTTCAATTAATTCTGGACTATTTCACACACACAAGCATGTACTTAATTGTGTAATACATTTTTGGAGACAAAAGCCCCCCCCTCCAAGAACCCATTTTATAAAATGTGTTGGTGGGTCATGGTTCCCACCACAGAAATGAAATAAAGACAGGGCTTTCCACAAGCGCCGGCCACACAGCCGACTACACAATTAAGTCCAGCCGGCTACTTTAATGACTTATTTTTGTAGCCCACAGGCTCTAAATATTCATTTTCGATTTTAATCAAATTAAATGTTTATCTAAACAGACTGACAATGTCAAACTGAACCGCACTTATTTGTGATTTGCGCTGTTTGTACCGATAATAACCACAAATTCCCCGCCGACTTCGTTGATCAAGGGAGAGTAAAGGCCAATTTATGCTGACAACCCAGTCCTCGCAGACGGCGCCGCAGATAGCGTCTGCGTAGCCCCCCCCCACCTTCGCAGACGCTCTGCGCGCACCTCCCAAAAATTGTGACCACCGCAGAAGCCTCGCAGACAGCGTCGCAGACAAGAGGGCTCCGATTGGTCCACTCTACATCCGCTGTACACGCACTTCCGCTTCCCTACTTTCCCAGTTTGGTTTGTTTTCACGACCGCCATTTTTAAAAACACGAGCGAAGATGGAGCAGCACGAAGAGCGGTTGACTGAGGAAGTGAGGAAGTACGTACATCTATACGACTCCAGTTCTAGTCATTATAAGTAACCGGAGGATAAACACTCCACTAACCACACCCACCAACTACTCCTAGCGATTTCGCGACTTCGCGCCCCCTTGCGTTGTGGCGGTGAATAACATCGCGCACGCCTATTACTCCCCGCTCAACGATAACTTACAACTGTCTGCGAAAAGCTATCTGCGAAAGCCTTGTCGCAAGAGCACGCAGAGGCCCTAACTCATCTGCGGCCCCGACATGCGGTGTGCGCGCGCACTCGGCGGAGGCAGTAGTGTGTTGGGGAGGGAACAGAAGCAGAGATGACGCTTATTTTGTCTCCGGTAAACCAGTCTTCAAATTGAATCAAGTTTATTTGTACAGCGCTTTTAACAATAAACATTGTCGCAAAGCAGCTTAACAGAATTTGAACGACTTAAAACATGAGCTAATTTTATCCCTAATCTATCCCCAATGAGCAAGCCTGTGGCGACGGTGGCAAGGAAAAACTCCCTCAGACGACATGAGGAAGAAACCTCGAGAGGAACCAGACTCAAAAGGGAACCCATCCTCATTTGGGCAACAACAGACAGCCTGACTATAATATTAACAGTTTTAACAGTCTTCTCTCGTTCAATTACGTGCTGGCATCAAAAGACACCGTTGGTTGTAAATGAACCCAAACTGAGTGGTTGGAGTGTATTTTCATACACAAATGGAGAAATGTTCGCTGAGTGTGTAATTGTGTAGCCCCACTGCAGACCGTTGTCGTTGTTAATTCATAGCATGCTCAGCTGCGTGAATGTGTCATGCACTGAAAATAAGAGATTTACAAGCCAGGAACGCCTCATGATGCAACACGCAAGAAAAGAAAGAAGATTTACTGCCATTTTACTTTGTATTTGAGTAAAGTGAATAAATAAATGGTCTGTGGAAAATACAGTTAATCCTGGGAACTGCATGCACAGGAGTTTATTTTGTGTTTACTCCCTCCCCGGCTGGCTACTTATTTGTCATGGCTGGCTAGTATGAGCCTTAGTGGAAAGCCCTGAAAGATCTCCAGGTTATGCTTCACAGACTCCACTTTGAGAACCCTGGGTATAAAGGGTGCAGGCACAGTCATTCTGTGATCTTACCCTGGGTCCTCTTCCTTTAATTCTCCGGCCGGATCGGGTCATGACCAGGCGTGTGCGATTTGGTCGCGAGTTCATCGTGGGTCTGAAACACAGCATCTTTTATTCACACAGCAGCACTAAGACGTAAAGCTGAGGCTACAACTTTATACACGGACACACAGTGGCCCAATAGACAATGTACAAGGTGAGAATATTCTACGTCTAAGAACAGAAAAATATCACACACCTCTCCCTGTCTCTCTCCCGGTCTCGTTCTCGGTCCCTCTCCCGTTCTCGCTGCCTCTCTTTCCCAGAATTCTCCTTGTGTTTGTCCTTGCCCTGCTCCTCTTTAGGTTGAGGCTGAGGACTGCGTCTCATCAGGAAGCGGTTCTCTGGGATGGGCGGGACTTCCTCTGGACGGATAGATGAAACGGGCTGCTGAGGCTCCGCCTCCTTGGCTTCTTCCTCATCAGACCTAGACAGTAGTTGTAATAATTATAAAACTTCTGTGATTGAGACTCCTGTGGCTGAACAACCAACCCTGAGGATCTTTAAAAATTATTAAACACGCACCGGCGTGCGTGCGACGGGTTTAACGTCTTTATTCGCTAAGCACCACACCAAGTTTATGAAAATGTCCAAGTCGCATACAGACCCCTTCTCCTTTTTCTTCTTGTGTTTCTGCTCCTTCTTTTTCTTCTGCTCCTTCTTATGTTTCTTCTTGTGCTTCTTGTCCTCCTTGTCGGACTCTTCGGATTCGTTGGAAGACTCCGAGGAGGACGAGGAGTCCTCGCTACTCTCGCTAGACGACTGCTGTTTCTTCTTCTTCTTCTCCTTCTTGGCTAGCGTAATCAAAGAATAAAATTTTATACATGCGCACAATAACCAAAATGATCAACTCGTCCACCAGGAAAATCTGACTAACGAACTACAGAAATGTAAAAGAACAAATATGCCAAGCATGAACGAGAGAACCGATCTTGCCAAAGCTAGTGCCTGATTCAGCTGCTAATTCAACACCAAAAACATGCCGCCTCAGCTGCACATCAGAAATTCACAAAAAAAAAAAAAAAGTCATCTTTCAGTTGTAGCTATTGATTAAGTCTAGATTAATTTTTGCAGCTTTGTCAATGTAATTATACGACTAAAGTTCTCTATTCTGATTGGTTGGTAAGAAGGTCAGACTTGCCAAATCTGGGTTTAAAATAAATAAAATAAATAAATCTGATTTATTAAAGATATCACACAAGGTTGAAACTGGAGATCACATATATACAGGGATTTGATGGTAACCACCAGACACCTGAGAGAAAAAGGCTCAGATATAGAGGACTTTCACGTCATCATATCGTAACTGCAGATTTGGTTACGCTGCCATGTTGCTGGTCAAGCTGTGTGTTTGCCAGCAACTGGCACAAGTGTACACGAGCGAGTGATTGTACAGATAAACTTGTAGAAGTTCCATCTAAAAAAGAACAAATGCCAGAGACCTGTACTGCTTTTGGATGTAATAACAGACGTGGAGATCAGCCTGGTTTAACTTTTCACCGCTTTCTGGTGAACCAAGAAAGATGAGAAAAATGGCAAGCTGCAGTTAAACAGGAAGACTGGATGATACAAACATGCCTGTGTGCGCGGAGAACGTTTTATATCAGGTTAGCGTGAAAGCTCTGTGCAGCGTTAAAATGGGCTTTCGATGCGACATTTTATTAGATCCAATGCCTGGCTCGACTAGCAACGTTTATGTTCTGATAGTGTAGACGAAGCTAAACACCATACAACAGGGGTCTTCAATCCTATCCACAAAGGGCCAGTGTGGCTGCAGGCTTTCATTCCAACCAAGCAGGAGCTACACCTGATTTCACTTGTTTAATCATTTCACCCTCGTTTCCAGTCAACAATCAAGTGAGCCTCCAATTTGGCTGTAATGAAAGCCTGCAGCTACACCGGCCCTTTGCGGATAGGATTGAAGACCCCTGCCATACAATATGCTAGATCTAGGCCCTGGCTTGTTTATTACTATTAGAAGTAGGGCTGGGTTTAAAAAAAAAAAAAAAAAAAAATTTCATTTAAATTTCGCACTACCGATTCACAGGGCATGAAATCGAGTTTTTTTTCCCCACAACACAATCTCGTGTGTTGTGCGATTTTCCTCCCTCAGCCGTCTCGTGCGTGATGACGCAGCTGCGCAATCGTACGTCGTGACGTTCAAGCACGCACACAAAATGGCTGAGGCCAGAGCCATGGCTGAGGCAGGGAAAACACCGCTCGGCAAGCCGTCTCAAATGAAATCTGACGTGTGGAATCAGGCCAAGAAAAAATAATTAATTGTTTCCTATTACATCTTGAAAAAAAATAGGGTAGGTAGGTAGGTAGGTCTTTTTTTATTTTTTTTTTTATCACACAAAATACCGGGTAGGTAGGTTTTTTTTTAAAAATAAATTTTAGGTGTGGGACAAACAGTGGCACATAGTGGGGAAGTGTCATTCTGTGACTCAACCATCCAGAACCAGGCCTAAGAAAACCAGTGAAGCTTGTGGAATACAGGATTCGGAGCCCATAGATAAAATATGGAGTGCTCGGACGCTTAAAGGAACTATAAACATAACTACAAATGTTGAACCTTAACTTTATTAGGAACACCATGTTGTGAACTTGTATGTTTAATATGAATACAAAGAAGTGCCCGCCATGAGCACTTGGAATGCATTATTTGTCACCTTTGTTGCCTCTACTTTTGCGTCCTCGTGTACTTTTAGTATTTTTGTTTTGATAGCTAACATTTTTTGAAACTCCGGCTTCCGTTTACATTCAAATGTCAGTGCCCGCAAGCCAAAATTGTTGAGCAGGCTTTCCAACGTGACTTCCATCGTGATATCGATACCGCCGTTAGCCTGGGCGCTGTGTGTATACTGTTTGCATGACTCGTCCAGCGGAGGATGATAATGTTCGTAGAGTTCTTTTACAGTTGAAAACTTATAAAATGAACTTATTGTCTTACAATCTTCCGTGTGGTTGCAACCGATCACGGTAATCAAGAACACTTCGTTGGCCGCCATGATGCCTAGCGCTGTGTACAACACAAGCCGGAGTTTCCCGGAAAGAGGTCATGACGTCAGATCGAGGCCGTGAGAAATCAATGAGTGTTTCTTGTCCGATATATGCGTTTTAGAATTAGTCACTTGTCAGATCGACAATATTATGCAAATCGTAATGCAGATATTTTTTTTTTCAAAATTTATTGTTGGTCGGCGAAAATACTTTTTTTTTTTTAAACATCTAACAAAAAAGTCTAGGGTCGGGGCATTTTTTTAAACGGTCGGTCGGGTAACCGGAAACAAACTATTATTTTTTCTTGGCCTCATTTCAAATTTAAAAGGACAAAGGACGAAGAGCTTGATAAAACCACGGTAGTTTGCAAGATATGCCAAGCAGAGCTCAGTTATTGTAGGAATACTATAAACCTCAGAAACCACCTGACAAGGTACCACACTACGCTAACCTTAGCTTCTGACAACAAGCCGGCCGGAGCAAAACAAAAGAAACCGAAGGACTTGCTAGCATTACCATCAGAGTCTCCGCGGGCCATAAAGATAACAGAGGCCATCGCAACTTTTGTTTGCAGAGATTTACACCCATACTCAGTAGTGGAAAATGAAGGATTCAGGCAGCTCATTCAGGTGCTCGAACCACACTACGTTATGGTGCAACGTAAACATCTGACTGAAACCGTGATACCCATGATGTATACATCTGTGAAAGACGCGATACGAATGAAAATGCAGTCAGCAAACAGAGTCACGTGTGACACCTGGACATTGCTGTCAGTGCAGTCCTAGTCAATGAGCTCCTTTTCCTCAACAAGAATCTCTCAGGCTACATCCACACGACAACGAGATTTTTTTTTTTTTTTTTTTTAAATATCGCGTCCACATGGGCAAAGGATCAGTAAAATATCAGGTTCATATGGCAACGCAACGCTTGCTGAAAGCGATGCAATACACATGCCACACCTCTACGTGCGCTGTAAGACGGTCCCATTGGAGACACCAGAACAATAGAAGTAGACGACGCATGCGCATAAACCCCTTCTTCTGTAGCATCAGCCACAAAGTTTGGATTATTAATCAGTAGCGTAAAACGAAAGACGCGGAAAGAGGAATGAACGGGGGTAGATGGAAGCCGGTATGCCAACATTCTGATATCCTCCAGAATTCTTTAATGGTCCGGAATAAATTGAATGCTACACGTTGATGGATTACTTTGTTCTTCTACGCCCTTTTTGAGGAACGTATTGTCGGACTTAAGGCCTCTGCATGCTCTTGCGACAAGGCTTTCGCAGATAGCTTTTCGCAGACAGTTGTAATTTATCGTTGAGCGGGGAGTAATAGGCGTGCGCGATGTTATTCATCGCCACAATGCAAGGGGGTGCAAAGTCGCGAAATCGCTAGGAGTAGTTGGTGGGTGTGGTTAGTGGAGTGTTTATCTTCCGGTTACTGAGCAACAGGTCATTCAACACCGCTGTCCTTATAATGACTAGAACTGGAGTCGTATAGATGTACGTACTTCCTCGATCAACCGCTCTTCGTGCTGCTCCATCTTCACTCGTGTTTTTAAAAATGGCGGTCGTGAAAACGAACCAAACCGGGGAAGTAGGGAAGCGGAAGTGCGTGTACAGCGGATGTAGAGTGGACCAATCAGAGCCCTCGTCTGCGACGCTGTCTGCGGTGGTCACAAATTTTGGGAGGTGCGCGCAGAGCGTCTGCGAAGGGGGGGGGGGGGCCTTCGCAGACGCCATCTGCGAGGACTGGGTTGTCAGCATAAATTGGCCCTTAAACCAACATCTGAAGAGGTAAGATCACTTTTTTTTTTTTCCCTATTTTTGCTGGCGGGATTGTTTTTGTTTTTGGAAAGCGCACGGGCGGTGCACGGTTTGGTTATACTCAGTACTTCCGCAGTGTTTGGACTAAAGACTCTGCCCTAAGGGCTATTCTCTCGCTCTCTCTCACTTTGCACCATTACACAATAAATATTCACAGTGAAAATATTTTGTAAGCGCGTTTCATGAACCAAGTTATAGGATTTGTTGACAACTCGCATCGAGTTCGTTACACTTCTACCCGGCGTGAAGCACTGACCGTCATGTGGTTGTTACGTCATCGTAAACAAATCCGTTCTACTCATCCAGACGACTTCGCAACAGCACCGTTGCCAGATTTTTCCACTCTGGAACCCGTTCTCAAAAGATTTCGTTTTGGGGCACCCAAAACACCGGTGCCGTGTGGACGCCAGGCCGAAACGATAAACAATTTTATCGGATTCACCTGAATCCACTGCCATGTGGACAGGGCCTCACTCTCTTAAGTGTGACAGTTTAAGTTTACTGTCTTCGTTTTGTTAATATTTTTTCACTTAATACAATTTGCTGCAACGTTCATTTGCACTTTTTACATTCGCACTTATTTGCACTTTTTTAATTACAGGAAGATAAGAGTTTTGTTTACAGTTACGTGTGAACTGTCAAATTTACAAAATAAAGACGTGTATTTTGCAACGTATTGTATGGAGATATTTTCATTATTTAAGAGCAGATTGAACAGATGATTCAGATTGAATTGAATCGAATCGTGATCAATTTAAAACCCTAAGAATCGAAATCGAATTGATCTAGGAAATTGACTGATACCCAGCCCTAATTAGAAGTCCACGTTTGAGCTTAACTTTGTCATAATAAGGTATTTTTATTTATCGGGAATTACCCATAACGTTCCAGCACAAAACCTGCCTCGAAATATTGATAGGCATCTGTACTTCTGTCTGCTTTTAGCATCTCCGGTGTATTCAGAAGTCCAAATACTAAATAGTTCAGGATGTCGTCGTGTCCCAAATCCCGTAGCTGGTTCACTGAACACCAAGTGAAATAAATACATTTGTGGGTAAATTAAAAAGAGGTCTGTCACATGTAAATTCGAGCACAGTGAAATTCCTCCTCTGTATTTAACCCATCTGAAGCGGTGAACACGTGCGCACAGAGAGCGAGCATGAGCGAGAGAGAGCAATGTGCAAAATAAATACATTTGTGGGCAAATTATAGGGATCTGTGATGCCTGCATGTTTCAGCTTTTGGATAGAACGTGATCAGCTAATATAATTTTTTTTTTTATAATTTCAGAGAGATTGTACTGACTGCACTCATCTCGAATTTCATTATTAACCACCGCGGCTGTTTCTCCATTCACCCAGCAATATGTGTGTTGTCAGTGAAAGTCCTCTATAGAGTTGCCATTTTTGGTTTAACCTTTATGTCCGATAGATTTCATTTCACAAGAATGAAAAAGTTTCTCCATTAACCTTAGCAGAAAGTCAGGGTGCCACAGTTCTCAGGTAAGAAACTCAAGTTGAAATGGAAGTACTGGGGTAAAATTACTAATGTGAGGGTATTTACTAAAGCCAGTATCTCACTGAGCTGGGACAGCTTGCGACAAATTGCGAACGTCATTCGCGAGAGAGTTTCAAAAGTGTCTTGAAACATTCGCGGGGCTTCTCAATTTCCTCGCACGAGTCGCAAAGTGTCGCTCCTTCGTCGCTGAAATTTTGAACATGTTCAAAAAATTCGTGCGACAAAATTGCTCTCGAAATAGCCGCAAACGCGTCGCAAAGCCGTCACAAACCGTTCTTAAGTCTGTTTCCGTGAGACAGGAAGTGCAAGTGTACGGGTAGTCTCTCACTGGGCTGCGACAGCCCGCGTCTAGTTGGAGACACAACAATTGCGATAAAATATGCGAATATCAATTCAGTGTGATTCCAAGTGAAAATTGTTGCTAATTTGCATATTTTATCGCAATGGCACGGTTTACGCTATCCCAACATTTTAGCTGTATTCAGCAGGTGGCGCTGTGATCAGTCCTCCACTTCCGGGTCGTTCCCAGCCAAAACAATACTCACTGTCACACTGGTTTGTATAACGTTTCGCTGAAAGACAGAATTAATAAAATTTTATTGATGTTTAACTAGAAGAGACGCTTATAAAATGTCGTCAAACGTACAAATACGCGAATTATCGCCTGTGCCACATCCATTATTGCGCTTAAGTTAGGGCTTGTGGTCTGGGCAACCGCGTCTACGTCACGCGGCCTGTAAGATATATTTGTGCTCATCATGCTTATTGATGGGCCAGTTATTGTGAAATCATAATGATGTTTGATTTTTTTTTTATATTAAATCACGTACTTGAATAATCAAACAAATATTTCCTCAAAAGAATGCATACAGAGCAAAAGAATGCATACATTTAAATTTTGATGAGTGCTGATTCTATGGACCCTTTTCACGTGACGTCACGACAAACGCGGCCGCCATTTTGGACATGTACTACCACAGGGTCTCTGCACATTTCTGACCAGCAAAAATAATACTTTTTAAGACCATTTTAAGACCACTGAGTATAAAAAATAAGACCACTACCGTGGAACAAATACGTACAGTAAAAAAAAAAAAAAAGCACACTCTAGGTTAAGTTCAAAGCATTTTTTAAAAATAAATAAGTGCATCTTCTGCAGAACCCACAGTATTTCTGCCTTCAGCATAGCGGTTGGGGCGAATGCCGTGAAAGCACTTGTGCTGGGACCTGGAGACCAGGGCTCGAAATTAACTTTTTTTCTTTGTGTCCCCTAGTGGTCCCGAATTCTGTGGTGTTTTGTCCCGAATGGAAGCAAGAGTGTCCCCATTTTTTTCCTCTCTGAAATAACCAGTGGTTAATATTATCATATGAAGTTACTATTATATTTGTAACTATGCGATTTTGAACCCTTTATATCATTTTTACAATAAGTCACAAGACACAAGAGACACATGTCCTATACATCATCTACTTCAAAATTACAGTTATTGCATTTTCAGTTTATTAAACTTTGGCGATCTCACTGTATGAATAGATACCCGTTTATTTAAAGGGGCCAACTAGCTCATTCAGAAAATGTTTCAACTCCCTACATCTGCAGTACACTTTAGTTGAAAATAAGATCCCTTTTATGTTCATTTCATCTACTTATACCTTGAATATCTGTTGGCACTTATAAGGCCAACTTATCATTTTCACTATTACCGTTATCCATTTTATGAACTTTCCGTTATCCATTTTATGAACTTTCCGTTATCCATTTTATCCATTTTTTCCGTTATCCAGCCACATCATTCCTGTTGTATTTTATAACGTGTCTAACAGTGTTCATTAAGTTCATTCAGTTGCTAGCGTTGCCTGCAGACCAGGCGATGACACTTTGGATCCTGAAGGTCCCGGAGACGTTATGTCTGGGCTTTCAGTTTCTTCCCCGCGGTCGGTCCGCTTCAACCACTTCAGCATTTTTGTTCTGGCAAGAGTCGGCGCAGCGTGTGCGGTAGCAATTCCATTCCAAGTCCATATAATGCGGACTCCGGCCGAAGATTCTAGAACAGAATGCGCTGCTCTGTAGCCTACGGATGCAGGTGCATCGAAAGTGTAGCTACTACCGTATTTTTCGCTGTTAACGTTTTAAAATTAAAATTGACAAATTAGGTGAATGTCTACGTATGTGTTACGGCTTTGTAAATAATATTAATGTAGAACTTTTTTTCTAGATCTATTTTTTTCCATTGTCCCGGGATTGTCCCAGATATGATAATTTTGTGTCCCAATGACATTTTTTATGGTCCCCGGGACGTCGGGACACCGTTAGTTTCGAGCGCTGCCGGAGACGCTAAAGCTGGCGTTGCACTTTTTGTGACCGTAGAGGCCAACATTGGCATGGGGACTGTTGTTGCCCGACTAGCAGCATAGCGCATATGCTTTTCCCCTTTCGAGTGAGCGTCAAGGGCTTTACAGCCCATTGTTGTTAACTTGATGTCTTTCCGACATACCTTACATCTCGCTTCATATTCTGAAGTTGCTGTTGTTAGCAAACTTTTGTATTTTGGCTCCTCAAGCCACTTGTTACTAAACTTACACTTCCCCATCTCCGCTCATGTTCAAGTTCAACCACTTCTTCCTCGTCTGCTCTACTCTCAATGGTTCTACTACATGGATAAAAGAACACACTGCCCCCTGTGGCGTGGTTCCTGCGCTATTAGAACTAGTGCTAGACACACAACGGCTCTTGTGCTACTTGTTCAGCATCTTGATAACAAACGACGCTGGTTGAATAAATAACGTTAGCGCGGAAAAAAAATCCAGACATATGTTTTTTTTTTCCATTTACCGTAGGCTACCCGGATGAAATTTAATACCTCCCATGTGAAATTTAATACCATAGCTCAAAAAATAGCGAAATATAATGCTTTTTAAGACCTTAAAAAACACATATTAAAAATAAGACTTTTTAAGACTTTTTAAGGATCCGCGGAGACCCTGTACCAGTAGTTTACCACAGCCAGCATTGAGGAACGGCAGCAAAGAAAGTGTTTATTTTCAGCAAGACTTCCATCATGCCACTATATTGTTGTGCACCTGGATGTAGTAACCATCAACAAACAAGGCAAGGTTTATCATTTTATCGGATCCCGACGGAGAAGATGGATAGCGGCCATTAACAGATTGGCAGCCCTCGGCATACCAGCGCTTGTGTAGTGACCACTTTGTTGGAGGTAAGACGAATAAAATTAGCCAGAAAAGGCATTACATTGCTGTTAACATTCTGTGGCGGCAAGTGTGTAACCAAATAGGCTAAAATAACCCATTGTAACCTCTTTGTTCTTCTGTAGTAGCTATTAGCTAACGACATTAGCTAGCGTTGTGTTCCTTTGCTGTTGGTAGACTGTAGGACAGATCAGAGGCAGTGTCCTACAAACAGCGCTTAATTTGAGGGGGAGCAAGCCGGAGCGCGCCGGAAATTCCGGTAACACATCAAAACCACTCCCAGAGATATCACCTTGGCCTGTATTTTACAGATGTGAATAAGTTGAACCAGTTTGTAACCAACCTAATATGTCACTGTCAGTCAGTCTTTCTTATAATGTAAAACCCAAGCTAAAATCAACTTTGATCATGTACAATTCTATATTATTGCCACAAGCCACAGAAATGTATGCTAAAATCCACAAAACAGCAAAACAATAGCCATCCTAAATATTATTTAAGAACTTTGATAGTTTTAGCTGATATTTAGAGAGTTTTTCAAAGGGTTATGGTGGTTAAATTGCTGATTTTCTAAACATATGCCATGTCTATTTCAGACGCGTCACATCCATAACGGAATTTCGTCACATCCATAACGCTGACTTTTCCTTCCGAAACTCTGCATGAAATACAAAATATTTTAAACAAAGATTTTTTTAATATTCACCTTGGACCCCTCTATCAAATGGATATCTCCATTTCGACATTAGGTTTACAATTTCACAGAGTTTGATAAAAATGTACAGTCACCCAAGAAAAGTGATACTTTTTCTGTCACATCCATAACGCATCTTTTATTGGCATTTTCTGGCATGCCCTAGATGTACTATGGGAATTGTTCTTGTTCTATCACTTCTCCAGTATGGTACAGCCTTAAAATGTGCAACACCTGTTTAAATACTGGGAGACAATAAAACATGCACTGGGTCATTTGTTGCCATTTTGAGTTCAAGTGTCGCGTCCATAACGCTGGAATTGCTCTAAACTTAAAACAAACCACGATAAACCCTGAATAAACACTTTACTTTTGTTGGTTTGGGCTGTGCGGCGTCCACTGTTGTTGACTACTCTGCACATATCATAGCGGAACCGTGCCATTGTTGCATCTCCAACTAGTCGCAGCCCAGTGAGATACTACCCTAAGGGTAAATGGAGAGAGGCTTCCATGGGTCCATCATGAACTCTACATTCAACTCGGGCTGGAACAGTGCATTAATGTAATCATGTCTTGATGCGCATGTATAGCAGCTGCGGTAGGCCATTTCAGTTTTACAAAGCGTACACAGCACCATTTTATGACGTCTCTGTTGAAAGAATTCCTATAATGTGAAGGAACAGGGTTGTGTTTTATTCCACTTGCTGTAGTGCTGTTAACGTTAATTGTTTTTTGGTGTTGGGAATATCAGAATTTATTCTATCCACGTTGACTGGATATGAGCAATCGTGTGCTCTGATTGGCTACCCTACTACTAGGCTATCAGCTCATATACTGTGAGTAGAGAAAAACAAAATGGTGGAGCGTGTTGCTGAATCAACCAGTGGTGTAGTTGGGTCACTAAACCGCAAGTCCAGTCCAAGTCATTTATTAATATTTAAAAAAAAAAAAAATTCGAGTCAAGTCCACCACTGATCAGAGTAGAGTCTGAGAACAAGACTCCATCCGTACCATTTGACGGTGGCTGTTTTAGCACCATTAACATTTCCAATTCCCGAGTCCGAATGCAGTTAATGCACGAGTCCAAGTCGAGTCACAAGTTCTTAAAATTAGGGCATTGAGTCGGACTCAAGTACTACGAGCCTGATACCACCCGAGGATGAAATCAAAACTCTACTCGAAAACATCAAGGGGGGGAGGGGGCTTTAACAAAATATGGAATTTAAAAAAAGAAAAAAAAATCTTTTTTTTCCCCAGAATTATCGCATTTTTCACAAACTGCTCCCATCATTTCGCCAGTTTGTTTATCATGGATGCAAACGGCACGCCTTTTGGCGGATGCCGCCTTTTTCACGGCTGTCTGGGGGACTTGTGTGAATCGTGCAGATCCGATGAGTTTTTTTTTGGGGGGGGGGATGCGTTGGAGTGTCTGATTATAATTTCAAAGTAAATTCTGTATTAAAATTACTAAATAAGCAAATGCCGTTACAGTCCATGAAACATAGGAAGTACAAGTATGAGAAGAAAACAGTAAATCAGAAACAGGGATGGCAACAGGAAAATTTTATTTCAGCTGAAACTCCGAACGGGGGGTTCAGGGGGGCGGAGCCCCCCTGAAGCTTTAGCCTTTTTAGCCTCTTCTACCTATTGTCTAGCCATTTTACATGTATATTGTGTGAAAAATACATGATAAAAATAAGTAAGTATCTAAAGTTATTCACCGGCACAACGCAAGGGGGCGCGAAGTCGCTAGGAGTAGTTGGTGGGTGTGGTTAGTGGAGTGTTTATCCTCCGGTTACTTATAATGACTAGAACTTTTTTTTTTTTTTATAATGACTAGAACTGGAGTCGTATAGATGTCCGTACTTCCTCAATCAACCGCTCTTCATGCTGCTCCATCTTCGCTCGTGTTTTTAAAAATGCCGGTGGTGAAAACAAACCAAACCCGGAAAGTAGGGAAGCAGAAGTGCGTGTACAGCGGATGTAGAGTGGACCAATCAGAGCCCTCTTGTTCATTCTTGCACTCAATATAGAAGCTTCCGTTGTTCGCGAGACATGTGGTTTCGATACGATTTGACACTAATCTCGGTAGCAGCAATAAAAGTTAGGTACCTAACCCCCCCTAAAACTTTTCTCAACGGATTTAGACGTTCCACAAAAATGATAAAATTGAAATTCAAAACGGCGGATTTCCGCCATTCGGCGGAAAATTGCCATCCCTGCAGAAAGCTGCGCACGTAAAGCCAATTACGTAACTTGCGTAGGACTGATGGAAATCCTTGCGTGTGCAGTGAAGTGCAGCCAGCAGCAGATAATGGCGCGCAGCCAATTGGCTTTACATGCGCAGCTTTCTGATTTACTGTTTTCTTCTCATACTTATACCTCCTATGTTTCATGGACTGTAACAGCATTTGCTTATTTAGTAATTTTAATACAGAATTTACTTTGATGAAATTATAAAATCAGACACACCAACGCGCCCCCCCCCCCAAAAAAAAAAAAAAACCTCATCGGATCTGCACGATTCACACAGGTCCCCCAGACAAAAGGCACGCCGTTTGCATCCATGATATTAGTGGAAATTATTTTGTCAGACATTTTGTACAAGGTTTTTACTTCTCAAATTTGCAAAAAATAAAAATGCTTTGTTTCTCAAAATCCAGTGAATGTGGGTAGAATAAAACAGTTATTTCACTCAATCTTGTCGTACACGGCTTATAGACGACTCGGTGCTACGCGCCTCATCGGCCATCGGCTCATGTACGACTCGATTTTGTGGAAAAATTATTCCACACACCTGGGACCTTTTGAACTACTGCTCGCTTCTCATTGTCTTTATATTCGGCCTCTATTTAGGTGCTGTAAATTAAAGTGCTTTTGACTCGAGTCAGATATTTAAAAGGTGTTTACATGTTATGACGTTTATTTTTCAATGTTGGTGGCCTTGTATTTACATACAAGGACATTTAAATAATTAAATGGCTGTCTTTGGACCTTTTTTCCCCCTTGTTTTTCTGCGTGACCCTTTGAGAAACCCAGGCCTAAATTATTACTCCTACAAACTACTACTAATAATAATAATACTAGCAGCAGCAACGTCATCTGCACACAAGTCAACTTTTACCGGCGCAACGGAAAAATAAAAAAAATCCTGGCTGTTTTGGCCCTTGGCTTGGCACACTTCACATCGTTTGACCCTGGGGAAAACTAAATTAGGGAACCCTGGCGTACTCCGACGTTAAAATGCAAAGCTCCTGTACAAAGCGCGTAAGAGCTGGAAAGTGTCGGCATCAAGCCAAATGACAATGGGCTAATCCTAATACTTTATTGCTAGAGTAGTATACAGGGTAGGCGCGGAGACTAAGCTTTACAACAAAGTTATTTCTGAAAATATTTATGTTTCAAATCCCAAATTTGAGCAATACTAAGTTTAGAAGTGAGGAAAAACTGATGCACCTTTGGATTTTTGGATGAGCTCTCCACAGTTGAGCACCTTGACCTCCGCGTACGGCCGGCTGCTCGTGTCCGTCTTCTGACTCTCGATGGTCCGGATCACGTCCTGGCCTGAGATCACCTGACCAAACACCACATGAATTCTGCCCAGAAGGACATGAGATCAAATTAGCACAGTCAGGCATTACAATTATTTACAGACATCTCTAATAAGCCTCTCTATATTTAAAAAAAAAAACCCACACACGCCCGCCCTTACCCATCCAGATGAGGAGCAGGTTTTGTAGTTCTATGGTCAGGGACACAAAACAGTGAGGCAGAATGTAAATACAAATCTAATAAACACAAAAACAATGATTAATGCACATCATCTGTTCAATCAACACATCACTGCCAATTCACATTTAAACCTCGGACACACTTGGAGCTGGAAGACCATCCTCCAATTAACCAAACGAAAAAGATGCATTTCCACCCGAGAATCAAAGCCAATTTTATTTCCTACTCTGGAGGGCGTCTCAGAAACGCCCAACCTAAACCGGTTATAAATAACACTTATGTGAAAACACAAGGGTCCATTTCCGGACAGAAACGCGATGGTCAAAAACACCTAAAGCTACAAAAAGACTCACATGAGATTAATTTAAAACACCCCAGAGTAACAAATGTTTTTATACCTTCAGTCAGCACCTCCTACATGTTCACTGTTACCCCTTTTCCACCAAATCAGTTCCAGGGCTGGTTCGGGGCCAGTGCTGGTGCTGGTTCACAACTCGTTCAACTTGCGAGCCAGCTGAGAACCAGTTTGCTTTTCCATAGCTCGCGGTGCTAAGCGGAGCCACGTCATTACGTCGCTACGTTTGCATAAACCTTGGCGCGAATATCGAAGCAAAAACAACACGGAAGCAGCAGCAACAATAATAATAATGGCTGACTTTGCGACTTCAGCTGGTTCAAAATGCAGCGGCTAGGGTTCTCACACGAACAAAAAGAACAGAGCACATTACTCCAATTCTAAGGTCCCTTCACTGGCTTCCAGTAAGCTACAGAATTGACTTTAAAGCATTGCTGCTGGTGTACAAATCTCTAAATGTGACCGCTCACTGAATCCAGGGACACATGTCGGCTGAAACGAATCCGAGATAATCGCAAAAGAAGCTTTTTTTTTTCGAAATTTGTGATTTTTGTTTTTTTCCATCATGTGCAAGTTGAGATCTTGAAGAATGCAATCAGTATTTCAGATAACAGATTGTTTTGTTGGAAAAGCATACATTTTTTGTTGCAAATTGTCTCGTTTTTGTCAGGACTGTAGCCTGCTGGGGGGTGTGGGTAAATTACCATATGGGCCATTCACATGATGATTTAAGTCACTTGTTTTTTTTTTTCCACGAATCAGCTGTATGATCCGAGCTGAGCACATGGCTACTTAACTGCATACAGGCGTGTGATTTCACTATGGAATGAGTTACTAAACAGAGCGCAGAGGAGCTGAAACACCGCAAAGCAAACAGACACACTGTAGTTACATCGGAGATCACCATTTCTAGCAAAAAAAAAAAAAAAACGCAACCTCGTTTTCCAGATTGAATGGAATACTTGAATGATCGGATGATACACGAACCGTTCTAGGATTACATTCCATCGGAGGCATTGGTGTGTGCAAGGCGCCGTTTCTCTTTCTGATGGGGCAAGTTTATTAATCTAAGGCTGTGTGGTTATTTTTGCATGTAACGGAGAGTGTTGTGGTTTGTTTAAGCCTAGGTCACAACCGGACGTACGATTTTTTGGCTGTGTGATTTTTGGCGTTTCCCAAATCTCTGCGTTTTTTTTTTGTTCACGGAGAAAGATGCACGTTGGCTGTAAGTTTGTCTTGCAACCTGAAAAAAACGTAAGCGCCTGTAGAGTTTGTTTGACATGACAAAGAACCTCTGTGGCCGGTCTGCGGCTCGAAAATCAGCACATCACACGCGCGCTCTCGTGCTTTTCATGCGCGCTCTCCATGCGTTTTTTGCATGTAGATCGGCCGTAGCAGCGCGTACTGTACAGCTGGTTGTGACTGAGGCTTTACATGAAACTAGCGTTGTGTTAGTTGTGTCATCATCGTGCTATCTTTCTTTCTTACGGTGTGAGTAATTTTTCAACCACAAAACGTTAAAGTATACTTTAGGACTTATTTTTGTACTTCATAATTGTGTTGGGCATACTTTGCATGGAAGGAAAATTGACGTGGTGATCTTTGTTTACATGAAAGTAGTATCGTGCTAGCTCGTAGGGGGTAGAGCTTTCCTTAAGGTCATGCAAATGAGCACCATTATGTGCCCGCCCTACACCCAGAGTAACTGAGATGGAAAACTTTGAGGGCGATTTTCTCCCTTTTCTGTTTTAAGAAGTATACACTTTCAAAAGGCCACACATTCTTCAAATATTGTCAGATCTCCACATGGAAGGCATCATTGGAAAGCTTAGAAACTGTACTTTCTGAATCTGTCAATAACTCAAAATGCCCCCGGGCAGACATGTGTCCCTGGATTCTGTGATCTGCCACAAATGGTACAGGGCCCAATTACCTCTCTGATATGTTGCAGCGGCCTAACCCAATCAGATCTACCAGATCGCAGCAGAAAAATTTACTGGTAAAACCTGTTGTTAAAACAAAGTGTGGTGAAGCAGCTTTTAGCTACTATGCAGTACAGCTATGGAACCAACTGCCAGAGGACATTAAAAATGCTCCTGCTGTTGGCAGCTTCAAATCTAGACTAAAGACCAAGCTGTTTTCAGATGCTTTCTGCTAAATTATTAATATTGTCATCTCTACATGTTTTAAACTCTTAACTTTTACAGTCTCTGCATGTTTTAAATTTTACTTAACTTTTATTCTATTTTATTCTGCTGTTTTTTTTCTTTTACTGAACTTTTACTTCATTTTATTATTTTATTTCTACTATTGTTTATTTTTCTTCCCCATTTATTTTATGTAATTTTATTTTCTATTGTTTACTGTTTTGCTTTTACTTCTGTAAAGCACACTGAACTGGCACGGTGTATGAAATGTGCTATATAAATAAACTTGCCTTGCACAGCTGCTGCTTCTCGTCGCTTAAAAATGGCGATCTTTCGCGGTCTTGTTATTGTTGTCGGTCTTAACAACTCCGCCCCCCTGCTGACGTAAGCGGTTCTTTCCTCTGGCCCAGCAGAGAGTTGGTGCTAGCCTGGAACCGGTTTTTCTGGCCCCAGAGCCAGTTCTTTGTCAGTGGAAACAGAAAACCCGGTTCCAAACTAAGCACTGGCCCCGAACCAGCCCTGGAACTGCTTTGGTGGAAAAGGGGAAAGTGAAATACCATCACGGTCTCATTTCTGTGATCCACAACGGCCACAGTTCCAATAGTGTGTTAGGACGCTTTCACACCTATTAAAGTGCATATTTAATGCACTTTAAACTTATTATTTAATTTATTTCTTCCCCTGTTACTTAACTGTGCCACTCCATACAATTATGTACTGGCCTGTTGTTTCTGACATATTGTACTCCTGTCTGCTGCTTGTCATTTTTTTTTTTTTTTATGTTCAGGAGCTGCTTGGGGACTAATAAAGTTGTCTGAAATAAAGTCTGAAATATTCTGGACCAATTTCGTGGTTTTTTTTATATGAAAGTATGTCCCTTTACACACTCATCCAGCAGGGTTGTTTTGCACAAGGCCGTCTGTCTACAGCAGAAAAAAATAAAATAAAACACGTCTGGAAAAATCCCAAGGGAGTCTGGAGCCAGATTCGTGACGTCACCTGCGGAAGCGCCAGCAGGCTGCGAGAGCTTTGCACGGTTTCAGTGCACAGCCTGTGTAGACCAAGCGCTCCCATTTCTCTCTCATTGTCCAGTCTTTTGGGAAACGATGAGTACTAATCCTATCATGATTGGTGCTGCTACACCCTCCTACGATACATCTGTTAATCATTTTAATAATTACGCGATAACGAAGAAATTTGCAGAAAACCACCAGGTCGTTTTCTCAAACAAACCAGCGCTGACGTAGGATTCAGAAGGAGGCGTGCCGCACGCGACGTGAAGAAAATCAATGTTTGCCGGGAAATCCAAATGCCAAGTTTTTTCAGAGGCGGACCAATTCACCTCAAATGGCTCGATTTCAACTGAATTTTTCTGGTATTGCGCAAGATAAAAAAAATTGCAGAGAACGCAGAATGTTACAGATATTTGACCAAAGTTTAATATAAAATAGGAGAATTACATTGATCTTGCTCCTGAATTTACCCGTGATATGCACTTTAATGGCACATCATACCTTTGGTTTTCTCGCTGCACAATAACTAAACACGGAGGGGGAATAAAAAATAAAAAAAATTGGCTATGCTTTACTAATTCGTTCCCACGATATCTATGTACAACCGACTTCCTAAGAAGTTGGGACGCCGTGGAAGCTAAATAAAAACAGAATGCGATAACTGGTCTCCTCAGCTCCCAGATGTTCACAGTGTAGACGTGATGCAACACGGTGCCCCCGTCCCAACTTTTTTGAAATGTACGGCTGAAGTCAAATTCAAAATGAGCATATAGTTTTCAAAGAACAATAAAATATCAGTTTCAACATCTGATATGCTGTCTTGGTTCGATTTTCAATGAAATATAAGGTTTTCCATGATGTGCAAATTCCTGCATTCTGTTTTTATTTACACTTTACAGAACGTCCCGGGCGGCACGGTGGTGTAGTGGTTAGCGCTGTCGCCTCACAGCAAGAAGGTCCGGGTTCGAGCCCCGTGGCCGGCGAGGGCCTTTCTGTGTGGAGTTTGCATGTTCTCCCCGTGTCCGCGTGGGTTTCCTCCGGGTGCTCCGGTTTCCCCCACAGTCCAAAGACATGCAGGTTAGGTTAACTGGTGACTCTAAATTGAGCGTAGGTGTGAATGTGAGTGTGAATGGTTGTCTGTCTCTATGTGTCAGCCCTGTGATGACCTGGTGACTTGTCCAGGGTGTACCCCGCCTTTCGCCCGTAGTCAGCTGGGATAGGCTCCAGCTCGCCTGCGACCCTGTAGAACAGGATAAAGCGGCTAGAGATAATGAGATGAGAACGTCCCAACATTTTTTGGAACAGGAGTTGTATTCATTCCCTTGTTTTAATAATTCGTGACCGCGTTTTATTAAATTTGTTCTGAATAGCATGGCCTGCTTTTGATTAATGCATTATTCTCATTTAAGCCACTGAAAACATCTGTATCTGACGGCATGGACAGTATGGAGCTTTCACAGCCATGATTTAACGAAAACGAAGGAACGAATTAAACTCGACAATTTAGTTTGTACTAAAGCCAAAAAGAAAGAGTGCAGCAGTGAAAAACATTCAGGGAAAACTTTTCACTGCTCAGATATATAATAACGGAGTAGTAGATAATTATAGAAACTATTAGTTTAAACCACTGTTTAGTACATCTAGTGCTTATAAACTTTGTTAATCAGCTCAAATCTCCTGAACACATCCCATTCCCAAAGCTTCTTCGGCTCAGTTTATCATCTCCAACCCACAACCCGCAGCGTGTTTCGTTCGCTCCCTGTACGTGCGTCAATACATACGCTGTGTTCAAGGCGGAGTTATCCTGCCTACAACCAATTATACCCCACCTCCTAGACTTGAAACGTCAACTCATCACCTTGGTGTCGTCATCTCCTCAACACCACTTCGTTCCCCGTTTGCACATGCCCCTTTTCCACCAAAGCAGTTCCAGGGCTGGTTCGGGGCCAGTGCTTAGTTTGGAACCGGGTTTTCTGTTTCCACTGACAAAGAACTGGCTCTGGGGCCAGAAAAACCGGTTCCAGGCTAGCACCAACTCTCTGCTGGGCCAGAGGAAAGAACCGCTTACGTCAACGGGGGGGGGGGGGGGGGGGGGGGGGAGTTGTTAAGACCAACAACAATAACAAGACCGCGAAAGATCGCCATTTTTAAGCGACGAGAAGCCGCAGCTGTACAAACACAAAGTCAGCCATTATTGTTGTTGCTGCTGCTTCTTCTGTGTTGTTTTTGCTTTGGTATTCGCGCCAAGGTTTATGTAAACGTAGCGCCGTAACTGACGTATACAGCGACGTAATGACGTGGCGCCGCTTAGCACCGCGAGCTATGGAAAAGCAAACCGGTTCTCAGCTGGCTCGCAAGTTGAACGAGTTGTGAACCAGCACCAGCACCGGGCCCGAACCCGCCCTGGAACTGATTTGGTGGAAAAGGGGTAACAGTGAGGTGAAATCCACATGGCTGCTCGCACTGAACAGTCTAAAGTACCTTCTATACTTTTAAATACGTCTATAGCAGCAGGCTTTGGATCAGTTCATATACAGATACAGTACTTGGTTAAATCTAAAAAAACACGGACCATAATCACAGTTTTGAGAAGATGATCCTCAACGTTAGCTGGCCAGCTTGTTTATAAGCTGCTCACTTTAGATGCCGAGCTGCGATTTCAGTGCAAAACGCTGCATGAATGTTTGAAGTAAGAGAACGGTTGGCCCACTCGAGCCTGGAACCGTTAAAGTGTGGTGAAAGAAGCCGTATATGAGGTTTACGTGCTCCGACAGAGAAAATCCATGCTTTTGTTCTTGCACACATTGAAAAATGACATCATTACAACTTGCAACCTACCACTTTCTAGGCACCACAAACGCAGCATAACGATCAAATCGCTTTCTCGCTGCAATCAAAAAGCTGTTCAGGAGCCTTTTAGATACAGACCCTTGGTGGAAATGCACCTGTACCAGCAACGCAATCCGGGTCATTTTTAAAACACCACGTGAAGAAGCTTTGACTCTCAGATCGATGGCCCACTAACGGTCTCCTGACTCACATGAAGAACTGTGAGCCGTTGGTGTCTTTGCCTCGGTTCGCCATCGACAGCAGGAACTCCTGATTATGTTTCATAGAGAAGCTCTCATCTGGAAAAGAGAGAGAGAGCTGGAATTAGACAAACGTGCATCTTGCAGGTCTATGAATTACACTGACATGTGGAACACTGCGCACACGTATATATTTGGGATATTTGTCCTTTTTATCTATTGCCAGAGCACCATCTCTTCCCCCCCTTATCTGCACTATCATATACCATATCACATGTTGCACTATTATTGTTACAGTTCCACCATCGCCATGACGACATAATCCCCCTTCGGGCCTTCCGGCCAGTGGGGGATAAAAATTGTGAGGGAAGTTGATTTCAGAAAGCAAGCGCACCTTGATGAAACTGCCAAAGTACAAGTTTGTTAACAGGGATGAGAAAGGGACATTTAAAAAAAAAAAAAACTCTGAAATGTCTGCCAAGGGCAGACATAATGGACGCAAAGCGTGCATGGGGGGGTTTTCAAAGGGGGTGTGTGCCCAATTCACAATCTCCCTTTCCCACATACATAGGACGCAAAGCGTGCATGGGGGGGGTTTTCAAAGGGGGTGTGTGCCCAATTCACAATCTCCCTTTCCCACATACACATATTATATATATACACATATATATATATATATATATATATATATATATACACACATACATTATATATATATATATATATATATATATATATAATGTATGTGTGTATATATATATATATATATATATATATATATATATATATATATATATATATGAATGTTTTCAAAATCAGTGATGGTTTAAAACGTTTATAAACTTTAAGATAACAAATCCCTACAGATATCATATATGTGCTGTCAAGCGGTCAAAATATTTAATCGCGATTAATGTCGCGACTGTCATAGTTAACTCGCGATTAATCACAATTTAATCGCACATTTTCGTCACATAAAAAAAAAAACATTGTAATTCTCTTATCAGCATAAAAAAGTGAATGGGCTTGCTTTATACCAATATTTTTTTTTATTGCAAAGCATAACACGTCTTGACACAGCCACTCCAAAGTGAAACCTAAGCCGAGCACCGGCGCGGGGCTAGTAAGAGAACCATGAGTGAAGTGATCTACTGCTTGAGAGAGATAGGTTACACAGTGACGGTAGGCTTGACTTGCTTGATTATAATATAAAGTACACTATTATATTAACTTTAAGTTGTTCGTTGATAAATATTGCATTGAATCTGATCTTTACTGTTTCAGCTCACTTAACACATTTTGTACTTTTACACTTTCTGCCTGTTGATGCGTCGCGCTGTCCAATCAGAGGCGGCCAAATTTGAATATTACAGGAAGGATTTCTGGGATAGCATTGAGTTTACAGTTCAGAGGGATCTGGCTTCTTTAGACGCTGTCTTCTTAAAACTGAATAAATATTTAAAAAGAGCCAAATGAGCCAGTCTTTTGAACGGCTCTTTTCAAAGAACGGATCACAAAGATGCGGATCCCATCAAAGAGCCATAAATCCCATCTCTACTAGCGCGCCCTGCCCGCGCTGGTTCTTTGGGGGAGGAGGGCAGAGGACTCTGGCTGTGCGGGGCGTGGCATTACAGTCTAGCTGCTATCGGTTTTCTAAGCGAAGTCTCTGTTGCAAGTTCCTGGTAGTTTCAAAAGCTTATGAAAAACCTACATCATGTCACAGAGCGTTAATCTCGCGATAAAAAAAATTATCGCTGTTAAAATTGAGTCAAGTTAACGCGTTAATAACGCGACATTTTTGACAGCACTAATATATTTTATTTTTTATATATATATATATATATATATATATATATATATATATATATATATATATATATATTTTTTTTTTTTTTTTTTTCAGCGATAATGGAGGTAACCGTAACGATATATTAGATTCCTCCTGACTATCTTTGACAATTTAAGTAAAACGTACCTTTGTGCTTTTTTGTTTTGATGTGCTCCTGGATGTTTCTAGCTCCTCTGTTTCCATAATTGATCATATCTGAGCACAGAATACACAGAACCTTTCCCGGCACGTCCACTTTTCGGACATGTTCCGTCAGGCATGTCGTCACAGTTTGTGTCCCTATCTGCACGGTAACGCTACTATCGAGCCATGCCCATCGGAAACAGTTCTTTATCCCGTTCGATTTATCAATTTCCCTGGCACGATCCTCATTTTTGTGGTCCAAAACTTTTGCCATATTGGCGAAGTAACTTTGAAAACTAAACAAAATAACTAGAACTTAAGAAGTGATCAAAACCGTGTACGTATCACTTGTTTCTCCGTGAATTGTAGAAGTGAGATGAAACTAGCGCCAAAACGTTGCCGGAAATCGTCGTGAGTTGTCGTTAGCATAAATATTGAAGAAAGCAATGACGATTTCCGTTATCACAGCTGAAACTAATTTTGCGATGAGCGTTGCCGAAAGATGCTGGCGGTCGGTCGGTCCTGCCTGCTTGTGCCACGACAAGCCTCGCCTCGCGCCGACCCTACCCCCCCAAAATTTTCTCAACGGATTTACACGTTTCACAAAAATGACATTTCCAGCGGGAAAAACTCGGAATTCCGCAGATCCGCGGAAAATTCTCATCCCTGTGTTAATAATCAAGGGCGTAACTCTGGGAAAATTTGCCCAAATTAAACTAAATTTCAATACGCTGTCATATAACAAAGTCTTTTGCCAAGTTTGGTGAAATTCCTCCACAAATTGAGAGAGGAGTTGATTTCAGAAGAACGTATACCCTCATGAAATTGTCACAGTACAAGTTATTTAATCAAGGGTCAAAACTCTGAGAAAATTTTCACAAACGAAATTAAATCGCAATCTGCGTATCACTGTCATATAGCAAGGCCTTTTGCCAAGCTTCGAGAAATTCATCCAAAAATTATGAGAGCAGTTGATGTCAGAATGTGAGCACACCTTCATGAAATTGTGAAAGTACAAGGCTGTATCTCTGGTAAAACGTGACTGAATTGAACAAAATTACAATATGCGTATTACTGACATATAACAAAGCCTTTTGCCAAGTTTGGTGAAATTCCTCCAAAAATTGTGAGAGGAGTTGATTTCAGAAGGTGAGCACCCTTCCCGGGACGGATGGACAGACATCACCACGACATAATCCCCCTTCGAGCCTTTCGGCCAGCGGAGGATTAAAAACTACTTGATCAGTGGTTCTTAAAGTGGGGACCCCCAGGGGCCCCATGAAGCTGTGTCATTGGGTCAAACACCCCCGCCCTTTCCTGGTCCATTTTGCTGCACGAGTGGAAATCAAACTGTCACATTATCAAAGCCATTATATTTAGGGGTCCAAACAGGAAAGTCAACTCTGTGTTTTCACACTTGGTCCCTTTCAGCCATCTAACCGAACTCAGATCGATGACTCAGCATTTTTTGCGCATATGTGAACACTCCAACCGTACCCAGACCCCTTTAAAGCGAACCGAACTGAGACCACCTCAGGAGGTGGTCTCAGTACGGTTCACTAAAAATCAACGGTACGGTTCGCCTAATCTGCGCATTGTGAACAAAAAGCGCACCGGATTCACTTCGCCTTTTTCACTGTAGTTTAACCTTCTTCGTTTGCCGTAGTTGGAAACTCAACTTCCTTTTGGAACTTACCACAGCCGCTGGAATAAATTTATTTTCCTTAATCCGCACTATTTTGATCAAAGAATACAGCAGGGCAAGCATGGCAGCAGACATTTTGATTCAAGAGAAAATTACCCAGAATTCCATGCACTGGGGGTCTGAGGGCTCTAGAGGGCCTGGTGTGAACAGAAAGAGGACTGAGGCCCCATCAAAGCTTAACTGGATCAGAAAGAGAACCCAGTCCTCTTTGTAATAAATTCACAGTGTGAACACAAAAAGAACTGAGTTCTTTTTCTGCTGGTCCACTTTTTGGTCCACTTCAAGAGGACTGAGTCTGGTTCCTTTAAAGGGGACCAGGTGTGAAAACACCCTCAGACATAGTGTGTTCTATCAGGGGAAATTTCAGGACCAGAAACTTCTACGGCTCCATAAAAAAAAAATAAAAAGAATTTTCATTAAACAAATCTATACTGTAGGGATCTGTGGGGTGAGTGAGTAATTTTTTAAATTCCACGTCAGCACCTGGCAAAACCATTTCCAAAAAAGTATTATAATTACATTATAAATAAGTAATTACAACAAATAAAGGCATGTAATCATAACTAAAGGAGTTGTTCTAACACTTTGTGGTGGCACCTTATTAAAAACATCATCCAAAGCATTTTGAGAGTAAAAACGCTCCCTTGTGGTAATTAGACCAGGGCGACAAAGTAAAATATGCTTGTCAACCGTTTCTTACAAAAATGACATGCTGGTGGTTCTTCCAAAAAAAAAAAAAAAATACCATGCATGAGCCTTAAAGTGCTGATGACACGTTTTTGACCTCTTTGGCGATGTTTTATAACAAAAAGTAATTCCCTATGATCCATATATTAATTCACGAAGGCGCCTATTTTACAAGTTATGATAAAAAACGCGGCTATTTGGGCAAATTTGACGGGGCTGCAGCACCCAGGAGACGAATTAGGAGGAGGAGCTATATGACGTCAGCGAAAGAATCTTCCTCCTCACTTACCAGTTTGTTGTTGATGCGACAGGTGTTCAGTTTATCATTATTAGTATTTTTATTAGACATATATAAAATGTATGTGTATTTTATATATATATATATATATATATATATATATATATATATATATATACATATACACACACATTATATATATTATATATTTTATATATATTTTATATATATATATATATATATATATATATATATATATATATATATATATATATATATATGTTATTATGCCTTCGCGTTGTGTTGCCGGCTTTTGCTCCAAAACCCACAAGGATGGGGTAAGTTTATTCAAGTTTCCCAGAGATCCCGAGCTGCATGCGAAGTGGGTGAAGCAAGTCAGGCGCACTCGTGACAAGTGGGAGCCCTCACCAACATCCGTCCTGTGCTCTGAACACTTCGATTTGGATTGTTTTGACACCCTTCCCAGCTTAAAAGAATCTCTTGGGTGTTCAGTTCAGCACAAACGTGTGTTACTACCATCAGCAGTGCCTACACAGTGTTGCCTGATTGGGAGGTTTCCTGCCCAGTTGAGCAGTTTCAAGTGCATTTTGGTGGGTTTCGAACATATTTTGGGCTGGAAAACGTCAGCAGTATCTGTTGCCAGATACTGCTGACGTTTTCCAGCCCAAAATATGTTCGAAACCCACCAAAATGCACTTGAAACCGCCCAACTGGGCAGGAAACCTCCCAATCTGGCAACACTGCCAGTATTCCGGAGGGGGTCTACTCGTAGCTATGCCGGATCCAAAGACAGTCCTCCTGTCAGAACATGTGTTGTGAAACGACATAAGATAAAGGTACGTAGAGCTATAGATTCTACATGATAATCATAAATGTAATCATAAAGTCGGCGTGATATCAGTCATGTATTTGCTTGTGAAAGCTTGCGGCTTTCATGCAACTGCCGCCTAGCAACGAGAGGCAAAGGGTAAAGAGGGTAGGCTATCATAGATTCTATTCGGAAGAGATCAACACAATTCTAGACTCCCAGAAGAGGAAGAGCTAGCACTAGAGAGTTCACCGGCGTTTTCATGCGCCATTTCCATTGAGTAGAACCAGAGTAGAACAGCCAGTGAACCGCAGCGTGTTCTCCCGCTGACGTCACAACATGGCCGCGAGCCACGGACCCAGTTTTCTTGCGCTGTGCAATTAAAAGTTGGATATTCGCGTAACAACAGCTTCTTTTCACGTAATTATAACAGAAATCTAACATGTTTGCCATGTTGTATAGTTTATTTAAGAAATTGCATAGAGTCATGTTCGTGTCATCAGCACTTTAAATGCCCAATCCTTCACCTGGTGTACACCATTTGATGTGGGGATCTGTGGAATTTATTTTACACTTTAACTGGTCCCTGGCTACAATATATGTTCAAGAACCACTGCTGTAGATTATAGAGTTCTGCTGTATATGTTATTTAAAATAAAATAAGAAACCCCCCCCCCCAGGATGTGACGTTCCAGGAAACTATATCAGTGATTGCGATGAAGCTGATCAGCACATCATGTATTTACTCCTTTAAAACTGTGACGTGCAGCTACACTACAGTCAGAGCTGATGTTACAGAAAACAGACCCTCCAGGATTTCGCGATGTTGCGATTTGCAACTTCAATGCAAATTCAACCAATCCCCGCGAATTCAGGGCGGTGTTGCAATTATATCCAATCACCGCAACTCTGACCAATCGTTGGCGTCGTCTTGAGGTGACGTCGACAAACTACCTTCCGCCTTACTTCCGTGTATACGTTCAAGAGAAGCAGCATGCACACAGTGTTGCCAGATTGGGTGGTTTTAAGTGCATTTTGGTGGGTTTTGAACATATTTTGGGCGGGAAAACGTCAGCAGTATCTGGCAACACTGCATGTGCGAGTCAGTGTTTATATAGGCTTAAATTCTGTTACTGAAAGTGTGTTGTGTTTACAGTGAAGGACTGTGCGCACTTTACATTTTTTTTTTTTTACTTAATACAAGAAATTAATGGATGCCAACATTTTTGCAAAAATGGTATTTTATTTTCCATTGTTTAGGCAGCTTCAGCATCATACTGTGAGATTCTGTTCAAATTGTTTTTTTTTTTTCTTCTATGAAGCCTGAGCCATTTATTTTATTAGTTTATAATTATTGTTTAATTTGGTCTTCAGGAGAGACTGCCTGCACACAGTACTAGTATTAATAGTTTTTTTTTCTTACATGAAAGCTGAGGCATTTATATTATATTTTAAGGTAACTTCATGTTGTGCTGTGAGGTTCTCTGCACTTTAACTTTTGAACCAACAGGTGCATTTGGATAAGTAAAGCCTATTTTTCTGCATTTTTGTAGTCCTGGTAATCTTTTATATTGGTAAAGTTGTTTATAGGACCATTTCTCAGTGTCTTTGTTTATTTTAATCAATAGTTTTTCAGTAATAACTTAATATTTAACATATCACTCAATTTTAATCACAAAAAGAGAAAATCGCAACAATTTCTCGCAACTTGCACTTCCTCCCGCAATGTAATCGCAACAAAAACCTAAAAAACACCGCAATTTTTTGGAAAACCCCCCGCAACATCAGACATTTTAGCCCGCAACAATCACAAAAAAGGCCCGTGGAATCCTGGGGGGACTGAGAAAAGGAAAAACATCCTGACCAATCAGAATTGAGAACACTGAATGCTGTGGTGTAAATTTAACTATCAGTACACTTTGAAAGATTAACTGGCTATTAAAAAAAATTCTCTCTCCAATCAGACTAATTGAAATGTATAACGTGGACTTCACTTGGCTGTAGAACTGTGTGAAATAAGATACACATTTATAAATAAGAAGACTGGAAAGAAAGAAATACCTTCAAAGAATCCTCCGTATATGGATTCACCACCTCTGCCGTTCCCTACAGGACCAAACAGTGCACATTTCACTGACAGTAATGAGATCAGGATTTATCAGCAACTTTAAACTAAACCACAAGCAGTTTTCATATTAAAAAAACATTTAACCCCATACCTTCACTAAAATCTCCTCCTTGGATCATGAAATCCTTCACTATCCTGTGGATCAGGCAGCCCTTATAGTGCAAAGGTTTCTGTGTCGTCTTCCCAATCCCCTTCTCACCTTAAAGGTTTTATTTGAAACAAACAAACAAAAAAAGCAAAATTACCTCATTACATTTTTATAGCAGGGCTTTCCCCAAAGCATGGATGTGTGGTGCTCCGCCGCGCTGTGCGACGTCAGCGTCGCGCTGTCACTTGCACACAAACATAAATTGAACAATGCAGAGTAGGGTGCATCAGTTGCCCCCTAAAAATGAAAAGTTCCTCCGATCATGATGCATTTTTGTTTTTATGTTCCTTTTGGTAAGAAAACACACTGGGTGAAATATTTTGACAAAATTCAAAAAGTTTAATGGTGGCACCAGGAGCTCAAAGTTATGGAAAAAGCTGCTATTTTATGACTTTTATGACAAAATTTCGATCACTTTTCATGAAACATTATGGCACCTTATAGAGTATACCAAATATCTTAGATACACATTTTTAGTCCATATTCTAAATATATTATCAAGCACAGTTTGAGTTTTAGCTGCTCATTGAATCATTGTTCAACTACTTTTAAACAATACAAATGTATTATGAATCACATTAACGCTTCTCAATCCCTTCAAAGGTTCTTAACATGATCTCTGGCTCACAAGAAATCAATAAATGGAGTCCAACATTGTGATTCAAACCTTACGCAAAAACATAAAATAAGCGTTTTTTGGCAAAAAATGAACCTCGTGGTGCCACCATTAGACTTTTGAATATGGTCAAAAATTTTACAGGATGTCTTTAGCCCTATTCGCACGGGATAAGTATTACCTATGGACCTCTGGTAATTCGCAATTACCCTCGCACGTCTGTGTTATTGTGTGGCGCATTCGGACGGGATAAGCAAAAGTCTGTAATTCACTGAATTTACAGACATTGTGACCGGATGTGTCGCAAGTTCACAACATCCTGTTTCATCTTGTAGACAGGAGTTCAAAATGGCGAAGCACCATTAATGTCTGTAGTACATTAATGGTGCATTAATAAGGTAGGATGAAAACACAGCAGGCATAAGAATAGCACTGTATCCAAATTAAGAGAGGGGAAACGCATATGATAGGGATGCAGTATGTTTGCTCCACACTCTCAAAATGAGAAGGCGGGGTCACTGCAAATGAAAACAGTCTCGAGATGACAATGTAAGTGAACAGGCAGTTTATGGCGCTGTTTACACATAGCCGGGTATTTTGCTAAACAAACATTTGTCTTCCCTCTGTTAACCAAAATATCTTCGTATTGCTGTGTCATGGGGGTTAGCGTGGCTCCTTACCGCTGCCACACAAGCCATCCAGTTAAAGATTCTTCGTGCTTTCTTCTTGGAGTTCTTCTTGGAGCTGTTTCTGCTTATCTGGTTCAAATACGGGATAGGCCTGCTACCACTTGCCCCTGAAATGCTGTTTATCAAAATTTCGCCCGTATCCTCCATTATTCACTTCAGAAAAGCACAAGAGACGTGTGTTTAATAATTACAAACACAGACATGCGCATTCACACGGGACTTGTATTACCACTGGACGTCTGTGTTTTGCCGAAACACAGTAGGTAATTCGCGGCGGAATTATTACTTGGCAAATTACGGACATGGCGCATTCGCACGGGACTAAGAACTCAGACATTCTCTGTAATTATTCAGAATTACCAGAGGTCCACAGGTAATACTTATCCCGTGCGAATAGGGCATTTATTGGTGAAAAGGAACACCCAAACAAAAATGCATCAGATTTCATGAAAGTGAGGGCAACTGATGCACCCTACTGCAGAGTGCTTTCTGCACCTAAATATCTCCTGTTCCCCTCTGAAAATGAGCAATAACTACAGAAATAGGAGGATATTGTAATATACAAGTGTAGGCTATCCTGGTACTCAACCCAGACGTGAAAAGGTTTCACTGCGTGCACTGACTGCCATTCACAACCATACATAAAACCGCGTTCTCTGCGCTGTTGCGCGATTTGGCGTCGAGTCTGTTCCCGGCACTATACTGCAGGCTTTTGTGTGTGACTTTTGCCTGTCAGGTTGCAGGTCTATAATTGACAGCCATATTTCTGATATTCTAATTTCAGCTGCTATATTGTTCAATATTATGCTTTTTTTTGTGCAATAAAATGAATTATTTTTTTCACGGTGCAGTTTTCATCAAATCCTGCGCACTGATTGGCTGGCAAGCGGGTCCATATCCTACGGTACGGACCTCTGGCGACTTGCTCGTTCACAACAACGCACATAGTAGAATTTTGTGTCAACATTTCTCTCTTTTTTTTTTAAAATAAGATTTATTTAATAAGATTATCAAAAATCTTATAAATTTTTGCCAGCATTTCTCAGGAGAATAGCATTAATTTTACAGCATGGATAGCGATAACGACAGTGTTCACAGCGAAAGCGAGTTTTACTACCCTGAGGAAGAAGAAATAAAAAAAATATTTCAGGAGAAAGCTAAAAACCTCTAACTGTTGCTAACGCCGAGCAAAAACATGGCTGAATCCTGAATGACTCAATTTTGTATAAATAGGGGACGACATAGGCGGCAAAATGTAGTTTTTTTCCTGCCATGGAAGTGCACTTGTATACCGAGGAGGAAGCCATTTGCATTACAGCCGTGAATGAGGATTCAAAATGGCGGCTCGGCTTGGTTTTCCCTTTCGGGCGCTCTCGTTTTCTGTTAGAATTTTGTAAAGATTAAATAAATATATTATTTACCAGCTTAAGGTCGGTCCGTATGGTGAAATACCGTGACCTCAGCCTTGAATACTGACCTCGGCCCAGAGGGCCTCGCTCAGTACTTTCAAGACCTCGGTCACGGTATTTCATGATACGGACCTCCCAGCTGGTAAATAACATACATGCACTTTTTTTTTAAATATTTTATATATTGTAAAATTTGCCCCTGATATATTTGACAAGGTAAAAACAGCAAATTTATTAAAATGTTGAATTGTGCCTAAATCAGCCCTAGATGCCACCAGAATGCACCATTTGAAGTCTCCAATTTCAAAATTTTCCACATGAGCGTGCCCCCGGACCCCCCTCTGGGCCAGGTTCTGCATCAGCATCACCACTCTGATATTTTTTTTTTCTGGGGAAAGCCCTGTATAGGGAGCAAAAAAACCCCAAAACACCAAGTTCACGATTTTCTACAATACAGGATACACATCACACTACATAACAGGCATGTGACTATGATATATGCAACAAATCAATACAAACTTATGAAAATTCAAATCAATAAAAAAATGATTGATCGTCATGTTGCATAATCTTAGTTTTTCCGAGCTGTAATCGTTTTGTTTAGACAGAGTGCGCTCTATATAACATACAGTAGCAGGAATACATGTGACTTCACTGTAGGTAGAAGTAACACAGCTCCAACACTGCGAGAACACACAAACGGATCTAAAATGCGAAAGAGCTGTTGCGCGATTATGTACAAATAGATTTAATCAGAAATCAGAGCTCTCTTTTTACAGACTACTGAAAGATAGAGAAAAGAGAAGCAAATGGAAGGAGTACAAATGTTCATAAAAGTCTACTAAGAAAAATTTTGTTTTAACTTTTCATTTTTAATAAAAGGAATTCTCAGTTAATAGGCTATTATAGTTTACGCCAACCTTTACAAATGTGGAGAAATTGTTGGTTATTAAGAATTCTTTTTTCATTTTACAAAAGGAATATAAGGTGATGAAGAATAATGGGAAATTTTTTTGGGTCATAAATTTCTCTTTTAAAAAAATATGATGAGAAAATCAAATGGTGAACCCAATATTGTGAATCAAATCATGAACTGGTGAATCGTTAGATGCCTACTGTATGCGCGCTAAAAAAATAATTTTTAAAAAATTAAATAAATTCCACCAAAACAAATTTTTAAATATCTTGAATAATCCTTTTATTTACTATCAAGAAAAAATAAATTACTAAAACACAGAAAAGGTTTTTTAAAATGTTTTTAAAAGATCTGGCGCAATTTAAAAAAGTAAAAAACCCTGGCAGTCTCTAATCTGTTTGTAATTAAAAAATATATATATAAAAATATAACCATGTCAGAAAACTGAACAGATCACAATAAAATCATTCTACGTCATGAGCACTCACTCATCACACTGACCTGTACAGAGACAGCGGAAGTTCTCACATGTCTTGGGACAGACGTCAGAGAAAAGCTCAAACACCACACGGCCGACTGAAAACACAAGACGGGTTAATCAGCGCTAATCAGCTGGAGAATAAACGACCGATCCATCACAGAACCTCATTTGGGCCGAGATCTCACCGAGCGTATTTCCGATGCCGATGTCGAAGAAGCAGCGAGGACGCACCACCTTCACCCCCATTGTTCTGGCAGAGAGAGAAAGAAAATCACGATTATTAAACCAGAACTCCTGATACTTCCTTCCTGTAAGCGTTTACCTTCAGCACCTTAACAGTGAGCCATCAAAATGTTTTCTGTCTGCTTCTGAGTAATCATTATGGAAGAGAAAAAAAAAGAAAAAAAAAAAAAAACACACACAACACTCAGGGACATGCTGTTATTGAGGTATTTCACTCACGTGACCAAGTCATGTGATGCTGCCATTTTGGACGGCACGGCTCGAATCAGTTTGAATGCGAGGAAGGCGACAAACGAAAAACATAAAAGAAAAAGGAGCGAGATGCAGAAAACACCTTCACTATCCAGCGACGTAGGGCATTTACAGGGCGAGCAGAGGGAGAGGTATTTGCAAAAATTGAGGTTAGCAGGCTTAGAGAACGACGTTTACCTGCTTCCACCAGGATTGTTCACTGACGTACGGAAGTACACGAAGCCCTCGTCTTTACCTGACTTCGGCCCACATGATCTGTATACCTATGTCGTTAAAAACCCATCGCCATACACAGGTATTGATCTGAAAGCGTATACGAGTTTGGATGCCTACAAATATTTTGTGTGAGGCTGGGTAACATGCCTACATCAGCGGGTCGTCCCTGGAGCCGGTGGTCGCCATCTGATTACAGCTAAGGTTTGTTCACATTTTCATTTACTTTCGGTCCTCAGGATAAACAAAATGTTATTAAATGTCATTGAAATAACTTCTTAGTCTGTTGAGACATGGCCCGTTATAAGTTTGCTGTTACCAGGCAATGACTAAGAACTGTATTATTAGGGTCGGTGTAGTTGTAGCAGTGTATTAGCAACTAGCTGTTAGCACTAGCTAATGTCAACAACATCATAGCTAGTATGTTACTGTAGCAATGTTTACGTTCAGTCATTTGGATGACTGTTAAAACCTTTCAGTCTCAAGTTTTTCCTTTACTGGATTTACTAGTTTACTGAGCCATCGCGCGCTCGGCGGCCGAGCCGGGAGCCATCGCGCGCTCGGCGGCCGAGCCGGGAGCCATCGCGCGCTCGGCGGCCGAGCCGGGAGCCATCGCGCCCTCGGCGGCCGAGCCGGGAGCCATCGCGCCCTCGGCGGCCGAGCCGGGAGCCATCGCGCCCTCGGCGGCCGAGCCGGGAGCCATCGCGCCCTCGGCGGCCGAGCCGGGAGCCATCGCGCCCTCGGCGGCCGAGCCGGGAGCCATCGCGCCCTCGGCGGCCGAGCCGGGAGCCATCGCGCCCTCGGCGGCCGAGCCGGGAGCCATCGCGCCCTCGGCGGCCGAGCCGGGAGCCATCGCGCCCTCGGTGGCCGAGCCGGGAGCCATCGCGCCGCCGGGAGCCATCGCGCGCTCGCTCAGTAAACTAGTAAATCCAGTAAAGGAAAAACTTGAGACTGAAAGGTTTTAACAGTCATCCAAATGACTGAACGTAAATATTGCTACAGTAACATACTAGCTACTGTTGTTGACATTAACTAGCTTGCCGTCCAAAATGGTGGACACCGAGGCGTCACGTGACCCTGTGACGTCAGGTGAAATACCTCAATAGGCAAATAAGCAACAATGCATTGGTGTGATGAAGCAGAGCTCCTGTTATCAACCTCAAGTTGATCGTTTTCCTGTAACAGCACATCCCAAAGTGATCAATTCCCTTTATACAACTGCAATTTGCAAACAATTATAATGTGAATTAATTAAGGAACAACATTATAATTTTCATCCGTTTATTTAGATTTAATGCTGTGGAACGTCCACAAAACACATCAGTTCCTGTTATATTGGTTAGCTGTACACAGTCAGTCCCTCAAAGAAAGCAGCCTCTCTTTCTCTTTCACTTCACTTGTTTTCCTTGGCTGTTTGTTAATCGTTGTTACTTCAACAGAATACTACACTAAATATTATTCTGTCACTTGTACACTCGGCACTAAAACTCTATCTAGAAATTCAGCACTTCTTGTAACCGACTTTTGCCCTTGTACGTCGCTCTGGAAAAGAGCGGTTAATAAATAATTAATTTGACCTGGTTGTATAAATGGAAAACCGAGCCAAATGATCAACGCCTCATGATTTGCTTAGAGGCTACAGGAAGAAACACAACACAAACATATACAACAAGATATCAGGGCTTGACATTAATGGTGGTCCGACTGTCCGGGACAACCAAATGTCTGGTTCTGAATATTTGTTGAAAATCACCATTTTTACTAGCCTAGTAAACGAGACCCACCCGCCTAGCGGCCAAACATATTTTTGCCTGCGAATGGGTCTAGCCTCGCACCATATAAACAAAAACACCTCGGGCATCAAATCGTGCCCGCCAATCACAACGCAAGGTTTTTGTTTGGATTCTTTGGGCGGGCTTTTGCAGGAGTGACGACAAAGCTGCGCGACGCTGTAGAAAGCGCAACAGGAAAGATGGCTACGGCTAGTGAACAGCGCGCGTTTGACTCCGCTTTGGAATCAGTTTTAGAAGAATTAGACTTGGAGTTTTCGTTGAAACATGAGCAGGAAGAGGCTCTCCGCTCATTCCTTTTCAAGAAGGACGTTTTCGCTGTTTTGCTGACCGGCTATGGCAAAAGTCTGATCTACCAGCTGGCTCCGCTCATAGCCAAAAGGATGGGGCTAGTTTGTGCAGTACGAAGAATTAATAACCAGCTTTGAAACATTACTTTTTGATTGTTTCTTATTTTCCCGTTATTTTAAATTTAAGGGAAATTATTTCACCAAACACCACTAAGTAAAAACTCTCAAAAACAGTTTAAGCAAACCCTTGAAAAAAATGAGTGTATGTTAAGTATGTGGTACAGCCTCCAAACTTGTGGTCATTATCGCCAAACTTCTTAATGTCTAAAACCTGTTTATTAATTAATACGCATTTTGAAAAATTATTTATTTCAAGGCCTCCCCCACTGCTTTCTGTCGCTCTGACTACGTCACAGTCACTGTTGCGCTGATTGGTCAGAGCGTTGGCCTATACGCACAGAGACAGTTTGAAAGACAGCGGTTTGTTCCTCCTACACCCTTCAGAAATGTCTACGGATTGAGGCCAGACTAAATATTCACATTTAATCTGGCTTGCCAGGCTACATTTTTACAGTAATTATTCAAGAGTTACATCAGTAACGTTCCAACAAAACTAGTTCAATCCCCCGAGTGCTATTGTTTACGAAATTCCAGGGAAGCCGAGTCCATCAGGGGTGTGTGTGCAAAAATAACCACAGCGTGATATCTAATTATAGATTATTATTAGACTCATTGAAATCAGAGAAATGGTGATCAAATACCTCAATAAAATAAATATCTGTGGTGAATTCATTTCATTCGGACATTCGTTGTATTTTTCTTTTGTATGGATCACATTAACCATCACAAACGTCGTAAAATGTCATTTCATGGAAATTTTACAACAGAGCCAAACTCACTCACGGTTTGTTAGCATTCACAAGGTGACTGTCACCCTTCGGTCCAACTCGTTTTCTTTCGGTTTCATTTCATCGAAAGAGAGAAAGACAACAATCCTGACTCAAAGGAGAACTGAAGTCATTTTTGAACTTGCTCCATTTCTTAATTAACATGTTATTCAATTACGTTTTCGGTTCGAGTAACCTTATATCGTGACTCGTATTGGCAACTAAGTGCAATTCAATATTATACTTAGCGGCCTATTCGGTTTTTAGCCGTGTTGAATTTAGTTTGTTTGGTCCACGGCAGGCGTCGCTTATCCGCGCGATCTTCACGAGACTTGTGCGAGACTTCAAAACGTGAAGTGTCAGCGCTGCCATTTTGAAAACTGTTTTCCAAACGAAACATTGCACAAAAACAAGTTTAAATGACGATTACTGCCGACTTTTGTCAAACTTTCCTGATTGCTATCAAAACAAACAAAACTTCCAGCTTGATTACATCAGCATTCGAAAGAGGGCGCGCGCGTCTTTTGACAACCCGTGTCCGAAATATAGTGAGGACGCGGTTCTGTAGTGCTGTCCGAAACGATAGTGAGGATTATTACACTATATAATGCACTCACAGGGACTAGTGAACGAGAGAGCAATTTCGGACACAGGGACGGTAATAGCATGGTAATCACTTTCACTCTTTCGGTTTCGATTGGTTTCTCTTTCGCAGTGGGAACGCCCACCGTAAACAGGATAAAATCTGTCTGACATCCCATTAGGGATTATAGATAGGTAGGGATGTCCCGATCAGGTTTTTTTGGCCTCCGATCCGATACCGATCATTTGATTTTGAGTATCTGCCGATACCGAGTCCCGATCCGATACTTCTTATAATCCATAAAAAATAAAGACGAGGAAAGAAACGGATCCAGAATGTTCCTCATTTTTTATTTAACACCTTATTTTAACATCCAACAACTCTGTTAGCAAACAGAGCACTTACGTGAGGCAGTTTGAACAATAAATAACAAATTTAAAAAAAATAACCTTAAAATACCTGGCAGGAATGTATACAAATAAAAAAAATAAAGTGCCACAGTGCCGGTAATTTGCTTTTAAGAACGCATCTCACAGTGGTGTACAGTAATTTCAATTAAGGAAATTAACGTTTTTCTTGATGAAAACAAGCATTTCTACCCTTTCAGGTTTGAGCCCGTTTCTTTTGTCATCCAATGAAAAAAAAAATGATCTCATGCTTTGCTTTCCGCTTCGAACTGCTTCCGTGTTCAACTTTGCCGGCAACAGGCAGCCAATAACCAATAGCGTCTCCGCTACAAAGTGATGTCATGCCGCACGCGTTGATGTTGCTGTGTTGAGACAAGAGGTCTGGTCTCACTCTGTGCCAACACATAGCTATTGATGTGTTAAAAATGAGAATATATTATATAGATATATATCCGATCCCTGATCGGGAGGCAATGCCCGATTCCGATCGAGTCTGAAACCATGTGATCGGGCCCGATTTCCGATCACGTGATCGGATCGGAACATCCCTATAGATAGGGATATATTTGGGCTATTTGGAGGTAAAACTTGTTGCGAAACGACACACAGATTTTATTCGCTTCGGATGATTCATTTTATGATTCAGGACAGCGATTCGGTTCAATCTTGAGAACTGTGCTTTTTTTTTTTTAAACTTCGACTCGATCCAGCCAAAGATCAGCTCGAGTGAGTGTAAATATTCCTTCTATATCTGATGAGCAGATCGGTTGATATCATGTTCTCTTAGGCTACATCCACACGACAACGAGATATTTTTTTTTTTTAAATATCGCATCCACATGGGCAACGGATCAGTAAAATATCAGGTTCATATGGCAACGCAACGCTTGCTGAAAACGATGCAATACACATGCCACACCTCTACGCGCGCTGTAAGACGGTCCCATCAGAGACACCAGAACAACAGAAGTAGACGCATGCGCATAACTACGCATGTGCACAGTGACTATCCCTGTCACTCGCACACACTTTCTCACTCCCTATCCTATGGATATAGTCCCTTTAAATCACGTGCTCGTTTTTTGAATGGAGACGCGGAAAGAGGAATGAACGGGGGTAGATGGAAGCCGGTGCGCAAACATTCTGATATCCTCCAGAATTCTTTAATGGTCCAGAATAAATTGAATGCTACACGTTGATGGATTACTTTGTTCTTCTACGCCCTTTTTGAGGAATGTATTGTTGGACTTAAACCAACATCTGAAGAGGTGAGATCGCTCCTTTTTTTCCCTATTTTTGCTGGTGGGATTGACTCTGCCCTAAGGGCTATTCTCTCACTTTGCACCATTACACAATAAATATTCACAGTGAAAATATTTTGTAAGCGCGTTTCATGAACCAAGTTATAGGATCTGTTGACATCTCGCATTGAGTTCGTTACACTTCTACCCGGCGTGAAGCACGTGTGGTTGTGACGTCATCGTAAACAAATCCGTTCTACTCATCCAGACGACATCGCAACGGGGCTGTTGCCAGATTTTTCCACTCTGGGACCCGTTCTCAAAAGATTTCGTTTTGGGGCACCCAAAACGCCGGTGCCGTGTGGACGCCAGGCCGAAACGATAAACAATTTTATCAGATTCACCTGAATCCATTGCCGTGTGGACAGGGCCTTAGACTGGTGTTTGCAACACGGGGTCAGTGACCAGTCGACTGCAGCCCAGACAATCAGACAAACCAACAACTGTGCGTCACTAGCGGTGCTGGAACATCCCATGCAGGAGGCAGCATGTCGCTGACCTCGCCTGACTGTCGGAGCAGCGACTTAAAACTCGAGCATACTTGACAAGAGCTTATGAACGCTGCATGACGGAACCACTGGCATCAGCCGCGATCTTTTGAAATAGCTAGTAATTCAAATTCACTACAGGCACACTTTAAAGCAGAATGATGATCATAACGATACCTGCTTCTCGATAAACTGTGTTAATCACTTTCCTTTCACTGAATTAGAAAATACATGCAATAAAAAAAAAAAAAAAAGTTACGGTCATGACAAGTGAAAAATCTTACTGCTTGCCTGAGTGGATTAATGTCAAGCCTTGAGATGTACAAAAAAAAAAAAAAGACAAGACAGATCCAACAAAATTGTTATATCATCTGATGGGCTCAAAGGTCAGCAGCTAGCTCCTAAAAATCTACACAATAAATCATTATTTTGGCATCTGTCAAATATTTCACAAACTCAATTATGAGAAATTAGAAATAAAAGTCAAACGTTAAAAATATTAAATCAGACTACTGAGAAATAAATCAGATTTCTAAAGGTAATAAGTCAGACCGGAGACGACGGGCCCCAGATGGGACCGGAGACGACGGGCCCCAGATGGGACCGGAGACGACGGGCCCCAGATGGGACCGGAGACGACGGGCCCCAGATGGGACCGGAGACGACGGGCCCCAGATGGGACCGGAGACGACGGGCCCCAGATGGGACCGGAGACGACGGGCCCCAGATGGGACCGGAGACGACGGGCCCCAGATGGGACCGGAGACGACGGGCCCCAGATGGGACCGGAGACGACGGGCACCAGATGGGACCGGAGACGACGGGCACCAGATGGGACCGGAGACGACGGGCACCAGATGGGACCGGAGACGACGGGCACCAGATGGGACCGGAGACGACGGGCACCAGATGGGACCGGAGACGACGGGCACCAGATGGGACCGGAGACGACGGGCACCAGATGGGACCGGAGACGACGGGCACCAGATGGGACCGGAGACGACGGGCACCAGATCGGACCGGAGACGACGGGCACCAGATGGGACCGGAGACGACGGGCACCAGATCGGACCGGAGACGACGGGCACCAGATCGGACCGGAGACGACGGGCACCAGATCGGACCGGAGACGACGGGCACCAGATCGGACCGGAGACGACGGGCACCAGATCGGACCGGAGACGACGGGCACCAGATCGGACCGGAGACGACGGGCACCAGATCGGACCGGAGACGAGAGAAGACTTCTAGAGATAATAAATAAGACCTCTGAGAATAAATCAGACGTCTAGGATAATACATCAGACTGTCAATAAATTAGACTTGAGATAATGAACCAGAATTTCGAGATAAGTTACACATTTTGCATTTCCTTCCCTATATAAGTATATTATACAGCTAGCCATAGCCTTGCACTATCCAGCTAATCACCTAGCTAATCGCACTAGTTAGCATAACTAGCTAGCATCGTCTCTATAATTCCTCACACTGCTCGCAGATTTTTGTAATAGTTCATATAAACTATTTCACACATCAGTGTTTCGACTCTGTCGCCAACTTTAATTAGTAAGAATTAAAAAACTACGAGCCCTTTAATCGCTGACCGAGAGAACTACTCGGCTAGCATGCGTTATTTTCCCCCCACCCGTATTCGGTCGACCCATTATTCCTCCCATTACGAAAAGCAAATTTTTACCGGAATACAGGTGTGTGGAGAAAAACACACGCGCGCGCCGAAAACGTCAGAGATTAGCTCCAAGTTCCTGAATGAGAGCTGTGTGCGCGCGCGGACAGGAGGGTAGAATTAAAACAGAAACACAGCAGTTATTTTACGCTGTTATAATATACCGTCTACTATCTTACTAACTACATCATAATAAAAATCAACTCACATGCTAAAACGCTGCCAAACATAAAAACACAAAACAAATATCTGGTAAATAAACGTGAGAAATCAGCTCCTAATTTCCAAAACGGCGTTACAAAGATGGCGCTCTGCAAGACCGCGGAGCATTGTGGGTAGGAACCTGCACGCGCTGGCCCCAATGACTTATTGTGGGCGTGAACAGAGATGATTCGAAAGAAAAATATATATATTTTTGTTGGGAACACAAAGATACTCAAATATTTATTAATATAAATAAATACTATATAAATAAATCCAAAAGCATATAAACGACTTGCATTTATACTTACTTTCTTAATATCAGTACTTCCGGAATACTTCCGGGTTACAATTTCTTCCGGTTTTTCTTCTTTTTGAGGCAATCTTTTTGTATTTATTTATTTACATTGTGCGCTAGCTGTTGATCGAAGTTAGCCTATAAACATTAACATGATGAAAATAAATTAAACATTTTACAATAACTGTCAAACCCAAGGTTATTGGCGCTGAGGCAACCGACCACGCCCCGTTTGTGACCACGCCCCTCGTCACACCGCCATTTTGGAGCAATTGTAAATGGCGTTAGCTTGTTTTGTTGTAATCCAAAATGTGTGTTCAACTCAAATTTAATTTTAGTAACACCACACATACTTAAACCTTCATTATGATCATGCATAAATAAAGATAAATAAAAACACAATTATTTTGTGTTATTCTTTATGTCCCAGGAAACACTTCTTTGTTTTGTGGTTTGAATGTCTATAATGTAAGGGATAAAACCCTCCCTGTATTTGAAATCACTCACTACTTACTATATAGTGAGTTTGCCATGTTGTAGTGCTGTCCAAAGGTATAGTGAGAATTATTACACCCTATTGAGGTATTTCACTCACGTGACCAAGTCATGTGATGCTACCATTTTGGACGTCACGGCTCGAATCAGTTTGAATGCGAGGAAGGCGACAAACGAAAAACATAAAAGAAAAAGGAGCGAGATGCAGAAAACACCTTCACTATCCAGCGACGTAGGGCATTTACAGGGCGAGCAGAGGGAGAGGTATTTGCAAAAATTGAGGTTAGCAGGCTTAGAGAACGACGTTTACCTGCTTCCACCAGGATTGTTCACTGACGTACGGAAGTACACGAAGCCCTCGTCTTTACCTGACTTCGGCCCACATGATCTGTATACCTATGTCGTTAAAAACCCATCGCCATACACAGGTATTGATCTGAAAGCGTATACGAGTTTGGATACCTACAAATATTTTGTGTCAGGCTGGGTAACATGCCTACATCAGCGGGTCGTCCCTGGAGCCGGTGGTCGCCATCTTATTACAGCTAAGGTTTGTTCACATTTTCATTTACTTTCGGTCCTCAGGATAAACAAAATGTTATTAAATGTCATTGAAATAACTTCTTAGTCTGTTGAGACATGGCCCGTTATAAGTTTGCTGTTACCAGGCAATGACTAAGAACTGTATTATTAGGGTCGGTGTAGTTGTAGCAGTGTACTAGCAGCTAGCTGTTAGCAGTAGCTAATGTCAACAACATCATAGCTGGTATGTTACTGTAGTAATGTTTACGTTCAGTCATTTGGATGACTGTTAAAACCTTTCAGTCTCAAGTTTTTCCTTTACTGGATTTACTAGTTTACTGAGCCTGGCTAGCGCGCTCGCCGGCCGGGAGCCTGGCTAGCGCACGCGCTAGCTCAGTAAACTAGTAAATCCAGTAAAGGAAAAACTTGAGACTGAAAGGTTTTAACAGTCATCCAAATGACTGAACGTAAACATTGCTACAGTAACATACCAGCTACTGCTGTTGACATTAGCTAGCTTGCCGTCCAAAATGGCGGACACCGGGGCGTCACGTGACCCTGTGACGTCAGGTGAAATACCTCAATATTGTGCACCAGTGGTATAGTGGTTAGCACTGTCGCTTCACAGCAAGAACGTTCTGGGTTCGAGCCCAGCAGCTGACGGGGACCTTTCTGTGTGGAGTTTGCATGTTCTCCCCGTGTCTGTGTGGGTTTCCTCTGGGTGCTCTGGTTTCTCCCACAGTCCAAAGACATGCCGGTTAGGCTAATTGCTGGCTCTAAATTGTCCACATGTGTGAATGGTATAATAATCCAGTAGAAGGCGACAGGAAACCACTACTGTAATGTTCCATAGACACTTTGATGGCTTTGAAGCCGTCAGAGCGGCCATGTCACCGCAGTGATATGCCAAAATGGATATAGTGCACTCAATGCATCATGAAAGAAGAAACTTAATAAACTGGTCAGAAGGGCTGGCTCAGTCTTGGACTGTCCTCTGGACTCCATTGAGGTGGTGGGTGAGAGGAGGATGTTAGCCAAGCTGACCTCTATCATGGATAACCCCTCTCACCCCCTACATGAGGCTGTGGGGGTTTTAAGCAGCTCATTTAGTAGTAGACTGCTACACCCACGGTGTAAGAAGGAGAGATACCGCAGGTCATTCATACCTGCTGCTGTCAGACTGTATAACACCCACAACTTGTAATGTAGCACCAATAACCTGTTTGTTGTTTAATTTGCACTACTTCACCACTACTACCTCTGCCATCTCTCATCGATGCAATTATTATGTGCAATAATATAGGCCCTAAACTATTTTATGCATAGTTTATATATATATATATATATATATATATATATATATATATATATATATATATATATATATAATTTGTGTATATGTGTGTATATATACAGAGTCTACCTGTAATGTGCAATTTTTCCGAGCCTCTCAATAAGGCAATTTTTCTATACTTTTTCACGGTAGATAATGCAAATAGCCCTCTGTATTTAATCCTTCGTTTGTCTAATTTTTATTTCAGTTTTATTTGTTATCTGTTTGATATTTTCTTGCTACTGTAACACATGAATTTCCCCTATGTGGGATGAATAAAGTGAATCTAATCTAATCTAATCTAATCTAATCTAATCTAATCTAATGAAAAGTAGTGTATTAACCAGTGGTCACTAACCAAGCAATATACACCGTCATGCTGAAAAAAAAAGTGTGTTGAGGATGAATGGACGGAGGAAGAAACACATTATAAACGGACATTCAAGTGCAATTAAAAATATTAAGTGAATAGAAAAAAGCTAAAATAGAATAAGACAGATAAAATACAAGAATAAAAGTTAGAGTGCAGAGCGAGGAGGAATTAATCAAAAGCCTCAAATTTGATTTAATAAAAGGCAGCGGCAAAGAAGAAAGTATTTAGCCTTGATTTAAAAGAACTGAGTTGGTGAATTCAAGTACCTGGGGTCAACTATGCAGGAAAATGGGGGCTGCGATAGTGAGGTGAGAGAAGAGAGTCCAGGCAGGGTGGAGCGGTTGGAGAAGGATTTCGGGAGTCATTTGTGATTGGAAAGTCCCAGCAAAAGTGAAAGGTAAGATGTATAAGACTTCCGGAGAGCCTCCACCCAGCATCCTCCACTGACCATCAATGGTGCCGCTCAGAGCATTTTTAAGGATTTTCCACTAGGAGACCAACTGGTCTGGGCAATACAATCACAGGCCCCAGAGTCCATGCGGCTGCACCGCTGCGGCATATTCTGTGATGCAAAATGGTTCACCAATCACCATACAGACAAACACACTACAGTGACTACACAGCTATCAAGAGCAATTACCAAGCACAAATGTTATGTCAAAGACACTCAAAGTTACACAGTAATGACATCGGATTCTGACATCAGCCATCTCAGTAACCAAATTTTAGTTTCGTTTTTCTTAACCAACATGATCTTGTGTGTATATCTTATAACATAGATCTTCGTTTTCCTTGTTAAATGTATACTTACATGGTACTTGGTTAATTAATTGCAACTGATTGAACCAAATGATAAGACATAACTTGGTTTAAAATTTGGTCTCCCAGTGAAGCTGGTTTGGCATTGACTAGGGGACCAAATCTGGCCACTGGGAGACCATTTGGTCTCCCCTTAACTATGTTAAAAAAATGCTCTGCGTATGGAGAGAGTGAGCAGCACCAAGTTCCTGGGTGTGTACCTCACCGAGGATCTCTCCTGGAGCAGCAACACCGCATCGCTGGCCAGGAAAGCTCAGCAGTGCCTCTACTTCCTCCGCAGACTGAAAAGAGCTAGAGCACCAGCCCCTATCATGCAGACCTTCTACCGCGGAACCATCGAGAGCATCCTGACCAGCTGCATCACTGTGTGGTACGGCGGCTGTACTGCATCCTGCCGGAAGACCCTGCAGCGCATAGTGAGAGCTGCTGAGAAGCTCATCGGTGTCCCCCTACCCTCCCTTCAGGATATTTACAACACACGCCTGGCCTGCAGAGCACTCAGCATTGTGGGCGACTCCACCCATCCCAACCACCACTTCTTCAGCCTCCTGGGAGGAGAATGAGAAGCCTCCGGGTAAGAACCAGCAGACAAGACAGCTTCATCCACCAAGCCGTCAGGATGCTGAACTCCCTCCCAGGCCAGTACCCCCTTCCCTTAATACACAAACCAAATGTCACCAGCCACTTTAACGAACTGTAACGGAATTCAATTGCACTATGTTAAAACTGTTTACAATACTGTCTACACTGGTTTTTTTTTTTTTGTTAATTGCACTATTGAGGTATTTCACCTGATGTCACAGGGTCACGTGACGCCCCGGTGTCCACCATTTTGAAGGTCAAGCTAGCTAATGTCAACAACATAGTAGCTAGTATGTTACTGTAGCAATGTTTACGTTCAGTCATTTGGATGACTGTTAAAACCTTTCAGTCTCAAGTTTTTCCTTTACTGTATTTACTAGTTTACTGTAATTATGATCCGGCAGCTATTTACACCGGATCCAGTGTAAACAGCTGCCGGAGCGCGCTCCGGCTTGTTCCTGCTCAAATTAAGCAGCGCGCTCCGGCTTGCTCCCGGAGTGCTCCGGCCGAGGTTCCGGAGCGCGCTCCGGCTTGCTCCCCCTCAAATTAAGCAGCGCGCTCCGGCAGCTATTTACACTGGATCCGGTGTAAATAGCTGCCGGATCATAATTACAGTAAACTAGTAAATACAGTAAAGGAAAAACTTGAGACTGAAAGGTTTTAACAGTCATCCAAATGACTGAACGTAAACATTGCTACAGTAGCATACTAGCTACTATGTTGTTGACATTAGCTAGTGCTAACAGCTAGCTGCTAGTACACTGCTACAACACAGCAAAGCAAAGGGGAGTCCCATATACGATTCGTACATTGGGGGAGTGCCTGTTAGAGAGCGCACTTGTCCTGGGCCATCGGCATAGTGAGGTAGGGTGGCCAGTTCCTTTCCTCGCCGCCTTTAACTTCCCCATTGTTTCCACCAGGTCCCCATTCACTGCTGGGTGGACAGGGAGCGAGCCCCAGATCCCCGTCGAGCCGAGACTCGAACCAGGGACCGTTCGCTTAGTGGTCAAGCGCTCTAACCACTTGGCCACCTGCGCTCCTGCTACAACACCGACACCGACCCTAATAATACAGTTCTTGGTCATTGCCTGGTAACAGCAAATTTATAACGGGCCATGTCTCAACAGACTAAGAAGTTATTTCAATAACATTTAATAACATTTTGTTTATCCTGAGGACCGAAAGTAAATGAAAATGTGAACAAACCTTAGCTGTAATAAGATGGCGACCACCGGCTCCAGGGACGACCCGCTGATGTAGGCATGTTACCCAGCCTGACAAAATATTTGTAGGCATCCAAACTCGTATACGCTTTCAGATCAATACCTGTGTATGGCGATGGGTTTTTAACGACATAGGTATACAGATCATGTGGGCTGAAGTCAGGTAAAGACGAGGGCTTCGTGTACTTCCGTATGTCAGTGAACAATCCTGGTGGAAGCAAGTAAACGTCGTTCTCTAAGCCTGCTAACCTCAATTTTTGCAAATACCTCTCCCTCTGCTCGCCCTGTAAGTGCCCTACGTCGCTGGATAGTGAAGGTGTTTTCTGCATCTCGCTCCTTTTTCTTTTATGTTTTTCGTTTGTCGCCTTCCTCGCATTCAAACTGATTCGAGCCGTGACGTCCAAAATGGCAGCCTAACGATGCATCACATGACTTGGTCACGTGGGTGAAAAACCTCAATATAGAAACTGTTTCGAACACTGTTTACACTTTTCACATATCTGCCATATTTATACTTACACTGAAAATTATGCTCATACTGCCTTTTTTTAAATAGTTAATTTGCAACACTGTTTACACTTTATACATCTTTAATCTTTGATAGACTTCACTGCTACACTGTTTATACTGTTATATCTGCCATATTTATACTTACACTGAAAATTCTGCTCATACTGCCATTTATTTATTTATATTTATACTGATAATTACTATAATGTCAGACTGCTGTTCCCGTTTACATTGTTCATTCTGTTTATATTGTCATTCGTCACATTTAAATTTATACCGTTAATTCTGTTCACACTGCCACATTTGCACTTTCTGCATTGCCACTGTTTTTTCTTAGATAGCTTTAGCTTGTGTGTAAACCCCCCCCCGGGGTTTTTTCCCCTCCCCCCTTTTTTCCTTTTTATAGTTTATACCTTGTACCTATATTTTATATTTCATGTTTATTACTGTTTGCACTGCGGATAAGAGGGAAACGCAATTTCAATTCTCTGTATGTCCTGCACATATGGCATTATTGACAATAAAGTTGACTTGAACTTGAACAGTAGTTCGACCAGCTGTGATGTATGGATTGGAGACCGTACCCTTAACGAAGAGACAGGAGGCAAAGTCGGAGGTGGCAGAGTTGAGGATGTTAAGGTTTGCGATGGGAGGTTGGACAGGATAAGGAACGAGCACATCAGAGGGACAGCACATATGGAGAGCTTGGGAATGAAAGAGATGAGACTGAGATGGTCTGGGCACATCCTGAGAAGAGATGCAGAGCATGCTGGAAGGAGAATGTTGAAGATGGAGCTGCCAGGCAAACGAAAACGAGGAAGGCCAAAGAGGAGATACATGGATGTGGTGAGAGAGGACATGAAAGTGGCAGGTGTGGTAGAGAAGGATGCGGAAGACAGGGAGCAATGGAGACGAAAGATCTGCTGTGGCGACCCCTAATCGGGAGCAGCCAGAAGAAGAAGAAGAAGAAGAATGCTGAAAAAAAAGTGTGTTGAGGATGAATGGACGGAGGAAGAAACACATTATAAATGGACATTCAAGTGCAATTAAAAATATTAAGTGAATAGAAAAAAGCTAAAATAGAATAAGACAGATAAAATACAAGAATAAAAGTTAGAGTGCAGAACGAGGAGGAATTAATCAAAAGCCTCAAATTTGATTTAATAAAAGGCAGCGGCGGCGGCACGGTGGTGTAGTGGTTAGCGCTGTCGCCTCACAGCAAGAAGGTCCGGGTTCGAGCCCCAGGGCCGGCGAGGGCCTTTCTGTGCGGAGTTTGCATGTTCTCCCCGTGTCTGCGTGGGTTTCCTCCGGGTGCTCCGGTTTCCCCCACAGTCCAAAGACATGCAGGTTAGGTTAACTGGTGACTCTAAATTGACCGTAGGTGTGAATGTGAGTGTGAATGGTTGTCTGTGTCTTTGTGTCAGCCCTGTGATGACCTGGTGACTTGTCCAGGGTGTACCCTGCCTTTCGCCCGTAGTCAGCTGGGATAGGCTCCAGCTTGCCTGCGACCCTGTAGAAGGATAAAGCGGCTAGAGATGATGAGATGAGATGAGATGAAAAGGCAGCGGCAAAGAAGAAAGTATTCAGCCTTGATTTAAAAGAACTGAAAGATGCAGCAAACTCAAAGTACTTTGTATTTATTAATGTGGGAAATACACTCAGTATAATGTGTATTTATCACAGAAATACATGCGTGTGTTTATTCTTTTGAAAACCCACCAGCCGACTGATCTGGCATGTTTTAATTGTGCGACGGAGTAGTGTCCAAAAGCGGCGGCACGGTGGTATAGTGGTTAGCGCTGTCGTCTCACAGCAAGAAGGTCCGGGTTCAAGCCCCATGGCCGGCGAGGGCCTTTCTGTGTGGAGTTTGCATGTTCTCCCCGTGTCCGCGTGGGTTTCCTCCGGGTGCTCCGGTTTCCCCCACAGTCCAAAGACATGCAGGTTAGGTTAACTGGTGACTCTAAATTGACCGTAGGTGTGAATGGTTGTCTGTGTCTATGTGTCAGCCCTGTGATGACCTGGCGACTTGTCCAGGGTGTACCCCGCCTTTCGCCCGTAGTCAGCTGGGATAGGCTCCAGCTTGCCTGCGACCCTGTAGAAGGATAAAGCGGCTAGAGATAATGAGATGAGTAGTGTCCGAAAGCGTTTTTTCATTTTACCAATGAGCTCACTATATAGTGAGTAGGGAGTAGTGAATGAGTCAGTGATTTCAGGAACAGGGCCTGTGTCATGCTGTTAATGGAAAATAATCAATGATGGGGTGATGTGGTGAAGCCAAGTGTTAGTACCCTGACGTTGATTATTCTATTCCTTTGTTATCCTGTGGCCTACAACAGCTTGTTGAATGAAATGAATCGGTACCGCTGAGGAAATCCACTTCAGTTTGATCTTCTATTCCTGCTGCAAACCTTCCAAATATGAATTAGTTTGAAAAGGAATCATCTGGTCATAAATTAAACGCTTTATTCATCTCACTGTACCATATAAAGAGATCGTTCACCACCCAACTGCAATGATCTCTTGAGGACACCAGACATATGTTTTAAAAATGTTTAATTGTTTAAATTACAAAAGAAAGAAAAAAAAAAAGCTGTAGAACCTGGCCATGTCTGTTGTTGACATTATTCAGAATAATAAAATAATAAAGTTTAAGATCTGCGTGAAGTAATGAAGTCTTATAAAGCTGAATATTTAACATGTATCCTAAATCCAGGCATGGGATCCGTCTCAAATTGCGTACTATGGACTCCATTCTTACCCGATACACTACGTATTTGACTACCTAGTGCCTGGATGTTTGTTGAACAGTAACATCTCAAACACACTAAATGTCACATCATGTCAGAAAAGCCTCTATGGCAACATCTATCCATTTAACAATCCAAAATGCCTGCTGTAAACCTTCCTCTTCTAATTTGTACCTGCAGTGTTAAACATTTCAAACTGGAATAGCCTCTGAAAGCTCTGCTCCCTCTGCTGCGTAATGTAGGATGTGACTCATAAGTGCAAGATGCTTCCAACAATCCAGGTTCTAGAAGATCATCCAGGTATTAATCAATAGTTTCCTCACAGTACTCATAGTACAACTAAAAGTATGCGATTTGAGATAAAGCCATAGTCAAAAATATATAAACACACATTTATTACTCAACTGTTTAGTTTCTTCTTGAGTAAGTGAATAATCATGAAGATGCCCTTTGACCCCATGCACAGAGCTGGGTACTGGGGGTCGAAGGGCATCTGGACAGGAAGCAACACTTGGGAAGGCTGTGTTTAGAGTTTGGGCATCCTGGCAGCGTTGAGGCGCATCGCTACACACGAGGCTCCAGATGCATAACGCATCTCTCTTAGCATACCACTCCACTGCTTCTTGTCCTCCTCGTATCTGCGCACACACACACACACACACACACACACACACACACACACACACACACACACACACAAACGAATGATTTAATGCACAAACATGAGATCACAGTGCTGTTTGGAATGCATTCTCATCCCCCAATGTTAGTCATGGTTTTCTTTGTGCCAAAAAAAAAAAAAAATTGATGTAGGTTTCAATTAAATATCACGATAGACCTCAGATGTACACTACCGTTCAAAAGTTTGGGGTCACCCAGACAATTTTGTGTTTTCCATGAAAAGTCACACTTTTATTTACCACCATAAGTTGTAAAATGAATAGGAAATATAGTCAAGACATTTTTCTGGCCATTTTGAGCATTTAATCGACCCCACAAATGTGATGCTCCAGAAACTCAGGCCCACTTTACACGGGGACGGTCTGAAACAAAAACGCAAAAGTCCGTTTTCGTTCTCACTTTTTTCCGCGTCTACACGACCGTTTTCAAGGAGGAAATCTGCGTCTATACGGTGACGCATAAATGTGTGGAATTCAATTGGATGTGCATGCCAGGCGGCTAGGTGGCGCTGTGAAAGACCTCCGCTATGTCTGCACGCATGCGCAACGTCTTCCGTCTTGTCTGATCTGCACATCTGCGCCGCGAAAACTTTGACTACTCTGGCTATGGTAAGTAAGAAAGTAAGTAAAAAAGTAAGAGCATACTATACCCGCCTCTGTTCATTAACGGTATGTGTGCAGATTCGGTATAGATGTTCGAAGGACTCCTGGACGTTTATTAAAGCTGCCAGAGCAGCTTGAAGGTCCGTTGGATCGATGTAATCAGACATGCTCTTACTTTTTTACTTACTTTCTTACTTCCCGGGCTGGCATGTACAGTATATGACATATGTATGACGTAAACGCGTACCCGACGTGAGCAGATCCGAGCAGAGTTTCGCGTATTGGGTAGTTTAGACGGATATGCAATGGGGGCTGTTTTTAACTTATCCACTCTGGAAGGCGTTTTCAATTTTTTTCATTTTTCAGCCTCGGAAACGCCGTCCCCGTGTAGACGAAAGGCACTTCCGATAAAATATTTAGTCGTTTTTACCCGACAGCGTCCTCGTGTAAACGGGCCCTCAATCTGCTCAAAGGAAGGTCAGTTTTATAGCTTCTCTAAAGAGCTGAACTGTTTTCAGCTGTGCTAACATGATTGTACAAGGGTTTTCTAATCATCCATTAGCCTTCTGAGGCAATGAGCAAACACATTGTACCATTAGAACACTGGAGTGAGAGTTGCTGGAAATGGGCCTCTATACACCTATGGAGATATTGCACCAAAAACCAGACATTTGCAGCTAGAATAGTCATTTAGCACATTAGCAATGTATAGAGTGGATTTCTGATTAGTTTAAAGTGATCTTCATTGAAAAGAACAGTGCTTTTCTTTCAAAAATAAGGACATTTCAAAGTGACCCCAAACTTTTGAACGGTAGTGTACGTTGATCCGTTGCCATGTCCTTTTTAAAAGACAACAGGAACACTGAGGTGAAAAATACATCCAGCCTGGGTTTTATGTCGCAAAATCCTTTGTACATGAAAACTGTAAGTTTGTAACATTTACTTAAATCTGAGGTATTCAAACTGTCAAGAAATTGAGGCGTGAGATAGGGTTAATATTTAAACGACCACATCATAATGTAGAACTCTCATATGTTTCCCAATCTAATTAAGTATTTAATGGGGGCGGCACGGTGGTGTAGTGGTTAGCACTGTCGCCTCACAGCAAGAAGGTTCTGGGTTCGAGCCCCGTGGCCGGCGAGGGCCTTTCTGTGTGGAGTTTGCATGTTCTCCCCGTGTCCGCGTGGGTTTCCTCCGGGTGCTCCGGTTTCCCCCACAGTCCAAAGACATGCAGGTTAGGTTAACTGGTGGCTCTAAATTGTCCATAGGCGTGAGTGTGAATGGTTTAGAGGAGAAAACTTCTACAATAATCCAGTAGAAGGCAACAGGAAACCACGACTGTAATGTTCCCAAGACACTTTGATGGCTGAAGCTGTCAGAGTGGCCACGTCACTGTAGTCATATGCCAAAATGGATGGATGGTTTATTTAATGCTGTTGAAAGTAAACAGTTAAATTCACGTGATGCCAACTAGCAACTGGTTCGTTAACCAGGATTCCAATATGGAACACTTCATTCCCAAAAGAACCAAAAGAAAATGGGACAATGTGGAGAACTACTGAAGACTAGCTATTATTATTCTGTCCACATTCACTGGATATGAGCAATCGCATGCTCTGATTGGCTACTCAGCTACAAGGCTATCAGCTCATGTACTGTGAGTAGAGAAAAACAAAATGGCGGAGTGTGTTGCTGAACCAACCAAGGACGAAATAAATACTCTACTTGAAAACAAAACCCCCAAAATACAAAAAAAGCAACAAAATATGGAATGAAAGTATTTGATGGTAAGAACATTTTTTTCAGAAATTATTATTATAGCATTTTTCACAAATTGCTCCTGTCATTTCACTGGTTTGTTTACATTCTAAGCAGAAATTATTTTGTGGGACGTTTTGTATAAAGTTTTTACTTATCGAATTTGCAAAAAATCAAAATAAAAACGCTCTGTTTCTCAAAATCCAGTGAATGTGGATAGAATAAAACAGTTATTCCAGTCAATCTTGTTGTACATAGCTTATAGCCAACTCAGTGCTATGCACCTCGTCAGTTATCAGCTCATGTACGACTCGATTTTGTGGAATAACTGCTAAATATTTCAGAGAGAGAGAGAGATGGCGATATGTATTCCGAACCCAGACTTATTTCCTAAAGTGCTCCAGCATGACACAATAAATCCCATCACTTTAATCACAGTGACATTTTTATCACACTAGAATAACTCCAATGTGCATTTTCAGAAAAAAAAGAAAAACATACTGCCAAACATCAGTGATCTCTGAAGGTCCGACTTCTTTGTTCTCCAGCTCTACGATGGCGAAGCCTCCAACGGCGTAGAGATTCCCATCGCTACTCATCAGGTTCACAGAGCTGCGTTCCTGCGGGAACTCAGTGAACATGTCCCACCTAAAAAAAAAATCAAGATATGCAGTAGTAATATTTATGACTTACTCACATCCACTCACCACTTTAATAGGAACCTGTTCTTGATTCTAAGGTTCATGTTCTTGGCTGCAGGAGTGGAACCCAATGTGGCCTTCTGTTTTCTGTTGCATGCTGAGACGCTTTTCTGCTCACCACAGTTGTAAAGAGTTGCTATGAGTTACTATGTCCTTCCTGGCAAAAAAGCTCAAACCAATTGGCCATTTTTCCTCTGACCTCTCTTATCAACAAGGCATTTGTTTCGACCCACAGAACTGTCGCTCACTCACTCACTCACTGACTGTTTGTTTTTTGTTTTTCGCACCATTCTGTGTAAACTCCAGAGACCGTTGTGTGTGAAAACCCCAGGAGATCAGCAGGTTCTGAAATACTCAAACCAAGTCCATCTGGCTCAAACCAACACCCAGACCACAGTGAAAGAAAATCACACTTTGAGATCACAATTTTTCCCATTCTGATGTTTGGATATTGTGAACATTAACTGAAGCTCTTGATTTGTATCTGTATGACTTGATGTGTCGTGCTGCTGTCAAAGGATCGGCTGATTAGAGAACTGCATCAAACAGCAGGTGGATGGATGGGTGTTCTTAATAAAGGAGTCAGTGAGTGTATATTTACAGCAGTTATAATCCTGTCTTATGTACTTGTTAGTGGTGAAGTCGTAGATCTCCGAGGCGGCGGTCAGTCCCTCTTCGTTAACACCTCCGGTGACGATAATTTTGCCATTGTGCACCACAGCTCCAAACATAGCTCTGGGGGTTTTCATACCGGCCAGCTCCCTCCATTCAGACTGTTTGTGGTTATACACAAACAGCTTGTTTATTGCTTTACTGAAAGAGAGAGACAGAAAGGAACATCATCTTTACACTGTCATCATAAATCGCCCTCCATTAGTGTTATTTGACACCACAGAGCAGGTAATTTGGTTCATACGCTATAACTGCATGGCTGCGATGTAGTTCTGAATGTAAGGCAGATTAAATATACGTACTAATGCCGTCAGTGTAATAAATTATCGTTTCTATGGTAACAACGTCCACAGGGACTTGTATGGTGGACATTACACATCATCTAAGTTTATATATATATATATATATAATGAGAGAGAGACACACACACACATAGTGGTGCTTGGAAGTTTGTGAACCCTTTAGAATTTTCTATATTTCTGTATAAGTATGACCTAAAACATCATCTGATTTTCACACAAGTCCTAAAAGTAGATAAAGAGAACCCAGTTAAACAAATGAGACAAAAATATTATACTTGGTCATTTATTTATTGAGGAAAATGATCCAATATTACATATCTGTGAGTGGCAAAAGTATGTGAACCTTTGCTTTCAGTATCTGGTGTGACCCCCTTGTGCAGCAATAACTGCAACTAAACATTTCCAGTAACTGTTGATCAGTCCTGCACGCCGGCTTGGAGGAATTTTAGCCCATTCCTCCATACAGAACAGCTTCAACTCTGGGATGTTGGTGGGTTTCCGCACATGAACTGCTCACTTCGGGTCCTTCCACAACATTTCCATTGGATTAAGGTCAGGACTTTGACTTGGCCATTCCAAAACATTAACTTTATTCTTCTTTAACCATTCTTTGGTAGAACGACTTGTGTGCTTAGGGTCATTGTTTTGCTGCATGACCCACCTTCTCTTGAGATTCAGTTCATGGACAGATGTCCTGACATTTTCCTTTAGAATTCGCTGGTATAATTCAGAATTCATTGTTCCATCAATGATGGCAAGCTGTCCTGGCCCAGATGCAGCAAAACAGGCCCAAACCATGATACTACCACCACCATGTTTTACAGATGGGATAAGGTTCTTATGCTGGAATGCAGTGTTTTCCTTTCTCCAAACATAACGCTTCTCATTTAAACCAAAAAGTTCTATTTTGGTCTCATCCATCCACAAAACATTTTTCCAATAGCCTTCTGGCTTGTCCACATGATCTTTAGCAAACCGCAGACGAGCAGCAATGTTCTTTTTGGAGAGCAGTGGCTTTCTCCTTGCAACCCTGCCATGCACACCATTGTTGTTCAGTGTTCTCCTGATGGTGGACTCATGAACATTAACATTAGCCAATGTGAGAGAGGCCTTCAGTTGCTTAGACATTAACTTGGGGTCCTTTGTGACCTCGCTGACTATTACACACCTTGCTCTTGGAGTGATCTTTGTTGGTTGACCACTCCTGGGGAGGGAAACAATGGTCTTGAATTTCCTCCATTTGTACACAATCTGTCTGACTGTGGATTGGTGGAGTCCAAACTCTTTAGAGATGGTTTTGTAAACTTTTCTAGCCTGATGAGCATCAGCAATGCTTTTTCTGAGATCCTCAGAAATCTCCTTTGTTCGTGCCATGATACACTTCCACAAACATGTGTTGTGAAGATCAGACTTTGAGAGATCCCTGTTCTTTAAATAAAACAGGGTGCCCACTCACACCTGATTGTCATCCCATTGATTGAAAACACCTGACTCTAATTTCACCTTCAAATTAACTGCTAATCCTAGAGGTTCACATACTTTTGCCACTCACAGATATGTAATATTGGATCATTTTCCTCAATAAATAAATTACCAAGTTTTATATTTTATCTCATTTGTTTAACTGGGCTCTCTTTATCTACTTTTAGAACTTGTGTGAAAATCTGATGATGTTTTAGGTCATATTTATGCAGAAATATAGAAAATTCTAAAGGGTTCACAAACTTTCAAACACCACTGTATGTATGTATGTATGTATGTGTATATATATATATATATATATATATATATATATATATATATATGAGAACAAAAAGTATGTTGATATGTTTAAGATTTTGTAAGGAGATGTATGGTACAAAACATACACTCACACACCCACACACACACTCACTTGTCGTCTGTCTTGCCCCCGATACAGTAGACCAGGCCATTGTGCGAGACCACTGAGTGGCCGTGGATGCGCAGTGGAAGTTTTTTCGTCTCGCTCCATTTCATCTTCCTGTAAAGGGAGATCAGGGTGTGATTACCTTTGCCTTGTCATATCTGTCTGTCTGTCAGTTTATTTTTCTGTCTGTCTGTATATTGAATTATCTACAACCCCGATTCCAAAAAAATTGGGACAAAGTACAAATTGTAAATAAAAATGGAATGCAATGATGTGGAAGTTTAAAAATTCCATATTTTATTCAGAATAGAACATAGATGACATGTCAAATGTTTAAACTGAGAAAATGTATCATTTAAAGAGAAAAATTAGGTGATTTTAAATTTCATGACAACAACACATCTCAAAAAAGTTGGGACAAGCTGGCCAGTTCAGTACCTGGACCCTTCTTCTACGCAGCCATGATGCTGTAATTGATGCAGTATGTGGTTTGGCATTGCCATGTTGGAAAATGCAAGGTTTTCCCTGAAATCGACGTCGTCTGGATGGGAGCATATGTTGCTCTAGAACCTGGATATACCTTTCAGCATTGATGGTGTCTTTCCAGATGTGTAAGCTGCCCATGCCACACACACTAATGCAACCCCATACCATCAGAGATGCAGGCTTCTGAACTGAGCGCTGATAACAACTTGGGTCGTCCTTCTCCTCTTTAGTCCGAATGACACAGCGTCCCTGATTTCCATAAAGAACTTCAAATTTTGATTAGTCTGACCACAGAACAGTTTTCCACTTTGCCACAGTCCATTTTAAATGAGCCTTGGCCTAGAGAAGACGTCTGCGCTTCTGGATCATGTTTAGATATGACTTCTTCTTTGAACTATAGAGTTTTAGCTGGCAACGGCGGATGGCACGGTGAATTGTGTTCACAGATAATGTTCTCTGGAAATATTCCTGAGCCCATTTTGTGATTTCCAATACAGAAGCATGCCTGTATGTGATGCAGTGCCGTCTAAGGGCCCGAAGATCACGGGCACCCAGTATGGTTTTCCGGCCTTGACCCTTAGGCACAGAGATTCTTCCAGATTCTCTGAATCTTTTGATGATATTATGCACTGTAGATGATGATATGTTCAAACTCTTTGCAATTTTACACTGTCGAACTCCTTTCTGATATTGCTCCACTATTTGTCGGCACAGAATTAGGGGGATTGGTGATCCTCTTCCAATCTTTACTTCTGAGAGCTGCTGCCACTCCAAGATGCTCTTTTTATACCCAGTCATGTTAATGACCTATTGCCAATTGACCTAATGAGTTGCAATTTGGTCCTCCAGCTGTTCCTTTTTTGTACCTTTAACTTTTCCAGCCTCTTATTGCCCCTGTCCCAACTTTTTTCAGATGTGTTGCTGTCATGAAATTTCAAATGAGCCAATATTTGGCATGAAATTTCAAAATGTCTCACTTTCGACATTTGATATGTTGTCTATGCTCTATTGTGAATACAATATCAGTTTTTGAGATTTGTAAATTATTGCATTCCGTTTTTATTTACAATTTGTACTTTGTCCCGACTTTTTTGGAATCGGTGTTGTATCTATCTATCTACAGTCCTGTGCCAAAGTCTTAGACACATGTAAAGAAATGCTGTCAACCAAAAATGCCTTAAAAGTAATGAAATGCAATGTTTCAACATTACAAAAAATAATATAAACAGTAATCAGTAAGCCATAATAAATGAATCGAAGTCAGTATTTGGTGTGAGACGACTCTTTGCTTTAAAAGAAAATTAGTACTCTGAGGTACAATGAGTGCAGTTTAATAAGGAAATGAGCTGTAGGTTTTACTGAGCATCTTACAGAACCAGCCACAGTTCTTCTGGACACTTTGACTGTCATACTCACTTCTTCATTTTGTATCAAAACCCAGTAGCCTTCATGATGTTTTCTTTTTTTAATCTGAAAAGTGCTCTCTTATGGACTATGCTGCTCAGATACGATCTTTTTTTTCTGTAATGTTTAATTTTGTGCTGGAAAAAAAAACAATGTTTGGAACTCTAAAATGTTTTTTCTCATGTTTTGAGTCAATAATGTAGAACTCTTAAAATAGAAACCTATACCAAATTTTGTATGAAAAAAATATATGGGGGCTAAGACTTTTGCACAGTACTGTATCTGAAGAATAAAGCTCTGAAACTCACTCGGTGTCGTAACACATGACTGAGTCGAGTGATTCATTGGTCTGCAGATCTTTTCCAGCAACAGCAAAAATCAGATTCCCATTTTCCCCTAAGCCGAAGAGACAGCGGGGACTCGGCATGGGGGGTAGTGCTATCCAATCAGATGCAAGAGCATCCAGCTACAAAATAAAGACATGCCATGATAATCACATGTTTAATATTTAATATTTTATTTTCAATTTTAACTTGCATATAGTCAAAGAAAGTACAGTTTTTCCCTTTGGAGTAATGCCTATATACTACAGAAGTGTCTTCGTGCCATACCAGAAAAAAACAAAAAACAACGGCTCAGTATCAGGCAATAACATGAAAAGTTTATTGTTATAACAAGATATTTTTTATCTGCACTAATATCATGTACCTTATCATACATTACACTATTATTGCTTCCTGTTCCACCAATTACATTTCAGAATAGCTACTGCTCCCTCACTTCACTTGTGTCATTTTATATGACTCTACACCACTAGTGAATGTAGTGCCACTACCAATTCCTGTTGTTTGTTGCTGTCTTTTGTGCACAATTGTCCTTATTTAGTTCTATTCTCTTTTTTAAAAAACTTCATCTACATTTAAGTAATATTGGCTGGGTTTTTTCGTGGTATATCAGATATATTCCATTCAGCTAGCATGATATTGAACAAGTCAAAGATGAGTAGCTGAATGGAATATATCTGCTGTACCACGAAAAAAAGCCAGTCAATATTATTATTATTATTATACATACACACTTTCTTTATATCAGCATTCTCAAAGGTCAGTGCTAGCTTACCCGCGACTCAGTGCTGTTAATGCTGCAGTCCAGTTATCTTCCAGCCAGTATAGCTTTGAGCAGTAGTGTTAGCGAAGACCAACGCTAGCTTACTCGCGACTCAGTGCTGTTAGTGCAGCAGTCCAGTTATCTTCCAGCCGGTGTAGCGTTCATCAATAGTGTTAGCGAAGGCCAACACTAGTGCAGTCAAGCCAGTGCTATTGAGAGCTAGTAACACAAGCTAACAACTGAGAAACTAAGATTTCTGTCTCCAGACTCTTCTTCCACACACGCTCGCCACAGTATTTTTCACTCAGACTTAAGCATTCAGTTCTTTGTGTAATTTACTTCATTACTTTTAAAATCAACATCGACAGCTACACACAACGAAGCTACCTGGCAGCCAAAATTCTTTAAATCTTCCATTTTTAATGAAGCAAACCTGGTGGCCATGTTTGTTTACAAATTGTCACAGTCGCTCGCTCGCTCACATGGAAGTTTTATGTCTCTGACGTTTGACGTCATGTTGTCTTGAAAATGTGCAATATCGTAACAATATTGCACGCTTATTCTCCATTTGGTAGAGTGATGTAATACAAGTCGGATAAGCGATATGATAACAATATCGCGTGTTATCAAACCAAATGAATGAAACCTGGTAGAAAGGAATAGAATACATGTTTTTATTCCATCGAAAAAGTGTCCTGTATGTATAATAATTATTTATATTTTACTCGGTACTTGAGCTGCTGTAACTTCTGAATTTCCCTCCATAGGGATCAATAAAGGAATATATTTGATACTACTTAGTTATTAGTTGAATGAAATGTCTTCTACTATGAGCATGAGCATGTATACAAACTTTCCTCTACTTCTCAACTTTAAAACCGTGCAAATTAGCCTTTTGCTAGTGTGCTGAAATAGAAAGGTAGAATATTTTGGATAACATAACATTACTCTTATTAATGTTCAAGATACTGCAAGATACTGTTATCTTCAGAAAACATTTCTTTAATTTTTTAATAATTTAATCATTTGCTTGCTTTCTATGCAATTATTCATCTTCAAGCATATTTTTTAGTAACTACAATGACACTAATAGGAAAAGGCATGACTTCAAGCCTTTTGTAGCTATCTACAACTTAATATTTCAGTAAATGTTGCTTAGGTAGCTGAATTGGCTAGTTATTAATGTTAATGAGCTAGCTATATCTAATTTAGCTAGATGTTAGTTAATGTTGGCTAGTTAGAAGATATTAGCCATGATAGCTAACTACAAGTTGGTCTCTTAGTTGGTATTATGTTACTTGGATAGCAAGAGTTAAGTTAGATTGCAATTAATATTAGTTACCTACCTAAAAATAGCTTAGCTGTCTAATATCTAATGTCAGTTAAGATCGTTCGTAGGTATGATTAATTAGTTAGCTAACTTAAGTGTGTTGGCTGGGGCGTGGTTGAGTGTGTGTTTGTGAATGGAGAGTGAGGCCAAGGGAGGTGCATGGCAAAAGCAATCACACCTGAATTTGAGCAAATCTGATGAGCGTGTGTGCGTTTCCTCTTTTTGAGTGATGGCCAAGGGCTTAAAACAGGGGTGTCCAAACTGATCCATGAAGGGCCGTGTGGCTGCAGGTTTTCATTCCAGTCATGCAGCAGCACACCTGATTTGGCTTATTCAATCAACTGACACACCCACCCTTTAATCAAGGGTGAGTGTGGCTGCAAGTATTTGACTGTGTGAAGACAGTTCAGTTGATTGAATGAGCCAAGTCAGGTGTGCTGCTGCATGGCTGGAATGAAAACCTGCGGCCACATGGCCCTTCATGGATCAGTTTGGACACCCCTGGCTTAAAAGGTGAAGAGAAAAATCCAGCACAGAGCTGTTTGCATGTGTGCGTGTGTGTGTGTGTGTGTGTGTGTGTGTGTGTGTGTGTGTGTGTGTGTAGATAATCAAAGTAATAAAAATAAGCTGAAAAGCATAAAGTGAAAATAAAAAAGTCAGAGCAATGTCTCCATCCTTCAGTGTCCCAATCTACCATGGAGCATTGCACTTGTGCCAAAACTTGGGAGACTGAAACTGAAGTGCCATCATGGAGTCCTTGCCCTTCAAGGACCTGGTCTATGCCCTTGCCACCATGCACCAAAACCAACACCAAGTGCTCGTTACCATGTGCATGGAGTAGGAGCAGTGCTTCCAAGCACTGCTCCAGGCTCAGCAGGACTATCAGCAGGCGCTCCTGAGCCTGATTGCATGGCTGGGTACCCCAGCAGCAGTCCTTGTGGTGGTCAGGGGCTTCCCCCAGCTCACCCTCACCAAAATGAGGCCTCGAGACAATCTAGAGGCCTTCTTGGAAGTCTTTGAGCAAGCCACAGAGGTGTGAGAATGTCTGGAAGAGCAGCGAGTGACTCGGCTACTGCTACTCCTGTCTGGAGAGGCCCAGCGAGGAGCACAGCAACTACCCACTGACAACATGCTGGAGTACCTGGAACTGAAATGAGCCTTCTTGCAGCATGCCGACTGCACCCCTGAGCAACAATGTCAGTGGTTCTGCATGTTGACCATGGAGGAGGTTGGCTGGCTGTTCGCATCCTCCCAGCAGCTCTGCAACACCTGCCAGTGGTGGTCGAGGGCAGAAGATTGTGACACTGAGGGAATCGTTGATGAGGTGGTGCTGGAGCAGTTCATTGCCCAGTTGCCAGGGGAGTGGCGGAGTGGGTCCAGTGCCACTGCCTGGTGTCACTGAAGGATGTGATCTACTTGGCTGAGGACCATCTGGTGGCATTTCTGATGGCAGGCAGGCACCCCCCCATCTTGTCCCTCCCCCCTTCCCACACCCCCATCCCTGCACCATGGAAGTGGGAGTTGACCCCTCCAAATCCAGTTCCCTGGGATTTCCCAGTGGAGCAGTTGTGTGATGAGACCCTGAAATATGCTTTTGACCAAGTGAGAGTAATCAATGATCAAACTCTCCAGCCTCACATTGTGCTCAACCATCCATATTTTTCAATTATTAAGGATAGGCTGTATCAAGTAATGCTGGATGCTCAGGCTCAGGAAGAGACAACCCAATTGTTTGTGCCAAAGAGCCATAGGGAACTTCTGTTCCATAAGGCTCACCATAAACCCACGGATGCACACTTGGGGCAGGATAAAACACTGAACAGTCTCATGGTTTGCTTCTATTGGCCAGGCATTTGTAGTGACATTCACAAGTGGTGTGTGTGTGATATGCTGTGAATGTCAACTAGTAAACCTGCCGGTCACTCCAAAACTGCCATTGCACCCTCTATCCCAAATTAAGATCCCCTTTGAAAGAATTGGCATGGATCTTGTCAGGACATTAGATCAGACTACACAGGGACATCACTTTATTTTAGTCCTAGTAGATTATGCAGCGTGATACCCAGAAACCGTGCCACTGTGCAACATTTCCACATGCAATGTTGCAGTGGCACTGTGTAAAATTATCTCCCGAGTTGGGATTTTGAAAGAAATCCTGACTGATCAGGGCATTATGCTTATGTCATGCACACTTTGCAACCTCTATGAATTACTGGGGGTTAAATCAATCCATACAATCATTTATCACCCACAGACAGACAGCTTGGTCAAATGGTTTAACTAAACATTTAAAAACATGATTTGTAAATGTGGTTTGTTGATCTATTGGTCTGGCCAATAGAAGCAAGCCATGAGACTGTTCAGTGTTTTATCCTGCCTCAAGTGTCCAGCTATGGGTTTATGGTGAGCCGCATGGAGCAGGAATTCCCTTGAAAGGCAAGTACACTTGAAATTGGGAGAAATGGATCAAACCCCTGTTATTTGCTTGACAAAAGGTCCTGCAAGCCTCCATCGGGTTCTCCTCATTTGAATTAATGTACAGCCACAAATCTCATGGCATCCTGGACATCATCAGGATGTTGCTGAAAATTGGGAGGCGGGATCTTATAATAGTAAAAATGAAATTCAATACATTCTTGACCTGCGGGCAAAACTCAACACATTCTGTCACATAACCCAGGTGAATTTGTGACAGGCACAAGAACATCAATCCCAGCCGTATAACAATGGTGTGTACCTATGAGAATTCACACTGGGAGATAAGGTGCTTGCTTTATTATGCACGCCTCCCTCCCTCCCTCACTCACTCACTATCTGTTTTGAGTCAGTTGACACATCAGATGTGTGTATGATTAGCAGTCTTCAGCAGAGCTCTCCATTCAGCACGGTCATGAGTTGCCTCCTCTGTGATATTCCATAGCTTCAAGTCAGCATGGACAGATTCTTTCCAGCTTTTTTGAGGTCGGCCATGGTTGTTCGCTCCTTCAACTTCCAAGGTAGTACATCTGTTGATCCAAGAATTACTGCATTGGATGTGTCCAAACCAATGGAGACGATTGCATCTGAGGACAGTGTCAAGGCGACGGAGGTTCAGCATCCGCAGAAGAGAAGACGTGCTAATTCGTGCTCCTCTTTTGACATTGCAAGCTTTGAGATTACTTGCCAAGTTCCAAGGGCCCTTTGATGAGTTGGGGACATTGATTATGAGGTTAAACGAATGGATAAAGGTAGGGCACAGCAGATATGCCTCCTTAATCTGATCTGGTCCAGTGGATGGAGCCATGATAACAGACTTTCATTCAGGTAAAGGCTGCACTGTGTGACAGACCACTGTTACACTTCCCTGATTTTTCTTTCCATTTTATTTTGCAGGTGGATGGGTCAGACAGGGGGATCGGGGCTGTTTTGTCCCAGGTGGTGGAGGGGGAGGAGCACCTGGTGCTGTACATCAACCAGAAACTCTCAGTACAAGAGACTAAGTACAGCACCATCAACAAGGAATGTCTAGCCATCAAGTGGGGATTCTCACCCTCTGGTACTACCTGCTAGGACACCCTTTCACCCTCTGCTTGGATCACATCCTGCATGAAGGATGCTAACACATGGATCACTCGTTGGTATCTGGCTCTTCAACCCTTGAAGTTCGAGGCTGGGGGCACAGATGGTTATGGCAGATTTCCTTTCCTGCAGAGGGGAGTCAGCTGCAGACTGGACGGCTCTCTGGCCTGAGATGGGTGGTGGAGGTATGTGGAAGTGGGGGCATGGTCAAGCGTCTGTGAATGGAGAATGAGGCCAAGGGAGGTAAGTGGCAAAAGTGATCACACCTGAATGTGAGCAACGCTGATGAGTGTGTATGATGACAAAGGGCTTAAAAGGGGGAGAGAAAGAGCCCAGAGGGAGATCCAGCACAGAGCTGTTTGCATTTATGCCTGTGTGTGTGTGTGTGTGTACTAATAAAAATAAGCTGAAAAACGTAAAGTGAAAATAAACGTTCGAGCAAATTATCCCGCCTGTCTCCATCCTTCAGTGTCCCAACCTACCTAGAAGAATTACATTCAGTTTGCTAGTCACTGATGTCAATGAGCTAGATAAAGTGAGTTAAAATAGCTTGTGATTAAGATAGTTAAGTAGTGTTAGCTAAGATAGATAGTGGTTAATATTTGTTAATGAGATCTCATTTCATCTCATTATCTCTAGCCGCTTTATCCTTCTACAGGGTCGCAGGCAAGCTGGAGCCTATCCCAGCTGACTACGGGCGAAAGGCGGGGTACACCCTGGACAAGTCGCCAGGTCATCACAGGGCTGACACATAGACACAGACAACCATTCACACTCACATTCACACCTACGGTCAATTTAGAGTCACCAGTTAACCTAACCTGCATGTCTTTGGACTGTGGGGGAAACCGGAGCACCCGGAGGAAACCCACGCGGACACGGGGAGAACATGCAAACTCCACACAGAAAGGCCCTCGCCGGCCACGGGGCTCGAACCCGGACCTTCTTGCTGTGAGGCGACAGCGCTAACCACTACACCACTGTGCTGCCCTTGTTAATGAGATAATGGTTGTAAAAGTAAACCTTGGATAATTAGCAGTTAATATTAGTTGTCTAGCTTAGAGTAACTAAGTTAGCTAGTAGCTAATGTTAGTTAGCTAGTTGTAACTGTGTAAATCAGAACCAATCCTTTGAGAGGACTTTGGAAGCTGGATACTATTAACCATCCATATATTCATGTGTGTTTAAATTATTAACTACCTGATAGAAGTAGCACTGAAGAGGATTCTCTTTGTTGTCCTCATCAACAAACAGGCCACCGATGACATAGAGCTCGTTTTTCTTGGTGCAAATGCTCACATGGTTTTTAGGCACTTGCTCAGCCATAGCAGTGAGGAAGCACTCATTCTCTGCGACATCATACGCTACTGCAGCTGTGTCATTGATCATTAGGATCAGATTGCGTCTGTACATCCCTAATCTCTGATTATCATTCAGGTAACCTGGCAGAAGCTCTTCCTCATCATCCTCTTCTCCTTCCTTCTTCCCCTTCTTTTTTCTCTCAGGCAGCTTTCCCTTAAAGGCATTTCGGATGACCTGCAGTTTCTTCTGGAGATCAGGATCGGCCTTGATGATGTCATCGGTTTCCACCTTCTCCTTGAAATACTTTTCAGGCAGCAGACGGAAACGGATACACTCGAATGCATCACCAAGGGTCTTAGCTCGCTTCTCCTTGTCACCACGCACCCATTTCATGAGTGCCTCGAACACCATTTCCTCTTTCTCCACATTAAGGACATCAGCACCGATCAAGGCGAAGAGCTCATGTGGTGCCAGCTGAAGGAACTCCTCTTCCTTGGCGAGGCTCTCAAAGCGGTCAGCGCTGTAGTCACGGGCAGCTACGGCCAACCTTGGTACATTGAGGACGAGTCCGAGTCTGAAGATGGCAAGGCAGTTAGAAAGGGAGAGCTTCTTCTGGAGGTAGTTTACACACACAGTGAACACAGATGGGATCTGGAAACGGTTAGCAAGAGCAAAAATCTCCTGAACGTTTCCATCTGTGAGCTCAATCTCGGCTGAGTAAAGGTACTTGATGATCATGTCCAGGATGTTGGGGTCCACGTCATCTAAGGTCACTTCTTTGAGGTCTTCTTTGACCTTGCCATCCTCAGAGAAGAAGATGTCCCTGAAATACGGGCTGCATGCGGCCAGAATGAGACGGTGGCATGGGAAGCAGCGGTCACCAACCTTCAGAGTGCAGTCCACAAACTTGTTCTCATTCAGTAGTTCCTTCAAGCCATCCTGGAGAAGAGTACTCTGGAAAAGACGCAGCTCTTCCTGCAGGGCTTTGGGATCCATTCTCACAGAGGACAAGGAGAAAAAAAAGGAAAGGAGAGGAGATGGTGGCTGCACTCCTGCTTGCCACACCGTCCCAACAGGAAAAGGACAGAGTGGCGAAAAGCTTGCCGGTCTGAAGAGGCTGTTATTTAATCTGCTCGTTCTAAATTTAAGCTGTGCCCTCCCTCTGTTCTACCCCCTTCAGCCAAATGTGCCAGCACCTCTGAACTGCAGCTGTCACTTAAATCAGGCTGCACAGAGATTCCCAGGGCTCCAATACACAATGAAGCTTTATTCGTTCAGCTCAGAGAGGATGATACTGAGTATGGACATTCAGCAATGGTTTTGTCAGCAGTTTGTGGAGTAAATGTGCGTTTTATTTGTGTGTGTGTGTGTCTTGAATGCTAACACCTCTCAGGTCAGAGTGACAGTGATGAGAAACAGCTGCTGCAACAGATGACAGCTTACAGCTCCAGCTCCACTTAGCACACTTACCCTAATGTCCTTAACTTTAAATTACCGTATATTCTCTATATCGGTTTGGTTCTGAATGGCACCCAGTAACCCGTCAGTGACACTACAATAAGATTTACAAAACTGTAAAAATTGCATTATGGACATAACGTGTTCTTTACTCATTCCTTTTTTTAAGTTTTATGCCAGTAGGTAGATGTGACATAATGAAAAAAAATAATGATATCAGCAACATCATCAATACAGATGACAAATTAAAGGAAAAAAACAAACAACCATAACATGAGATAGTAAGGTATTTGGTTATGCTGAGCTGCTGAAAAAGCTCCAAAGTCTCTGCAATTTTATCTGATGGATGAACACCGTTCTTCGAAAAGATATTCCCTCAGCTGGTGTTTTGATGACAGTGGTTGAGAGCTCTAAAATCTCACAAGTGTTTAATTGGGATGCGATCTGGTGAATGTGAAGGCCATAACATATGATTTACATCGCTTTCATCCTCGTCAAACCATTCAGAGGGCCCTCGTGCCATGGAGAAGGGGGTGGAGTCATCCTTTATGAAACCACTCCCATCAGGATAAAAAAAAATTCATCATAGGGGAAAGGTTATCAGTCAGAAATGAACTGTGTATTCCACATTCACCAGATATGAGCAGTCATGTGCTCTGATTGGCTACTCTACTACTAGGCTATCAGCTGATATACTTTGAGTAGAGAAAAACAAAATGGTGGAGTGTGTTGCTGAACCAACCGGGGACGAAATAAAAACTCTACTAGAAAACAAAACCCCAAAAAATACAAAAAAAAGCAACAAAATATGGAATAAAAGTATTTGATGATCAGAACATATCTTTTTTATTTTTTAAGAAATATTATCTCATTTTTCAGAAATTGCTGCTGTCATTTCGCCGGTTTGTTTACATTCTTCATCTTTAAGCATTAAAATTTGTTGAATTTTTTTTAGACTGCTTCAAAAGCTCAAAGAAGTTTGAAAATGACAGAACTGAAATGTCCAAGGAAGAATTAAATAAATGTCTAAAGCTATTCTATACCTTGGCATGACAGCAAAACGACACTTTCTACAAAAAAAACAATAACACGAAAGTCAATTTGTGCAGCCATCGATAGGTTTTTAAGAAGTCCGCCTGAGCGGAAAAGATTTTGTTGGATGTTTTGTGTAAAGTTTTTATTTATCAAATTTGCAACAACAACCAAAAAAAGCTCCGTTTCTCAAAATCCAGTGACTGTGGATTGAATAAAACAGTTATTCCACTCAATGTCATGCGTACATAGCTTATAGCCAACTCAGTGCTACGCGCCTCATCGGCTATCAGCTCATGTACTACTCGATTTCATGGAATAACTGTTAAAAATATATTTAGTATACAACCCCGATTCCAAAAAAGTTGGGACAAAGTACAAATTGTAAATAAAAACGGAATGCAATAATTTACAAATCTCAAAAACTGATATTGTATTCACAATAGAACATATTCAACATATCAAATGTTGAAAGTGAGACATTTTGAAATGTCATGCCAAATATTGGCTCATTTGAAATTTCATGACCACAACACATCTCAAAAAAGTTGGGACAGGGGCAATAAGAGGCTGGAAAAGTTAAAGGTACAAAAAAGGAACAGCTGGAGGACCAAATTGCAACTCATTAGGTCAATTGGCAATAGGTCATTAACATGACTGGGTATAAAAAGAGCATCTTGGAGTGGCAGCGGCTCTCAGAAGTAAAGATGGGAAGAGGATCACCAATCCCCCTAATTCTGCACCGACAAATAGTGGAGCAATATCAGAAAGGAGTTCGACAGTGTAAAATTGCAAAGAGTTTGAACATATCATCATCTACAGTGCATAATATCATCAAAAGATTCAGAGAATCTGGAAGAATCTGTGTGTAAGGGTCAAGGCCGGAAAACCATACTGGGTGCCCGTGATCTTCGGGCCCTTAGACGGCACTGCATCACATACAGGCATGCTTCTGTATTGGAAATCACAAAATGGGCTCAGGAATATTTCCAGAGAACATTATCTGTGAACACAATTCATCGTGCCATCCGCTGTTGCCAGCTAAAACTCTATAGTTCAAAGAAGAAGCCGTATCTAAACATGATCCAGAAGTGCAGACGTCTTCTCTGGGCCAAGGCTCATTTAAAATGGACTGTGGCAAAGTGGAAAACTGTTCTGTGGTCAGACGAATCAAAATTTGAAGTTCTTTATGGAAATCAGGGACACTGTGTCATTCGGACTAAAGAGGAGAAGGACGACCCAAGTTGTTATCGGCGCTCAGTTCAGAAGCCTGCATCTCTGATGGTATGGGGTTGCATTAGTGCGTGTGGCATGGGCAGCTTACACATCTGGAAAGACACCATCAATGCTGAAAGGTATATCCAGGTTCTAGAGCAACATATGCTCCCATCCAGACGACGTCTCTTTCAGGGAAGACCTTGCATTTTCCAACATGACAATGCCAAACCACATACTGCATCAATTACAGCATCATGGCTGCGTAGAAGAAGGGTCCGGGTACTGAACTGGCCAGCCTGCAGTCCAGATCTTTCACCCATAGAAAACATTTGGTGCATCATAAAATGGAAGATACGACAAAAAAGACCTAAGACAGTTGAGCAACTAGAATCCTACATTAGACAAGAATGGGTTAACATTCCTATCCCTAAACTTGAGCAACTTGTCTCCTCAGTCCCCAGATGTTTACAGACTGTTGTAAAGAGAAAAGGGGATGTCTCACAGTGGTAAACATGGCCTCGTCCCAACTTTTTTGAGATGTGTTGTTGTCATGAAATTTAAAATCACCTAATTTTTCTCTTTAAATGATACATTTTCTCAGTTTAAACATTTGATATGTCGTCTATGTTCTATTCTGAATAAAATTTTGAAACTTCCACATCATTGCATTACATTTTTATTTACAATTTGTACTTTGTCTCAACTTTTTTGGAATCGGGGTTGTAAATATACAGGTGATTATAGAAAATTGCGTGCACAGATTGGTCTAGAAATTCGGACTATTTCTCAATAATCACCTCGAGCAACTCAGCAAAATGGCGGCCGATTGTTTCGTCACCGTAAGTGAGGGAGAATTATGATGAAAGAAAATGCTGTTCCTAAAAGCATTAAAGATGCTACAAAGTTTGGTCTAAAACTATTCAAAGGGAAGGTGGGATTGTGATTTATTTTACTGATTTCAAAACAAAGGATTTTAGGTGATTCAATGTCGATAAGTGACACAAGTCTGCACCATGCTGTTATTACATTTGCATGCCACTTTTGAAGTTTGAAATAAATTTTTTTAAAAACTTTTTTATTTTTTTAAATATTTTTTTTTTACCTGTGTACTGTATTTATACTAAAACAATTACCCACATCAGGCTCAGTTAATATCGGCGAATAATAACTGACTTATTCACCGATATTCACTTCACTTTTGGTGAATAATTATTAACTAATGTATATAATCTACAGTTATGGTTTGAAAGAATGAAAATTAAACCACAGATAATAAATGACAAAACAAAACATTGCTTTGAAAGTCATTAAAATGACATTTATTTCAACAAATTTTGCATTTTAGATTTAAAATGGCATTATAATATGTTGTCTTGAACCCATATTTGTGAAATAAGAATGTCTTAACAGCTGTTGTGCCTGCAGATTGTTCTTACACTCAGAAGACTGTGTTGCACTAGAGACAGAACTAAAATTAACACCGACCTCACCACAGGAAGGTGTGTGAGTATGAGTGGGTATGTTTTTATGTCTTGGTGGGGACCGAATTTCCCCACAAGGATAGAAATATCTGGCAGTTTGGCTTCTGGCTGGTTCCCAGGACGAAAACTGCCCTTTACTGCAAGAGGTTAAGGTTAGGGTTAGATTTACAGTCCTGTGCAAAAGTCTTAGGCACGTGTAAAGAAATGCTGTTGACCAAAAATGGCTTAAAAATAATGAAATTAAATGTTTCAACATAAAAAAATACTATAAACAGTAATCAGTAAGCCATAATAAATGAAACAAAGTCAATATTTGGTGTGAGACGACCCTTTGCTTTAAAAAATAATAGTAGTCTGAGGTCCAGTGAGTGCAGTTTTATGCGGAAATGAGCTGTAGGTTTTACTGAGTATCTTACAGAACCAGCCACAGTTCTTCTGGACACTTTGACTGTCACACTCGCTTCTTCATTTTGCACCAAAACCCAGCAGCCTTCATTATGTTTTCTTTTTTCATCTGAAAAGCGCTGTCTTATGGAATATGCTGCTCAGATACAAACCTTTTATTTCTGTGACATTTAATTTTGTGCTGGAAAATGAACGTTCGGACTCTAAAATATTGTTGTACTGACTCGATAATCTAGAAGTCATAAAATAGAAATCTATAACAGAGTTTATATGGAACACCCCCCCCCCCCCCCCCTTTGTTATAGATATATCAGTGGTATCAGTGGAAGGTCCTTACAATGATAGTATGTCAAACGTGTGTGTGTGTGTGTGTGTGTTGGGGTGTGTGTGTGTGTGTGTTGGGGTGGGTGGGTAAGTGGTGTAACTGAAGTCTTTCAAAGAGGCTGGGGGGAGGGGGGTTGGGGATGGGTTGGTTGGTCTCTCACTCATACACACAGCTCAGGTAATGACAGTTTAAAAAAGAGTACAGATGCATGAATAGGGCTTGGGAACTGACATCATATTACAGCATTTTATGGGGTTGTTCCTCCATTATGCCAAGGTTAATTTTGTTTATATGCAACAAACATTTACACGCTCACCCTAAGTGCACACTACCAAATGACAAAGCGACAGCTGACCATTCATCCACACTCACAACTTCCTGCATGCAATTAGTTCCATTTACTGTCCAATGTGCAAAAATAACCATGCTCTTTTTATTGTCATATATGGCCTTTCATTAAATGTCTATAGAAACATTACATAAAAAAAAGCCTGGAAGGAAGTTGCAGAGAGTTTTGACACCTTTGGTTAGTGTATATACTGTAGCTAGTAGAGTTACCCTGCTTTGCTAATCTGCCAATGAAGGTTGCACAACCCCAAATTAAAAAAGTTGGGACGGCATCTCATCTCATCTCATTATCTCTAGTCGCTTTATCCTGTTCTACAGGGTCGCAGGCAAGCTGGAGCCTATCCCAGCTGACTACGGGCGAAAGGCGGGGTACACCCTGGACAAGTCGCCAGGTCATCACAGGGCTGACACATAGACACAGACAACCATTCACACTCACATTCACACCTACGCTCAATTTAGAGTCACCAGTTAACCTAAGCTGCATGTCTTTGGACTGTGGGGGAAACCGGAGCACCCGGAGGAAACCCACGCGGACACGGGGAGAACATGCAAACTCCGCACAGAAAGGCCCTCGCCGGCCACGGGGCTCGAACCCGGACCTTCTTGCTGTGAGGCGACAGCGCTAAGCACTACACCACCGTGCCGAGTTGGGACGGTATGGAAAATGTAAATAAATAAAAAAGAAAGCAGTAATTTATAAATGTGCTTTGACTTGTATTACAGTTCAGACAGAATGAACCCAAGATATTTAATGTTTTGTTGGTCAACTTCATTTCATTTGTTAATATACATCCATTCCTGTGTTTCAGGCCTGCAACACATTACAAACAAAGTTGGGACGGGGGCAATTTAGGGTTTGTAATGAGGTAAAATAATTAAATAATGATGTGATTTGAAACAGATGATGCCAACAGGTGATTGTAATCATGATTTGGTACAAAATCAGTATCCAGGAAAGGGCTACTCTGTGAGGAACAAAGATGGGCTGAGGAGCTCCAGTTTGTTAACAAATGTGTGAGAAAATTATTGAAATGTTTCAAAACAATGTTCCTCAAAGAAACTTATGAAGGGATTTGGATATTTCACCCTCTATGGTGCATAATATTAAAAGAATCAAGGAACCTGGAGGAATTCCGTGCGTAAAGGGCAAGGGCTCAAGCCTAAGCTGAACACCCGTCATCACAGACGGCACTGCATCAAGAACCGTCATTCATCTATAGCTGATAGAACCACATGGGCTCAGGATCACTTTGGAAAACCTTTGTCAAGCTACAATACAGAGTTACTTCAACAAGCACCAGTTAAAACTTTACTGTACAAAAAGGAAGCCTTATGTTAACTGTGTCCAGAAGCAAAATCAACTTCTCTGGACTCAGAGGCGTCTGGGATGGACCATCACACAGTGGAAACATGTATTGTGGTCAGACAAATCGGTATTCCAGGTCTTTCTCTCTCTCTCTTTTTTTTAAAGAAATGGACGCTGTGTGCTCCAGGCCAAAGAGGAAAAGGTCCATCCAGACAGTTACCAGCAAGAAGTCCAAAAGCCAGTGTGTGTCATGGTATGGGGTTGTGCCCTTGGCAAAGATAACATACACTTCTGTAATGGAGCATTAATGCAGAAAGGTACACTGAGATTTTGGAGCAACATATTCTGCCTTCAAGATGACATCTTTTCAAAGAATATTTCAACAAGACACACATTACAAAGACATGGCTGTGGAAGAAGAGGGTGTGTCCCCTCTGTCCCCAAGAAAGAATGTGTGGAGAATTTTAAAACAAACAAACAAACAAAAAAATGACAGTGACGATGTATGGAATCAATTTTGTGCCAAAATGTTCATACAATACTTTTGAAATATCAAACAAAAACGACAAATCAAAATACAAAAAAAGAGTCAATTTTTTTAGACTGGCAAACAAATTATTCATGTAATTGTGCAAGTATCAGTCTATTACTCTTCAGAAACCTTTTATTTTTGTTCCGCGTCTTTCTCAGTTTTGCTTGACGTAATTTATTTTGGTTGCGATTCCAGCTTTCTCGTTTGCGCTCCCTGAATTTTTGCTTGCAGTTTTGGCACAAACTTCACGTGTGGGTGGGCTGTCCAGAAATGCTCAGCCATTCCCCGGAGGCTGTTGCGGCCATTTCCTACTCGGATTCTGGCGGACTGTTTGACGAGTGACCGATCCATTGACGGTAAACTAGGATCGAGTGGACTTCAGTGGCGACTATGATATTGAATTTACTCTTTGTTGAATTAATTCAATATCATAGTCGCCACTGAAGTCCACTCCATCCTTGTTTACCGTCAATGGATCGGTCACTCGTCAAACAGTCCGCCAGAATCCGAGTAGGAAATGGCCGCAACAGCCTCCGGGGGAATGGCTGAGCATAGCTGTCAGTCAAATGCAAGTTACCCAATGGGAATGCATTCCTGGACAGCCCACCCACACGTGAAGTTTGTGCCAAAACTGCAAGCAAAAAGTCAGGGAGCGCAAACGAGAAAGCTGGAATCGCAACCAAAATAAATTACGTCAAGCAAAACTGAGAAAGACGCGGAACAAAAAAGGTTTCTGAAGAGTAATAGACTGATATTTTGCACGATTACACGAATAATTTGTTTGCCAGTCTAAAAAAATTGACTTTTTTTTCTTTTTTTGTATTTTGATTTGTTGTTTTTGTTTGATATTTCAAAAGTATTGTATGAACATTTTGGCACAAAATTGATTCCATAAAACTATGTCACTGTTTGCAGGAAGAATGGAACAAAATAACACCTGAAACACTTCATAATTTGGTGTCTTCAGTCCCTAAACATCTTTTAAATGTTGTGAGAAAGAATGGCAACATTACAAAGTGGTAAATGTTTTACTGTCCCAACTTTTTTTGAAATGTGTTGCAAGGATCAAAATTGAAATTGTCATTCTTGAGATCAGGGACAAAAGGGGTTTTGATTTTCTAAAAATAAAATCTCATTATTTCCAAAACATATTCATATATTATGGTTGCACAAGGTGTTGGCCCTCTTATACAGTTTTCGGACAATCTCCCAGGTCAAGATTTTTAACATTATTTTCATGTTTGCGGGGCAAGTCAGAGATTTTGTCAACACCATAAGACACAAAGAAATGTAAAAATATATATATTATTTTAAAGTTTTTCCAGGCATTTTTACTCTTGGAGGTTGCTTTAATCTGTGTCATTCTGTCTGTGTTTTCAAACTAGTAATATTACTTTTAAAAGTTAATTTATTAAGATGTTATTGACTATATTTACCGGTATGTGACTTTATGCATTTAGTTTTTATCCTCCATAACAAACAATGGTATTAAGCAATATAAAGTATACACATTTAATTTGGAAATGCAGTGTTTTTATTGTAACAACTTGAAACAATGTAATAAAATATCCTTTTAAAGAAAAAATTAACTTAACAGTCATATTATGGAGTTGACAAGCTGTTTACGGTGTTGACACACCACTTACGGTGTTGACGAAATAGAAGGGAAATGGAGATAATTTCATTGAACATTTTATTGACATAAAATACCACTTAGGGTTAATCATATATTTGAATTAAAACCTACTTTAAAAACATGAACCAGGCAGTATGCATATTTATATCTTATACAGAGCGAAAAGTCAAATATTCTTGTAAAACAAAATAACATCCAGACATTCAACCAAACAACTGATGCAATAGAACATTTTGTGTGTGTGTGTGTGTGTGTGTGGCATGCACACACATTATCATACAAATATATATGTGGCACTTATTTCTGGTGTACTTCTCCGTGAGGTTGTAACAAAGAACATTCAGTAACTAAGCCTATGGACATCTGGAAATATTGAACTCATGAAAATGGGTTTAAAGACCTGGCAACAACCGATTGAAAAGTTCCTCATCTATGAAGTCCATAACCTCAAAAGAGAGCTGGTATATGTCCCTGGTTCGACTTGTACGGACTGGTGAGGATGGTTCACCAAGTTTAACTATGACATCAGCAAATTGGACAAAGCAGACATCCTGGTTTCCTTGTTTTCTTTGGAAGCGAGAGTTTGGACCATGAGGGTGAAAAAATTCAACTTGAACATCTCCATGTTCTTCATCCATTCTGAGGGCTTTCGCCAACCACCAGTTATGGTCGTACATGACAGCAAGCCAATCTCCGATGTGGACATCACTAGGCCCTATTGTTGTTGTTAAGCCCTCAGGTGTTCTCTGCGGCTCATTTTCCATTGCTTCCACCAACATCGCAAGAGGACTCTGTATTTGAGCATGTTCATCACTCTGTATTTGAGCACGTTCATCCTGGTGCTGAGAGATGCCATGGAATTGGTGTGCAACTGGATTGAAACAATGGCAAATTTCTGGCTCGTTACAAAAACATGACATCTGTCTACAGTAAATCATATTGCGCTGAGCCACAACTTGATGGATCTTTCTTGTTCCTGTGATGGATCGCAGGGGCTGGGCGAGAACAGCATCATAAGTCAAGAAGTCATCATTGGTGATATAGTGTAGGTGGACTCCACTTAGGCAACTGGACACCAGCTGATGAAATGTCATGCCATCCACAATGTCCTGACCTCTGAGAACAATTCTGTCGGCACATCTCTTAACAGTCGCCCCAATGACACACATTTGTCAACACCATAAGGCCAACTCCATAAGACAAAAAATCTTATGGAGTTGACGTTTGACGGAGTTGACAAAGTAGTCTACTTTTCATCATAACTTGTGTTTTTTGGCAGAAGCCATCTTGTTTTTCACCGGCTGCTTGTGGCCTCAATAATAAAGTTAAATAAAGCTTTCATTACAAAAAGAGTCAAATACATCTTGAATTTTATTGACTATGGTGTTGACACACTATGGCTGTGACACAAAATGATTTCTAAAAGAGATAGTTCAGGGGAAAAATATAAAATATTAACTTACCAGAGCAGTGGCCTCATGGCATGTGTATCAAGCAGGAAGTGTAAAGGGGTCCTTAGATTGAGAGCTGCCCACAATAATGCCTGATTTTTTTCTAATTTTTGAAAAATCTTATGGTGTTGACAGAAACTCTGGACATGACTTCAATCGCTTAAAAATTACACAAAAATGTTTCTCAAATTGTAAACTTGTGTACAGTTTGAATAATTAATTAGAATACTTGATGACAGTAGCTATGATGTTTGTTTTATTTTACTTTAAACAATTTTTTAAGTGTTAAGAAATTATGAAACCTGCTTTCGGACAAGGTTTATTTACGGTGCTGGTAACACATTCACTCATGTAAAATAAAATATATGTGTACAAAACCTTTAAATCATACTTTATAGTGCAAATCTGTATTTGTTTTTTTATTTAAGATAATTATGTGACATATTTTATTTACATATTTAACCACAAAAATGAGTTTCATCTCTCGGACATGTTTTGTCCCTTATCTGAAGAATCACTGTTATTTAAAAAAAATCATGAGGTAAAACATCAAATAATGTGCTGCTATATTGTTTTGAGTGCAATACAGGCCAAAGGTTATTTACAAATCACTGTTTTCCGTTTTAATTTCAACTTCAACATACTGTCTGGACTTTTTCTGATTTGGGATTGTACAAAGCTTAGAATGTAACATGTAAATTATACAACCAATTTCCATTGATTAGTGAAGTATTTAATTAATGTTGAAGTAATTACATTTAGAAATTATATATAAATGCTCTTGTTTCTCACTGGGAAAAAACAAAACAAAAACGATGGACAGTGAACACTGACAAGCTACAAGCAACAGTGTGTGAAAGCATGGTTAAAGAGAGCTATATTTTGGACTGGCATCCCATCCTGAGTTTATTTTCACCTGGGATTGACTTCAGATCCAATATGACCCTGATCAGGATAAAGACTGTAAACATTTTTATTACAAAAGTTTGCTGTATGAAAGCTAGAATAATACAAACAACATTAAACACATACAGTACCTATATGTGGAAGTAAAATGTTACACTGGCAATGTTAATTATGAAACATGGCTTGTTCACTGCTATTTCAATGATCATAACACACAGGCCATAATGCATTAAACAAGAATTATAAATATCCCTGTCATTTAGCAAAAATCAGAGTCGGTTATCAAACACCAAAGAAATCTGATCAAATTAGATGTTTCTGAAACATTGTTCAAGAGTAAAAAAATCAGTGTCCTGATTGACTCAAAGCAGTGACAATAACAGATAATGCATACAAATCGAATGTACTAAATATGTAAGGAATTGAAACGTGTATTTTGTTATAGGAAAATAATCAACAATGGTGTGGTGTGATGAAGTGCAGTTCACCCCAAAGTTGAAACATCCCCCGAATTTTTTTCCTCACAGCAATCTGCAAACAATTGCGATTTATTCACAACTCCAGTTCCAAAAATGTTGGGACACTGTGCAAGCTGTAAATAAAAACCGAATGCAATAATTTGCAAATCATGGAAACCCTATATTTCATTGAAAATAGTACAAATATAGCATATCAAATGTTGAAACTGAGAAATTTTATAGTTTTTTTTAAAAATACAGTATATGCTCATTTTGAATTTGATGTCAGCAACACGTTTCAGAAAAGTTGGGACAGGGGTGTGTTTACTACTGCGTTGCATCACCTCTACTTTTAACAACACACTGTAAATGTTTGGGAACGGAGGAAACCAATTGCTGTAGTTTTGAAAGAGAAATGTTGTCCCATTCTTGCCTGATATACAGTTTCAGTTGCTCAACAGTTCAGGGTCTCCTCTGTTGTATTTTGCGCTTCATAATGTGCCAAATGTTTTAAATGGAAGACAGATCTGGACTGCAGGCAGGCCAGTTTAACACCTGGACTCTTTTACTATAGAGCTATGCAGAATTAACATGTGCAGAAAGCGGTTTGGCATTGTCTTGCTGAAAGAAGGAAGGCCTTCCCTGAAAAAGATTTTGTCTGGATGGCAGCATATTGCTCTGAAACGTGTATATATCATTCAACATTAATGATGCCTTCCCAGATGTACAAGCTACCCATGTCATGTGCACTAATGCACCCTCATACCATCACAGATGCTGGCTTTTGAACTGTACACTGATAACAAGCCAGATGGTCCCTCTCTTCTTTAGCCTGGAGGACGTGGTGTCCATGATTTCTAAAAAGAATTTCTACTTTTGATTCGTCAGACCTCGGGACAGTTTTTCACTTCGCCTCAGTCCATCGTAAAAGAGCTTGGGCCCAGAGAAGGTGGCGGTGTTTCTGGATATTGTTTATATCTGGTTTTAACTTGCATTTATGGATGCAGTAATGAACTGTTTTCACAGACGATGATTTTCTGAAGTGTTCCTGAGCCCATACAGTGATTTCCACCGCAGTGTCGCTTGAGGATCTGAAGATCACAGGCATCCAATGTCAGTTTTCAGCCTTGTCTCTTGCATACAGAGATTTCTTCAGATTCTCTGAATCTTTTAATGATATTATGTACCATAGATGATGTGAGCCCCAAATTCTTTGCAGATTTACATTGAGGAACGTTATTCTTAAACTGTTGCACTGTTTGTCTTTCACAGAGTGGTAAACCCGTCCCCTTCTTTACTTCTGAGAGACTCCGCCTCTCTGGGATGCTCTTTTTATACCCAATCATCTTACTGACCTGTTGCCAATTAATCAAATTAGTGTTTTTAGCATTACACAACTTTTTCAGTCTTTTGTTGCCCTGTTCCAACTTTTCTGAAATGTGTTGCGGACATCAAATTCAAAATGAGCATATATTTTTCAAAAAACAATAAAATTTCTCAGTTTCAACATTTGATGTGTTGTCTTTGTACTATTTTCAATGAAATATAGAGTTTCCATGATTTGCAAATCTTCATATTCTGTTTTTATTTGTTTTACACATTGTCCCAACTTTTTTTTTGGAATTGGGGTTGGATTAAACAACGATACATCATTAAGAAACCAAAAAGCTCAAGCTTTTCATTCCTGAAGACTTTCCAGTGGCAGAAAACCTAAATTTGCAGCTTTACCTCTGATTATTGCAAAGCACTGACACTGGAGACTCCTTCCATAAATGTTTAGTAAATGTCTCCTTGCAGAAAACTATATAAATGATTAAACATTTTTCTTTGTTAAAACAGAATGGGACATTCTTCACCATCATTTTTATCTGGTTATGTTGAGCATAGACCATACAAGTCCCTGTGTGAGTTGTTCATATAGAAATAAAATAGAAATATATTCAAACAAGCGCGTTAATATGAACCTGTGATTTGCAGCTGCACTACTATTAGAGCTGCTGTTATAAAAAAAAATGAATCAACACTTTGTGATGAATCAGGACTGTGCATTCAAAAATTCAGAAAAGTCTTAAACCTAGTCAAATTTTGGATTGGTGTTTGATGCAATAAACGTAGTTCTGATGGTTCAATCAGATATTCAGAGCTGCACCTGACCTCTCTTTACAGGTGTTGCTGTAATAAATCCAGTACTTATATAAAAGTACATAAAGTATTTACACAACAAATCACTGGTGTGGCGCTTATGAGTGTTAACAATTTGAAAAAGGAAGCATGTTTTAGCCATTTACATGCACTTCTCTCAGGGAGATTGACTGAGGTATTGTAGATACAGTGGTGCTTGAAAGTTTGTGAACCCTTTAGAATTTTCTATATTTCTGCATAAATATGACCTAAAACATCATCAGATTTTCACACAAGTCCTAAAAGTAGATAAAGAGAACCCAGTTAAACAAATGAGATAAAATATAAAACTTGGTCATTTATTTATTGAGGAAAATGATCCAATATTACATATCTGTGAGTGGCAAAAGTATGTGAACCTCTAGGATTAGCAGTTAATTTAAAGGTGAAATTAGAGTCAGGTGTTTTCAAACAATGGGATGACAATCAAGTGTGAGTGGGCACCCTGTTTTATTTAAAGAACAGGGATCTACCAAAGTCTGATCTTCACAACGCATGTTTGTGGAAGTGTATCATGGCACGAACAAAGGAGATTTCTGAGGATCTCAGAAAAAGCATTGTTGATGCTCATCAGGCTGGAAAAGTTTACAAAACCATCTCTAAAGAGTTTGGACTCCACCATCCACAGTCAGACAGATTGTGTACAAATGGAGGAAATTCAAGACCATTGTTTCCCTCCCCAGGAGTGGTCAACCAACAAAGATCACTCCAAGAGCAAGGCATGTAATAGTCAGCGAGGTCACAAAGGACCCCAAGGTAACTTCTAAGCAACTGAAGGCCTCTCTCACATTGGCTAATGTTAATGTTCATGAGTCCACCATCAGGAGAACACTGAACAACAATGATGTGCATGGCAGGGTTGCAAGTAGAAAGCCACTGCTCTCCAAAAAGAACATTGCTGCTCGTCTGCAGTTTGCTAAAGATCATGGGGACAAGCCAGAAGGCTATTGGAAAAATGTTTTGTGGATGGATGAGACCAAAATAGAACTTTTTGGTTTAAATGAGAAGCGTTATGTTTGGAGAAAGGAAAGCACTGCATTCCAGCCTAAGAATCTTATCCCATCTGTGAAACATGGTGGTGGTAGTATCATGGTTTGGGCCTGTTTTGCTGCATCTGGGCCAGGACAGCTTGCCATCATTGATGGAACAATGAATTCTGAATTATACCAGTGAATTCTAAAGGAAAATGTCAGGACATCTGTCCATGAACTGAATCTCAAGAGAAGGTGGGTCATGCAGCAAGACAACGACCCTAAGCACACAAGTCGTTCTACCAAAGAATGGTTAAAGAAGAATAAAGTTACTGTTTTGGAATGGCCAAGTCAAAGTCCTGACCTTAATCCAATGGAAATGTTGTGGAAGGACCTGAAGCGAGCAGTTCATGTGCGGAAACCCACCAACATCCCAGAGTTGAAGCTGTTCTGTATGGAGGAACGGGCTAAAATTCCTCCAAGCCAGTGTGCAGGACTGATCAACAGTTACTGGACACGTTTAGTTGCAGTTAGTTATTGCTGCACAAGGGGGTCACACCAGATACTGAAAGCAAAGGTTCACATACTTTTGCCACTCACAGATATGTAATATTGGATCATTTTCCTCAATAAATAAATGACCAAGTATAATATTTTTGTCTCATTTGTTTAACTGGGTTCTCTTTATCTACTTTTAGGACTTGTGTGAAAATCTGATGATGTTTTAGGTCATATTTATGCAGAAATATAGAAAATTCTAAAGGGTTCACAAACTTTCAAGCACCACTGTATCATAGCAGTCAATAACAGTCAATGTCATATCATCAGCATCCTCAAAAGTCCTCATCCTCCTGGGGAAAAAAACAAAACAGGATGATCATACAACAAACCTTACTTATTTGTATTGAGCTGTCTTTGTGAAAATTTCACAATACTGTGTGTGTGTGTGTGTGTGTGTGTGTATACCTGTTTGTGGGACTACACAAGTCTTCTTGCATTCGTCCTCAGTATCAAAGCGATTGCGGTTGCCATGACAACCTCCATACCAGAACTGTGCGCATGCATTAGCGTTGTGATCATAGTACCAGCGGATGCTGTAATCACGACATGAACCCTGATCCAGGACCAGCTCGCAGCGAGGGTCCAGGGGCACAATTTCTGACAATGAACACAAACACACACCTTGTTATTACATAAAGCAACACAAAATCTCTGTCAAAGCAAATCAACCCAAACATGTTCAGTGTGTGGAGTTTCCAGGAAAGTTTTCCATGCAAAGGAGTTCCAATTTCTTGGTAACATGTCAAGTGGCTTTTAATATCTTTTTAAATTCACAAGAAAGGAAGAAAAGAAGCTGGTGAGGGAAAGACTGTTTATAGCTGCTATTAAGTAAGTATCAACAGAATTCAAGGTAACTGGAAATGGATTAAAAGTATGATGTGTGTGTGTGTGTTTACCTTTAGGTAAAGGAGGTCGTGGAGCGGGGACATAATGCACCGAAGTGGATGACGTGATTACAGTTGATGATGATGATGATGATGATGATGAAGGTCTGCCATGTGTAGATGGTCTGTTATATGATGGAACATCTCCCCTGTTGCTGTGCTCTGAGCTGTTGTGTGTATGAATGCCTGTTGTGTGTGGTACCTGATCACAAAGATAAATTCATGACCATTCAAACTGAGGCCATGTGTCTGGTCATATTTTTGATAAAAATATGTTCTTCTATTTACTTTAGATCCCTTTGTATCTGATTTAGTTCCACCAACATTACAGACTGGTCATTTATGTTCACTAAAATGCAGAAAATACAGCTCACTTGTAATCCTAATAAAAAAAACCCTAACATATCAACTATTGCTATAATGAACAGATTAACTCATGAACTAGCATTCCATTAAAACAAGCTATTACAGTGAAATAGCTAACACACCGACTAGCATTACAGAGATGCAGAGCATGTTGGAAGGAGAATGTTGAGGATGGAGCTGCCAGGCACACGAAAACGAGGAAGGCCAAAGAGGAGATACATGGATGTGGTGAGAGAGGACATGAAAATGGCAGGTGTGGTAGAGAAGGACGTGGAAGACAGGGAGCAATGGAGATGAAAGATCCACTGTGGCGACCCCTAATCAGGAGCAGCCAAAAGAAGAAGAAGTTAAACAGGTTAAGGCCCCCAGGACAGCCCTTCTGATTCAATTGAGTGGTACAGGAAGGTCAGAAGGGCTATGGAAAAAGTGCTTGCAGTTGCAAAAACTTGAGCATTTGAGGAATTTGGAGAGATCATGGAAAAGGTTTTGAGATGGCCCCAAAAACATTCAGTACCTCAGGAAAATGAGATCATGCAAGCTTTGCCAAACAGGTATGGAGCAATGTTGACCTCTAGTGGGGATATTTTTGAGAATTGGAAGAAGTACTTTGAGGAACTACTTAAATCTTGAACTTCTTAAATCAAGTTCCTAAAGACTTGACTTCACTTCAGGATGCAGTGCCAGAAACCTGACAAGGTTGTGATCTATTGTATCTCAGTGGCTAAGGTTAGAAAACTTCATAGCAGCAAGGCTGCAGGGATAGACGAGATAAAGCAGGGGACAAGGTTGGGTTTGTGCTGTTAAGAGAGTTGAGAAGCAGCTTTGGGACCAAAAGGTTACTAGTTTGATTCCCTGGGCCAGCAGGAATAGCTGAACAAGGCACCTAACCCTCAACTGCTCACTGGGATTCTCTGGATAGGAGTGTCTGCTTTTTCCAGCTTGTCCCACTTATGTGTGTGGGGATACTGCCATGTGGACCCTACTGATCCACATGTCATATTAATTGGAGCATAGTTTTACACCTGCTGCAACCCTCCTATTTCCGAGCTTGGGAAACAACCATTCATGCAGTCAGTCTAACCTGCATGTCTTTGAACTGTGGGGGAAACCGGAGCACCCGAAGGAAACCCACACAGACACTGGGAGAAAATGCAAACTCCACACAGAAAGGCCCCCGTTGGCTACTGGGCTCGAACCCAGAACCTTCTTGCTGTGAGGTGACAGTGCTAACTACTACACCACCGAAGCTGGCACAGTGCCCTTATCAAACTGGAATGGTGGTCTCTGTTGCTGTAGAAGAGACTCTATCCGATAGTTGAACCTAAGATTAAGTAGGAACAGTGCAGGTTCCACCCAAGCCACAGAACCAGCTCTTTACTTTTACACACTTTTGTGAGGAGTCGTAGGAGTACCTTAATTGTAGGCAGAGTCTACATGTGTTTTGTGGGTTTGGAAAAGGCCTTTGATGGTGTGCCTTAAGGTCTTTTTGTGAGGAGTCACTACATTAGTGTGGTGTTAGAATTATTAGCACAGAGTTGAACCCATTTAAGGTGGGTGGACACATGGACAGGATATCAAAATGCAGTCAGCACTGGAGAGATGTCCAATATGAAGGCCAAGTGGTTAGAGAAGCAGCTTTGGGACCAAAAAGTTGCCAGTTCGATTTCCTGGACTAGCAGAAATGGCTGAAGTGCCCTTGAGCAAGGTATCTAACCCCCAAATGCTCCCTGGGTTTCGCTGGGTATGTTGTACATCACTCTGGATAAGAGCATCTGCTAAATGCCTGTAATGTAGAAGTAATATCCTTGTTATTTGCAGATGTTCTCTCAGCACTATCAGATCTTTAACATGCACTTGAAATTAGCTCAGCCTGGGAGCCAGGGCGCTGGACATAGCAGGTAATCTTAGGGTCCTAGGCAAGCACAGTTTCTCAAAGATAGTTATCCATGCAGGAGCTAATGATATACGCCTTCATCAGTCTGAGGTTATTAAGAGTAACTTTGTAGAGGTGTTTAAATTAGCGAAGGCGATGTCCGATGCTGTAGTATGCTCTGGCCCCATCCCAACGCGGCGTGGCGATGTAGCTTACAGCAGGTTATGGTCGCTGAACTGCTGGTTGTCCAGGTGGTGCCCTGAAAGCAGTGTGGGTTTTATCGATAATTGGGCTAATTTTGAGGGCACTGCTGGCCTGTTAGGCCAGGACAGTATCCATCCCACTCAGGAAGGTGCTGCTCTCATTTCTTGCAGCATAGGTCATAGTCTCAGAACAGGCCTAGTTAATTTCTGACAATCCAGAGCCAAGGCCAGGGAGCAGACAAACAGGCTAAACTGACTGTCTGCTAGCTGCACAGAGTCATCACTCAGGGTCCACTACATCAAGACTGTGTCTTTTCCCTGAGATAAACAAAAAAGTAGAAATACTCAGAGTTTGTTCCAGTAACCTAATCAATATAAAATTAGGTCATACTAACTGTACAGCCGCTGCCAGCACCTTTGATCTAAAGGTGGGGCTATTAAATATTAGATCTCTTACATCTAAAGCACTAATGGTTAATGAACTTATTACTGATCAGGAGTTTAATGTACTTTGTTTAACTGAAACATGGATTAAGCCAAATGTATATAGAGCTTTAAATGAAGCTAGTTCTCCTGGATACAGTTATACTGTATACACCAGCCTCATCTAACTGGCAGAGGAGGAGGCATTGCGGTTATTTAGATTAGATTAGATTAGATTAGATTAGATTAGATTAGATTAGATTAGATTAGATTAGATTAGATTAGATTAGAACTTTATTGATCCCTTTGGGAGGGTTCTTCAGGGAAATTAAGATTCCAGCAGCATCATTACAGGATAAACAGAGAATAGAAAATAGAGAAAAATCTTCTAGATAAATTAAAGTAAATTATTTACATATACAAATATAAAAAGAGTAAGATATGGGGAAGAGAGGAAGGGGGAAAAAGGGGGGCAGCAGAAGAGATATTGCACTTTATATTGCACATTATATTGCACATTGTCCAGTATCGCTTATTGTTAGGCTAGACTACTGCTCCTTCCCGTCCTCTGTCCTCCTGTTACCCCTCCTCCCCCCCAGAGAGGAGTTGTACAGTCTGATGGCATGAGGGACAAAGGAGTTTTTAAGTCTGTTCGTCCTGCACTTGGGAAGGAACATTCTGTCAATGAACAGGCTCCTCTGGTTGCTGATGATGGTGTGCAGAGGGTGACTGGCATTGTCCATGATGTTCAATAGTTTGTCCATAATCCTCTTCTCTGCCACCATCACCAGAGAGTCCAGCTTCATGCCGACCACAGAGCTGGCCTGCCTGATCAGTTTGTCCAGCCTGGATGTGTCCTTCTTGGATGTGATGCCCCCCCAGCACACCACGGTGAAAAACAGGACACTGGCGACCACAGACTGATAGAACATCCACAGGAGTTTCCTGCAGATATTAAAGGCATCAGCCTGGTAAAAAGCAGCCAAAGTAGAGTCCAAAGTAGCATGATTAAAATCCCCAGAAATGATCATAAATGCCTCAGGGTGCTGTGTCTGCAGTCTTGCTATGACAGGGTGAATCCTCTCACATGCAGCGGCTGCGTCAGCCCTCGGAGGGATATAAACACAGATGGAGATCACGTGACTGAACTCCCTCGGCAGATAATATGGCCGCAGGCTAACAGTGAGCAGCAGCAAGTCCGGGCAACATAAAACTGTCTTTATGGAGATATGTCCCGGGTTACACTAGCGGTTGTTCATATAAATGATGAGTCCCCCACCTTTGCCTTTCCCGCATGCTTTAGTGTCTCTGTCGGCTCTCACAGCAGTGAATCCCCGCAGGTCCATGTTAGCATCCGGTACAAGGTGTGTTAGCCATGTTTCCGTAAAGATAAATAAGCTGCTCTCCTGATAAATCCGCTGGTTGTTCAGTGCGGATAGCTCATCGACCTTATTCGGCAGCGAGTTCACATTCCCCATGATAGCGGAGGGAATGGATGGTTTGTAGCACCGCCGGTTGTCCGCTAGCCTAGCCTTTAGCTTAGATTTAGTTCCTATTTATAATGATTATCTAGGTGTAACACACAAACCTGGTTATAAATTTAATACATTTGAAGTTCTTCATACTAATATAATGTATGTAACCTCGAAAAATAAGTCTACCCAGTTAATTCCGTTACTTATTATTTACAGGCCCCTCAGGCCATATTCTGAGTTTCTTTCTGAATTTGCAGATTTTATCTCAGACCTGGTCATTTCCTTAGACAAAGCTTTAGTTGTCGGAGATTTTAATATTCACTTCGATAACCCAGAAGACCCTTTGAAAACACCGTTTGTGTCCATTTTAGGTTCAGTAGGGGTTAATCAGAATGTCATAGGACCGATTCATAATGGTGGTCACACCCTCGATCCAATACTAACATTCAGGTTAAATGTAGAAAATATAGTCACACTTCCACAGTCTGAAGTTATCTCAGATCATTATCTCATCTCCTTCAAAATATGCCTGAATAATAATATATGCACCTCACCACGCTACTGTATTAAACATACATTCACGTCAACTACTGCACAGAGCTTTATAAATGATCTCCCAGAGCTGTCAACTTTGATTGGGTCACTGTCAGCCCCTGCAGAACTTGATCAGGCAACTGAATGCTTAGAGTCAACGTTCCGCCATACTTTAGATAATGTAGCTCCTCTTAAAAGGAAAATGATCAGAGAGAAAAAATTAGCACCCTGGTATAATGACGACACTCACACTTTACAACAGACCACTCGAAAATTGGAACATAAATGGCATCAAACTAAATTGGTAGTGTTCAAATTAGCGTGGAAGGAGAGCTTCCTGAAATATAGAAAAGCTCTTAGTGCTGCTAGATCAACATACAGTGGTGCTTGAAAGTTTGTGAACCCTTTAGAATTTTCTATATTTCTGCATAAATATTACCTAAAACATCATCAGATTTTCACACAAGTCCTAAAAGTAGATAAAGAGAACCCAGTTAAACAAATGAGACAAAAATATTATACTTGGTCATTTATTTATTGAGGAAAATTATCCAATATTACATATCTGTGAGTGGCAAAAGTATGTGAACCTTTGCTTTCAGTATCTGGTGTGACCCCCTTGTGCAGCAATAACTGCAACTAAACGTTTGCGGTAACTGTTGATCAGTCCTGCACACCAGCTTGGAGGAATTTTAGCCCGTTCCTCTGTACAGAACAGCTTCAACTCTGGGATGTTGGTGGGTTTCTTCATATGAACTGATCGCTTCAGGTCCTTCCACAACATTTCCTTTGGATTAAGGTCAGGACTTTGACTTGGCCATTCCAAAACATTAACTTTATTCTTCTTTAACCATTCTTTGGTAGAACAACTTGTGTGCTTAGGGTCGTTGTCTTGCTGCATGACCCACCTTCTCTTGAGATTCAGTTCATGGACAGATGTCCTGACATTTTCCTTTAGAATTCGCTGGTATAATTCAGAATTCATTGTTCCATCAATGATGGCAAGCCGTCCTGGCCCAGATGCAGCAAAACAGGCCCAAACCATGATACTACCACCACCATGTTTCACAGAAGGGATAAGGTTCTTATGCTGGAATGCAGTGTTTTCCTTTCTCCAAACATAACGCTTCTCATTTAAACCAAAAGTTCTATTTTGGTCTCCTCCGTCCACAAAACATTTTTCCAATAGCCTTTTGGCTTGTCCACGTGCTCTTTAGCAAACTGCAGATGAGCAGCAATGTTCTTTTTGGAGAGCAGTGGCTTTCTCCTTGCAACTCTGTCATGCACACCATTGTTGTTCAGTGTTCTCCTGGTGGTGGACTCATGAACATGAACATTAGTCAATGTGAGAGAGGCCTTCAGTTGCTTAGAAGTTACCCCAAGGTCCTTTGTGACTTCGCCGACTATTACACGCCTTACTCTTGGAGTGATCTTTGTTGGTCGACCACTCCTGGGGAGGGTAACAATGGACTTGAATTTCCTCCATTTGTACACAATCTGTCTGACTGTGGATTGGTAGAGTCCAAACTCTTTAGAGATGGTTTTGTAACCTTTTCCAGCCTGATGAGCATCAACAATGCTTTTTCTGAGGTCCTCAGAAATCTCCTTTGTTCGTGCCATGATACACTTCCACAAACATGTGTTGTGAAGATCAGACTTTGATAGATCCCTGTTCTTTAAATAAAACAGGGTGCCCACTCACACCTGATTGTCATCCCATTGATTGAAAACACCTGACTCTAATTTCACCTTCAAATTAACTGCTAATCCGAGAGGTTCACATACTTTTGCCACTCACAGATATGTAATATTGGATAATTTTCCTCAATAAATAAATGAGCAAGTATAATATTTTTGTCTCATTTGTTTAACTGGGTTCTCTTTATCTACTTTTAGGACTTGTGTGAAAATCTGATGATGTTTTAGGTCATATTTATGCAGAAATATAGAAAATTCTAAAGGGTTCACAAACTTTCAAGCACCACTGTATGTTTCTGCAAAACCTGATGAGAGACACCAGCTTAATAGAATTGAGGAATGTGTAAAGGACATTAGACACTGGATGCTTATTAACTTCCTTCTGCTTAACTCTGACAAGACTGAAGTACTTGTAGTCAGACCACATGCAGCTAGAAGTAGGTTTTCTGATTACACAGTATCTCTGGATGGCCTTTCTGTTTCTTCACGTGCAGCAGTAAAAGACCTTGGAGTGATTATTGACCCCAGTCTTTCATTTGAAACTCACATTACATCACTCAGATAGCTTTCTTTCATCTCAGAAATATTGCTAAGATAAGAAATTTAATGTCACTACATGACGTGGAAAAACTAGTCCATGCTTTCGTTACCTCCAGGTTGGATTATTGTAATGCCTTACTGTCTGGATGTTCCAATAAGTGCATAAACAAGCTCCAGTTAGTTCAAAATGTAGCAGCAAAAGTCCTTACTAGAACTAGAAAATATGACCACATCACCCCTGTCTTATCCACACTGCACTGGCTCCCAATCAAATTTTGTATCGATTATAAAATACTACTATTGACCTTTAAAGCACTGAATGGTCTCGCACCACAGTACCTGAGCAAACTTCTGGTCCTTTATGACCTGCCACGCCTACTTAGATCAAAAGGTGCAGGCTGTCTGCTGGTACCTCGTATAGTGAAGGCTACATCAGGGGGCAGAGCCTTTTCTCACAAAGCCCCACAGTTATGGAACAGCCTTCCAAGTAGTGTTCGGGAATCAGACACAGTCTCAGCGTTTAAGTCTAGGCAGCACGCAACCTGTTTAGCCTCCTGCCCTCTGGAAAGAGGTACAGGAGCCTCCGGTCCAGAACCATCAGACTCATCCACCAGGCCATCAGGATGTTGAATTCCCTCCCCTCTCTCCCATCACTGACAGCTCCACCCACCAGACAGCCAAGAAGTTAGGATCTTGCCCCCCCCGCCTGGGAAAGACTGACTCAGGAACACCCCCCCCCACACACACACGGAAAGACTCGAACTCAGGAAAGACTCTGACTATGGAACTGCACTTTGTGACTTTTGCACCTTTACCTACACTACCTCACTTTTTTTTTACACACCATACACTGTTTCTTGTTGCTGCTGCCCTCCACGGAAAAGACTTCTCATTTGCACCTTTACCTGCACTACCTCACTTTTTTTACACACCATACACTGTTTCTTGTTGCTGCTGCCCTCCACGGAAAAGACTTCTCTATGGAACTACACATGTGACTTTGCACCTTACCTGATCTATCTCATAAGTACTGCCTTGGGCCCTGTAATATAACAACTTACAACTTACCATATGCTGCTACTGAATGCTGCTACACATTATTAACACATTATTATTTAACACATTATTCTACATAATGCTGCTACTGTGATAACCTCAACTGGATTGCCCTGGACTGTGCTGTACTGTACTGTGTGTCTTGTATACTAGTCTTGTTCTTATCTTCCTGTCTTTAGCCTAGATTATTTTTCTAAATGTTAAATGTTTCAATTTTTTTTAATCATTACTTTATTATTACTTATTGCTTGTTACACTGTTATTGGTCCTGTCTTGCGCTTTAATGTTTGTCTTGTTAATGTCAGTCCTATGTTTGTCTATGTCTTTACATGGGATTGAGAGAAACGTAATTTCAATTTCCTTGTATGACCTGTGCATATGAAGAAACTGACAATAAAGCTGACTTGAACTTGAACACATATCTGTTTAGTCAAGCCTTTTGTTAATGGTGTTTATAAGGTAAAGGTGTAGATCTGGAGGGTCCTCAGACATAGAGTGTTTTGGTAAACTGGGATGTATGGATGCTGTCAGTCCCCACTCGCTTGCTCACTTGAGTTTGTTGACGGTGTAGTGGCTGCTGCTTTATGTTCTGGGGCTCCCTCATGCCTGTGTTACCTTCTGGCTCTCCCCTTTTAGTTATGCTGTCATAGTTAGTTTTGCTGGAGTCCCTGCTTGTACTTAGCACAAAATGTATACTGTTCCTACTTATTCAGGTGACATTGGGCATACCTAGCAACCTGTGTCGTCCCTCCCCTCCCCAGAAAAAAACAAACTGTCCCTCTGAGTTACATGTCAATCCTGAGATCGATATGCTGACCTCTTCTGCTTCTTGGACCTGCCTGATCCTTCCTGATGCCCTATGTCTGGTTGGAGTCTCATCACATCGCTCCTGTGGACACTTACAGTAATGCTTTTATGGCTGAGGACTACAGTTAACTTTTTAACTGCTAACTTTAGGACTGCAGTTGTCATGAACAGTTTTGCACTCAAGTTTCCATTAATGAAGAGTTATAACATCAACGAAACTGACTTCATGTTAAAACTGTTAATGTTATAGTCATGTTGTCTGTTGTTGCCCAAATGAGGATGGGCTCCTTTTTGAGTCTGGTTCCTCTTGAGGTTTCTTCCTCATGTCGTCTGAGGGAGTTTTTCCTTGCTACCGTCGCCACAGGCTTGCTCATTGGGGATAGATTACGGATAAAATTAGCTCATGTCATTCAAATTCTGTAAAGCTGCTTTGGGATCATGTCTATTGTTAAAAGCGCTATACAAACAAACTTGACTTGACTTGAATGTTGTTCTGCTGAGTGTAGAAGCTGCTGAGATGAAAATCAGCACCTCTGGGTCCAAGGCCACGGCTCCATCCTCGAACAGAGTGGTATGCTCTTTTGAAGTGAAGAGAGAAACCTTGCCCCTGGCAGATGAGTTCAAGTATCTTGGAATCTTATTCATGAGTGATGGAAAAAGAGAGCATAAGATTAAGAAGCAGCAGTGTTGCAGTCACGATTCCAGTCCATGATGGTGAACTAGGAGCTCAGTGTGTTGATGAAGCTGTCTGTTTTCTGGTGAACCTACATCCTTAACCTAACCTATGGTCACATGCTGTGGGCCATGACTGAAAGAATAAAGTGACAAGTACAGACTGTGGAAATGAGGTTCCTCCAGAGGATTGCTTGGCTTACTATCTATGATAGGGTGAGGAGCTCGACAATCCAGGAGAACCTTAGAGTAGAGTCACTGTTCCTTTGAATTGAGAGGAGCCAGTCAATGTGGTTTGGGCACCTTATAAGGAAGCTTCATGTCAGTGCCTGGAAAAACTGTATCAGGCATGATATACTGGACAGAGATCTCAGGGCTGACCCAGGACTAGCTCTATCTCACAGTTGGCTGGGGAACATCTGGGGATCCTCTAGTGTCAGAGTACAGGTACTTACTGATGCAAGTGCAGGGGAGAGCAGGTGTATCGCAAACTGACAGCCAAATCCAAATCATGATCCAGAAGTTGTAGTCAAAGTCAGGCAAGGGTTGATCGATGTGCGAATGGAATATCGGAGGGTACACAAAAGTTGCAATCAGAAACAAACAGAAATGAGGTCAGGAACACGAAAGACTGACACTGGATTAACAGGCTGGTATGATCAGGTGTAGAACGCTGAGCGATACTTCGCAAAGTCTATCTGTCAGAGTCGTGTTTCTATAGGCATGCTGATTAATGGGAAACTAGGAACCAGTGTGTCATCAGTTCTCAGGGGAGAAGGGGTGCTGTGGCGCTTGGGAATTGTAGTTCATTGTGGCCATGTTTGGAGGCTGCTCTGAACTGAGATCCTCTGTGCTGTTACTGACATCTAGGAACAGCTGGAATTTGTGGCTAGGGCTAGAGAGGTCTGGGCTGTCCTTCTCAACCCAATACTACTACAACCTCCACCAGAAAAAGTGGAAGGAAAATGAATGATTGAATGAAGGAAAAATGAAAGAATCTTGATGAAATGTTAAAAGTTTAGTGCTGAGTTTAAAAATTTTGTTGAATAACAGAAACACAAGTGCCTTTACTATTAACAATCTGATGATCACCGGAACAGATATAGGGCAGTAAAGTACTCTTACCGCTGGAGTGACAAGTACTGGAAGACTGTCACCTCTTCCACCTCCATGACTGACTGAGACAGTGTGTGTTCCAGTGTGAGTACCAGTGTGTGTCCCACTGTGAGTACTGGTATGTGTCCCACTGTGAGTACTGGTGTGCGTAAAAGTACCAGAGTGTGTCCTGGTATGTGTTGGGTTTACATTGTTTCTGTGATAATATCCACCATTGTTGATGCGGTTTCCATTGTTATCAAACTCATACAGGGAACCACTGATGCGGTTGACATGGTCACTGTATCCATTGCCATTAATGCGGTTGACGATGTCGCCATTCTCATCCTCGCAAAACTGACTGACCAATTTGGATTCCAGAGCTGAGAAAGGAAGATGGAAATGTCTGACATTAGACATGTTTCCTCTCTCTTGGAAATGTGTTAAAACAATGCGATGATATTTGCAGTGTTAAATGAGCATTTCCCTTGAAATGTGCAAGAAATATATACCAGTAGATGGTATGTTAATTATTATTATTATTGCTGGGTTCACACCCAAACTGATAATTGTGTCATCAGTTTTTCTTTGGCTAACCAGACACAAGATACACCACCACACTTGCCAGAGCAATTGGGGGTTAAGTGCCTTGTTCAAGGGCACTTGAGGCAATCCTGCTGGTTCAGGGAATAGAACCAGTGAACCTTTGGTCCCAAAGAACCTTTTGGTCCCAAAGCTGGTTCTCTAACCATTTGGTCATGGCTTCCCCAAACATACCCCATGGTATGTTAAGGCCTACAGTGGTGCTTGAAAGTTTGTGAACCCTTTAGAATTTTCTATATTTCTGCATGAATATGACCTAAAACATCATCAGATTTTCACACAAGTCCTAAAAGTAGATAAAGTGAACCCAGTTAAACAAATGAGACAAAAATATTATACTTGGTCATTTACTTATTGAGGAAAATGACCCAATATTACATACCTGTGAGTTGCAAAAGTATGTGAACATTTGCTTTCAGTATCTGGTGTGAACCCCTTATACAGCAATAACTACAACTAAATGTTTCTGGGGTGGCACAGTGGTGTAGTGGTTAGTGCTGTTGCCTCACAGCAAGAAGGTCCGGGTTCGAGCCCCGTGGCCGACGAGGGCCTTTCTGTGCGGAGTTTGCATGTTCTCCCTGTGTCCGCGTGGGTTTCCTCCGGGTGCTCCGGTTTCCCCCACAGTCCAAAGACATGCAGGTTAGGTTAACTGGTGACTCTAAATTGTCCATAGGTGTGAATGTGTGTGTGAATGGTTGTGTCTATGTGTCAGCCCTGTGATGACCTGGTGACTTGTCCAGGGTGTACCCCACCTCTCACCCATAGTCAGCTGGGAGAGGCTCCAGCTTGCCTGTAGACCCTGTAGAACAGGATAAAGCGGCTAGAGATAATGAGATGAGATGAGAAATGTTTCTGGTAACTGTTGATCAGTCCTGCACACTGGCTTGGAGGAATTTTAGCCCATTCCTCCATGCGGAACAGCTTCAACTCTGGGATGTTGGTGGGTTTCCTCACATGAACTGCCCACTTCAGGTCCTTCCACAACATTTAAGGTCAGGACTTTGACTTGGCCATTCCAAAACATGAACTTTATTCTTCTTTAACCATTCTATGGTAGAACGACTTGTGTGCTTAGGGTCGTTGTCTTGCTGCATGACCCACCTTCTCTTGAGATTCAGTTCATGGACAGATGTCCTGACATTTTCCTTTAGAATTTGCTGGTATAATTCAGAATTCATTGTTCCATCAATGATGGCAAGCCATCCTGGCCCAGATGCAGCAAAACAGGCCCAAACCATGATACTACCATCACCATGTGTCACAGATGGGATAAGGTTCTTATGCTGGAACACAGTCAGTGCGTTTACATGCACATCCAAATCGAGCTACTGTTGGTAATCGAGCTAAGGATCCCAGCAGGGGTGCCAGAGAAATCCAATCCTACATGCACACAAGGAAATCGAGCTATTGTGTGAGGTACATTGTGCACCCAAGCCATAGGTGGCGCTACACGCCCCATCGTGTTGGTACACTTCCGGTTGTCATCATGAAGAAGAGCTATTCAGGAGTATAAACAAAGTTATCCGTGTTCACAAGTTCCGTGCTCAAGCTGTTAGGCTTGCTCTAACAGACTGTATGGCTACAAACTGTCCTGCGCAGACCACTGTTTTGTAAGACAACTTATTTTGCACAATTGTATATTTTTCTAAAGTCCATTTTTTGCTTACAAAAAATATTTTTTTGCTTACAATTTAACTTATGTCTTAATAAACACACAAAAAGTTCAATTGTTTTGTTTTTATTGACATTCTTCAGATGTTGGACACACACACACACACACACACACACACAAATACAATGACTTGTTTATGTACACAATTCACAGCTATGCAACAGCTGTACAGATGTATTTGGTGATACAGTAAGTGAGCTAAATTTTAACAGTGCAAACAATGCCACAAAAAGAAAAGATTCATCATGCCGTTGTCATGATTCGTTGTCATGCCGACCGAGGCTGTTGTGTTTCCCGCTTGTGGACTCATTACTCGTCACTTCCGGAAGGGGCAGTGCTGAAGTAAGTAGCTCGAATACGTAGCTCAATAGGGTATACATGCACTAAGTAGCTCGGCAGAAATTGCATAATCTAGGTCGTGTAGCTCGATTCCGAGAAATCAAGTTCGGTTCAATTTCAGCCGAATTAAGGTGTATACATGGCATTTTGAACTTCGATTTCAGTCTAGCAACGGCAGAAATTCGATTCTCTCTATGTGCATGTAAACGCACTGAGTGTTTTCCTTTCTCCAAACATAACACTTCTCATTTAAACCAAAAAGTTCTATTTTGGTCTCATCCATCCACAAAACATTTTTCCAATAGCTTTCTGGCTTGTCCACGTGATCTTTAGCAAACTGCAGATGAGCAGCAATGTTCTTTTTGGAGAGCAGTGGCTTTTTCCTTGCAACCCTGCCATGCACACCATTGTTGTTCAGTGTTCTCCTGATGGTGGACTCCTTTGTGACCTCGCCGACTATTACACGCGTTGCTCTTGGAGTGATCTTTGTTGGTCGACCACTCTGGGGAGGGTAACAATGGTCTTGAATTTCCTCCATTTGTACACAATCTGTCTGACTGTGGTTTGGTGGAGTCCAAACTCTTTAGAGATGGTTTTGTAACCTTTTCCAGCCTGATGAGCATCAACAACGCTTTTTCTGAGGTCCTCAGAAATCTCCTTTGTTTGTGCCATGATACACTCCCACAAACATGTGTTGTGAAGATTAGGCTTTGATAGATCCCTGTTCTTTAAATAAAACAGGGTGCCCACTCACACCTGATTGTCATCCCATTGATTGAAAACACCTGACTCTAATTTCACCTTCAAATTAACTGCTAATCCTAGAGTTTCACATACTTTTGCCACTTACAAATATGTAATATTGGATCATTTTCCTCAATAAATAAATGACCAAGTATAATATTTTTGTCTCATTTGTTTAACTGGGTTCTCTTTATCTACTTTTAGGACTTGTGTGAAAATCTGATGTTTTAGGTCATATTTATGCAGAAATATAGAAAATTCTAAAGGGTTCACAAACTTTCAAGCACCACTGTAGCTATACAGAAAGCTAACTAATGGCCTCAGTCTTTTACAGGTATTATCCTGTTTGTATTTGAATATTTATTGTCAACAATGTCAAACACAGCTTATGATACCTTACATTAGGGTATAATTGCAACTGCATGGTTGAAGAATAATTTTCTAATTCAGATCTCAGGACATCATAATCAAGAATTTAACAGCGCTGTGGTATAAATGTAATTAACTGAGGTAATAAAACATGTATTACCTGGTAGGGTGTTAAAGTCATCAATTTGAAAGACGTGCTCACTATCAGGGTCTGATGCGATGAGATCAAGCTCCCGGAGAAACTCAGCCTGTGCTGGATCACTGGCATTCACGATGCCAAGAGCAAACATCTCAATGTTAGCAGCGTGCGCCTCCCGCACTGCGATTTCCAGCTTAACAGAGTCACGCTCATCTGTTTGTCCATCTGTGATGACCACAATAACCTTACTGACTCCGGAACGGGCGCTGCGGAAGGCCTCACGTGTGGCTTTGCGGATGGCTGTGCCCGTGTAAGTGCCCTCGCCCATGTAGGTCATCCTGCGCACGGCATGTTTAACGTCACGCTTCGTGGCGTATCTGGCGAGGTCAAACTCCAATCGAGCCTCCAGGCTGTAGAGCACAAGGCCGACTCGTGTGGCACTGTTTCCTACTGTCACTCGTTCTACCAGCGCTGTCACAAAGTCCTTCACGATCTCAAAGTTCTCAGGACCAACACTCTCCGAGCTGTCAATCACAAACACCAGCTCCATTGGACGCTCCTTACATTTAATCCCGCATCCTGAAAGTTGTGTGTTTGTAATGTTAGTGCAAAATGTTTTTGTAAAATATATACTCTTAATTACAAGGTAAAAAGAACCTGAGAAGGTAGCAGAACCTTACCGCATATTTCCCGTATTATTCTTATAACGTCTTCTCTCTGAAAAATGAAGGCCACATGAGCACAGCGAATCATCAGTTGAATCATTGTAAAACAAATTAAACCAAAATGTCTTATTTATCAAATAAAAGCAAGTTTTCTGTGGGTAGACATTTATTTAACATTGTTTATCTTCTTCTTTCAGCTGTTCCCATTAGGGGTTGCCACAGCAGATAATATCACTCCAGCTCCTCCTGTCCTTCATATCTTTTCCTGTAGCATCAACTGTCCTCATGTCCTCCTTCACCACATCCATAAATCTCATCTTTCCTCTTCCTCTTTTCTTTCTACCTGGCAACTCCATCTCCAGTATTCTTCTCCCAATATACCCTGGATCTTTTCTCTGTACGTGTCCAAACCATCTCAATCTCACCTCTATTACTTTATCTCCAAGCCATCCGACGTGTCCTGTCCTACTAATATTCTCATTTCTAATCCTGTCCAACTTTGTCACTCCCAATGAGAATCTCAACATCTTCAACTCTGCTATCTCCAGTTCAGCCTTCTGTCTTTTTGTCTTCAAACCATACACCATTGCTGTTCTTACTACTGTCTTGTACACTTTCCCTTTCACTCTTACTGGTATCCTTCAGTCACAAATCACTCCTGACACTCTCCTCCAGCCATTCCAACCTGCTTGCACTCTTCTTCATTTCTCTTCCACACTCGCCATTACTTTATACAGTTGACCCCATATATTTGAACTCCTCTGCTTTGACCATGTTTATTCCTTGTAGCTGTACCATTCCACTGTCCTCACCCTCATTCACACACATGTACTCTGTCTTGCTCCTCCTGACTTTCATTCCCCTTCTCTCTAGTGCATACGTCCATGTCTCTAACTTTTCTTCCACTTGCTCCCTATTCTCACTACAGATGACAATATCATCTGCAAACATCATTGTCCATGGGGCCTCTTGCCTGATGTTGTCTGTCAACCTGTCCATTAACATTGCAAACAGGAAAGGGCTTTGGGCTGGGCCCTGGTGCAATCCAACATCCACCTTAAATCCCTCTGTCATTCCCACTGCACATCTCACTGCTGTCACACTGTCCTCACATATATCTGGCACCAATCTCACATACTTCTGCCACTCCTGATTTCCTCATGCAGTACCACAACTCCTCTCTCGGCACCCTGTCATATGCATTCTTGAAATCCACAGACACACAATGCAGCTCCTTCTGGCCTTCTCTATACTTTTTCATCAACATTCTGAAAGCAAATATTGCATCTGTCATATTCTTTCCTGGCATGAAACCATATTGCTGCTCACATCTCCATCTCTCCTCTTCACCTAGCTTTCACTACCCTTTCCCATAACTTCATGCTGTGGCTAGTCAAAGTTGTCAAGTATGTTTTATAATAAATAAAAGGGTGCAATACAAAAGGGAAAATCTCTGGAGTTTTTCTTAATGAATCTGATGTTTCTGCATCAGTGTGTGTGGCTTTGTGGATCTTGAACCTTGATGTTATTAAATCATAGAAATCTCACCGTCAGACCCAGCTCTCCTTTCGCTCCCTGTTGACCCTGAAAGACACAAGTTTAATTTACATGGAAATTCCACAATCAGGTCTAAAATCAACATCCAAAACCAATGTGTAGTTTGTATGATGCTCAACAAAAGATTATAAGCTTTACTTTTCTCCTAGCTTACATTAGTCTTGTAGCTCTGGTGCAAAAAAAAAAAATCTATAAGAAGAAACAGCAGTATATTGGCTGATCAAATACACTTGGAGTAACCAAATCATTTCTTTGGCTCATTCATTTTTGAAAAAATAAACGACAAGAGTGCTCTGAGAGCACAATATCCCCCACTGGCAACTTTGCCATAACTCTGGTAAAATGCGACTGAATTGAACAAAATTGCAATATGCGTATTACCAACATATAACAAAGAATCCTGTCAAGTTTTGTGAAATTCCTCCAAAAATTGTGAGAGGAGTTGATTTCAGAAGATGAGTACCCTTCCCGGGATGGGCGGACGGAGGGATAGATGGACGGATGGACATCACCACGACATAATCCCCCTTTGGGCCTTTTGGCCAGCGGGGGATAAAAATTGTGAGGGAAGTTGATTTCAGAAAGCAAGCACACCTTGATGAAATTGCCAAAGTACAAGTTTGTTAATAATCAAGGGCACAACTCTGGTAAAATTTGCCCAAATTAAACGAAATTTCAATATGCATATAACTGTCATATAAAAAAGCCTTTTGCCAAGTTTGGTGAAATTCCTCCACAAATTGTGAGAGGAGTTGATTTCAGAAGAACATACACCCTCATGAAATTGTCAAAGTGTAAGTTATTTAATCAAGGGTCAAAACTCTGGTCAAATTTTCACAAACTAAATTAAATTGCATTATGCGTATTACCATCATATAACAAGGCCTTTTACCAAGCTTCGAGAAATTCATCCAAAAATTGTGAGAGGAGTTGATGTTAGAAGGCCTTCATGAAATTGTGAAAGTACAAGGTTGTTAATCAAGGGCCACAACTCTGGTAAAACGCAACTGAATTGAACAAAATTACAATATGCGTATTACAGACATATAACAAAGCCTTTTGCCAAGTTTGGTGAAATTCATCCAAAAATTGTGAGAGGAGTTGATCTCAGAAGGGAAACGCACTCTCATGAAATTGTCAAAATATAATTTTATTAATCAAAGGCTGTAACTCTGGTAAAATGTGACTGAATTGAATGAAATTACAATATGCATATTACTGATATATAACAAAGAATCCTGCCATGTTTCGTGAAATTCCTCCAAAAATTGTGAGAGAAATTGATTTCAGAAGGTGAGTACCCTTCCCGGGATGGACAGATGGACATCGCCATGACATAATCCCCCTTTGGGCCTTTCAGCCAGCAGGGGATAAAAAAGCATTACAGAGAAAAAAAGAGTGACATATGGCATCGGCGATGCATTGGCACTGCTGAATGATCAGGCAGTCACAGTAAGGCTAGGGTTACGCTACAGCTCACGATGCTATGCGATGGGTTACCGATGAAAATGAAGCATTTTAATGGTGATGTATAGTGAGGTGAGCTAAAAGTTGTGGTCACACAGCAGGCGAGCATTTGATGTTCTTTTGAGGAGACCTGGCATTTTTCCTAGGAGGCATGCTTGAGGGTTTCGTATGCATCAGCGTCTGGCAGGAGAATGATCACCAATGCCTTGCTCAATAGATTCCAACAATGTGTGACATCAGCTCAACCAATCAGCGATGATCACAAATGCATCGTCTAACTGATGCCAAACATTGGCCAAATATTCATGAACCCTTCGCCCAACCAATTGTGAACCTCGGTGAAGGATCTCCAAATGTAAATGCACTTTTCAAGTCTCAATGAAGTTTAGGCTACGCCTTGCCACTGTGTCGCCGTGGCCTCTGAGAACATCAGGGACATGGATTCTTTCAATATCATGCTTGTAAATGGAATATATCTGATATACCGCTCAACGCCAGCGAATATTATTTAATTATATCATTACAATAGCACCTGTCAAGGGGTGGGATATATTAGGAAGCAAGAGAACAGTCAGTTCTTGAAGTTGATGTGTTGGAAGCAGGAAAAATGGGCAAATGTAAGGATCTGAGCAACTTTGACAGGGGCCAAATTGTGATGGCGAGATGACTGGGTCTAAGCATCTCCAAAATGGCACAACTTGTGGGGTGTTCCCGGTATGCAGTGGTTAGTACTGAACAAAAGTGGTCCAAGGAAGGACAACTGGTGAACCTATGACAGGGTCATGGGTGTCAAAGGCTCATTGATTTGCATGGGGCACAAAGGCTAGCCCATATGGTCCAATCCCACAGAAGAGCTACTGTAGCACAAACTGCTGAAAAAGGTAATGGTGACACCTTTCTGTTTTAGCCAGCATTAACTTTTTCAGCGGTTTGTGCTACAGTAGCTCTTTTGTGGGTTTGGACCATATGGGCTAGCCTTTGTGCCCCATGCGAATCAATGAGCCTTTGACACCCATGACCTTCTCGCCAGTTCACCGGTTGTCCTTCCTTGGACCACTTTTGTTCGGTACTAACCACTGCATACCAGGAACACTCCACAAGATGTGCCATTTTGGAGATGCTCAGACCCAGTCATCTCACCATCGCAATTTGGCCCTTGTCAAAATCGCTCAGATCCTTATGCTTGCCCAATTTTCCTGCTTCCAACACATCAACTCTTGCTCCCTAATATATCCCACCCCTTGACAGGTGCCATTGTAATAAGATAATCAATGTTATTCACATCTTCAACTGTCAGTAGTCATAGTGTTATGGCTGATTGGTGTATTGTCATGGGACTTACTGGTTGGCCTGATGGTCCTGGATCCCCAGCGTCACCTTTAACTCCTTTCTGGCCCCTATCCCCTGGAGCACCACGATCACCCTAGAAAAAAAGAAAGAAATAGAGACACATTTAGAAAAGTACTAACTTCCATTTTGTACATTTTCTACATTTGACAGTGTTAAACACTGACCTTTGACCCTGGGAAACCCTCTCCAGGTTGTCCCCTTGGCCCAACCAAGCCCTGAGCTCCAAACTCACCCTGAAACAATGTTAAAACACAGAGTTGTCAAAATAGGTGTGCATAAAGACAGGCACAGCAGCATCACAGATGTTTTTAATCACCTTCAACACCTATGCATGCATTATTCAATGCTCACTTCTCATTAGGCCACCTTGTATGTGTTACAGTTAGAGACTAGAACAAATTTTATTCCTCTATAGTGTGTGTTAATCATTCTCTAGCCCTAATTATTGTTCGGTTCTGACCACAGCACCAGTGTTAGCTGGAGGTTTCTGGTTGGTGAAACTATTTCAATCACTGAAGTGTTTAAAAGCCTCAAACCACTGTGGTACCTTTGATACGTCTACCAGAGCAACACGTTCCACTACCATGCCATGTGTATATACATAAACATGGATGTTTGCTTGTGTTTCTTTTACCTTTGGCCCCTGCATCCCCTGCCCTGGGGGTCCTGGTGGACCAGGAAGTCCCGGCCTTCCTGTGTTGCCCTGCAGATTTCCAAGATAAAGAAAAATTGCCTTTGATTTTTCATCATATCATCTCTACACTGGTCTTTAGTGACCACTGTATCTGTTGTCTATTTGTAGAAAAACACTACTGCTCAAAGTAGCTCAATACCTCTACACTTTGTGTAAAAATGTCCTTGACTACCTTTACCATATAATTTTAGTCACCACTGTTATAAAAGTTATTGTTTAGACATAAATGTTCTCTTCTGATGCCATATTGTTAGTTTGCATAATATTCCAAAAAAATACCTCACACAAGTCTATACAGTCTCTGTGTAAAGCCAAAAATTCCCTCACGTGCCAGGACCTGGTCTTCCCAGGCAGTTTCCCATCCCAGTACTAACCAGGCCCTTAAGGTACAATGGGCAGCACTAATCTCCATTTCTGTAGCCCTCAGCCTTTCGCCTATTGCTGGGTTTCATTCACATGACTTTTCTTAGCAGTTTTACCAGAAGTGAAATAGCTGGTGGTCTAAATGGCTGCCGTAGTGCAAACAACTAGTGATAACTTATCAGAGTATGCTCGTAATCTAGAAGCCACTGCTCACTTTAGATCTATTCAGAAGATTGCTATGTGCAATGGAATCGACTCCAACAGTCTGGGAAAGAAGGATTTGTCATACGATCTCGAAAACTGCCCTTCAGTCGAGTTCCCCGACATCTCAAACTATCTGGTGTTGCAGACATCCTTCTACACTGCAAAACAGATGAAAGCGTGGAAGATTATGGAGGCTTACAACTTTTTTTGTATGTGGCTGGGCAAAGGACCTTGGTATCAAGTCACTGCAGAATGAATCCTGTATTGTTTTTGCCTGTGTAAGTATTTTTTTTAAGCATTTTGTTCGCATCTTTACAATGAAGCACTGCAAGTTGAAGTGTAAACAAACAACAGTTCACTTGATTCTCACGTGTGTTAGCTCTTATCTCTCAGCTAAATCATTCACAAAGATAATCAGAAACCCCTTTAAAGACTTGGATCTTGGTTGAACAAGACGGAGAAATGATCACGGCGCATTGGAACTGTATGGCTGTGTGATGCCGTGGCTGGCCACCACATCATCACGTAAGTTCTCATGACGCCTGCCTTGAACTTTCAGGACGCTTTCTCCCCATTCAAACTGCCTCGTGGATTACTACCTGATAAAGACATTACAGCGGACTGTCGCGTGAGTTTACACTGTTTATATGTTGTGTTTCATGTGCAGTATTATCTTAACTCGGGTGCACACGGTTAAGTTTGCTGTTGAACATTTTACATATCTTAAACTCTGCGAAACGCCGACATAAACATTCCAGAGACACTGCAGCCGTGATAGGTTTATTTAATCATTCTCGCGTGTAAACTTTCTTGCCAGTGTAATCAACATGTTTTAAAGCTATAAGAGTTTGCTAATGTCTATAAAATGTGTGATAACCAACTTACCAGTGCCATAGCATTTCCTCACTCTTGTAAAAGAGCCTGCACGGTCACTGTTGAGTTGATATACTGGTGTTCTCAGGTTAGGCGCATTCAGGCATGCACGAGCACTGCGCGTACTTAATTATGGTATGTTCCAATTTGTGTTATCTTGTGTTTCAAGTTTATTTATGGTTTGATTATGATTTTAGTACATGTACTATTGGTTTCTATGCTAGCACATTTGATTTGTATTTCAGTATTTTGTTGTATTTATTTTCTTTTGCCTATTTCAGTGCTCCACTGTCAGTTTACCCCCATGTAATTTGTAACAGTGGTATGATCCATCGGGGGAACGAGTACTTGAACTCTGTTAAAAGAGTTACCTGAGTCAGTCTAGGGGGGCCAGTGATGAGTGTGGACCTGTGGGTGGTAGGCCTTGTTAACTCAGTGTCTGAGTGATTTTGTATGCGCTATTGCTGTAGTTAGCTAGCTTTATTTCCAGTATTATTTTTTGCCTTTTTGTTTGACCATTGTGTCATTATTTATTTTCAGTTTTTTTTGATTCACTGTAAATATTCTGCATGGTTTTGGGAGCTGTCATTAGTTAAAAATAAATTTAACCATCCTTTGCGTACATTATCCTTCTCCTGACTCCTCATTGGTTACAAAGACTTGCCTTCCACGGTTACCCGTCTCTACATTTGGTGGCAGCAGTTTTGGGAACCAGTGACCGGCAACCAGTGAGACGAACAATACCAGTCAAGCTGCAGGATGATAGCAGGATGGACGGCATCCCGTGGCGTGTCCAGTGACGGGGAGGATGGAGCCGAGGGTACGAGCCAGCATAAACCTGCAGTCAGCGACAGCGGAGGTGGCCTAGAGGCCACCCTCAGACGGTTCATCATACAGCAACAGCAGTGTGACGAGAAGTGGGAGAGAGAAGCCCAGGTGCAGGACCAGCGACTGAAGGCCCTCCAACATCAGTTTGGCCAGCTCCAGGCGGTCATCAGTGCAGAACGGCTGGAGAGGCAGTCCATCACCCCACCAGCATCTCACCCGCACAGCGTGGACCCAGGTCAGTCCACCGCCTCATCAGCATCTCGTCCGCTGAGCGTGGAACCATCTGAAGACGGCGCAAGCAGGGTGAGCAACATGCCCTCCAGTCTTGTAAAGGTGTCTGATCACCATGGCCCCACCCCATTGCCCATGATGTGGGCTGCCCCCAAGCTGTCCCCATACCAGGAGGACCAGGACATTGAGCATTTCATGACAACTTTTGAGAGGATAGCTTTGGCCAGCCAGTGGCCATTGGACGGATGGGTACTCTATCTGGTGCCGTTGCTTACCGGAAAAGCACGTGCAGCCTATGTGGTTATGGATGTTCGAGACACCCAGGACTATGTAAAAGTAAAGTGTGCTATCCTGAGGAAGTATGAAATCGACGCAGAGACCTACCGGCTGAGGTTCTGATCCAAGGAGGTGCTGGATGGCGAGACACCGCGGGAGCTGCAGGCCAGACTCCAAGACCTATACATGAAGTGGGTCACACCAGAGGGGTGGACCAAGGAGGAAGTCGGAGACCTGGTCGTGCTGGAGCAATTCCTGTGGATGGTCAACCCGGAAATCCACACCTGGATTAAAGAACATGCCCCTCAGTCGTCAGCTGAGGCAGCACAGCTGGCAGAGACCTAGATGTCTGCCAGGCGGGGCCGGAGAGGACTTCAGCTGGGCTGTATAGACCATTCCAGTCAATACCAACGGCAGAACAGAGACACCGGCAGCCATGGTTTGGGTAAGCCAGGGGGTGGTACTGGTCGTGACTTTAGGGGGGCTAGGTATACTAGGCACACCCAACACACACCAGCACTGCAACCACCCACAACACGCACTCAGCCTAAGCCCAAGATAGTGTGTCATAACTGTGGTCAGCCAGGGCACATAAAACCTGAATGTCCCATACTCCCGCCCACTGAGTCTAATCTCGGTTTTATCCCCCAAGCCTCTAGTGCTAATCATAATAGGCCCACAGGAACTGATGTTATGGTCCCTGTTAAAATCAGAGGAAAGACTTGGTTGGCTTTAGTGGACTCTGGCAGTAGCCAAACATTCATACACCGTAGCTGTGTTGGATCACTGCATGTAATTAGAACTGGCACTGTGCAGGTTAGATGCATTCATGGTGACATCAGAGAGCATGAGACAGCTAATGTGACTATTGACATTGATGGACAGCCTTATCTGCTGAGGGTAGGTCTTATGGATGAGGCACCATATCCTGTTATTTTGGGGCAGGATGTCCCTATATTAGCTGACCTGTTGCAAGAGAAGAGTACGGCTATGGCCTGTGTTACCATAAGAGCTCAGCGCAAGGCGGAGGATGCCTCTGCTTTGGGCTGGAATGAGTTACAGTATCCAGTCTGGGCAGAGAAGAAGTCCCGAGCCGAGCGCAGAACTGACAAGGTCAGAGGTACGCAACTGGACGAGACTCTTCCCTCTCCTACAATGAGTGAGGAAGATGTAATTACTGATGATTTTGACACGTTGTTGACAAGTGACATGATCTTAAGCCACTGTTTGAGAAAGTGGTGACTGCTGAGGAGGCTGTAAAGCTTAACTCCAGGGGCAAGGAGTGTCATGTGCTGAGGGACAGAAAACTGTACAGAGTGAGTGACGAAGGTGAACAGTTGGTAGTCCCTAGTGCTTTGAGAAACATTGTTCTTAAGCTGGGCCATAGTGTGCCATGGGCGGGGCACTTGGGCCAGCAAAAGACTCTGCTTAGAATTGCTAGTAGGTTTCACTGGCCAGGATTTTATGAAGATGTAATTGACTATTGTAAGTCGTGTCCAGAGTGTCAGTTGACATCACAAGCCGGCAGAGGAACCAAAGCACCATTAGTGAGCCTCCCCATAGTTGACACACCATTCATACGCATTGCCATGGATACTGTTGGTCCCTTAGAGAAGAGCAGAGCAGGGCACAAATACATACTGGTGATCTGCGACTATGCCACACGATATCCAGAAGCGTTCCCCCTCAGAAACATTAGGGCTAGACAGATAGCCAATTGCCTAATCCAGTTATTTTCTAGGGTAGGGATACCCAAAGAGATTTTAACTGACCAAGGCACAAACTTCAATTCCAAGTTTCTGAAACAAGTATATAGCTTGCTGGGGATTAGGGGGATTAGAACTACACCGTACCACCCCCAGACCGATGGCATGGTTGAGAGATTCAACCAGACACTGAAATCCATGCTGCGGAAGTTCGCCTACCGTGAAGTCCCCCAGGCATCTACAGGTTACTCACCATTCGGGCTGCTGTTTGGACGGCCTGTGAGGGGACTCCTGGATGTGCTACGTGAGGCCTGGGAAGGGAGCCAACCTGGACAGCAGACCAACGTCATCTCCTATGTCCTGCAGATGAGAGACAAGCTGGACCAGCTCACCACCTTGGCCCATGACAACATGGTGCAAGCCCAAGACCAGCAAAAAGCATGGTACGACCGTAGTGCTCGTAGCAGGTCATTACAGCCAGGACAAAGGGTTATGTTGTTGCTTCCTTCTGCAGAGAGCAGCCTTCTCGCAAAGTGGCAAGGCCCATTTGAAGTCCTTCGTAAAATGGGTCCGGTCACTTACGAGATAGCCATGCCTGGACACCGCAAGACAAAGCAGGTTTTTCATATCAACCTGTTGAAGCTGTGGATCCCTCGGGAGGAGGTGCCAAAAAACCAACTGTGGGCACGAGCCATCGCGGAGGAGGAAGAGCTGTGAGAGCAATACTTCCCCGTTGCCCAGGGGGAGCCTTCTCAACCGGACCTGGGGCACCTTCCACATCGACAGCAGAGGGAGCTACGACGCTGCATCCCCAAAGGCCTGTTCCGGGAGGAGCCAGGACGAACCACCCTGACAGAGCACAACATTCGCCTAACATCTCCAGGGCCTGTTCGCCAGTCCTGTTACCGGGTGCCAGCACGACTGATCCTGGCACTCAAACAGGAAGTGGAGGGCATGTTGGAGACAGGAGTCATTGTGCCATCCCGCAGTGAGTGGTGCAGCCCCGTCGTGTTGGTGCCAAAGAAGGACGGTAGCCTTCGCTTCTGCGTGGATTTTAGGAAATTGAACGCCATTTCTGCCTTTGATCCCTACTCCATGCCACGGGTCGATGACCTCATGGAGAGGTTGGGTAAGGCGAAATTCCTCAGCACCCTGGACCTCTGTAAAGGGTACTGGCAGGTCCCCCTTGCGCCGGAGGCTCAGGAGTTGACTGCCTTTAGAGTGCCATCTGGACTGTACCAGTTCACCGTGATGCCGTTCGTGCTGCATGGGGCAGCCGCATCCTTCCAACGCCTAATGGACCAGGTGTTGAGGGGGGCCGAGGACTACGCAGCAGCCTATATTGATGATGTGGTGGTCCATAGTTCTACCTGGGAAGACCACCTGAGCCACCTCAAGGATGTATTCCATTGTATCCATCAGGCTGGCCTGGTGGCCAATCCCGCCAAATGTCAGCTGGCCAGGACCGAGGTCTGCTACCTGGGATACATCCTAGGGGGTGGAGTCGTCAAGCCTCAGGTCGACAAGGTGGAGGCCATCCGCAGCTGTCCTTCCCCCACCACCAAGAAGGGCGTCCGGTCGTTTCTGGGGTTGATCGGATGGTACAGGTGCTTTATCCCAGGGTTTTCCAGCAGGGGAGCAATGCTGACAGACCTGACATGCAAGAACACTCCTAACAGGGTCCGTTGGACAGAAGCCTGTGGGCGGGCTTTTGAGGAGCTTAAGGAGTGTATGTATCAGGGGCCGGTCCTGTAAAGCCCCGACTTCGATCTGCCCTTCACCGTACAGACAGATGCATCCGGCATTGGCCTTGGGGCAGTGTTGCTCCAGGGTGAGGGTGAGGACCAGAGGCCGGTCCAGTACATCAGCCGGAAACTGTACACAAGAGAGACAAGGTATTCGACAGTTGAAAAGGAGTGTCTGGCTGTTAAGTGGGCCTTAGACACCCTTCGATACTACCTAGTGGGCAAGGACTTTACAGTTGAGACTGACCACAGGGCCTTACAGTGGCTGCACCGCATGAAGGACAGCAATGCCAGGGTGACCCGGTGGTACCTGGCAATGCAGCCATACCGGTTCGCTGTGAGGTACCGTAGTGGAAAGACAAACGTGACTGCAGACTTCCTGTCCCGCCTTGATGAGGAGGGCCAGTCTTAAGGGTGGGGGTGTGTGATGCCATGGCTGGCCACCACGTCATCACGTAAGTTCTCATGACGCCTGCCTTGAACTTTCAGGATGCTTTCTCCCCATTCAAACTGCCTCGTGGATTACTACCTGATAAAGACATTACAGCGGACTGTTGCATGAGTTTACACTGTTTATATGTTGTGTTTCATGTGCAGTATTATCTTAACTCGGGTGCACACGGTTAAGTTTGCTGTCGAACATTTTACATATCTTAAACTCTGCGAAACGCCGACATAAACATTCCAGAGACACTGCAGCCGCGATAGGTTTATTTAATCATTCTCGCGTGTAAACTTTCTTGCCAGTGTAATCAACATGTTTTAAAGCTATAAGAGTTTGCTAATGCCTATAAAATGTGTGATAACCAACTTACCAGTGCCGTAGCATTTCCTCACTCTTGTAAAAGAGCCTGCACGGTCACTGTTGAGTTGATATACTGGTGTTCTCAGGTTAGGCATGTTCAGGCATGCACGAGTGCTGCGCGTACTTAATTATGGTATGTTCCAATTTGTGTTATCTTGTGTTTCAAGTTTATTTATGGTTTGATTATGATTTTAGTACATGTACTATTGGTTTCTATGCTAGCACATTTGATTTGTATTTCAGTATTTTGTTGTATTTATTTTCTTTTGCCTATTTCAGTGCTCCACTGTCAGTTTACTCCCATGTAATTTGCAACAGTGGTATGATCCATCGGGGGAACGAGTACTTGAACTCTGTTAAAAGAGTTACCTGAGTCAGTCTAGGGGGGCGAGCGATGAGTGCGGACCTGTGGGTGGTAGGCCTTGTTAACTCAGTGTCTGAGTGATTTTGTATGCGCTATTGCTGTAGTTAGCTAGCTTTATTTCCAGTATTATTTTTTGCCTTTTTGTTTGACCATCATGTCATTATTTATTTTCAGGTTTTTTTGATTCACTGTAAATATTCTGCACGGTTTTGGGAGCTGTCATTAGTTAAAAATAAATTTAACCATCCTTTGCGTACATCATCCTTCTCCTGACTCCTCATTGGTTACAAAGACTTGCCTTCCATGGTTACCCGTCTCTACAGGCTGGGTAAGAATTTTGTCATGACCTTCATGCATATGGACTTTGCGAGGAGTGAGGAGTAAATAAAGAAACAGCTGGGGACTTCAGCGCTTCGTGACTAAAAAATAAAATCATAAAATAATGACACATAGCAAGAAAAGTACTTGGCAAACACTAAGGACATAGCTGAGAGGGATATACAAACCTTTCACGTGACTAGAAAGTCTAGTTTAACTTCTCAGTTCCACTTAACTCTCAGTAAAAATGATTGATTTTCTTTTGCTTTTTACGTGTCACATCGCACTGCTAATGTGAACATACGGTTAATCAGGAACAGTCACACAGTCAAATATCCAGTCAACTGAACTATCATATCATTCAGGTAAAACTGAGATTTCAAGCTTGTTAAATGAACCAGAACATCAAGGGTGTAGTAGCTCATCTGGCCTGCCATCAAAACAACAACGATGACCAAAACATCAAACAGAACTGAAATGTGACAATGTGAGAGAGGACCAACCTCCATGACAAATTGTTTACAACAGGAAAATCAACAAAGGATTAAATTTGGTTCCTCAAGGGAAGATCCACCCAAAACATCAATCAGAACTGAATTTGCATGATAAATGAGAGAGGAGATACAATTCTAGTCAGAAGAAAATGTGTTAAGTCGACCTAATTACTAATTTGTTAGCAAAAAAATTGACAATACAATGACCAAGTTTTGTGCAGAAGGTCTAGTTTTTTCAAATAAAACAATCAGAACTGAAATCCAGTGAGAACTGAGGGAGGAGATATGATTTAACTGAAAATAGACAAAGTTGTAAACAAATAGTTTACAACAAGAAAATCAACAAACAAACAAATGACCAAGGTTTGTTCCCTGAGGGAAGATCTACCCAAAATATTGATCAGAACTGGAATCAGATGAGAAATGAGAGAGGATATACAATTTTAGTGAGAGACTTGGAAAAGTCATTAATTTGGCCTAATTAGTAACTCGTTAGCAAAAAATTTGACAAAACAATAACCAAGTTTTGTGTGGAGTGATGAGTTCTTTCAAACAAAACAATCGGAATGTAAATCTGTGGAGAATTGACAGAGGAGATACAATTTAACTGAATTGTGGATGACAGACCCAATGCCATGGCAACAGCTCATCGGCCTTATGGTCAGATGAGCCAATAAATGGCTAAAATTGTCATCCCACTAGGTGTGACTTACTGGTAGTCCTTGCAGCCCCTCTCCTGGTGGTCCTGGTTGCCCTGGCAAACCTCTAAACCCAATATCACCCTACAATACACACACACACACACACACACACACACACACACACATATATATAACATATATCCACACTATAGACATATACATTGTTGTGAAAGAGGATACCTTTGGTCCTGGGAGACCCAAACCTTCTGGACCAGGCTCTCCAGGAAGCCCAGGAAGTCCAGGTGGACCCTGGAATAAATGCAAAACGAGAGTAATTCTTGCTGATAAACTTTATCATCAAGAACTAATCACAGATGTTTCATCTTGATAAAAAGTTCACAGAGTTTAAAAAAAGGGAGAAATGTATACCGGTAGGCCAGGGTAGCCATCTCCTTTTGGCCCAAATGGTCCAGGAGGACCTGCATCTCCACGATCACCCTGAGAAACAAAACAGCAAGAGGCAATACAATCAAAACAGATTTTGGTTTTGGTTACTGTTCAAATATGAGTGTAAATGTAGACACAGGATTAAAAATGATCTCCATTAGAATGCAGGTCAAAGCTAAAGTACCTTGAAACACATTTCAATGTTGATCAATAAAATGTTTAGTTACTTCATAGCAGATATTCCAGGACACTTTTTTTGATAAGTTGAAATCTAATGATGGCCACATCATTGTTATTGTCACATTCCTCTAGAATGTTACACCTCCAGACATTACACTTCCATGCCAACAGAGGTCCTCCTTTCCTGAATTAAACAAACCAGTTAAAAGTTTCACTGAGTGAGAATAGACTGGTACCAAAATCCAGAATTGTGACACCCAAAGGCATTTTTGAGACAAAGTCGGCAAACAGTCTTATTTTGTCAATTTGGGTGTGCCGAATTCAAATCTGCAATATGCCGAGCTCTATCTGACCTCTGTTGACCTCTAGAGGTCATTGAACTTTGGGCCTGTAAACGTCTCAGCTGAACCCAGTTTCTCAGCTTTCTAAGGAATGAAATGTACTAAAATGATTAATGAAGTTAGCAAATGGCCTTGTTTGTTAAATGTTTGGGTGCTGAATTCATTTTTCATTCGTAAAACGACATATGACTTCTGATAACCTCAAGGTCATTAAACTTGGCCTATAGGCCTATGCATTTAACGGCATTTTTAAACTGACTTTACTCCCCCAAAAAGAATATGAACAGACAAAAAACAAATAGAAAGGAACAAATACAACATTAAATGCCAGTCCATGTACATGTGACTTACTTTTCACAATGAGAATGCCTAGGCGATCACCTTACATAACATTGCATTACATTTAGCGGTTATTCTTTATACAAAGCTACTGAAAAAAGGACAGATTCAGCAGCATACAAAATGTGGGGGCATACAGGGTATACAGGTTAATCAGGGTTAGTATATATGAGAGGTTTTTTCTTTGTTGTTTGTTTTTTGTTTTGTTTTGAATGGGGTAAAGCCTTTACAAAAAACAAACAACAAAGAAAAAACCTCTCATATATACTAACCCTGATTAACCTGTATACCCTGTATGCCCCCACATTTTGTATGCTGCTGAATCTGTCCTTTTTTCAGTAGCTTTGTATAAAGAATAACCGCTAAATGTAATGCAATGTTATGTAAGGTGATCGCCTAGGCATTCTCATTGTGAAAAGTAAGTCACATGTACATGGACTGGCATTTAATGTTGTATTTGTTCCTTTCTATTTGTTTTTTGTCTGTTCATATTCTTTTTGGGGGAGTAAAGTCAGTTTAAAAATGCCGTTAAATGCATAGGCCTATAGGCCAAGTTTAATGACCTTGAGGTTATCAGAGGTCATATGTCATTTTACAAATGAAAAATGAATTCAGCACCCAAACATTTAACAAACAAGGCCATTTGCTAACTTCATTAATCATTTTAGTACATTTCATTCCTTAGAAAGCTGAGAAACTGGGTTCAGCTGAGACGTTTACAGGCCCAAAGTTCAATGACCTCTAGAGGTCAACAGAGATCAGATAGAGCTCGGCATATTGCAGATTTGAATTCGGCACATGCAAATTGACAAAATAAGACTGTTTGCCGACTTTGTCTCAAATGCCTTTAACTCCTTAAATAAGCACTTTTTTGAATTTTGGTACCAGTCTAGAAGTCTTGCCATCTTTTATATTTGTATAAGTTCTGAACCTTGTATTCTGTGATTGCTGTTTCCATGTTTTATCTTTTCCCTTGCTGATAGACTTCTTATGATTTACAGTGGTGCTTGAAAGTTTGTGAACCCTTTAGAATTTTCTATATTTCTGCATAAATATGACCTAAAACATCATCAGATTTTCACACAAGTCCTAAAAGTAGATAAAGAGAACCCAGTTAAACAAATGAGACAAAAATATTATACTTGGTCATTTATTTATTAAAGAAAATGATCCAATAATACATATCTGTGAGTGGGAAAAGTATGTGAAACTCTAGGATTAGCAGTTAATTTGAAAGTGAAATTAATGTCCGGTGTTTTCAATCAATGGGATGACAATCAGGTGTGAGTGGGCACCCTGTTTTATTTAAAGAACAGGGATCTATCAAAGTCTGATCTTCACAACACATGTTTGTGGAAGTGTATCATGGCATGAACAAAGGAGATTTCTGAGGACCTCAGAAAAAGTGTTGTTGATGCTCATCAGGCTGGAAAAGGTTACAAAACCATCTCTAGAGAGTTTGGACTCCACCAATCCACAGTCAGACAGATTGTGTACAAATAGAGGAAATTCAAGACCCTTGTTACCCTCCCCAGGAGTGGTTGACCAACAAAGATCACTCCAAGAGCAAGGCGTGTAATAGTCGGCAAGGCCACAAAGGATCCCAGGGTAACTTTTAAGCAACTGAAGGCCTCTCTCACATTGGCTAATGTTAATGTTCATGAGTCCACCATCAGGAGAACACTGAACAACAATGGTGTGCATGGCAGTTGTTGCAAGGAGAAAACCAGTGCTCTCCAAAAAGAACATTGCTGCTTGTCTGCAGTTTGCTAAAGATCACATGGACAAGCCAGGAGGCTACTGGAAAAGTGTTTTGTGGTGGACGGATGAGACCAAAATAGAACTTTTTGGTTTAAATGAGAAGTGTTATGTTTGGAGAAAGGAAAACACTGCATTCCAGCATAAGAGACTTAACCTATCTGTGAAACATGGTGGTGGTAGAATCATGGTTTGGGCCTGTTTTGCTGCATCTGGGCCAGGACGGCTTGCCATCATTGATGGAACAATGAATTCTGAATTATACCAATGAGTTCTAAAGGAAAATATCATGACATCTGTCCATGAACTGAATCTCAAGAGAAGGTGGGTCATGCAGCAAGACAATGACCCTAAGCACACAAGTCGTTCTACCAAAGAATGATTAAGGAAGAATAAAGTTGATGTTTTCGAATGGTCAAGTCAAAGTCCTGACTTTAATCCAATCGAAATGTTGTGGAAGGACCTGAAGCGAGCAGTTCATGTGAGGAAACCCATCAACATCCCAGAGTTGAAGCTGTTCTGTACGGAGGAATGGGCTAAAATTCCTCCAAGCCGGTGTGCAGGACTGATCAACAGTTACCGGAAATGTTTAGTTGCAGTTGTTGCTGAACAAGGGGGTCACACCAGATACTGAAAGCAAAGGTTCACATACTTTTAATATCGGATCATTTTCCTCAATAAATAAATGACTAAGTGTAATATTTTTCTCATTTGTTTAACTGGGTTCTCTTTATCTTCTTCTAGGACTTGTGTGAAAATCTGATGATGTTTTAGGTCATATTTATGCAGAAATATAGAAAATTCTAAAGGATTCACAAACTTTCAAGCACCACTGTACCCTTTGAAAGCATTTGCCAGTCTACAATACTCAGAATACTTGTATGCGGAAAAACCTATATGAGGCTTGGAAGTTACATAAATGTTTTAAATTCAAGCACTGACCATAACAGGAATATTGGTCATTTTTAAAAATCAAAACTTTAGAATCGTACATATAGTAGGTATCTAATATGAAAAACAGCTCTGTTCAATTTGTTGTGGTCATTGCTTCTAGCTGTCTTTTTCCCCACAGAAGACCTACTGTAGACTCAGCTTTGGGACCAAAACATTGCTGGTTCAATTCCCTGGACCAGCAGGAATGGCTGAAGTGCCCTTGGGCAAGGCACCTACGTAACCCCCAGTTGCTCCCCAGGCTGCCCTGGGTATGTTGTACGTCGCTCTGGATAAGAGCATCTGCTAAATGCCTGTAATGTAATGTACTGTAGCACAAACTGCTGAAAAACAGAAACTGCTTTTTCAGCAGTTTGTGTTATAGTAGCTTTTCTTTGGGATTGGACCACATGGGCTAACCTTCATGCCCCATGTGAATCAATGAGCCTTTGACACCCGTGACCCTGCCACCGGTTCACCAGTTGTCCTTCCTTGGACCACGTTTGTTTGGTACTAACCACTGCATACCAGGAACACCCCACAAGATGTGCCATTTTGGAGATGCTCAGACCCAGTCATCTCGCCATCACAATTTGGCACTTGTTAAAGTCGCTCAGATCCTTACACTTGCCCATTTTTCCTGTTTCCAACACATTAACTTCAAGAACTGACTGTTCTCTTGCTACCTAATGTATCCCACCCCTTGACAGGTGCCACTGTAATGAGATAATTAACACTTACTCCACGAAATTGAGTCATACATGAGATGTACGATGAGATTGAGTGGAATAATTGTTTTATTCTATGCACATTCACTGGATTTTGAGAAACAGATCATTCTTTTTTTTTTTTTTGCAAATTTGATAAATAAAAACTTTATACAAAACGTCTGACAAAATCATTTCCGCTCAGGCGGACTTCTTAAAAACCTATCAATGGCTGCACAATGTCTGACTTTAGTGTTGTTTTTTTGTAGAAAGGGCCGTCTTGCTGTCATGCCGAGGTATAGAATAGCTTTAGACATTTGTTTAATTCGTCCTTGGACATTTCAGTTCTGTAATTTTCAAACTTCTTTGAGCTTTTGAAGCAATCTAAAAAAAAATTCAACAAATTTTAATGCTTAGAGATGAAGCATGTCAACAAACTGGCAAAATGACAGGAGCAATTTGTGAAAAATGCTATAATAATTCTTGAAAAAAGATACGTTCTTATCAAATACTTTTATTCCACATTTTGTTGCTTTTTTTTTGTATTTTTTGGGGCTTCATTTTCAAGTCGAGTTTTATTTAATTCTTGGTTGGTTCAGCAACACGCTCCACCATTTCGTTTTTCTGTACTCATGGTATTTAAGCTGATATCCTAGTAGCAGAGTAGCCAATCATAGCACGTGATTGTTCATATCCAGTGAATGTGGATAGAAAAATCAGTGTTATTCATTTTTTCACCTGTTGGTGGTTTTAATGTTATGGCTGATCAGTGTAAATATTTTGTGCCATGTGTATTTCTATCTCATTTATTTAATTAAAAAAAGGCTGTAGTACAAAGAGAAAATCAAACTGCTTAGTTGTCAGGTCTCTTAATGAAAGTATGTGTGTGTAACAACACGTGCACAGTTGATAGCACCTTTAAACATCACTTAAAGAACAGTATTCAATTGGCACAAGCGAATTTCTGCCAATTGAAGCCAAAATAAAAAGAATTATTATTATGTATGTCAATATTTTTGGATAATCAGACCATTTTGCTGAATTGTGACTTATTTTGAATTTGTTTTTTCAATCTCACTACCTTTAATTAACATTTTTGTTTGACATTTGGTACCCGTTCTCTCTCACACACACACACACTTGGATTTTGTGAACAAATATCAAGTAAAGCTTTTTTTACACATTTTTTTCTCTGGCTATTTCCTACACGTAATATAATTTACACTATTCTTGTTTGCAATAAACAATTTATCTGATGCAAAAAAAAAAATTAGCCTCTTTATTTTAGTACATAAGGGCCAAAGAGTCTCTGTAAGTTCTCCAGGTTCAAGCAGTAATGCAGTCCTTCAGCACAGGTGACAGTAATGTTCATTATAATACATAGGGCCAAATTACTCAATTCTGATTGGTCAATCAAGGAGGGCGTTTTTTCCTTAACACGGGGCCATCTTTCTGAAATGCTATTGGTTAGTTCATTGCTTGGTTATGGTTACAAAAATTAGCACATTTTGTCAACAAAATGGCTTTTGTAAAGAAGTTCCAATAAAATTTTGTAAACCACTTTCAAAATCCTCGTGTCGTGTCACCGTGTCATGATGAAAGACGCTTTAGAAACTGATTCAAACGTGCAAGATAGTCTTGCGCCCTGACTGGTTCAGAAAACGTGAATGACAAATGTTGTGAACTTGAATGGTTTCCGAAGTATGAATTTGGCCCTATATATTATAAACAAGTAATCGTATGGTTCCTCGTAAAATTAAGGATCAATTTCACTCGTGATTTCAAAGTTCTGAAATTGCCCTCGTTGCTTCGTTACTCTGGCAATTTTCAAAACTTCAAAATCACTCATGAAATTAATCCTTAATTTTACTCAGCCCCATACGATTGCCTATACTAATTCATGTTGTTTTTGATGTTTTTTCTTTTCCGCTGTTTATTATTGATATTTTGCAAGATAAGACTGGATTTTAGTCTTCCCTGAGACTTCCACCACACACTTACTGAGGTCTCCAATACCTGAATACAAAGCCATATTCAGGTCAACTGATCCGCATCATCTTTCTTCATTCATAGACCCCTTGCACTGACGTCACACTTACATTAGCAACTGTTGCTACCCTTGTCCTGGGGGACAAGCAAACTTTGTTTACATGCTGAAGATAAGCGCTATTAAAGATGTCAGATGTCTGTAGTACGAACTACAGCTAAAAAAGCTTTACTACTGGATTACTTGCATAATCTAAGTCAGAAGAAGCAAAGATATACATGTGTTAGGGTTTTGCTGGGATTCAAACCTGGTTTGTTGGTGTGATAATCCAGCAAACCCCCACTAGGCCACCAGGGGGATGACTCAAGTGCAGAGGTGTGAGGCAGAAATAGAAAAGTATCAAAAAGTTTATTTACAATATTTACAGTCCAAACAAAAATATAATCCAAAAAATGCTCAGAAGATGAAGGGAAAAATAAAATATCCAAAAGGTCAAATACAAAAGCAAAAAACTAGAAAAGAAAAGGTAAAATACCAACGCTCAGAAGATCAAAAAACAGTAAACACAAAGTCCAAAAAGAAAAGCAAAGTGCAAAACCAAAGAGACAACGGCAAGGAACACAGAACAGAGGTAACTGGAGCTAAACATAACAGCACAAAGACTCCGTGACAAGAGGACTGAACTCAGGGGGTATAAATACACAAAATAAATTGGAAACAGGTGACACTAATGAAAACAGGCAATCAACACCAACACAAAACACAGGACACAGTGGCGACCTCTAGAGGCCAAAACAAACATAGACAAAAAACAGGAAATAACAGCGGCCTCTAGAAGCCAAAACAGTCCCAGTCCTAACAACATGGAAATTAGAGTTTATAATTAGTGGTTATGATCCGTGCAAAATTCCTTGAAATGACTGGAGTGATGATGTAAATTTGTGGCGTAGTGTTAGCTACATCGATTTTGGAATGTACCTTCTCATTGCATTTTCTCTGTTTTAATTAAAAAAAAACCTTATCGTTTGCTGGAAGAGAAGAGCAGGGAGGATTGAGAATTGAGTGGCTGTGGTTTATTTACACTTGATACTAATTCTTGTAGACTCCTCGCAATCATCGCAAAGATGCATACAAAAAGCCCAAAAAGTCCTACTTACTCAGGCAAAAATGATACAGGATTTATCTTGTAGTGCCTTGATCTTTAACCCAGCCACATATAAAAAGTTGTTCACCTCCATGCTCTTCCAGGTTTTCATCTGTTTGTCTGTGTAGAACGATGTCTGCAGCACCAGGTAGTTTGAGATTTCAGGGAACTCAGTGGATGGATAATTTTCCAACTCATAGGAAAACTCCTTCTTTATTAGTGTGTAAGGCTGATGATACACAGGGCAACTTTTTCGGGAAATGTTGCCGGGCAATTGTGTGTTGACACTTTCCCATTGAGATTGGGAAATATAATTTCTATCTGAACGATTTTGATTGTTTTGGGCAACTTTTTATTATTAAGCTCATCCAATCAGAGTGCTAGCAGTAAATCATATGACCACCTGAGAGCTTCTGAAATTTTCAACAAAGATGGCGGCGTCTCAACGACAGTGAAGAAAAGGAAAAGAAAGACAACTTATATCTTTTTATACCGGTGAGTTGTTATGTGTAAACCCAAAGTGGTGAATTTACCTCATCAAATGCTGAACCAACAGACATCTATTTTTATGTGCTCAGGTTGTAATTAAGACATCGATTTCTTTCAGCTAAGTGTAAACTGCCATTAGCTAACCACTGCTCCATAGAGATTGAATGGGATTTAGCTAACTAGCGGTGGTTTTTGCTAGTTAGCTGAAAGTTATCGCTAGCTATGTAGGGATAATGTTAGCTCTCTTGCGTCAAGTTAGATGTAAAAGTGACGGGCAGCTCATGATTTTTTTTTTGTGAGTTGTAATCGAGATTGTCTAACTTATCATCTGATCTAATTTACATACATAGCATGACTACTTGTGGAACCTGAGGGCAAAACAGTACAAACTTCAGGGTCTAAAAAAGAAAGAGAGCCTTTCAGGAGCTCTGTCAGCCCCTTTTCCTCCTCAGCAGCATCTCCTGGTCCATGTCCTTTTTTCATTTTGCTGAGATGAGAATTAAACGATTCTGTTTTTGTGATGTATGTGCCAGTTATTAGTTATAGCATATATGATTGAGGCTAGTAGCATTTTTAAAGAGATTTTAAAAGTTTATTATTAACAGAATAATGTGGGTATTTTAACTTACAGTGGGGCAAAAAAGTATTTAGTCAGTCACCAACTGTGCAAGTTCTCCCACTTAAAAAGATGAGAGAGGCCTGTAATTTTCATCAGAGGTATACCTCAACTATCATGCTTTGGGGCTGTTTTTCTGCAAAGGGACCAGGACAACTGATCTGTGTAAAGGAAAGAATGAATGGGGCCATGTATCGTGAGATTTTGAGTGAAAACCTCCTTCCATCAGCAAGGGCATTGAAGATGAAACGTGGCTGGGTCTTTCAGCATGACAATGATCCCAAACACACCGCCCGGGCAACAAAGGAGTGGCTTCGTAAGAAGCATTTCAAGGTCCTGGAGTGGCCTAGCCAGTCTCCAGATCTCAACCCCATAGAAAATCTTTGGAGGGAGTTGAAAGTCCGTGTTGCCCAGCGACAGCCCCAAAACATCACTGCTCTAGAGGAGCTCTGCATGGAGGAATGGGCCAAAATACCAGCAACAGTGTGTGAAAACCTTGTGAAGACTTACAGAAAATGTTTGACCTCTGTCATTGCCAACAAAGGGTATATAACAAAGTATTGAGATGAACTTTTGTTATTGACCAAATACTTATTTTCCACCATAATTTGCAAATAAATTCTTTAAAAATCAGACAATGTGATTTTGTGGATTTTTTTTCTCATTTTGTCTCTCATAGTTGAGGTATACCTATGATGAAAATTACAGGCCTCTCTCATCTTTTTAAGTGGGAGAACTTGCACAATTGGTGACTCACTAAATACTTTTTTGCCCCACTGTATGGTGTTCTTTGGATGCAACTCAGCATTCTTTCTCCTCCAAGCACGACAAGTTGAGTTTTTACCAAAAAGTTCTATTTTGTTTTCATCTGACCATATGACATTCTCCCAATCCTCTTCTGGATCATCCAAATGCTCTCTAGCAAACTTCAGACGGGCCTGGACATGTACTGGCTTAAGCAGGGGGACACGTCTGGCACTGCAGGATTTGAGTCCCTGGCGGCATAGTGTGTTACTGATGGTAGCCTTTGTTACTTTGGTCCCAGCTCTCTGCAGGTCATTCACTAGGTCCCCCTGTGTGGTTCTGGGATTTTTGCTCACCGTTCTTGTGATCATTTTGACCCCACGGGGTGAGATCTTGCGTGGAGCCCCAGATCGACCCAGTGGTCTTGTATGTCTTCCATTTTCTAATAATTGCTCCCACAGTTGATTTCTTCACACCAAGCTGCTTACCTATTGCAGATTCAGTCTTCCCAGCCTGGTGCAGGTCTACAATTTTGTTTCTGGTGTCCTTTGACAGCTCTTTGGTCTTGGCCATAGTGGAGTTTGGAGTGTGACTGTTTGAGGTTGTGGACAGGTGTCTTTTATACTGATAATGAGTTCAAACAGGTGCCATTAATACAGGTAACGAGTGGAGGACAGAGGAGCCTCTTAAAGAAGAAGTTACAGGTCTGTGAGAGCCAGAAATCTTGCTTGCTTGTAGGTGACCAAATACTTATTTTACTGAGGAATTTACCAATTAATTCATTAAAAATCCTACAATGTGATTTCCTGGATTCTTTCCCCCATTCTGTCTCTCATAGTTGAATTGTACCTATGATGAAAATTACAGGCCTCTCTCATCTTTTTAAGTGGGAGAACTTGCACAATTGGTGGCTGACTAAATACTTTTTTGCCCCACTGTATAAATGTTAAAATAATGACAAATTATCTTTTGACCAGAGTATCTATTCAGTTTTGTTCCAGAAGTGAGACTGACTTAAGCGAAATAAAGGCTGAAGGCAAGACAAAAGTGACAGCTGCAAATGTTTCGGTGTCCATCTTTGTGGTGTCTGTGTCCCTGGCAATAGAGTTGCTCTTATCTGTGCCGAGTTTCCCAAAACCATCGAAGCACAAAGATCATTGTTAGATGGTACCGCGAGCAGCACAATTAACACTCTCTTTCCTAGTTAAGATGCTCTTAGCATTAAGAGGCTTTTGGGAAACCCACCACTGATTGGTTGTTGCCAATTGTCTGTTGCCCTAATTAGTTGCCCTGTGTCTCACCTGGTTGCCTGTTGCTGGCAACATTGCCTAAAAAGTTGCCCCATGTATCATCACCTTAAGGCTCTATCCCATTTCAAAGAGCAACTTTCTGGAGGTATCTTGAGCATGCATTGGCCTCTAAACTGTGAAAATAGTCAGAGATGGTTTCACTAGCTCTTTACATAATGGCAGCCAAATCAGTTTGTCTGACCACCACTTCATTCACCGGAAGTAAACTCACAAGCAAAAGTCACATGACTGAATATAACCTATATTCTATTCCAGGTTAACTACTCACAAAAAATGACCAAAAAACCTTTAACTCTGTGGATTGTCAGTGAAAAAAAATGGCAAGATTGTGGCCGCACACTGCAACTATATGGCAGGCCTTGGAAAGCGCTGTTCTCACATAGCATCATTGTTGTGGGCTTGAAGCTGGCGCGAAACAAAGGAATTCACTGACAGTTACAGATAAAAAGGCATACTGGGTTCTTCCTACTACTGTGAAAAAAAGTCCTACTCCTAGATTAGAGACATTTCCTTTCTAAAGAAATCCATCCATCTATCCATTATCCATAACCGCTTATCCTGTGTGGGGTTGCGGGCAAGCTGGAGCCTATCCCAGCTGACTATGGGCGAGACACGGGGTACACCCTTGACAAGTTGCCAGATCATCGCAGCTTTCAAAAGAAATGCCCAGCTCAAGTTTATCAGCCACAATCAGAAGTTCAAGACAAAGTTCCAGGGAGACAGCAATACCTTTTAACTTTTTCTCTCTTTGAACAACTGGAACAACCAAAAACAGCAAAAATGAACCATATTTAAGACAGATTAAGCCTTGCTTACAGGAAAGACAGTGTCTGGTTGTCCCCCAGGAGAAATTATCACATGATGCGTGATGCCATGTGCCAGGGGTCTATTCACTGTTTGATACTCTTTGGATGTCAGTGGTTCATTGCGAAGTCTTGCCTTCTTTCTGATTGTATTTCTGAGCCAATATACCATATCGTCTGTTTCATTTCAGGTGGTTTCTGGTATTAGATTATTTACAGATTGACTTCCTTTGCCAATTGTTCGTCCATTTGGTTTTGACACTTTTGCCTCCCTTTAATGACTTTAATTGTGTCCTACATTTATTCCAAAATAAATTCTGAACTTGGATCCTACTTATCGAAAACTCTAAAACTGCATGCACTATTTCTATTCATCCATCATTATGGAATACCTTTGGTCCTGGAAGTCCATATCCTGTCTCCCCCAGTGGTCCTGGAGGACCTGGTGGACCTACATCACCCTGTAAAAGCATTAAACATGTCTGTAACAGAGTGTACACATCAGTGCACATACTGAATGGAGCAAAACTCATCAGTTGTACCTTTGTTCCAACGACTGCACGTCCTGGAAGTCCTGGTAAGCCGAGACGTCCTGGTGTTCCTGGTTCACCCTAGAGGAGGACAAAACACAACGTTATTTAGAGCAGAAGACTTCAACTCGTGTTACTGCCCACATTTCAAAATTAATGGGACAATTATCTTTTTTCCAAAGCAAATTAAAGTCTTTCTTTCTTTCTACTCACTTTTGCTCCTGATGGTCCGGTGATTCCTGGAGGTCCTGCTAATCCACGGATTCCTCTCTGGCCCTGATCTCCCTGTCCAAAAGTATAAAACACACTTCTTTATCCAATAACTAAAAAACAGTTTTGAACCTGACTGATTTCAAAATGACAATCAGTGAGAACAGACTGGCTGTTAAAATAAGAGTAACAGGAAGAAGAAGAAGAAGAAAAGAGTTTACCTTTTCTCCTTGTGTTCCAACACCTGCTGCTCCCTCCGGCCCTCTCGTACCAGGAACACCAGGCTCTCCCTAACATGCATGCACACACACACACACACATGATCCCATCATTTTGGTTGGAGTTTATTCCAGTTTTAGCTGTTATAGTTTCAATTATGACACATTTGAAGCAGTGTACTGATTGGAAGGTAATGAGTTCAAATCCCAGCACTGCCAAGCTGCCACTGCTGAGCTCTTAACCTTCAACTGCTCAGTTGTATAAAAAAGGAGATGAATGTAAGGCCGAATCCCATTTCACCCCTTGGACCAACCCCTTGGCCCTTCCCCTCCATTTTGCGCGTTCATGTGAAGGGGTAGGGGTATCCCAATCCCAGTTAACGCGGAGGGGTAGGGGAAGGGGTAGGGCTTCTGTACCCCTCCAAACGGAGATTTTCCTGGAGCTGACTCCGAACGAAGGGGTTTGAGTGATTTCCCACAATGCCATGCGGATTTCAGCGAGATTTCATGCGGATTTCAGAAAGATGGCGGTTCCCGCGGCAAAAGATTGTCATAAATGTATTTTCTCCATTATTTACGTGTTTTAAGTTGTTATCCAGAGGAAACACGCCGCTTGATTCGCTTTCGAGCTGAGAATGAGCAGCGATTTCTGAAATCCAAGCTGCTGCTAAAAAGCTTTGGGAGTGAGTATTGTTTTCGGTTGCTTGACTGCGTACATTTTGTTCTGTTATTCTCGCTTTTATTGTTTACATGAGTGTTCTGACACCTCATTCTGTTGGATGTGGTGCACGAAGCGCCAAAGATATCCCATTCTGTGGTGTTAGTTAACAAATCACACCCTGCCAGCAGAGATCTCTGGCTCTGACTGTAGTGGCTGGTTGCAGCCAATGACGCATTTGGTCGCGTTTTGCTAATGTAAACGCTGACGGAGGTACGCGATGACGTATGCGATCGTTGAAGGGCTATCCCAATACGTAAGGGTTGAATTTCAAGCCCTATCCCTTGTAGCTCAGTTTCAAGGGGAAGGGCCAAGGGGAAGGGGGAGGGGAAGGGGTAGAAATTAGAATTGGGATTGGGCCTAAATCACTCTAGATAAGGTTGTCTCCCAAATGCCATAAGTCTAAATGTAAACTTTTAAATTTCCACTAAAAAGCAGGATAATACTAAAACAAATGTTTTCAGCATGTGACTTTGAGCTCAACCCTGTTATATAAAGAAAAAAAAAGACATATTTTAAAGTGTCATATTTATTTTACAGACAGGATGGACAATTTGACTAGGACTACTACCTTTTGTCCATGAGCGCCATCCTCTCCAGGTAACCCGGGTAAACCTGATAATCCCGGCGCTCCTGGTTCACCCTGCAGAGGAGAAGAACTTCATCATAGTGCATAAAGTCAGGTCCAAAGGTCTTAGAGCAATCCATTAACTTGGTGATTCATCATGTGGATTGGATTTGTTCATTCTGAATGAAAGCTGTCGAGACCAGATTTTAGGACTTGATTCTGGACTGTTTTGGGGGTTTGTGATTGAAAAGATATAATCCATATAGTCTAGCTCTTTTGACCTTATATACAGTAAGATATTTAGTCAGTGCCTAAAAGTGGAGCTCCTGATGACTGAGTGCATGAGTAAAATATTTGCAACAGCACAAAATCAACCTGACTAGAATAATAATATTACAGCACCATGAATGAACCATCGAATTGTGTAGTGTCATGTTTTTCACCTCAATAAATCACTGCATTGTCTTGTGACAGTGAGACCAATAATGAGATACACAACGCAGTTATGAATACATATTTATTCCTTTCTTTGACACCACATGCCATGCGCCAGAAACGACACCACCACATTTATTATGGTGTGACTCTGCTGGGTGCCTGGTGGACAGCAGGGACCCAGCGCTTTCACTTTACATCACTACTGTAGAGTTACCATCCAATATCACACTTGATATGTCAAACAGATGTCTGGTTACATCTCTTACATCCACACACATTTGCGTGCACATGAAGTGCCGTTAGGACTAATTACCATGCACCTGTTCCTGATTAGAGCTCAATCACAGCACATACATATAAGGACTCTGAGTAACACACAGTGAACCAGTGCTTTTACTTTACAGCATTACTGTATAGTTACCATCCAATATCCAACTCAATCTGTCAAACAGTTTTCTGGTTATATCTCTGTGGCAGCGGGGGCGTGGCCGGGCATCAGTTTGTGAATGGAGGAAAGGGTCAGGGAAGGTGAGTGGCCAAGTCATTACACCTGTTGTCAGTTGATGTGTGTGTGTGTGTGTGTGTGTGTTTCTTGCAGTGATGGTGGAGCATAAGAGGAGTAGGAGAGCAGAAAAGGGGTACTGGGACCAGAAAGCGACTGTGTGTGTGTGTGCGTGCGTGTCCGTGTGTGTGTGTGTGTGTGTGTGTGTGTGTGTGCGCGTGTGTCCGTGTGTGTGTGTATAGACACATACGTGTCCTAGAGTGCCGAGTGAGGAGCTGAAGTTGTTGTTGGCTCTTTTCGTCTAGTCAGACGGTCGTAACAGTTCATATCAGTGTGGAAATTGTCTTCTGTCACTGCAATGTCGCTCGTGGCTGATACGACCGATGTTGGATAGACAAAGGTGGTTGCAGTGGCTGCAGGTGAGGTTGATTGATGATGGTGTTGCCTGGCTAGTCCTTTGGTGTCTTCATTGGCATCTTCTCTCCCATTGTTCTGCTATCTCATTGTGGCAGCAGGGGCATGGTCAAGCGCCGGTCTGTGACAGGAGGGCGGAGCCAGGGAAGGTGAGTGGCAGAATCGCTACACCTGACGGTAATTAACCTCTGTTTTGTGTGTTTTCCCAGTAACCGCTCCCTATTTAAGGAGGCAGAGGGAGAGCAGAGGGAGCGCAACCCGGGACCAGAACACAGAGTGTGTGTGTGTGTTACGCCGCATACTAGAAACTGGCAATTTAACTGAAAAGTTGAGAAATAAAAGCCTTCTCTGTATCTAAAGCGTTGTCCTGCCGTCCTCTGTGCTCCACCCACACTCCGTAAGCACTACACTCCTCTTTGTATCTTGTGGCACTGGTCCATACTGCATGTCTCCATGTGGCTCTCTCTCTGGCTAACCATTCCCAATTTCCGAAGGGGATGTGGAAGTCCTTCAGGGTTTCTTTGCATACATCTCGGTAGCGCAGCTTGGGCCTTCCAAGGGGTCTGAAGCCTGTAGCCAGCTGGCCAAACAACAGCTGGTTTGGAATTTGGCAGTCATCCATTCTGGACACATGGCCAAGTCATCTCGGTCTTCTTTGGCTGATTGTAGTCATGATGGTGGTCAGGCCTACTCTTCTCAGTACATCGGTGTTGGTGACTCTGTCCTGCTACTTGATGTTGAAGATCTTTTGTAGACATCTAAGATGGTATGTGTTTCTTTTCGTGCCTCTTGTAGCATGTCCAGGTCTCAGAGCCATACAGAAGGGAGCTGAGGACATGAGTTTCATAGATTCTTGCCTTGGTTTTATCGTTCAGGTGCTTGTTTTGCCACACTCACTTGCACAGCTTTCCAAAGGCTACAGCTGCCTTCCCAACCCTTGAGTTGATCTCTTCATCAAGGAAAATGCTAGAAGTCACAGTGGAGCCCAGATAGCAGAATTTGTCCACCACGTCTAGGGGCTTCCCATCCAACTTCAAGGCTTCATGGTTCTCTTGCATTCCTTGGGTAAGTACAACAATTTTGACGCTGATCACAAGTGAGAATAACTTGCATGCTGAGTTGAGCCTGTCAAGCATGTGTTGTAGAGTGGCAACATCATGGGCAACCAGAGCTGTGTCATCAGCAAAGAGTAAGTCATGTATGGTGGCTTCCTTCACCTTCATTTTGGCCCTGAAGCATGCCAGATTGAATAGCGATCCATTGGCTTACCAATGCAGAATGCAGATTTCTCGCCAGGGGTTTCCTTAAAAGCAGTAGACAGCAGAATGGCAAAGTAAATTCTGAATAGGGTTGGAGCTAAAATGGATCCCTGCTTGACCCCACTCTTGATTGCAAAACTGTTGGATTGTGAACCATCGAACTGGACAGTTGCCTGCATATCTTCATGAAATGCTGATATGATGTGACATAGGGAGGGTGGACAGCCGATGGACTCCAGCACACAGAACAGACCTGATCTGCTGACCATATTGAACGCCTTAGTCAGATCCACAAAGATGATGGCAAGTAGTTGCTGTTGCTCACAACATTTCTCTTGGAGTTGATGAAGAGAGAATATGTCCTTTTTGAGTGGAAACCACACTGATTTTCAGGCAGAATTTGGTCAGCAAGTAGTTGTAGACATCTCAGAACCACATGAGCAAAGGCTTTGCCAGCGATACATACCATGGTAATTGTTGCAATCACCCTTGTTGCCCTTGTTCTTGTACAGCATAATGATCTTTACATTTCTCATGTCTCGTGGTATGGTGCCTTTTCTCCAGCAGAGAAGAAGGTTGTAGAGATGAGGGATGATGGCTTCTTTGTTGTACTTCAGGAGCTCAGCTGGTATGGAGTCACTGCCTGGAGCCTTACCAGAAGGGAGATCATCAATAGCCTTGCTCAGCTCAAGGAGAGTGGGTTCTGCATCAAGTTTTGTCATTTCGGGTAGTCTTGGGAGCTGGAGATTGCTGTCTAGATGGTGTTCAACCAAATAGAAATCTGAGTAATGCTCAATCCAGTGCTCTAACTGTTGGCTCTTGTCATGGATGAGCTCACCAGTCTTTGATTTGATTGGAGCCACTTTAGTGACCTGTGGTCCTAAGGCGGTTTTGATCTTCTGGAACATGGTCTTGAGGCCACCATGGTCAGAAGCCTTCTGTATCTTATTGCACAATGCATTCCAGTAGTCATTTGCACATCTTCTGGATTCAGCCTGCAGCTTGTGCTTGGCTTCCCTGAGCCTATCATATGTGGATTGGCTGGGTGATCTTACATGGGCCAGCAATGCATCTCTTTTCTCTTCAAGCAATGGTAGTAGGGTTTCTTGGTTTGCTTCTACCCAGTCTTCTCTGAAGGAGGTAGTTTTCTTTCCAAATATCTCAGAGGCAGCATCATACATGGCTGTGCGGAGTGCCTCCCATATTTCTTCTGGGTGAGGATCTTCTTCAGTACCTCCACCTTGGTTTTCAATGAGATGATGTAGTCTAGTGGAGAATTCCTCCTGCCTAGGCCTGCATTTCATGTTGAATGTGCTCAACGTTGCTGTTTTGGGTGTTTTTTGTGTGTGAACTTTCTTTCACTCCAGCTTGACTTTGGAGATGACCAGAGCATGGTCAGTGTCACTGTCTGCACTTGGGAACGACCTAGTCATGTTGATTGAGTTGAGGCTTTTCCTCCTGGTTAGGACTACATCGAGTTGATGCCAGTGCCACGATCTGGGATGTTGCCAGGAGACCTTGTAGTGTGGTTTGCAGTCAAAGTATGTATTTGTTACACACAGTCCGTGATCAGTACAGAGCTCCAAGAGTCTTTGCCCATTATCATTCATTTTTCCGATGCCAAAGGACCCTAAGCAGGATGGCCAGTTGAGATGGTCACTCCCTACTCTGGCATTGAAGTCGCTGAGGACATATAGTTGATTTTCCACAGGGACTAGCTGGAGCACACAGTGGATGTCATCATAGAATTTGCCCTTTGCTTCTGGGTCTGCATTCAGGGTAGGGCCATAGGCATTTATGATGGTTGCTTGTCCTGCACGCGTTGTGAGTGTCAGTGACGCGAGCCGCTCAGATATGGCTGATGGGGTGGTGATGGAGTCCAAAAGTTTGTTATGTACAGTGAACCCAACACCATAGAGCTGTCGTTCTTCTTCTCCAAGCCCTTGCCAAAAGAGTGAGCAGTTTCTCTCTCTGATGGATCCAGTATTGGCTAAACGCATTTCTTGTAGGGCAGCAATGCCCACTTTGAGTCTGTTGAGCTCTCTGTCAACAATTGCTGTTTTCCTGATGCTGTTCACATCAGTGAGGTCTTCTTCTATGCCCTGACAGAGTGTGTGGACATTCGAGGTTCCAAGTCCCAACAAAGTTGCCTTTCGTTTTCTTTGCTTGTTGTTTGTGGGTACTTGATTATGCCTGCTATTTGGTTTTTGATCTATCCTCTTGCACCCAGAGAGGCACACAGGTGTGACGGCCCAGCAACTAATTGGCCGGGGGCTGCCCAGCTTGGGCGGGCGTTAGCTGGTCAGTGAGATGCGATGACCTCTCCCACCTTTGAGAAGCACCCATGGCATTCTCTCATTTGCCAGTTTGAGAGAATTTATAACCTGTAAACTGCCCTCCTCCATGTTGTTTTCCCACTATTGCAGATCGTGAGCGCAGAGTGTCCTCTTTGCCACCTCTTGAACTGCTGTGTCTGGGCATTGTGTGTAGAGAAAATGTGTTGCCTAGTTCCCACTTCCTCTCTCTCGGCTTCACAAACAACATCCAGAGGAGAGATGGATCAATACATCTGTTGAGTTAGTGTCACTGCAGGGGATGCCAGATGAAGGGTCGAGCTGCTCTAACATCTGCCTTCGGGTCCCTCCCTCCTGATTTGATTTAGGGGTTTTCTCCCCGAACCTTTGTCTAAAGAGACATGACCTACAAGGCAGCAGGTGGGAGGAGCTGAAAAGCACTTAATAAACATGTGTCTGAACATTAGCTCCCACCTGCTGTGGTTCTGTACTCCACCCACATCAGGGAACTATCACAGTGGTGCTGAAACCTGGGAGTACAGAAGGGAGCCCACCCATGGAGTCCTCACTGTTCAAGGACCTCATTTGTGCCCTCGCTACCACTCAGCAGAACCAGCATTAAGCACTGATTGGCCTCCAGAAGGAGCAGGAACAATGCTTCGAGGCCTTGATGCTGGCCCAGCAAGAAGATTGCCAGGAGTTCCAGCACCTGCTCACATCAGCAGGGTCCTTGACCACCACCACAGCGGACTCTCCCCACCTCACCCTAATGAATATGGGTCCGCACGAAGCATTGGGGTGGCCAGTCAAGCAGCACACAGCGTGCCTACTTCCTCTCCTGACTAACTGCACTGCAGCTCCCTACCGACAGCCGGCTCATTTATGCTGACTTAAAGCAAGCCATTCTGCAGCATGTCGGCTGCTCCCCGGAACAACAGCATCAGCGCTTCTGGGCGCTGAAGCTGGAGGAGGTTGGCCAGCCATTTGCATTCAGCCAACAGCTCCAGGACACCTGCCAGTGGTGGCTGAGGGCGGATGACCATGACACCGAGGGAATTATTGACCTGGTGACACTGGAACAGTTCATCGCATGATTTCTGGAAGGAACGGCGGAGTGGGTCCAGTGTCATCACCCAGTGTAGCTGGAACAAGCCATCAAACTGATGGAGGACCACCTGGCAGCAGTTCTGACAGCAGGAGGATGTGCAGGAGGATGTGCTGCCTCTTCTCCTCTTCTCTCTCTCTCTCTCTCTCCCTCTGCTTCCCGTCCCCGCCCTGTTCCCCCACTGTGGAGCCAGGGGCCAGCTCCCACCCAGCTGGCCTGATGCACATGTGATGTCCTCCCATTTTCCCCTTCCGTGTCTGTGTATTCTCCCCCTCAGGTGAGTGACACCCAAAACACCGGTGCAGAAGGAGAGCCTGGGTCAGTGTGCTGGCGGTGTGGGGAGCCGGGACATCTTCAAGGTCAATGCTCCATGATGGAGGTGGGCGCAGTGGTCTGGATCCCCGACACGCCAGAGACTGCCCTCGATCGGGCCGGAGCGTATCGTATACCGGTAAGTGTACAAGTGGATACATATCATGCCTTTGTGGATGTCGGCTGTAACCAGACCTCAATCCACCAAAGCCTGGTGCAAGGTGAGGCACTGGGGAGAGCACAGGTGGTGAAGGTATTGTGTGTGCATGGGGATGTTCACAACTGCCCATTAGTGTCCGTCCACATTCTATTTTGGGGAGAGAAGCATAGAATAAAGATGGTGGGTAAACCTTGTCTCACCCACTCGCTAATTTTGGGGACTGATTAGCCAGGGTTTAAAGAACTGATGGAACACATAGTAAGAGGTGGGTCCTGCATTAATATGTCATGGGAAGGTCCCGGTGTGGCATTGACTGGGGAAGCTGTCACAGAGCCGTCTACATCAGCATCGCATCAGGACAATACGAGGAGTGAGGAGCAGCCTGCCCCTCCTCCCTCCCTCGGAGATTCCCTTGAGGATTTCCTGTTAGAGCAGTCATGAGACGAGACTCTGTGTCATGCATTTGACCAAGTGAGAGTAATTGATGGTCAAACTCTCCAGCCAAGCATGACACTGGCCTTCTCCTATTAAGCTATTATTAAGGATAGGTTGTACCGAGTGACACAGGACACTCAAACCGGTGAACAAATAACCCAGTTGTTAATCCCAAAGAGTCCTAGGGAACTCGTATTCCATGCGGCTCACTTTAACCCCATGGCCAGACATTTAGGGCACGATAAAACACTAGCCTGAATAATGGCCTGGTTCTATTGGCCAGGGATTCGCAGGGATGTCCATCGGTGGTGTGCGGTGTGCCATGAATGCCAATTAGTAAATCCTGCAGCCACTCCAAAAGCACCTTTGTGCCCTCTCCCTCTAATTGAGACCCCTTTTGAGAGAACTGGGATGGATCTCATTGGGACATTAGATCAGTCAGCACAAGGATATCACTTTATTTTAGTTCTGGTGGACTATACAACGCAATATCCGGAAGCAGTGCCTCTCCGCAATATCTCAGCATGCAGTATTGCAGAAGCACTCTTCCATATTATCTCCCAGGTTGGGATTCCGAAAGAAATCCTGACAGACCAAGGCACTACATTTATGTCACGCACACTGTGCAAACTGTATGGGTTAATGGGTATTAAGTCTATCCGCACCAGTGTCTATCACCCACAAACAGATGGCTGAGTGGAAGGGTTTAATTAAACCCTGAAAAATTTATTCAGAAATTTGTAAGTGAGGATGCATGTAATTTGGATAAATGGCTTGAGCCCCTGTTATTTGCAGTTCGAGAGGTCCTGCAAGCCTCCACAGGGTTTTCACTGTTCAAATTATTATATGGGCGGAAGCCACGTGGCATTTTGGATGTGCTATGAGAAAATTGGGAAGAGGGACCTTTGCCTAGCAAAACCAAAATTCAATACGTTCTCGACCTGTGCGCAAAACTCCACACACTCACTCACTTAACCCAGGAGAATTTGCGGCAGGCACAAGAACGTCAAGTCCAACTGTATGACAGGGGCATGAGACTTAGAGAGTTCACACCAGGAGACAAAGTGCTCGTATTATTGCTCATGTTGAGCTCCAAATTAATCGCCAAGTGGCAAGGGCCCTTCAAGGTCACACGGCAAGTCAGGGACATCGATTATGAGGTGAGGTGAACAGATAGGGGTGGGGCATTGCAAATTTACCACCCCAACCTGTTTAAACATTGGAATGAGGGGGTCCCCATGGTGTTGGCAGTCCCCGAGAAGGCAGAGCTGGGGCCAGAGGTACAAAAAAAAAAAACCCACACCTCAAGTGACTCTGGTCCCTTGTGGAGATCACCTCTCGCTGGCCCAACTTATGGAGGTAGCCAAGTTGCAGAATTTTCCGACATGTTCTTGGCCCTGCCCAGCTGCACCCACCCAATAGAACACCGCATTGAATTGCCCCCGGGGGTGGTGATGTGTAGCTACCCTTACCACTTGCCCGAACACAAAAAAAGGTGGTCTGGGATGAACTCAAGGCCATGCTCAAAAAGGGCATAATCGAGGAGTCCCACAGTGACTGGAGCAGCCCAGTGGTCCTGGTTCCCAAGACCAATGGGTCGGTCCAGTTCTGTGTGGACTATAGAAAGGTCAACGCAGTGTCTAAATTTGACACATACCCAATGACTTGCATTGACGAGTTGCTCGATCGATTAGGCACTGCTCGCTTTTATTCGATACTGGATCTAATGAAGGGATATTGGCAGATCCCCTTGACTCCTCTATCCTGAGAGAAAATGACCTTTTCCACACCATTTCGGTTACACCAATTTGTCACACTTCCTTTTGGGCTATCTGGGGCTCCCGCGATGTTCCAGCAGCTCATGGACAAGATCCTCCACCCTCATGCCACCTATGCGGCCACGTACCTTGATAACATCATTATCTATGGCAACGATTGGCCGTGGCACCTGGAACACCTTAGGGCTGTCCTAAAGTCGCTGAGGCATGCGGGTCTCACAGCTAACCCAAAAAAGTGTGCAATTGAGCAGGTGGTAGTACAGTATCTGGGTTTCCACTTGGGTCATGGGCAGGTGCGTCCCCAAATTAACAAGACCACAGTGATTGCAGCCTGCCCGAGGCCCAAGACCAAAAAGGGGGTGAGACAGTTCCTGGGGCTGGCTGGCTACTATCATAGGTTTATACCTAATTATTCAGACATCACCAGCTTGCTGACTGATCTCACTAAAAATGGAGCACCAGATCCGGTCCAGTGGACGGAGCAATGCCAACAGGCTTTCTTTAAGGTAAAAGCTGCACTGTGTGGGGGGCCACTTTTACACTCCCCTGACTTCTCTCTCCCCTTTGTTTTACAGACAGACACATCGGACAGGGGCCTGGGGGCCATTCTGTCCCAGAAGGTGGAGGGCGAGGAATGACCCATGCTGTACATCAGCCACAAGCTCTCGATGCATGAAAGCAAGTACAGCAGTATCGAGAAGGAGTGTCTGGCTATCAAATGGGTGGTCCTCACCCTCCAATACTACCTGCTGGGGTGCCCTTTCACCCTCTGTTTGGACCACGCGCCCCTCCAGTGGCTCCCTCACATGAAGGATGCCAACGCGCGGATCACCTGTTGGTATCTCACCCTCCAGCCATTTAAATTCGAGGTGGTCTACAGGCCGGGGGTGGTGGTGGACTTCCTGTCCCGTTGGGGGGGAGGGGAGTCTGCTGCAGGCTGGATGGCTCCCCGGCCTGAGTCAGGCAGTGGGGGTATGTGGCAGCGGGGGCATGGCCGAGCGTCAGTCTGTGAATGGAGGGCGGGGTCAGGGAAGGTGAGTGGCCAAGTCGTTACACCTGTTGTCAATTGATATGTGTGTATGTGTGTGTGTGTGTGTGTGTGAAAGAAAGAAAGAAAGAAAGAAAGAAAGAAAGAAAGAAAGAAAGCACAACTTTATTCATCACACACTTGTGAAATTCCTCTCTGCATTTAACCCATCTGAAGCAGTGAACACACACATGCACACACACGTGAGCAATGAGCACACACACACACATACCCAGAGCATTGGGCAGCCATGCTAACAGCACCCGGGGAGCAGTTGGGAGTTAGGTGCCTCGCTCAAGGGCACCTCAGCCCAAGGCCGTCCCATATTAACCTAACCACATGTCTTTGGACTGTGGGGGAAACCGGAGCACCCAGAGGAAACCCACGCAGACACAGGGAGAACATGCAAACTCCACACAGAAAGGCCCCCACCTGGCTTGAACCCAGAACCTTCTTGCTGTGAGGCGACAGTGCTAACCACTTACACCACCGTGCTCTGTGTGTGTGTATGTGTGTGTGTGTGTGTGTGTTTCTTGCAGTGATGGAGCATAAGAGGAGTAGGAGAGCAGAGAAGGGGTACTGGGACCAGAGCATGACTCTCTCTGTGTGTGTGTGTGTGTGTGTATAGACACATACATGTCCTAGCGTGCTGAGTGAGGAGCTGAAAAGTTCTTAATAAATGCGTGTCTGAACATTAGCTCCCGCCTGCCTTGCTTCTGTACTCCACCCACATCAGGGAACTATCACAATCTCTTATGTCCACATGCGTTGGAGCTCAGAGTGCAGAACCATTAGGATTAATTACCATGCACTTGTTCCTGATTAGAGCGCAATCACAGAACATACATATCAGAACTCACAGTAACACACAGACTTTGTGAAGTATATGCTCTACGTTACCAAGCCTTGTATTTTGGATCATTTTTCTGGTTTTGACCCTGTTTGTGTTTTTGGACTGTGAGTATTGTATTCCCTCTGATATCCTGTCTGTGCCTCAGTCCACCACTGCCTGTTTTTCAACTCGCCCTTTGTCTCCATTTTGGATCTGTTTGCTAGCATGTTTTCAATAAAACTCTTCCTGTGATTACATCCATCTATCACCCTTACATGACAGAAACTGTCAACTGTCCAACAAGCTAGTGGACTAATGAAACTGTTTAACTGAGTTTTATATGAAACTGTCGTGAATACAGTATTTTCCATAAAATGTGTTAGTAAATAATCCCACGCTATTTTTTAAAAAGCAAATTAAAAATAAGCTCTGGATAAAAACCCAGCTATCTTATGGAAATAAAGATACAGATTTCATTGTCCGGTGGTCAAGTGTTTATGAGATACTTTGCCTTGCACTTATGATTAGGTTCCCTGTGATGGTACACTTAAGTCTTTTGTATGGACAGACATCATATGGTCGCAAATGCCATCAAAAATCAGGTTGATGCATTACCATTTTCTCTTAAGTATGGAGCGCCGCAAATAACATACTGTAATATTTCAAATAAAATATGAAGATTGATGGAATGAATGTGATGTGTGTGTTCAAGTACCACACAAATGTTTGAGGCAAACCTTTGGTCCTAGTTCTCCCACTCCACTCACTCCTGGTGCTCCGACTTCTCCTGGTAATCCTTGATCACCCTGTGACCAAAACACATACATATAGAAACTCTTTAGATTGTTAAATATCCATGAATTAGTCATCATCTAGTGTTGTTTGGATTTATTTCATTTTCATTAACGTAGTGTTGTATGGTGCTGTTGCAAAACACAATTTAACATGCAATATAATGTTGTGTTACAAAAAGACCAAGACCCACATTTTGCTGTTAGATCTTAAACCTTAAAGGGCTGCGTTTGCTTTAGATAAACATGTCTATCAAATGTACATTTCCCAAAAAGGCATCCCAAGTATATTTTGCTTATTAATGCTTCCTAATTAATGGGATTTTCTTACCTTCGGTCCTGGATAACCTTCTCCTGGTGGGCCTCTGAATCCTGGGGCACCACGTGGTCCCTCAGTTCCCTAAAACCAAAAATGATGAAAAGTTGTCCATTAATTATGATCCATAAGAATCACCTTTGTGCAGTAGGAATTTGAAGACTATCATCTAATCTAGAACATCGAATCAAGAATGTGTCAAATATCCTTGAATAAAAATGTCCATTGTTTTTATCCTGCTCCATGTGCTTTTTCGGTCCAATACAATTACAGCAAATATTATAGAAACAAACAATGTAGTGCTTCGAAAGGATATTTATACTGATGTTTTCTCTTATGAGAGCACTATAATGTAACGTCATGACATTTCACTATAATTAAGCTAAAATAGTGAAACATTTTTCTTCTACAAAAAGATGCAATTTAAAATATTGTCAAATATTAACAAATTTATATATATAAATATCACAAATTAAAATAATTTTTAATTTCAATATTTCTGGTGCATCGGACATTGTTCATCAATGAGCCATTGAACTCAATGAACAAATTACTTCGGGAGCTTTGCAACACAGGATCTGTAGATATTTTTATGACTTATCTTTTTAAAGAGGCTTTTCATCATTAATGTTTATATTTAGATGGTTTTATTAATTTATTTTATGTTTTTCAATAATTTTTGGTTATGTTTTAGGTTTTCCTTTTCAGCAATTTTGGGGTTAAATTTTGTGCAATGTTGTTGTTGTACACATACTTAATTATTGTAATGCGCATGTGAACATATTTGTATGAAACATGCGCAATATAAGTAAAAATAAACTTAAACTTATTGAACTCTGTTCACATGCATTAACTGCTCATATCAGCCACAATGACAATATTAGTAATTTTCAATATCCCTATAAGTATTTTAATGGAATGTACTACAGTACTTTTTGACACCACAGGAAATAAGGCTTAGTACAAGCATTAATGAGTCATGTGAGCACACTAGTCTTTATTATGATATGTAGTTTTATAGTGAAATTACACAAGCACAAAATATGGGGGGGGGGGACTTGTGTATTTTAATTTAATAAGTTTTTTTTCAGCACCTTTTCTCCCTGTATACCTATTCCAGGAAACCCAATCGGTCCAGGTGGCCCAGGAGGTCCATAGTCACCCTAAAAGACACACAATATGGAAAATGTCCATCAATAATAATAATAATAATAACGAGACTGTCAATAACGGCGTAGTTCACTCCAGCCCAGTCTAGTCCAGAAGGAACGATCTAAAGTGGGCCACCTTGTGCAATAAATGTTGCAAGCTATGTACACTATATACAAGCTACTGTATATATAGAAGCGATATCCACCCTAGGAATACTGACCTATTTGCCAGAAAAAATCCAAAACGGTGAGGAATTGACTGAGAAGAATCAATTTTTGTTGAACTGCTCGTTAAGGCTTAATTAGTCCATAACTTCATTAAAAGTTGTGATTAAGCAAATCTGGATAGAAGTTATATGCACCCTAAGTACCCCTACCTTCATGCCAGAAAGAATCAAAATCGGTGAAGAATTGAGGGAGAAGCAGCGATTTGTCTGGAAACTGCTCGTTAGGGATTGATTAATTACTCCATATCTTCATTATTAATTGCAATTATGAAAATTTGGGTAGAAGCCATATGCATCCCAGGCAGACCTACCTTCTTGCCAAAAAGAATAAATATCGGTGAGGAATTGAGAGAGAAGACACTGGATGGACGACGGACAACACATGATAACATAAGCTCATTGCCTGTCTGCTGGATGAGCTAATAATCTCATCTCATCTCATTATCTCTAGCTGCTTTATCCTGTTCTACAGGGTCGCAGGCAAGCTGGAGCCCATCCCAGCTGACTACGGGCGAAAGGCGGGGTACACCCTGGACAAGTCGCCAGCTCATCACAGGCCTGACACATAGACACAGACAACCATTCACACTCACATTCACACCTACGGTCAATTTAGAGTCACCAGTTAACCTAACCTGCATGTCTTTGGACTGTGGGGGAAACCGGAGCACCCGGAGGAAACCCACATGGACATGGGGACAGACCCGTTGCAACAAGGTAGGCAGACTTGGCAATTGCCTAGGGCTCCAGCCCTTGAAGGGCCCCCGCTGCCGAACGACTGGTTATGTATTCAATAGCAATGACAACTTTTTGAGCGCGGCAGCGCAGCGCCTAATGACACTTGTTGAAATACCCTAGTTCCAAGGGGGGCCCTCTAATGCACAACAGCGCCTCCCTACATGCTTTGGCCAAAAAGTGCAATGACAGTCTGTTGTCAACCCCTCAATGGCCATCTCCGTCCAGTCAAGTGGTTGCAGAGCTCCACGGCAAAAAAACCCAAAATCAAATATGAAGCGAAATTACCCCTCAGGGAGCCAGAAGAGAAAGAAGAAACGGGAAGAGGAAGACAGAAAAAAACAAGACACTGGTAAGTGAGAATGTACACACTCATTAATACCAAGCGGGTCGACAAGCAAATTTGGTAGCTAGCTTACGTTAATGGTAGTTATATATGTGTGTGTGTATATTTTGTCTATTCTTGTGTTTAATTGGGTTTGATAATTATTTATAATAATGTAAAGAGTTCATTTATGAAGTAAAAATCGTAAGAATGATTACAATATGTGTGATGTTTATTTTAGTGCTGTCAAAGTTAACGCGATAATAACGCATTAACGCGATCTCAGTTTAACGCGATTAAAAAAAATAGTGCCGTTAACGCAAATTCTAATTTGGCCCTGCGAGTCACCCGTAGTTCCTGTTGAGGCTTGTCACGCGCTGCTTCAATAAGAGTACGTGTGAGTGATGGAGAAAGGCATAGACATATAAACATCCTCGCCGCCATATTGGATGGGGCAAAGTGGAGATTCTTCAACCGTATCGTCTAGACAGTAGCCAAGAATAAAGATGCCTCATTCATGTGCTTCATTTAACTGTACCAACAGGTTTACCGTCCAAACGAGATCACATGGGATTACCTTTCACAGGTGAGACTGGAAAGATACTTTTCAATACTGTTCCTTCAGTCTTCAGTTTCCCAGCTCATCTCCACCGGGGGGGTGTATAGTTATAAGCAGTGAGAATTAGATAATACAGTGCCACACTATGATGAACGTTTTTGAACGTATGATGAATGTTTTTATTTTTGTTATCTGTTTTTTTCTTCTTTTATGGCAAATACTTCTTTTCAAAAGAAACTAATGAAGAGTAAAATAAAACATGTTTTAAAATTTTCACAGTGATATGCACTTTATTTTTCATCCCTTGGTTTTCTCATCTAATATGGAAGTTATGGATGTCAGTGGCTGTGACAAGACGTGTTATGCTCTGCAATAAAAAAAAAAAAACACATTGGTACAAAGCAAGCCCATTCACTTTTTTATGCTGATAAGAGAATTACAATGTTTTTTCATGTGACAAAAATGTGCGATTAAATGTGCGATTAATCGCGAGTTAACTATGACAGTCGCGACATTAATCGCGATTAAATATTTTAATCGCTTGACAGCACTAGTTTATTTATTAAGTCTTCAGTGGGTAGGCGGCCATAAGGCCTTTCGTCGAGGGGGGGATAATTATGGGCCCCAGATCCCCCTTTGCCGAGGGCCCCCAAATAGCTTGAAACGGGCCTGCATGGGGAGAATATGCAAACTCCGCACAGAAAGGCCCTCGCCAGCCACGGGGCTCGAACCCAGACCTTCTTGCTGTGAGGTGACAGCACTAACCACTATACCACCGTGCCGCCCCTGAGCTGATGATAATAATAATAATAATAACTGTGAGATTGGGCGGCACGGTGGTGTAGTGGTTAGTGCTGTCGCCTCACAGCAAGAAGGTCTGGGTTCGAGCCCCGTGGCCGATGAGGGCCTTTCTGTGCGGAGTTTGCATGTTCTCCCTGTGTCCGTGTGGGTTTCCTCTGGGTGCTCCGGTTTCCCCCACAGTCCAAAGACATGCAGGTTAGGTTAACTGGTGACTCTAAATTGACCGTAGGTGTGAATGTGAGTGTGAATGGTTGTCTGTGTCTATGTGTCAGCCCTGTGATGACCTGGCGACTTGTCCAGGGTGTACCCCGCCTTTCGCCCGTAGTCAGCTGGGATAGACTCCAGCTTGCCTGCGACCCTGTAGAAGAATAAAGAGGCTAGAGATAATGAGATAAGATGAGATAACTGCGATGCATCTCTCATTATTGGTCTCACTGTCATAAGACAATACAGTGATTTATTGAGGTGAAAATCACGACACGACACAATTCGATGGTTCATTCATGGTGCTGTAATATTATTATTCTATTCATAGTGATTTTGTGCCCTTTTAAATATTTTGCTCATAAACTCACTCAAGAGCTCTGCTTTTAGGCAGTGATTAAATATCTATATTACTAAAAACACTTCTAATATAAATCAAATCTCCTTACATGCTGTATATTCATTTCTGAGGAATCACCTCATCATATACATCAGCACAAAAAACAAAAACAAAACCCCTCCATACTGACTGCATGTTCTTGTAATTGCTTGTTGCCAAAGGCTGGATAATCAGACATGTCATGGCTCGCTCTGTTATAGACACTGACAGAGAAAATGATTTTTTGTCTGTCACAACCTGATGACAGTTGATGATGATAATGAACTATTACAGAAAACTGCCTCTGGAGCTGAAATCTGCTGTGAATAAGTGTTTAATCATTTGGTGCACCTTTAACCTAGAATCCAGTTAAATGTAAGACTTGTATAACACTCTGTTTCAAATGTCCAGAGGCCCCTACATATCATGATGGGGATTTTTGAGCTACTTTTATATTCCCTCTTGATACCTTTGCATAAATCCTAACCCTAACCCAAATGTGTCCTGAGTAATGGCAAAATGTTTTCTCATGTTACCTTGTGTCCTTTAATTCCAGGTCCAGCTGGTCCTCTCGGTCCCCTCGGGCCCTCTGTTCCTCGCTCTCCCTGTGAAAATAAAGAAGGACGATAATCACACCTCTCTGACCATCATCATCATCATCATCATCAGTCCTCGTCACCCATAACAGAGCATGAGGCCACCACCAAAGCCCTCCAACGTGCTCAATCTGGAGCCCATCTTTCCAGGTGGCCCCAGGTCCATCTTTTCTCCCTCGTTTCACTTCCTTACCACAGCGCTGATAAAGTCTCAAATCTGATTGGTCAGAAGGTGTGGATTAATTTTCTATAACAGCAGCTCTATAGGTAGCGCAGCTGCAAATCCCTGGTTTATATGAATGTGGTACATGTTAGTACAAGTACAGACACTGTACATACTGCATACTGTAGTGAACAATAAATGGAACTAAAAACCTGTGTTTTGACACATTTTACAAAGAAAATCTTAAAAGTGTTGATATGGTGAAATTTTTTGTGAAGAGACATTTATCAAGCATTTAAAAGAAGGAGTGCCTAGTGTCAGCTTTTTGTAACAGTAGGACTCTGTCAGTAGTCAGTACATCATCAAGACCCAAAAAGCTGCTCGGTAACTTGGTTCTGATTGCATGTAACTTTCCTTACGTAAATGTTGGCATAATGTGCGTACCTTTGGCCCAGGTAATCCCTCTCCTGGAGGCCCTTTCTCTCCCTGCACTCCCTGTGGCCCCTGAGGCCCCTACACACACACACACACACACACACACACACACACACACACACACACACACACACACACACACACACACACACACGAGCAATAAACAAAAAAGCCTATTAATAAAATGAATAACCATCCCAATAACAAATTGTGTGTATTTACTGGTGGGCCAGGTTCTCCAAGTCCTGGAGGTCCAGGAGGTCCAGGTCTGCCCTGAAGTCCCATCTCACCCTACACACACACACACACACACACACACACACACACACACACACACACACAACATTACATTAAGGAGACGCTTTTATAGCCAGAGCAGCCTGGGGAGCAGTTGAGGGTTAGATGCCTTGCTCAAGGGCACTTCAGCCATTCCAGGTCCAGGGAATCAAATCAGCAACCTTTTGGTCCCAAAGCTGCTTCTCTAACCATTAGGCCATGGCTTCCGTAATGGTTATAATAATGGCTAATGGCTATAATAGAACAATAATAATTGCATTAATTGCTGAACATCATTTTTCATGGTCATCTTCATTACAAAATGAACATGAATGAATAAATTCTACATTTTACTGACATTACTGTTACATTAGCAGTGGTGAGCTACATCCCTAAACTGGAATGGCATGTGATTTTAGTAGTTGTGTTAATAACTGCATTATTAAAATAGTGCATTAAATTAATAATAATAAAACACTAAATTCACAAGTCTTGATGGTTAATAATGTTTAAATCCTAACACTCCTCTTTCTCTCTCTCTCTCTCTCTCTCTCTCCTCCTCACTTCACTTCCCCTCAGGTTTATTATCTTTCCTGCAAGAAATCAGCTATACTTTGGAGAAAACCATAAAAAGATAATTTTATCACTCAACATACACTATGTTCTATGGAGCTCCCAAAGGGACACATGTAAAAATAAAAATAGAAAGTTTCTGGTGTACATGAGGAACTACCTGAGAGAAGCCTGAACTCCATAAATACGATGAAGTGTTTCTGACAGGAGAATGGCTGTACAGAGGGATATAGTTGAGAACACGAAATGTACGATATATATCTTCAGAATGCGAAATGCACCAGAAGGACATCATAAATCATCTAACAGATGATGTGCGCACCAGATCTTTTCTGGGGTTTTTTTTTGCGCATGTCCCTTAATGCTCCATAATGTTCTGCTTTAGAGCCCAATGAAAGAACGTGCCTCTTTATACATGTTAGAAACATAAATATGAATTGTTTCACCTACTGTATTACAGCTTAAGAACAACTTCACATCATTTATAATCATACGTCACTGCAACACCACGGTGTTCATAAATGAGGAGTGATCTTCAAATAACATCCAGAATTTTTGATTAATGTTAATTTGCACATCGATGTTTTCATTTTAAAATCTAGAAGGCCTTGAATTTGGAAAGTGCCTATCAAATCTTGCAGAGAAAAGACTGTACACAGTCAATCACAACGTTATTACCTCCGTTAAATTTGTTGGTTATGTTTTCACCTCGGTTTGTTTGCTTGTTTGTTTGTTCCCAGTGTAACTCAAAAAGTTGTGAATGGAATGGAATGAAATTTGGAGAAAGATGTTCAATGGGCCAAGCAAAAACTGAATAGATTTTGATGCAAATCTGAATATATATGTGGATCCAGAGTTTTTCCCTTTCCCAACATAACTCAAAAAGTAGTAAAGGGATTTGGATAAAATTTGGTGGGAAGGTGAGCCATGGGCCAAGGAATAATTGAGTAGATTTTGATGCACATCTGGATATGTATGAGCATCCAGGTTCCAGATATGTGTATGGATCCCCAGATACAGTGCTCAGCGTAAATGAGTACACCCCCTTTGAAAAGTAACATTTTAAACAATATCTCAATGAGTACAAACAATTTCCAAAATGTTGAAAAGACAAAGTTTAATATAACATCTGTTTAACTTATAACGTGAAAGTAAGGTTAATAATATAACTTAGATTACACATTTTTCAGTTTTACTCAAATTAGGATGGTGCAAAATTGAGAACACCCCACAACAAAAACTACATCTAGTACTTTGTATGGCCTCCATGATTTTTAATGACAGCACCAAGTCTTCTAGGCATGGAATGAACAAGTTGGCGACATTTTGCAACATCGATCTTTTTCCATTCTTCAACAACGACCTCTTTTAGTGACTGGATGCTGGATGGAGAGTGATGCTCAACTTGTCTCTTCAGAATTCCCCGTAGGTGTTCGATTGGGTTCAGATCAGGAGACATACTTGGCCACTGAATCACTTTCACCCTGTTCTTCTTCAGAAATCCAACAGTGGCCTTAGGTGTGTGTTTAGGATCATTGTCATGTTGGAAAAGTGCATGATGACCAAGGGCACGGAGTGATGGTAGCATCTTCTCTTTCAGTATAGAGCAACACATCTGTGAATTCATGATGCCATCAATGAAATGTAGCTCCCCGACACCAGCAGCACTCATGCAGCCCCACATAAGGACACTGCCACCACAATGTTTCACTATAGGCACCATGCAGTTTTCTTTGTATTCCTCACCTTTGTGGCGCCATACAGTTTTGAAGCCATCAGTTCCAAAAACATTTACCTTGGTCTCATCACTCCAGAGTATAGAGTCCCAGTAGTCTGCATCTTTGTCAGCATGGGCCCTGGCAAACTCTGGGTGGGCTTTTTTGTGCCTGGGCTTTAGGAGAGGCTTCATTCGTGGACGGCATCCATGCATGCCATTCCTCTGCAGCGTACGCCGTATTGTGTCACAGGAAATAGTCACCCCAGTTTGGCTTTCTACTTCTTTAGATAACTGTAGTGAACTTGCATGCCGATTTTCTTCAACCCTTCTCATCAGAAGACGCTCCTGTCGAGGTGTTAACTTCCATGGACGACCTGGACGTCTCTGTGAGATGGTTGCAGTAAAATCTTTCTTAAATTTTTGTACCACTTTTGCTACAGTATTCTGACTGATAAGTAAAGCTTTGCTGATCTTCTAGTAGCCTTCACCTTTGTGGTGTAAAGAAATCATTTTCTTTGGGGAATTCTGAAGAGACAAGCTGAGCATCACTCTCCATCCAGCATCCAGTTACTAAAAGAGGTCATTGTTGAAGAATGGAAAAAGATCGATGTTGCAAAATGTCACCAACTTGTTCATTCCATACCTAGAAGACTTGGTGCTGTCATTAAAAATCATGGAGGCCATACAAAGTACTAGATGTAGTAGTTTTTGTTGTGGGGTGTACTCATTTTTGCACCACCCTAATTTGAGTAAAACTGAAAAATGTGTCACCTAATTTTATATTATTAACCTTACTTTCACGTTATACAACCCCGATTCCAAAAAAGTTGGGACAAAGTACAAATTGTAAATAAAAATGGAATGCAATAATTTAGGAATCTCAAAAACTGATATTGTATTCACAATAGAACATAGACAACATATCAAATGTCGAAAGTGAGACATTTTGAAATTTCATGCCAAATATTGGCTCATTTGAAATTTCATGACAGCAACACATCTCAAAAAAGTTGGGATGGGGCAATAAGAGGCTGGAAAAGTTAAAGGTACAAAAAAGGAACAGCTGGAGGACCAAATTTCAACTCATTAGGTCAATTGGCAATAGGTCATTAACATGACTGGGTATAAAAAGAGCATCTTGGAGTGGCAGCGGCTCTCAGAAGTAAAGATGGGAAGAGGATCACCAATCCCCCTAATTCTGCACTGACAAATAGTGGAGCAATATCAGAAAGGAGTTTGACAGTGTAAAATTGCAAAGAGTTTGAACATATCATCATCTACAGTGCATAATATCATCAAAAGATTCAGAGAATCTGGAAGAATCTCTGTGCGTAAGGGTCAAGGCCAGAAAACCATACTGGGTGCCCGTGATCTTCGGGCCCATAGACGGCACTGCATCACATACAGGCATGCTTCTGTATTGGAAATCACAAAATGGGCTCAGGGATATTTCCAGAGAACATTATCTGTGAACACAATTCACCGTGCCATCCGCCGTTGCCAGCTAAAACTCTATAGTTCAAAGAAGAAGCCGTATCTAAACATGATCCAGAAGCGCAGACGTCTTCTCTGGGCCAAAGCTCATTTAAAATGGACTGTGGCAAAGTGGAAGACTGTTCTGTTCTGATTTTTGGAATTGGGGTTGTAAGTTAAACAGATGTTATATTAAACTTTGTCTTTTCAACATTTTGGAAATTGTATTCATTGAGATATTGTTTAAAATGTTACTTTTCAAAGGGGGTGTACTCATTTACGCTGAGCACTGTACATATGTACAACCCCGATTCCAAAAAAGTTGGGACAAAGTACAAATTGTCAATAAAAATGGAATGCAATGATGTGGAAGTTTCAAAATTCCATATTTTATTCAGAATAGAACATAGATGACATATCAAATGTTTAAACTGAGAAAATGTATCATTTAAAGAGAAAAATTAGGTGATTTTAAATTTCACAACACCACATCTCAAAAAAGTTGGGACAAGGCCATGTTTACCACTGTGAGACATCCCCTTTTCTCTTTACAACAGTCTGTAAACGTCTGGGGACTGAGGAGACAAGTTGCTCAAGTTTAGGGATAGGAATGTTAACCCATTCTTGTCTAATGTAGGATTCTAGTTGCTCAACTGTCTTAGGTCTTTTTTGTCGCATCTTCCGTTTTATGATGCGCCAAATGTTTTCTATGGGTGAAAGAGCTGGACTGCAGGCTGGCCAGTTCAGTACCCGGACCCTTCTTCTACACAGCCATGATGCTGTAAGTGATGCAGTATGTGGTTTGGCATTGTCATGTTGGAAAATGCAAGGTCTTCCCTGAAAGAGACGTCGTCTGGATGGGAGCATATGTTGCTCTAGAACCTGGATATACCTTTCAGCATTGATGGTGTCTTTCCAGATGTGTAAGCTGCCCATGCCACATGCACTAATGCAACCCCATACCATCAGAGATGCAGGCTTCTGAACTGAGCGCTGATAACAACTTGGGTCGTCCTCCTTCTCTTTAGTCCGAATGACATGGCGTCCCTGATTTCCATAAAGAACTTCAAATTTTGATTCGTGTGACCACAGAACAGTTTTCCACTTTGCCACAGTCTATTTTAAATGAGTACTTGGATGGGAGACTTCAGACGTCACCACCACGCTCCCACCAGCCATCCCTGCCTCTCAGTCCTCCTGCCACTGAACTACACACACACACACACACACACACACACACACACACACACACACACACACACACACACATTCTCCCAACTCCCTTTTCCCCTGTTATTAATAAACTGTGGTTCGAGTGCATTTGATCTCCTCTCCTGTCTGGTCTTTGACATTCTGATATTGCTCCACTATTTGTCGGCGCAGAATTAGGGGGATTGGTGATCCTCTTCCCATCTTTACTTCTGAGAGCTGCTGCCACTCCAAGATGCTCTTTTTATACCCAGTCATGTTAATGACCTATTGCCAATTGACCTAATGAGTTGCAATTTGGTCCTCCAGCTGTTCCTTTTTTGTACCTTTAACTTTTCCAGCCTCTTATTGCCCCTGTCCCAACTTTTTTGAGATGTGTTGCTGTCATGAAATTTCAAATGAGCCAATATTTGGCATGAAATTTCAAAATGTCTCACTTTCGACATTTGATATGTTGTCTATGTTCTATTGTGAATACAATATCAGTTTTTGAGATTTGTAAATTATTGCAATCCATTTTTATTTACAATTTGTACTTTGTCCCAACTTTTTTGGAATCGGGGTTGTATGTGGATCCAGGATTTTTTTCCTTTCGCAATGTAACTCAAAAAGTAGTGACTGGATTTGGATGAAATTGGAGGAAAGGTGAGCCATGGGCCAAGGAACATTCGATTATATTTTGATGCAAATCCAGATATGTATGTGCATCCAGCACCCAGATATGTATGCGAATCCAGGATTTTTGTTTTTAACTTTTCCCAACACAACTCAAAAAGTAGTGAATGGATTTGGATGAAATTTGGGGGAAAGGTGAGCCATGAACCAATGAACAATTGAGTAGATTTTGATGCACATCTGGATATGTATGTGCATCCAGGTTCCAGATATGTGTATGGATCCCCAGATGTGTATGCGGATCCAGGATTTTTTTTCCTTTCCCAACATTACTCGAAAAGTAGTGACTAGATTTGGATGAAATTTGGAGAAAAGGTGAGGCAATGGGCCAAGGAACATTTGTTTATATTTTGATGCAAATCCAGATGTGTGTGCATCCAGGATCCAGATATGTATACGGATCCAGGATTTCTTTTTACTTTTCCCAACTTAACTCAAAAAGTAGTGAATGGATCTGGATGAAATTTGGAGGAAAGATGAGCCATGAGCCAATGAACAATTGAGTAGATTTTGATGCACATCTGAATATGTATGTGCGTTCAGGTTCCAGATATGTGTATGGATCCTGAGATATGTATGCGGAGCCAGGATTTTTTTTTTTTACTTTTCCCAGTGTAACTCAAAAAATATTGAATGGATTTGGATGAAATTTGTAGGAAAAGTGAGCCATGGACCAAGGAGCAATTGAGTAGATTTTAATGCAAATCTGAATATGTGGCTTGGCGGAGGTATACACTCTAAGTGCTCTTCTAGTTAATCATTTGCTAATCCTCTCAATACTGAATTAAGCATCTGAGTGCCTTTCAGGGAATAAAATGATGACTTTTGAATAAAATAGGCCTGATGATGAAACACTTTTGAATAGAAGTGTGCAAACTTGGATCAGTTTATGAATTCAAACATTCAACATTATAATGGATGAGATAAAAAAGATACAAGGATGAACTAAAGGAATAAATTGACATGTAGGATAATGTTTTTAGACTATAGCCTTTTTCTTTAGGTGCAGATAAACATTTATATACAGGCTTGATAAAGAATAATCTAGAAACGATTCCACCTCTACTTTCTCTCAGACGCTGAGCCAATGATGGCTGAGGCATCATTGCAATACAAGCACATAATCTCTCAATTACAGGATGCTCAGGTTGGCGTGACTGTTTCTTACATTCAAGTGGTTGAGTCTAATCTTACAGCTATACTTTTGTCTTGGATGATATCTTACCTTTGGTCCAGCAATACCTATTCCAGTTTCACCCTGAAGTCCCGGTAGTCCAGGAAAGCCCCTCTCTCCCTGAACACAAAAACACACATTTGATCTTAGCTAGGTTGTGTGAACAGACATTACTAATCTCATCTTATCTCTAGCCGCTTTATCCTGTTCTACAGGGTCGCAGGCAAGCTGGAGCCTATCCCAGCTGACTACAGGTGAAAGGCGGGGTACACCCTGGACAACTCGCCAAGTCATCACAGGGCTGACACATAGACACAGACAACCATTCACACTCACATTCACACCTACGGTCAATTTAGAGTCACCAGTTAACCTAATCTGAATGTCTTTGGACTGTGGGGGAAACCGGAGCACCCGGAGGAAACCCACGTGGACATGGGGAGAACATGCAAACTCCGCACAGAAAGGCCCTCGCCGGCCATGGAGCTCGAACCCAGAACCTTCTTGCTGTGAGGCAACAGCGCTAACCACTACACCACCGTGCTGCCCCACATTACTAATCCTTATGCTTTATCAGTGATATCAAGCTCAGTGTATATGGTGCAGAAGGTGCAGTCTAGTTAGTGCACTAGGCTCAGTCTGTATATTGCACGAGCTTAACTTGTCCAAATGCACTATAAGTCTATGTAGTCTTCTAGGTTTGGTCAACATAGTGTAGTGGAATATTTACTTTCATAAGCTCAGTCCATATAGTGCACTACATAGACTGAACCTAAAAATAAACTTGACCAGTCACATGACCAGTCAAAAGGCATATAAATAGTAAAGCTAATGCTCATGTGTACATTTATTTCTGAAGTAAAATGGATATTGTAGACCCGCAATATCAAAATCGTAGATTTTGTCTGCAGGACGATTTTATTTGGTGATCCTCGTAGATTGTGTCTGCGGGACGATTTTTGGTGATCCTCGTGGAAGAGCCACGGGAAGAGTGCGCTTTATGTGATCCTCGTAGATTTTGTCTGCGGGATGATTTTTGGTGATCCTCGTAGATTTTGTCTGCGGGACGATTGTTGGTGATCCTCGTGGAAGAGCCACGGGAAGAGCGCGCTTTATGAGTTAAACCCATAATAATAATTAATCTCGAGGCTGATTCCTTTTTTGAACTTTATTTCATTTTATTATTTTATTTCTACTATTGTTTAATTCTTATTATTTTTCTTCCCCAATTATTTTATGTAATTTTATTTTCTATTGTTTACTGTTCTGTTTTTACTTCTGTAAAGCACATTGAACTGCCACTGTGTATGAAATGTGCTATATAAATAAACTTGCCTTGCCTTGCCTATTGAGATCTCTGGTCATTTGGGAAGTTTTAGAAAATCTTCCTGGGTGAAGTTCAGAGACTGGGCAAAGCTTCAGCAGGAATACTTTTAAGAATTTTAAAAACTAAAATAGTTTTGATTTGTTGAACAATTTTTTTCCTCACGGCATTATTTTTCTATTATTATTCCATTTTTGTTATTTTATAGTGTTAGTGTCTTTATTATTATTCTAAAACTGTAAAAAAAAAAGGTCAAAATTAAGATTTCTATAAGCAGGGTGTACAAACTTTTGACTAGCGTAAGTGAATACTCTTTGAGCACTCAGTTTCAGAGAATTTAGAGAACATTCCAGAGAAATGATTATGCTTTCACATCTCACGTGCAGCTGCGGGACTGGCAGTGGGTTTGTGCAGAGCTGGAGGGTACGTATCAAAGTCAAACACGAATATAATAAGCACACTTTCTAGTGAAGGTTGCGTAATATCACTTAAACAGTGTTTTTGTGTCAATCTGACCTAAATACGTACTGAAAACTTCACTTATCTCTGAATCACATTGCTGTTAGTGAAAAAAACACACTGCACTCGATGATACACTTTTTACTGATCAGTGTACACTACTTAGTCAGAATAGTACTGAATGAAGTAAACTAACCAGAAATAGTGTATAAGGGTTAAATGGGATCATGCCTTAGCCTTACTCTGTATAGGGCACTTGACATGGACTCTAAATTACACCAAGCCTAATCTCCATAGTGCACGAGGTTTATTCTGTATAGTTTGGTAGGTTCAGTCTACATTCATGCACTAGCTTCAGTCATCATAATGCACTAGACTCTCTAGAAATAGTGTACTGTTTAAGCTGGGAGAATGAATACACTTTGCTCTACATAGTGAACTAGTCTGAACCTGCATAAAACACGGGGTGTATACGATGTAGCTGGCCTGACACACTCTTACTCTCTATAGTGCTTAGTCTGCATAATGCTCATTAAGTTCATTACTCTCAATCTATGTAGTGCAGTAGGTTCTGTCATCATATTTTATGTATTAACCCTATTTCCAGAAAAGTGGGGATATTTATCCAAAATGCAATAAAAACAAATATCTATGATTTGTTAATTCATGTGAACCTTTATTTCACTGACAAAAGTAAAAAGAAAAGATTTTCAATAGTTTTACTAACCAACTTAATTGTATTTTGTAAATAAAATTGCCTCAATGAGGCTGGAGCTCATACCGGCCACTGTTGGTGTGTGCGAGTTTGAAATCCGATCAATCCTGTGGGAGAAGTAGCGATTTTTGTGAAATTGCATATGACCCCTGTGTAGCCGCCTCCATGGCAAGTGGTGCCACCTGGTAAACAACTCTTGTTGGAATATGCCTTTAGATTCTTCTGGGTGAGTTTCAGTGAAAACATCCTAGCAGTTTACAAACAGTAATGTTTGGTGTGACAAGTCACCCAAAATTTTCAAATGCCCATAAAATGTTAAATATGACAGGTGGTGCCACCATCTTGACAACTTTTATACATACCAACCTGAGGAACGTTCCATATGAGTTTGATCAAAATTTGATCACTCCTATAGGAGGAGTAGCGATTTTCGTGAAATTGCACCTGATCCCTCTGTAGCCTCATCCATGGTAGGTTGCGCCACCTGGTGAACAACTCTTGTTGGTACATGTCTTTAGAGTCTTCTGGGTGAGGTTCGGTGAAAACGTCCCAGCAGTTTACAAACAGTAGTGTTTAATGTGATGAGTCACCCCAAAATTTCAGATGCCCATAAAATCATAAATATAATAGGTGGCACCACCATCTTGACAATTTTTATGCACACCCACCTGGGGAACATTGTATGTGAGTTTGACCGAAATCTGATCAATCCTATAGGAGGAGTAGCGATTTTTGCAAATTGTGGATGGATGACAGACGACGCGTGATTACATAAGCTCATCCAGCCTGGCCTCTGGCTGGGTGAGCTAATAAATGAAGTTAAAATTTGATGCCTGCAACACACTCAAAAAAAGCTGTGACAGAGGCAAAATAAGACTGAAAAGTTTATAGTATATTCAAATAACACCATTCTGGAAAATTCCACAATAAGCAGATTAATTGGTATTATGATTGTGTCTGAAAGGAGCAGCACCAAATGCTCAGTCTTTGCAAGCAAGGATGGGTTGTGGCTCACTATTTTGTGCCAAAATTCGTGAGAGAATTGTGAGTCAGTTGAAAAAGAACATTTCTCAACAAAAGATTTTAGGTCTTTCAAAATCTACAGTCCATAATATTGTGAAAATATTCAGGGAATTCAGAGACATCTCAGTGTGCAAAGGGTGAGGTCGGAAATTACTGCTGAATGTGTGTGACTTTCGAGCCCTCAGGTGGCACTGCCTAAGAAACCGTCATGCTAATGTGACAAATATAGCCACATGGGCTCGGGAGTACTTCGGAAAACCGGTGTCACTTAACACAGTCCACCACTGCATCCAGAAATGCAACCTGAAACTGTATTACACAAGGAGGAAGCCATTCCTCAATTCTATGCAGAAACACTGCTGATTTCTCTGGGCCTGAACTCATCTCAGATGGACTGAAAGACAGTGGAAACGTGCTGTGGTCAGATGAGTCCACATTTCAGCTTGTTTTCGGGAAAACCGTACATTGAGTTCTCAGTGCCAAAGGTGAACACGACCATCCAGTTTGTTATCAGAGAAAGGTGTAAAAGCCAGCATCTGTGATGGTATGGGGGGCATCACTGCCCATGGCATGGATGAGTTGCATGTGTGTAAAGGTACCACTGATATATTGGGGCATATATTGGGATTTTAGAGAGACATATATATCAAGATGATGTCTCTTACTGGGAAGTCCATGCTTATTTCAGCAGGACAATGCCAGGCCTCATTCTGCACAGGCTAGAACAGCGTGGCTTCATAGACACAGAATGCTTGTGCTTGACTGGCCTGCTGCCAGTCCAGATCTGTCTCTGATTCAGAATGTACAGTATGGCGCATCATAAAGAGGAGAATCAGACAACAGCGACCACAGACTGTTGAGCAGCTGAAGTCTTGTGTCAAGCATGAATTCCAACTGTAAAACTGCAATAATTCATATCCTCAGATTCCATATGTTTAAAAAGTGTGATTAAAGGAAAGATGATTTAACACAATGGTAATAATGCCTCTGTCCCACCTTTTTTGAGTGTGTTGTAGGCATCAAATTTTGACTTTGTTTATATTTACAAAATACAATTAAGTTGGTCCGTAAAACTATTGAAAGTCTTTTTTTTCTGTGTACTTTTGTCAGTTAAGTAAACGTTCACATGAATTAACAAATCACCAATTTTTGTTTTTGTGGCATTTTGGAAAATATCTCAACTTTTCTGGAAATGGGGTTAGTAATGCACTAGGCTGAGTGCACCACATACAGCAGAATGAGTCTAGTGCGCCATACGAATATGTCTGAACTTAGTGCATTATATAGACTGAGAATGCTAAAATGTTGTATGAGAGATGTGTGTATCTGACTTACTTTCTGTCCAGGTGGTCCCTGGGGTCCAGTGTCACCGTTAGGTCCAGGCAAACCCTAAATTAAAACAAACAAACAAACAAACAAAAAATGAGAACATACACCTAACAAAATAGCTGAGACACTGTCACGATGTCATTGTCATTTTTGTGATTTATCTCTCTGTTCATAGTCAATATATGGCTGTTTTTTGAGAGGTTTTTAGATACTCGTGAAAGTTTCTGTGAGGAGACATTTATTGAAGTACTTTTTAGAAGGAATCTCCAGTGTCAATGCTTTGTAACAGCTGTCGGTAAAGCTGTAACACTTATAAAGACATGGGAACGTTTTAAGGAAAGCAGTGGCGGCTGCTGGTTTTTAAAACAGGGGAAGCCCATTTTACGCATTCATCGTAAAACCTGTAGGCCGGATATCAAAGCATAGAAAGGTGTGCCCCATTAGCATAGTGAACTAGACAACCCTACCTAGTGGCAGAAAGTATTTTTGCTTGTACATTTCATGTTATAGTCTGGCTTGCCAGGCTAGTGCCTCATATCCTTAATCAAAAATATCAAACATCCAAAAATCACTGGCTATTCAACGAAGAGCCTTGAACATCATACCCTGATATGCAACACAGAGTCTTTAACACAACACCCAGCTGTGCAACACATCCTTGAACATCTTCTGCAACACAGTCTGGAAATTCATAACCAGGTAGGCTATGCAACACACAGAACCTTGAATATTATACCCAGGTATAACCTATAACACAGAGCCCACCATTCTCTTAACATTACTGAACAATATACACACTTCAGATTCATGAACATTATATGATGCACACTATTTATACACAAATTCTGCCCTCCGCTCCTTTTCCAGAAAATGGTCTGTGACCCTGTCATACTAGCTGGTTGTGCTTTCCAGAGACTTCACCAATTTCTGTTAGCAGCTAGCACTGCAGATCCCAATAAGGCTCAAGCTAGCCTACAACCAGATAGAACTACAAATGAAATAAACGAGTGAATTCGCGAATGATCAAACTGATAGAATGGATGAAAGTTAACGGAGCACAACGAGTAATATTTACATTTATTTACAGAGTAATGTACAGAGACATCAATGAGAAGAAACGTTTATATGAAAAGAAAGTCGGACAGCACTTTGGCACACGACTACACTTTCTCGACATCCGCTGGGGACTGACTGATCATACTTCTGTGTTCCTCGCCGAAGTACCGCCCTCCTCATGTCTTTCAAACACTACCTCCAATAATCCTTCATCAGCCTGGCTTCTTGTCCCTCCCACTGTCTCGTTTAGTCCCAGAGAAGCCCGGCTTCCCTGGAAGTGATGATTTTGTCGATTTTAACCAATAACAACTAGCCGAAATTGGCTGTTCAGAGCCGTCTCATAGACTGCAATGGATACCCGGCTGCCAGCCATAGAGCCCATTGAAATAAGAAAGGTTACAGCCAGTGTTGCCAGATTGGGCGGTTTTAAGTGCATTTTGGCGGGTTTTGAACATATTTTGGCTGGAAACGTCAGCAGTATCTGGCAACGCTGGTTACAGCCTAGCAGCAAAGGTGATTCTCGTAGCGAACTGCAAGTCCATCAGACATCACTCAAATAAGTTACAGGATAGTTATGAACGTAAATACAATCTTGGGCATATATTATGTTATGCAAGTTATTGTTTTAATGAGAATTCAACGTCGTAGATGCTGCAGTTTGGGGAGAGAATTTTAGGGGAAGCTCGGCTTCCCTTGTTGTCTCTGAGAAATCACCCCTGAAGGAAAGAGGGGTTTTGTCACTTGTAGCAAGCTGCATGTTTTTTTGTCTTATAGAGACTATTGATGGATCAAATGTCTGTATCTGTTATAATGTAAGTGATAACAGGAAGTAACTTACTTTGCACAACATTAAATGTAACTCTAAATGGATAAAAAGTATGATGTGTCATTCTTTAATTGATACTCATTGTCAAATAAAACAGTTTGGGAAAATAATAAACTCCTGTCAATGATTATTTTCACAGTCCAGCATAACACTGAGTGTTTTATTATTTACTTATGAACTAACCAACAGGAAATAATGTAGAACTTGAGAAGTGCAATAAAACATGTGGGAAAGGGTGAGATGATACACGTATAACAACATACAAACAACAAACCTGCAGTCCTCTGTTTCCTCTGATGCCCACTGGACCTTCAGGACCCTGTTAGGAACAAATCACACAGAAGATCTGGATCAAAATCAATGAGCTGTCCATTGGATGGTCAGCAGATGCTTAGTCCATGACTGTGTATAGTGTGTGTGAGGAGTAGCAAGCTCACTCTGTCTCCTTTGATGCCAGGCATCCCGCATTCACCTCTGTCTCCCTGGAAAAAAAGAAAAAAAAAGCAGCCGTGATTTACTTAGGTGTAAAAACATGTACAAACTTACAACTAAAATCAGAACAACAAAAGTGGCAGGAGAATCAGATCATCAGGGGAGTACCAGTACAATACCAGTATTTGGGTTTGCACTTTAGGTAGTGCACTTTATGTACTTTATGTATCTTTATGTGTATTGTCATCATTCGTATGAAATTGTCAATGTCGTGTTGGATGTTCTGTGGCAGCTATGTGTTTGTCCAAGACAAATTTCCTCCGGGACAAATAAATATATCTTGATCTTGATTTTTTCATGACAATAAGTGAATTTAATAAACTATGTAACCACCATAATTCTTACCTTTTCTCCTGTACGTCCCGGTTTGCCCTGATGACCAAAAGCACAGCCACTATGTTACATAATGTGATGAAAATCAGATTCAGCCCATAAAAAATAAAGAATAAAACAGAGACTGACCTCAGAGCCGTTTTGCCCTGGCAACCCTTGATGTCCTCTCTCACCCTACAGGAAGCAGAAAGTCAGATTTTAGTCATGTAAAGTCTGACATGTACATGTCAAAGGATTTATTACCTCCGTCAACTGTGTTGGAGGAGGTTATGCTTTTGCTTTTGCTGGTTTGTTTCTTTGCTTGCCTGTTCCCAATGTAACTCAAAAAATAGTGAACAGATTTTGATGAAATTTGGTGGAAAGGTAGTTTATGGACCAAGGAACAACTTCACATCATTTATAAATCATACATCACTGCAACACCACGGTGTTCATAAATGAGGAGTGAATGCAAAATGATTTCTAAATAACATCCAGAATTTTCGATTAATGTTAATTTGTACATCAATGTTTTCATTTTAACATCTAGAAGGCCTCAAATTTGGAAAGTGCCAATCAAATCTTGAGGAGAAAAGACTATACACAGTCAATCACAACATGTCATTATCTCCGCCAACTTTGGTTATGTTTTCACCTCCGTTTGTTTGCCTGTTCCCAATGTAACTCAAAAAGTAGTTAATGGATTTGGATGAAATTTGGAGGAAAGGTGGACCATGGGCCAAGGAACAATTATTTAGATTTTGATGCCAATCCAGATATGGATGTGAATCCAGGATTTTTGTTGTTTGTTCCCAACGTAACTCAAAAAGTCGTGAACAGATTTGGATGAAATTTGGTGGACAGCTTTAGTATTATCCTAAGATCAAGTGATTTGATTTTGATGCTTATACTATGTGATTTGGCGGAGGTATGAACTCTACCGAGTGCCCTTCCAGTTTCAATATATGCTCACTTCAGAATAATCTTGAAGAAATTATAAATATATTATGGAACATTGGCTTATGCTATGACCAAAAAACAAGTCCTGTAGACACTCTGAGCTGGATTACACACTGTCTGTGGGAAAATGCTACATAATGAACTCTCTAGCTACCACTAGCATTCACTTCTGCTTAATCTTTTGGTTATTAAAACACTCTTGTTGCTATCTTTGCTGATATATTTGTCTGATCGAAAAACATTCAGTCAGGGGTCTAAACTATGAAAGGTGCAAATAGAATAACTGTATATTATCCTAATAAATGTGACCAGAGGTACCAACATTGCTAACAAGACAATCCTAGTGCACGCCATAAGAAGAAACGTTATGAAATTAGTTTATACAGTTGTTATGTAAAAATGAATGGACTAAGTATGTGTCCAGTGTGTAGCCAATCCATATAATACAGTGCATAACGATAAAGTATATAATGTAAAAAATAATACAAATTACTGTATATACAGTACTAGTCAAAAGTTTGTACACCCCTACTCATTCATATGCCTTTCTGTATTTTGTATTTTCTACATTGTAGAACAATACTGAAGATCAAAAATATGAAATAACATCTGGAACATGTATGGAATTTTGTGGTAAACAAAAGTGTTAAAAACAAAACTATGTTTCATATTTCAGATTCTTTAAAGTAGCCAGCATTTACCTTGATGACGCTTTGTACACTTTTGGCATTCTCTTAACCAGCTTCATGAGGTAGTCACCTGGAATGCTTTTCAATTAACAGGTGTGCCTCATCAAAAGTTAATTAGTGGATGAGTTTCTTGCCTTTTTAATGTGTTTGAGTAAATAGTAAATAATAACAGTACAGTAAATAGCCCTGTTCCATCCACAACTACTGTAATCCATACATATTATATCAAGAACTGCTCAACTAAGTAAAGAGAAACAACATCCATCATTACTTTAAGATATAAAGTGACTTTTAATTCATAAAAATAAAGAAAAAAACTTGAATTAGAAGCTGCGTCCAAACTTTTGACTGGTCCTGTCGGAGAGTATGATGAATAATAAGATAACAAATGGAATTCATGAAATTAAATCAAACACATTGTCAGGAACATGTTCTTGATTCTAAGATCCCTGTTCTTGGCTGCAGGGGTGGGACCCAGTGTGTTCTTCTGTTTTCTGTTGCATGCTGAGATGCTTTTCTGCTCACCACGGTTGTAAAGAGTGATTATATGAGTTGCTATATCCTTCCTGGCAAAAAAGCTCGAACCAATCTGGCCATTTTCCTCTGACCTCTCTTATTAACAAGGCGTTTGTTTCCACCCACAGAACTGTCGCTCACTCACTTGCTCACTCACTCGATGTATGATTTTTGTACCATTCTGTGTAAACTCTAGAGACTGTTGTGTGTGAAAACCCCAGGAAATCAGCAGTTCCTGAAATGTTCAAAAAAAAAAAAAAAACAGTCCGTCTGGCTCAAACCAACACCCATGCCACAGTGAAAGAAAGTCACACTTCACTGTGAGATCACAATTTTTCCCATTCTGATGCTTGAACATTGTGAACATTAACTGCAGCTCTTGATTTGTATCTGTATGATTTGATACATCGTTTTGCTGTCAAGGGATAGTAACTCATATAATCACTCTTTACAACTGTGGTGAGCAGAAAAGCATCTCAGCATGCAACAGCAGAAGAACACATTGGGTTCCACTCCTGCAGCCAAGAACAGGGATCTTAGAATCAAGAACAAGTTCCTATTAAAGTGGCCGGTGAGTGTAGGTACAGTTGGTATCTTGTCAAAAAACTTTAACTGTGCATGTTGGCACCTCTGCATTTTATATTAATAGCGGAAATGTTTTACTGACCTTCTGCCCTTTCGGCCCTGGACTTCCATCATCTCCTGGTCGACCTTTTTTCCCCTGCCATACAGAGAGAGAGACAGAGAGAGAGAGAGAAAGTAAAATGTAAAGTAGAGACAAGACACATATTATTGGGAATGAACAAATAACATGTAGTTTGCAGTAAACAGGTTTTCTGTTCTTTTTTCACTGGCAGAAAATGCTTCAAAAATCTTGTCCATGATGATCACACATACCCTACAGATGTGCTGGATAGAAATTAGGCTCTACAGCTGAACAGATTTAATTTACATAATAAGCAGTAATGGATTTGGCTTATTTCTCCCCATGATACAACTCTGTGAATAAATAAATACCCCTGATAAAGAGAAGGAATTCAATGAATGTGTTGTAGCTTGCAGGTTAATTATCGCGAGATTCTCCATGCTTGAGGTGAATGCTGAAAAACATCTCACTACCCAATTATCCTGAATTACTGCCTTCTTGGTCAAGAATAAATACTTCCAATTATTTATCCTTACAAAGGAATAAAACCTTACAAACACTGTGTGTAAAGGAGAGAGGTGAAAAGAAACCGAAATCCTCCACAAACTCTCGTCTTATTGTCTCTAAATATCTAACGGCTCAGCTACTGTGAAGCTCTGCAGGTCGGTATAACAGCTTCACGGCACATTGAGTCTTCATTCGACCTAAAAACACACATCATACTCTTCTCTACTCTGAGAGAGTGTGTGGAAATTCTGTCTGCACCAGAATTATTGGCGCCCTTCAAAAAATACGCTGTATAATACAAACATTACACAAAATTAAAATTTTTAGTATTTGCTGTTGGTGTGGTGATGATTTTGTTTTGGTACACCGCTCAAAAATCTGTTTAACTGGTTTGAGATCTGGTGATTGTGAAGGCCATGGCATGTGGTTGATATCATTTTCATCCTCAGTAAATCATTCAGTGAGCTCTTGTGTGGGCGGAGTCATAATGGAAAAGACCATGCCCATCAGGATCATAGATTGGGGTGTAGTTACTTACAGCTGGCCCACTTGGTCCGCTCTCTCCTTTCTCACACACACACCTTTTCTCCATAGGACACTGTAAAAACACACACACACACACACACACACACACACACACACACACACACACACACACACACACACACACACACATAAGAATATGGTCCATAGAAAGATGTGATGACTTCATGATTAAATTACATTTTTTAAATGCACACTCACCGCCTCATCTGCCAACTCTGTCTAGAATAGGAAAAAGGAAAAAATATTAATTCAATTTTGTGGTGAAAATCTCCACATGCCTCAGCATTACATTCAAGATCAGCAACCACTTTGAGTTACATCATTACACTACACAAGGCTTGCGAGTGGGGTCAGTTTTATCAAAATTGAAGTTGACCACCAAAACATGAAATATCTCGTGTTCATTCTGTCTGGAATGAAATACAAGTCAAAGTACATTTAGAAATCACTGCTTTCTTTTTTTAGTTTGCATTTTCCACACCGTCCCAACTTTTTCTGATTTGGGGTTGTACAGTTCACTGTGATATACTGCGATTTCATTCGACACTCAGACAGAGGCGCTGGACTTCATGCTGCTCCTTGCTCGAGGTGATGTCATGCAAGAAAAATAGGCTTCAGTTAAAGGGGAACTGAAGGCAAATTTTTTATTATCAAAATTCTATTTATCTCATTTTATTAAACATAGGAATGCATTTTTGATCGCTATTTTGTCACTGCTATAGCAAGTTATGAGTGTTTGAAATATGTGATGTAATATATCAGTCCATATGTCAAAGCAATGGCCGTAAACAAGATTCGTTGAGACCTATGTGAGACATCATAGGACGGAAGTAAAATGTACAGCGGAAATCAAAGTGACCAACATCTGCCAACATTGTCAAAAGACGAGCGCGCCCTCCTTCGAATGCTGATGTAATCAAGCTGGAAGTTTTGTTTGTTTTGATAGCAATCAGGAAAGTTTGAAAAAAGTAGGCAGTAATCATCATTTAAACTCATTTTTGTGCAATATTTCGTTTGGAAACCAGTTTTCAAAATGGCGGCACTGACACCTGGCTGACACTTCACATTTCGAAGTCTTGCACAAGTCTCGTGAAGATCGCGTGGATAAATGACGCCTGCCATGGACCAAACGCACTAAATTCAACATGGCTACAAACCAAATAGGCCGACTGTCACACTGGCATGACTGTGGTGTATCTTGGGTTTGTATGGGGTTCAAGGGGTGTAAAGTTATGGCGTACTGAGGCGTATGCACAGTGAACGATGTGTTGCCACGGCATAACCATTTTGTTAGCGTGGCATTTCGTTCTTACATGTGGCATTGCTGCTGCATACCTGAGACGTATCTGTGGCATTCATGCTGCATTCATTGTCATTTGTCAGAGTCAAGAAAGCATCATGCCAGTGAAGAAGTTAGGACCCCAGAAGGGCAAGGGAAGAGGGAAGACATCAGCCGCATCCACCCAGCCAGCCCTGGAGCCACCTTCATCAGACACGTCAACTAAAGTGTTCGCATGGTGTAATAGGTGTTCGAGCAATGTTCCCACTGCGTCACTGCTGCGTAGCTTTTGTTTTTACGCCATACACGTACAACCCCGATTCCAAAAAAGTTGGGACAAAGTACAAATTGTAAATAAAAACGGAATGCAATAATTTACAAATCTCAAAAAGTGATATTGTATTCACAATAGAACATAGACAACATATCAAATGTCGAAAATGAGACATTTTGAAATTTCATGACAGCAACACATCTCAAAAAAGTTGGGACAGGGGCAATAAGAGGCTGGAAAAGTTAAAGGTACAAAAAAGGAACAGCTGGAGGACCAAATTGCAACTCATTAGGTCAATTGGCAATAGGTCATTAACATGACTGGGTATAAAAAGAGCATCTTGGAGTGGCAGCGGCTCTCAGAAGTAAAGATGGGAAGAGGATTACCAATCCCCCTAATTCTGCACTGACAAATAGTGGAGCAATATCAGAAAGGAGTTTGACAGTGTAAAATTGCAAAGAGTTTGAACATATCATCATCTACAGTGCATAATATCATCAAAAGATTCAGAGAATCTGGAAGAATCTCTGTGCATAAGGGTCAAGGCCGGAAAACCATACTGGGTGCCCATGATTCGGGCCCTTAGACGGCATTGCATCACATACAGGGATGCTTCTGTATTGGAAATCACAAAATGGACTCAGGAATATTTCCAGAGAACATTATCTGTGAACACAATTCACCGTGCCATTCGCCGTTGCCAGCTAAAACTCTATAGTTCAAAGAAGAAGCCGTATCTAAACATGATCCAGAAGCGCAGACGTCTTCTCTGAGCCAAGGCTCATTTAAAATGGACTGTGGCAAAGTGGAAAACTGTTCTGTGGTCAGACGAATCAAAATTTGAAGTTGTTTATGGAAATCAGGGACGCCGTGTCATTCGGACTAAAGAGAAGGACGACCCAAGTTGTTATCAGCGCTCAGTTCAGAAGCCTGCATCTCTGATGGTATGGGGTTGCATTACTGCGGGTGGCATGGGCAGCTTTCACATCTGGAAAGACACCATCAATGCTGAAAGGTATATCCAGGTTCTAGAGCAACATATGCTCCCATCCAGACGACGTCTCTTTCAGGGAAGACCTTGCATTTTCCAACATGACAATTCCAAACCACATACTGCATCAATTACAGCATCATGGCTGCGTAGAAGAAGGGTCCGGGTACTGAACTGGCCAGCCTGCAGTCCAGATCTTTCACCCATAGAAAACATTTGGCGCATCATAAAATGGAAGATACGACAAAAAAGACCTAAGACAGTTGAACAACTAGAATCCTACATTAGACAAGAATGGGTTAACATTCCTATCCCTAAACTTGAGCAACTTGTCTCCTCAGTCCCCAGACGTTTACAGACTGTTGTAAAGAGAAAACGGGATGTCTCACAGTGGTAAACATGGCCTTGTCCCAACTTTTTTGAGATGTGTTGTTGTCATGAAATTTAAAATCACGTAATTTTTCTCTTTAAATGATACATTTTCTCAGTTTAAACATTTGATATGTCATCTATGTTCTATTCTGAATAAAATATGGAATTTTGAACCTTCCACATCATTGCATTCCGTTTTTATTGACAATTTGTACTTTGTCCCAACTTTTTTGGAATCAGGGTTGTATAATACATATGTGTGACGTATCAAAGCTGCTATAAGTAAAAAAAAGTAAAATTTATTTGTATGGCGCTTTTCACAGACAAACAGTCACAAAGCGCTTTACAATGTATCAAAGCCAAAAACAATAGGAAAGGAAGAAATAAAAATAATATAAATAAATAGTAAACAATAGCAAGCAAAACAAACCTAATAAAAAAGGTATAAATTAAAACAAATTCAAAGACAAAGTGGGCCCAGTTGTACAATAAGAAAAGCAAATAACAGATAAAAACAACCTAGCCAAAAGCCTGTCTAAAATAGTGTGTTTTTAATTGGCTCTTAAAAGCATTTAAAGAAAGAGCAAACCTGAGTTCAGCAGGTAAGTCATTCCACAACCTGGGGCCAACCACTACAAAAGCACGATCACCCCAAGTCCTAAGGCGGGTACGTGGGACAGACAGTAAGTTTTGATTATTGGACCTAAGAGAGCGAGCAGAGGATAGGGAGTGCAATAACTCAACAATGCTATGTATGTGCTACGGATTTTTAAGTGGCGACTTAAAAATACACTGCATCCTGGTGTACAAGAAGATCATATTACGCATCCTAGAGTATTAGCTATGTAAGCTGGCAATGCTGAGACGTTCCTTTCTTACTGCCACATATCGTGATATGCCGTACATACGCAAGGCATTCTTCAACCATTCTTTGATAGAACGACTTGTGTGCTTAGGGTCGTTGTCTTGCTGCATGACCCACCTTCTCTTGAGATTCAGTTCACGGACAGATGTCCTGACATTTTCCTTTAGAATTTGCTGGTATAATTCAGAATTCATTGTTCCATCAATGATGGCAAGCCATCCTGGCCCAGATGCAGCAAAACAGGCCCAAACCATGATACGACCACCACCATGTTTCACAGATGGGATGAGGTTCTTATGCTGGAATGCAGTGTTTTCCTTTCTCCAAACATAATGCTTCTCATTTAAACCAAAAAGTTCTATTTTGGTCTCATCTGTCCACAAAACATTTTTCCAGTAGCCTTCTGGCTTGTCCACGTGATCTTTAGCAAACTGCAGATGAGCAGCAATGTTCTTTTTGGAGAGCAGTGGCTTTCTCCTTGCAACCCTGCCATGCACACCATTGTTGTTCAGTGTTCTCCTGATGGTGGACTCATGAACATTAACATTAGCCAATGTGAGAGAGGCCTTCAGTTGCTTAGAAGTTACCCTGGGGTCCTTTGTGACCTCGCCGACTATTACACGCTTTGCTCTTGGAGTGATTTTACTCCTGGGGCAGGGGCGCAGATAGGATTTTTGAACTGGGGGGGATTGAGCTGTCAGCAAATGATTCCATTTTGTGTATAATTATATATATATATACTACCGTTACTGTTCAAAAGTTTGGGGTCACTTTGAAATGTCCTTATTTTTGAAAGAAAAGCACTGTTCTTTTCAATGAAGATCACTTTAAACTAATCAGAAATACACTCTATACATTGCTAATGTGGTAAATGACTATTCTAGCTGCAAATGTCTGGTTTTTGGTGCAATATCTCCATAGGTGTATAGAGGCCCATTTCCAGCAACTCTCACTCCAGTGTTCTAATGGTACAATGTGTTTGCTCATTGCCTCAGAAGGCTAATGGATGATTAGAAAACCCTTGTACAATCATGTTAGCACAGCTGAAAACAGTTTAGCTCTTTAGAGAAGCTATAAAACTGACCTTCCTGTGAGCAGATTGAGTTTCTGGAGCATCACATTTGTGGGGTCGATTAAATGCTCAAAATGGCCAGAAAAATGTCTTGACTATATTTTCTATTTATTTTACAACTTATGGTGGTAAATAAAAGTGTGACTTTTCATGGAAAACACAAAATTGTCTGGGTGACCCCAAACTTTTGAACGGTAGTGTGTATACATGTTATTTCACCTCCCTCACTGCCATCACCAGGAACTACCTGCAGGCCAGGACAATGATAACATTTTAACATAGCCTATGGAAAGCCAAAGTTTACACATTATCATCACGCACAGAAATTGCAAAACTAGTTTTAAAACCGCTAAGTTCCAACTGTTAAACATAGCGAGAGGCTGGGCTACATGTGTGTGTGTAAAGTGTAAACCAGTGCATCCTGACTTTCTAACTATGCCTGTGTGTCGCATGAGCGGCAGTCAGTCAACAACTCTTCGCAAAGTTTCCTTATGAAACACTATGCTCGCTGAAATTATGGCAGGGAACGCCAGATTAAACATTAAAACTGCCTTCTGAGCACTGTATCTACAGGCTACCACCGAAAGAAGGAGGCTACCAGAAAGGCTTCTCTACTCCGTACGATTTTACTTTCACTACGACATTACTTTGAACAGACTATCAAAAAATTGCAAGGTGATATGATAAAGTAAGGCACAGTTTACTTACAGTCTTTTTTTTTTTGAAAAAACGATGCAATTGTTTTCTGCCTTTTGGCACCCTTCATCATGCCGTGTTGGGGTCCTGAACTAGGAGGAGCTGTTCCCGATATACCTGTCAAATTTGTTGTGGGTAACCATAGCAACCAAGCTCAAGCTCGCAACCCGTGCAGTCTGCGCAGTTGCAACTATGTATGTATTTCGAGGACCACAATGGAAATAAGTATTTTTACTTTTTGTGTTATCCTCCTCAATATTTACATTTATATGTTCACATGTTATGTATATGTTTCTATTGCGAAATAAATCAATAAAAAAAAGTACTGCTGTGCACCGCAATAAACCGAATGATAATTAGTCTTTTGATTTTTCCGTGAGGTTTGCCTTATGCAAAGAAAGACAGCATAGACGTTTTTTCCTCCCTGTAAGTGGGGGGGGACCGAACGAGGTGAATTTAAATCTGGGTGGGACGAATCCCCCCCGTCCCCCCCTCTATCTGCGCCCGTGTCCTGGGGAGGGTAACAACGGTCTTGAATTTCCTCCATTTGTACACAATCTGTCTGACTGTGGATTGGTGGAGTCCAAACTCTTTAGAGATGGCTTTGTAACCTTTTCCAGCCTGATGAGCATCAACAACGCTTTTTCTGAGGTCCTCAGAAATCTCCTTTGTTCGTGCCATGATACACTTCCACAAACCTGTGTTGTGAAGATCAGACTTTGATAGATCCCTGTTCTTTAAATAAAACAGGGTGCCCACTCACACCTGATTGTCATCCCATTGATTGAAAACACCTGACTCTAATTTCACCTTCAAATTAACTGCTAATCCTAGAGGTTCACATACTTTTGCCACTCACAGATATGTAATATTGGATCATTTTCCTCAATAAATAAATGACCAAGTATAATATTTTTGTCTCATTTGTATAACTGGGTTCTCTTTATCTACTTTTAGGACTGTGTGAAAATCTGATGATGTTTTAGGTCATATTTATGCAGAAATATAGAAAATTCTCAAAGGTTCACAAACTTTCAAGCATCACTGTGCAATGGAATTGGCTTGTTATATTTTAAGGCTCCAGGAGAAATTCTGTATTTTAAATATTAATATTATTAATGAATATTTACAGCAAGCTTGAAGACTGTGGAAAAAATGCAGCAAAGTTTGAAGAAAAAGACAGGATAATAACAAAATAATAATCAAGTCACAAAAGAATCAAACTGTCCAAGAAAACTGGATTTACTGTACGCATTATTTTAACTAAAGCTAGACTGCCTTTCAGATTTTTCAAGTGTAGGTCATAAAAAGAATTTTCCTGACACCCAATTATTTTTGTTTAGTGGAACGAAACCTACTGAATTCGAATAACAAACTTCCAATTTTATTTTATTTTTTAAAATAGAACAATTAATGAATTTAGGGCCATGTGTCCCTAAATTCTCCGCTATTTTTTCCTGCTTCACCATGACCCAATTCAAGATACTACGTCATACATCACGTGGTGGGCTTTCCCCATTTGCACAAGGCATTGTGGGATACAAATTTGAAACAGGAGAGAAAAATGGATGACGTGAGTGTGCGAATGAAACGTGAAAGACCGACTACAATAACAGAAAGTGAGAAGAAAAGACATTATGTTCTATATGAAGGAAAGGAAACGCAGGACCAAACTAATAAATATCGGCGGTCAGCGAGCACCTCGGTGTGATCAGCTGTTCGTTTAGCGACAGAATGATGGAACTGTCAGTGCACGGTCAAAGGTAAACCTGTAGATGTCAGCAATGCAACACTATGGATGCCAGCTGCTGTAAAACCCAAAAGAAGAAGAAGGTAAACCAGCGCATGCGCACACGGACTTCCTCTGTCTGCTTAACTGCGCGAAACGAGCGATTTCATGCACATTATTTGCTTTAATCCCCTCAAATTAAATAACTTCCAAGCCACAGAATGGCCTGATATTTTGTGAGATCTTCCAGAAATAAACATACTGTATATCACAATGACCACATTTCAGAGGGAACTAAATTTCACTGATTTTATTAAATCGAAAGGCTGTCTAGCTTTAAGAGATACTCTCACTCAAATAGTTTGTGTATGTGACATTTGTGTACATGAATGTCCAACATAAACTGAAAACCAGATGTTTCTGTAGTCCAATAAGGAAAAAAACCCAGAAATCCACAGAGTGCCTCAAAGTCAGCTATTGCAGTGCAATACTGCCGAGCAAAGGCAAACTGCAGTATCTGCAGATTGTGTCAGTGGCAAAAGACAGTCTAATAGCAAATAGGGGATGAGTAAAGCATATACGCAGAGCCATGGCCTCACTTTCGTTTATAAATGCCTTGAGACCTCAAGAATGGCACAGGAATAGTTTTAAGCGTTAACAATAAATCTAATATAGTAATTTTTATGATTAAAGTGATTTATATAGGTAGCGGTCTGAGTGAATGGCCTTGAGATCTGTAACGTCACAGCAGGAAGTCTATCGGTCTCATCATCATTTCCGCTACACTGAAACACAGAGCTGACTGCAACTCCGATCCTCCATTTTGAACTAATTTATTGCCATGCCATGTAGATGTGTTGCTGGCAGGTGCAGCAACAAGACAGAAGGTGGATTTATGTTGCATTCATGGCCCAAGAATGTTCAAACTGCAAAGATTTGGACGTGTTTTGTGAGAAGTTCACGGGCACATTGGGCACCTATGAAATGGTCTCTCCTCTGCTCTGCACATTTTACTGAAGACTCATACAAGACCTCTGATCTGTTGAGGAGTGTTGGCTATCAGCCCGTATTAAAAGAGGGTGCAGTATCAACAATTAAATAAAACTGCAAGGAAAGGAAAGTATTTATTCATTCATTTATTTATTTATTTTAAAAGGAAAGTGAGTTTAGTTGCACCAGTTTTCTCGGAGCGTGAGCCGAGAGTTGTTGGTAAAACCTGGGACGGAACGGGACATGACATATTGCTCAGGCAGTGACCTCCCTGTTGTTGTTGCTAAAACTGGTGACATCCCGTTCCGTCCCGGATTGCCTGAGCCGAGCAGTAATGGGGGAGTACTCAGTATGGAGATAAATGGAGAAAGCGTGGAGCAGCTGTCTTATTTCTAAACTGGATATTGCTGCCATCTCGCCCTTACGTGGAAGGAGCGAATGAATGGAGAACTGAACGAACAACTGAAAGTCAAATTGTTTCAAAAACAATTGGCCACAAGATCGGCCTTCAAGAAGCGAGAACACAGATGGGTAAGCTCTGACTCTCATTTGGATATAAAACAAACAATGCATTGTTCACCTGCATTTAGATTAATACATGTAACTTGTATTGTGTGTTGAAGTCACCAGTATAAGATTATTTAATTTGCTTCAGAATGTGATCATCTCAGTTCATCTGACTATTTAATTAGCCTTTTACGTTTTATCAGTGAAAATGCATGCATGTACATGCATATTGCATAGTTATAACACCTATCCTGTTTTAATGAGAGTCAACCCACAATCAGTGAAGTCAAATCAGTCTTAGTTGAGCAAGTTGGTAACGGTATTTCTTACTTTCACCATAAATTTTTATTGATATGACTTTGGTCTATAGCTGTAAAAGGCCTCGGCCTTAAAACCGGTTACTGTAGTGACGTCACACACTCAGGGCTGGCTGGCTCAGCGGGGCAGCTCGAGTGCCAACTTTGTGGTCGATTTTAACTCTCAAAAATATATATTTTTAAATTCCCATTTATGCAGCAGACAAGGGTCAAGGATGGAGATACTATCCATTAAGAAATTTATTTAAAAATAAAGGTTCTGTGTATATCCTTTAAGTACACATTTATGATATACATGAATGCCTGCAGTGTAGTGTACGGTACAGCTCATAGCTAGTTAATGTTGCTAGAAAATGAGCCATTTTGCATGTACAGTTTATAACAAAACATCAATTTTCAGTGACCAATTGACTGTGTCTTACCCATTATCAGGCTTGTAGTACTCGAGTCCAGGACTTGTGCCTTAATTTTAAGGACTCGTGACTCGACTTGGACTTGAGCACTGATGACTCGGATTTGGACTCGGACTCATGCATTAACTGCATTTGGAATTGTAAATTGGAGACAAGGACTCAGATTTTTTTCTTTATTTTTTGTAACATGCCATAATAATTTGGCATAAGATATATCTACATTAATTTTGTAGTAATTTCATGCAATCTCGGGCGTGCTCCGAATAGCGCTCATGCCAAGTGGACTCTCGCGCAAGTGCTGTAAACGACTTACACCTGGACAGGATTAAGGTGCAATCAGCGCACCGATATAAAAACTGTGAAAACGCACTTACTTTGCGAAGTATTGATTTGTGTTGCTGAGACATTACCGAGCCTTATTTCCTTGTTTGGTTTCCTGATCCCTGAGTTCCTGTTTCTCGTCTTTGATTCTGCCGAGTCTACAATAGCCTGTTTGTGCCTCACTCAACCTGTTGCCTGTTTCACTGTTTTACAATTTTGCCTGCTATTCTGGATTGTTTACCGTCTTCACTTGGATTAATAAACACACCTTCTGCACTTATATCTGTCTCCCAACCATCTCTGACAGAATACTTCACACTCCCTGATAAAGAGAAGCACATTCACCTGTTCATGCGCCATGTTCAGGAACAAACTAATGTTAATGGCGCTAAAACAGCCACCGTCAAATGGTGCGGTTGGAGTCTTGTTCTCAGACTCAACTTGGATCAATAATGGACTCGACTTGGACTCAACTCGAAAAATTTTTTTCAGGACTTGGACTTGACTCAGACTTGAACACTGGGGACTCGAGACTGGACTCGGACTAGAGGTTTCGTGACTTGACTACAACACTGCCTATAATACACTCGGTTTACAAACCTAAAATACAACCCCGATTCCAAAAAAGTTGGGACAAAGAACAAATTGTAAATAAAAACGGAATGCAATGATGTGGAAGTTTCAAAATTCCATATTTTATTCAGAATAGAACATAGATGACATATCAAATGTTTAAACTGAGAAAATGTATCATTTAAAGAGAAAAATTAGGTGATTTTAAATTTCATGACAACAACACATCTCAAAAAAGTTGGGACAAGGCCATGTTTACCACTGTGAGACATCCCCTTTTCTCTTTACAACAGTCTGTAAACGTCTGGGGACTGAGGAGACAAGTTGCTCAAGTTTAGGGATAGGAATGTTAATCCATTCTTGTCTAATGTAGGATTCTAGTTGCTCAACTGTCTTAGGTCTTTTTTGTCGTATCTTCCGTTTTATGATGCGCCAAATGTTTTCTATGGGTGAAAGATCTGGACTGCAGGCTGGCCAGTTCAGTACCCGGACCCTTCTTCTACGCAGCCATGATGCTGTAATTGATGCAGTATGTGGTTTGGCATTGTCATGTTGGAAAATGCAAGGTCTTCCCTGAAAGAGACGTCGTCTGGATGGGAGCATATGCTGCTCTAGAACCTGGATATACCTTTCAGCATTGATGGTGTCTTTCCAGATGTGTAAGCTGCCCATGCCACACACACTAATGCAACCCCATACCATCAGAGATGCAGGCTTCTGAACTGAGTGCTGATAACAACTTGGGTCGTCCTTCTCCTCTTTAGTCCGAATGACACGGCGTCCCTGATTTCCATAAAGAACTTCACATTTTGATTCGTCTGACCACAGAACAGTTTCCCACTTTGCCACAGTCCATTTTAAATGAGCCTTGGCCCAGAGAAGACGTCTGCGCTTCTGGATCATGTTTAGATACGGCTTCTTCTTTGAACTATAGAGTTTTAGCTGGCAACGGCGGATGGCACGGTGAATTGTGTTCACAGATAATGTTCTCTGGAAATATTCCTGAGCCCATTTTGTGATTTCCAATACAGAAGCATGCCTGTATATGATGCAATGTCGTCTAAGGGCCCGAAGATCACGGGCACCCAGTATGGTTTTATGGCTTTGACCCTTACGCACAGAGATTCTTCCAGATTCTTTGAATCTTTTGATGATATTATGCACTGTAGATGATGATATGTTCAAACTCTTTGCAATTTTACACTGTCGAACTCCTTTCTGATATTGCTCCACTATTTGTCGGCGCAGAATTAGGGGGATTGGTGATCCTTTTCCCATCTTTACTTCTGAGAGCCGCTGCCACTCCAAGATGCTCTTTTTATGCACAGTCATGTTAATGACCTATTGCCAATTGACCTAATGAGTTGCAATTTGGTCCTCCAGCTGTTCCTTTTTTGTACCTTTAACTTTTCCAGCCTCTTATTGCCCCTGTCCCAACTCTTTTGAGATGTGTTACTGTCATGAAATTTCAAATGAGCCAGTATTTGGCATGAAATTTCAAAATGTCTCACTTTCGACATTTGATATGTTGTCTATGTTTTATTGTGAATACAGTATCAGTTTTTGAGATTTGTAAATTATTGCATTCCGTTTTAATTTACAATTTGTACTTTGTCCCAACTTTTTTGGAATCGGGGTTGTAAAAGTGAATGTCTAAATAAAGGTTAGCACTGTTATCTGTCACAAATAATTTGCGGTTATGCATTTTTAGCTGATTTAGTATCTTTGTCTCACTGATTTGTTTCCAGCTTAGTTATTTTTTATGTTAGCCTCTACTGTACTACTGTAGTCTTGTACTGCACTGTAGTCAAGACAGAACCTTGTGGAACACCAAACTTTACTTCAGTATGTCTAGACAAATAACCTTTTACATCAACATACTCATAGCGATCAGTTAAATAAGAATTTAGCCAGGGCCATTCTCTTAACTCCCACAACATTTTCTAGTCTATCCCGGAGAATGGAATAATCAGTGGTGTCAAGCCTGCACTAAGGTCAAGCAACACAAGCAGCGAGACACAGCCCTGATCAGACGCCAACAGTAGGTTGTTTACTACTTTAACCAGTGCTGTCTCTGTGCTATGATGAGGTCTAAATCCTGTCTGATACATTTCATGGATGTTATTCCTGTGTAAATATGAGCATAACTGCTGTGCCACAGCTTTTTCTAGGCTCTTGGAGATAAAGGTACGGTTTGATATTGGCCGATAATTGGACAGCTGACAGGAATCAAGGTCGGGTTTTTTAATCAGGGGTTTGACAACTGCTAGTTTAAAGGATTTGGGTACATAGCCAATTCGAAGGGAAGATTTACTTTTAGAAGTGGTTCAATTGCTTCTGGTATTATCTGTTTCAATAGACGTGCAGGTAAGGGATCTAGTACGCAAGTTGAAGATTTTGATGCGGAGATTAATTAAATTAGTTTGATTTCTCTCAGGGGAGTAAAACATTCTAATTGCTGATTTGATACAGTTATATTGTTAACTACAGGGTCACTTAAATTGTCCGACCTTAAATTAATAGTTTTAGCTTTTGTCGGATATTTTCAATTTTGTCATTGAAAAAAATCATGAAGTCGTTGCTACTACATACTACACGTATGCATGTGTACTTATTCCTGGTTAATTTTGCTACAGTATTAAATAGGACTCTAGGATTATTTTTGTTATCTTCTATTAGGGAGGAGAGATATGTTGATCTAGCAGCACTAAGAGCTTTTCTATACTTCAGGAAGCTCTCCTTCCACACTAATTTGAACGCTACCAATTTTGTTTGATGCCAGTGATGTTCTAATTTTCGAGTGGTCTGTTTTAAAGTGCGAGTGTCATCATTATACCAGGGTGCTAATTTTTTTCTCTCTAATCATTTTCCTTTTAAGAGGAGCTACATTATCTAAAGTATAGCGGAACATTGACTCTAAGCATTCAGTTGCCTGATCAAGTTCTGCAGGGGCTGACAGTGACCCAATCAAAGTTGATAACTCTGGGAGATCATTTATAAAACTCCGTGCAGTAGTTGACGTGAATGTATGTTTAATACAATAGCATGGTGAGGTGCATATATTATTTTGAATGAGATGAGATAATGATCTGAGATAACTTCAGACTGTGGAAGTGTGACTATATTTTCTATATTAACCTGAATGTTAGTATTAGATCGAGAGTGTGACCACCATTGTGGGTCGGTCCTATGACATTCTGATTAATCCCTACTGAAACTAAAATGGATACAAACGCTGTTTTCAGAGGATTTTCAGGGTTATCGAAGTGAATATTAAAATCTCTGACAACTAACGCTTCGTCTAAGGAAATAACCAGGTCTGAGATGAAATCCGCAAATTCAGAAAGAAACTCAGAATATGGTCCCGGGGGCCTGTAAATAATAAGTAACGGAATTAACTGGGTAGACCTATTTTTCGAGGCTACATACATTATATTAGTATGAAGAACTTCAAATGATTACATTTATAACCAGGTTTTTGTGTTACACCTAGATAATCATTATAAATAACCGCGACGCCTCCTCCTCTGCCAGTTAGACGAGGCTGGTGTATATAACTGTATCCAGGAGGACTAGCTTCATTTAATGCTATATATTCATTTGGCTTAATGCATGTTTCTGTTAAACACAGTACATTAAACTCCTGATCAGTAATAAGGTCATTAACAATTAGTGCTTTAGATGTAAGAGATCTAATATTTAATAGCCCTACCTTTAAATCAAAGGTGCTGGCAGCGGCTATACAGTCAGTATGATCTAATTTTATACTGATTAGGTTACTGAAACAAACTGAGTATTTCTACTTTTTTGTTGAGCTCGGGGAACAGACACAGTCTCGATGTAGTGGGCCCTGAGTGATGACTCTGTGCAGCTAGCAGAAAGTCGGTTTAGCCTGTTTGTCTGCTCCCTGGCCTTGGCTCTGGATTGTCAGAAGTTAACTATACCTGTTCTGAGACTATGAGCTATGCTGCAAGAAATGAGAGCAGCACCTTCCTGAGTGGGATGGATACCATCTCACCCTAACAGGCCAGCAGTGCCCTCAAAATTAGTCCAATTATCTAACTGCTTTCAGAGCACCACCTGGACAACCAGCAGTTCAGCAACCATAACCTGCTGTAAGCTACATCACCACACCACATTGGGATGGGGCCAGAGCATACTACAGCATCGGACATCACTTTCGCTAATTTAAACACCTCTACAAAGTTACTCTTAGTAACCTCAGACTGACGAAGGCATATATCATTAGCTCCTACATGGATAACTATCTTTGAGAACCTGTGCTTGCCTAGGACCCTAAGATTACTTGCTATGTCCGGCACCCTGGCTCCCAGTATACACCTGACTAAAGCTGCTGGTGCCCCTAAAGACCTAGCTAATTTCACATGCCGTATGATAGAGTCCCCTGTTTGTAGAGTGTACCTGTTTGACATGTGAAGTGGAGAGGAGAGGATTGGTGCTCCCGTGGGTGAGCCTCAGCGGTAGCTTTGGCTCTACATTTATGCCACCAAGTCATCACCCATTCGCCCCGCTGTGAGGACTCTAATGCCGGAGTTTGGGGATTACTAACTCCACCTAGGGCATCCAGACTTTCCCCTGCAGAAATGACACTGTTCTCATTCTCACTAACCTTCTCTAAAGTCTGGATATGCACCTCCAAAGCTGCAATCTTCTCCGTCAGAGAGCTAGCTAATCTGCACTTATCACAAGTAAAGCTATCACTAAGGAAAGAGGAAGAATGACTAAACATCCTGCACTCAGCACACTGAACAAGCTGAAGGTGTGCCATGATGAATGGTACCTTAATCAAGGATCTGTTGATATTAAAGCAGATCTGATAATGCTCCTATAATTGGCAGGTGGCTTGAATTTCTAAACAAAGGCTGCAATGGAATTCAGAGAAAACGAGTGTGTTTCAGGTCCAAGTCACACAATCGTGTTTTGAGTAAATCTAATAAACCCAGAGACCTGATGGGGCACAATTTACTGCTTTTAGCATTCACACAGTGAGTTCATGCACTGTGAGTCAGCATGTTTAATTCCACGGTAAACTGAATCATCTTCAAACGTAAATCCAAGGCATGATGAGACTAGAGGGAAAGAAAATGGTGGCACAAACATATACAAGTATCTAAAAAGCACACTGTGTGTGTGTGTGTTTCTTAACAGGAATGTTCTGGAGAGCAATTGTGCGTGTGGGGTGGGTGGTGGTGGTGGTGGTGGGGGGTGCGAGATGAGCTCAGAAATATAAAGGGCAACTCACCACAACAAAGAGTTTCAATCTAAAGGCCACATAACTCACTTCAAACAAGAAGAATTTCCTCTGGGGAAATCGCTGCTACTTCCAGACACAAAAATGTCCTGCTGTCCATTAACACTACAGGAGTTCCACTGAACGAGTGAGATGTCTGTAAGCGTACAGTTAATGAATGTGCAACTGTTTCATTTAAATTAATTACAATTTCTCAGGTTTTTAGGGGATGAGAATGGCAGAAATACACATACGCATGCACACAGACCTGTTAAATACTTTGATGGACACATCATACGCTCTTGTCTCCCTCCCTCCCTCCCCTACACACACACACACACACACACACACACACATTGTCAGGTTTAAACAGGGAGAAAACACTGCATTCCAGGAAATGTTTAACCCCTAATGTACTGTACTATTACTGTAAATCATTTACTAGCGTCAACCCTTTGCCCAGGTGATTAATGATGCCTTTTAGATGGTTTTAAAGATCAAATGTCAAGGACGTGTTCAAGCTTTTCCTGGTTACTTCATCGATTATTCTCTCTCCCTCTCTCTCCCTCTCTCTCCATAAAAGCCACATGTAGATATGAATAAAATAGCACTAAAATTCCTGGGAAATTTAAACCACATGTAACTGAAACACTATATAATGCAGCATCTCAGACACTTTGACCATGAGGTAGTGGGATCTCAGATAAAGATAAAGCTGATCTGTTATTGCAATCTGATCAATTCTACTGAATGCCAGGTGTAAGGTTGATTCAAAGCAGTGAGAGAGAGATGGTGAAGAAAATATGTTTATTGATAATAATAAGCAACAAAGTTTATTTGTTTGTTTGTTTGTTTGTTTGTTTGTTTGTCTTGAGCTAACGTCACCATTTCTTGGTGGATTTTCACCAAATTTGGCAAGTAGGTCCAGGGATGACCCTGAAATTTTGCAGATATAAACAAAATTAATGTACGGGCCCCAGGGGGTCCCCGGTGGGCCCCTGGGTGATGGATGTTTGGATTTTTGTTTGTCTTGGGTTAACATCACTACTTCTCAACAGATCTTCACCAAATTTGACATGGAAGTCTGGGGGCAACACGGAATTTTGCAAAACCCGGGCAATGCCGGGTAACCTGCTAGTATTATATAAATGCAAAAATTAATGTGTGTTTGTTTATAAGGTGTTATCAGTGTAAAAACTTTTCACGGTCTCTTTAAACGCTTGAGGGTGTGAACATGCAGTGAAGATGTAACATGAAGCAATTTTACCTTGGTAATATTAAGCTGTAACTTTGAAAAACTTTCTCATCAAGATACTGAACAATGAATTTGATTTTGGTTCAATTTTGTCTTTAAATAGCAGAAACCAGCTTTTACAAATGTAATACTTGCCCTTCAGTCATATTGATTTACACACACAACTTATACATGAATGAATCTATTTCCATCGGCATTGTGGCTTATAGCTCATGAAAATCAGAAATCCAATATCTCAAAATATTAGAATATTTCATTTTGAGTTTCAGTAAAAACAGCCATAAAAAGCCATAATAATCAAAATTAAAACAAAAAAGACTTGAAATATTTCACTTGAAATGTAATGAATAGAGAATATATGAAAGTTTACCTTTTTGAATTAAATAACGAAAAAAAGAACTTTTTCATGATATTCCATGTATTAGAGCTGTTGCCTCACAGCAAGAAGGTCCGGGTTCGAGCGCGTGGCCGGCGAGGGCCTTTCTGTGCAAAGTTTGTCCAGGGTGTACCCCGACTTGTCCAGGGTGTACCCCGCCTTTTGCCCGTAGTCAGCTGGGATAGGCTCCAGCTTGCCTGCGACCCTGTAGAACAGGATAAAGCGGCTAGAGATAATGAGATGAGATGAGATGATATACAACCCCGATTCCAAAAAAGTTGGGACAAAATACAAATTGTAAATAAAAACGGAATGCGATAATTTACAAATCTCAAAAACTGATATTGTATTCACAATAGAACATAGACAACATATCAAATGTCGAAAGTGAGACATTTTGAAATTTCATGCCAAATATTGGCTCATTTGAAATTTCATGACAGCAACACATCTCAAAAAAGTTGGGACAGGGGCAATAAGAGGCTGGAAAAGTTAAAGGTACAAAAAAGGAACAGCTGGAGGACCAAATTGCAACTCATTAGGTCAATTGGCAATAGCATCTTGGAGTGGCAGCGGCTCTCAGAAGTAAAGATGGGAAGAGGATCACCAATCCCCCTAATTCTGCACTGACAAATAGTGGAGCAATATCAGAAAGGAGTTTGACAGTGTAAAATTGCAAAGAGTTTGAACATATCATCATCTACAGTGCATAATATCATCAAAAGATTCAGAGAATCTGGAAGAATCTCTGTGCGTAAGGGTCAAGGCTGGAAAATCATACTGGGTGCCCGTGATCTTCGGGCCCTTAGACGGCACTGCATCACATACAGGCATGCTTCTGTATTGGAAATCACAAAATGGGCTCAGGAATATTTCCAGAGAACATTATCTGTGAACACAATTCACCGTGCCGTCCACCGTTGCCAGCTAAAACTCTATAGTTCAAAGAAGAAGCCGTATCTAAACATGATCCAGAAGCGCAGACATCTTCTCTGGGCCAAGGCTCATTTAAAATGGACTGTGGCAAAGTGGAAAACTGTTCTGTGGTCAGACGAATCAAAATTTGAAGTTCTTTATGGAAACCAGGGACGCCGTGTCATTCGGACTAAAGAGGAGAAGGACGACCCAAGTTGTTATCAGCGCTCAGTTCAGAAGCCTGCATCTCTGATGGTATGGGGTTGCATTAGTGCATGTGGCATGGGCAGCTTACACATCTGGAAAGACACCATCAATGCTGAAAGGTATATCCAGGTTCTAGAGCAACATATGCTCCCATCCAGACGACGTCTCTTTCAGGGAAGACCTTGCATTTTCCAACATGACAATGCCAAACCACATACTGCATCAATTACAGCATCATGGCTGCGTAGAAGAAGGGTCCAGGTACTGAACTGGCCAGCCTGCAGTCCAGATCTTTCACCCATAGAAAACATTTGGCGCATCATAAAACGGAAGATACACCAAAAAAGATCTAAGACAGTTGAGCAACTAGAATCCTACATTAGACAAGAATGGGTTAACATTCCTTTCCCTAAACTTGAGCAACTTGTCTCCTCAGTCCCCAGACGTTTACAGACTGTTGTAAAGAGAAAAGGGGATGTCTCACAGTGGGAAACATGGCCTTGTCCCAACTCTTTTGAGATGTGTTGTTGTCATGAAATTTAAAATCACCTAATTCTCATCTCATTATCTCTAGCCGCTTTATCCTGTTCTACAGGTTCACAGGCAAGCTGGAGTCTATCCCAGCTGACTATGGGCGAAAGGCGAGGTACACCCTGGACAAGTCACCAGGTCATCACAGGGCTGACACATAGACACAGACAACCATTCACACTCATGGTCAATTTAGACTCACCAGTTAACCTAACCTGCATGTCTTTGGACTGTGGGGGAAACCAGAGCACCCGGAGGAAACCCACGCGGACACAGGGAGAACATGCAAACTCCGCACAGAAAGGCCCTCGCTGGCCATGGGGCTCGAACCCAGACCTTCTTGCTGTGAGGCGAATGAGTGAATTAAGCGACCGGTTGAAAATATTTTCAACACCAGAAGATAAACTTCATATCTTCATTCCACCATTATTATATGGACACATCATCAACAACAACAACAACAACAACAAAAAGTTATTCAGAAGAATTTTAATTTTGAATTGGTTTGCGGGCGGCACAGTGGTGTAGTGGTTAGCGCTGTCGCCTCACAGCAAGAAGGTCCTGGGTTCGAGCCCCGGGGCCGGCGAGGGCCTTTCTGTGTGGAGTTTGCATGTTCTCCCCGTGTCCGCGTGGGTTTCCTCCGGGTGCTCCGGTTTCCCCCAAAGACATGCAGGTTAGGTTAACTGGTGACTCTAAATTGACCGTAGGTGTGAATGTGAGTGTGAATGGTTGTCTGTGTCTATGTGTCAGCCCTGTGATGACCTGGCGACTTGTCCAGGGTGTACCCCGCCTTTCGCCCGTAGTCAGCTGGGATAGGCTCCAGCTTGCCTGCGACCCTGTAGAAGGATAAAGCGGCTAGAGATAATGAGAATTGGTTTGCCTTTTTGACAACATGCGTCTAGTCAGCGGGAAAACACTGGGAGTGACGTCAACAGAGTGAAATATCGGGAAATATGTCACTCAGATCCGTGATGTGTTTCATATAAAAATTTTGAGTTTTTCAACATGATAAGATAAACTTCATATCTTCAAGTCAATGTGATTTTCTTTTTATTATATCGACACATTCACAAAGAAAAAGTCCCCAAATTTATCAAAACAATTCATCGATTTTCTCATGACTGACATTTTGAGATTTATGTCATGGTTTTGGTTCTCCATGTCCCAAATGGCGCTCATATGAAAAATACGAGTGGAGCCATATTTTGTATGTATATATATATATATATATATATATATATATATATATAAAATATATATCTCATCTCATTATCTGTAGCTGCTTTATCCTGTCCTACAGGGTCACAGGCAAGCTGGAGCCTATCCCAGCTGACTACGGGCGAAAGGCAGGGTACACCCTGGACAAGTCGCCAGGTCATCACAGGGCTGACACATAGACACAGACAACCATTCACACTCACATTCACACCTACGCTCAATTTAGAGTCACCAGTTAACCTAACCTGCATGTCTTTGGACTGTGGGGGAAACCGGAGCACCCGGAGGAAACCCACGCGGACACGGGGAGAACATGCAAACTCTGCACAGAAAGGCCCTCGCCGGCCACGGGGCTCGAACCCGGACCTTCTTGCTGTGAGGCGACAGCGCTAACCACTACACCACCGTGCCGCCATATATATATATAAAAAACAGTAATCCCACAAAATCGAGTCGTACATGAGCTGATAGCCGCTGAGGCACATGTACAATGAAATTGAGTGCAATGACTGTTTTATTCTATCCACATTCACTGCATTTTTGAGAAACAGACCATTTTTATTTTCATTTTTTGCAAATTTGATAAATAAAAACTTTATACAAAACATCAGACAAAATCATTTCCGCTTAGAATTTAAACAAACCGGCCAAATGACAGGAGCAATTTGTGAAAAATGCGATGATAATAATTCTTGAAAAATAAAAAAGAGACGTTCTTACCATCAAATACTTTCATTCCATATTTTGTTGCTTTTTTGTATTTTATTGGGGTTTTGTTTTCAAGTAGAGTTTTTCTTTCATCCTCGGTTGGTTCAGCAACACATGCCGACATTTTGTTTTTCTCTACTTGCAGTATATGAGCTGATAGCCTAGTAGTAGGGTTGCCAATCAGAACGTGCAATTGCTCATATCCAGTGAATGCGGATAGAATATATACGTGTGTGTGTGTATGTGTGTGTGCGTGTTCCAGATGCTATTTCATAGTTTTGACTGATGTCTTCAGTATCGTTCTACAATGAGTAGGGGTGTACAAACTTTTGACTGGGACTGTACAGTATATCTGTGATTTGTAGTTGCAACTACTAACAGATTTGCGATAATGGAAAATTAATCAACACAATCAAAACAATCAGTTTAGAGAATTCAACAACACTGTGGTATAATATAATGTCACATCTTGGCACAGATGCCGTATAACAACATTGCTCACGTTTATCCTTTGCTTTTTCCAATCCAAACACGGTAAAAATGCCTCGACTTCAAAGCGGGAAAACAGACATAAAATATACAGAGGTTTTTGTGTTGTTACGGCTCCCTTGTGACAGCAGGAAGCAGGAATCACAGCAGCTGTGTTCACAGCGATGCCTCTGAGAGAAATTTTTACCAATGGCCCAATGTAAAGTCAACTTTGGAGTTCGGTTCAAAACAAACCCATACTTTGTTCACTACTGCGTATCTGGAACACATTCACCAAACTGCTGTGATTTACACCATGTTTGTCCTCTCTGTTGGTGAAACTTCTTAACATTCTGTTTGGGAGGAAGTAGAGCTTTTAGTCCTTTCAAGTGAAAGACCAATTAACTTCCCTTATATCCCATACCACTGGCACTTCAACATGATCAAAGTTGTTATAGTTATCATTTCGTTCTTGTAGTTGTAATTCACTGACTAGTCTACTGAAATAAATACACTCATCGGCCACTTTATTAGGAATACCCATCCATCCGCCTGCTGTTTGATGCAGTTCTCTAATCAGCCGATCCCTTGAGAGCAGCACGATGCATCAAATCATACAGATACAAATCAAAAGCTTCAGTTAATGTTCACAATGTTCAAACATGGGCGGCATGGTGGTGTAGTGGTTAGCGCTGTCGCCTCACAGCAAGAAGGTCCGGGTTCGAGCCCCGTGGCCGGCGAGGGCCTTTCTGTGCGGAGTTTGCTTGTTCTCCCCGTGTCCGCATGGGTTCCCTCCAGGTGCTCCGGTTTCCCCCACAGTCCAAAGACATGCAGGTTAGGTTAACTGGTGACTCTAAATTGACCGTACGTGTGAATGTGAGTGTGAATGGTTGTCTGTGTGTCAGCCCTGTGATGACCTGGCGACTTGTCCAGGGTGTACCCTGCCTTTCGCCTGTAGTCAGCTGGGATAGGCTCCAGCTTGCCTGCGACCCTGTAGAAGGATAAAGCGGCTAGAGATAATGAGATGAGATGTTCAAACATCAGAATGGGAAAAATTGCAATCTCAAATTGTGACTTTCTTTCACTGTGGCATGGGTGTTGGTTTGAGCCAGATGAGTATATTTGGCTTGAGTGTTTCAAAAACTGCTGATCTCCTGGGGTTTTCACACACAACAGTCTCTAGAGTTTACACAGAATGGTGCAAAAAACAAAAAAACATTGAGTTGAGTGAGCGACAGTTCTGTGGGTGTAAACAAACACCTTGTTGATAAGAGAGGTCAGAGGAAAATGGCCAGATTGGTTCGAGCTTTTTTGCCAGGAAGGATATAGTAACTCATATAATCACTCTTTACAACCGTGGTGAGCAGAAAAGCATCTCAGCATGCAACAGAAAACAGAAGAACACATTGGGTTCCACTCCTGCAGCCAAGAACAAGTTCCTATTAAAGTGGCCAGTGAATGTCTCATCTCATCTCATTATCTCTAGCCACTTTATCCTGTTCTACAGGGTCGCAGGCAAGCTGGAGCCTATCCCAGCTGACTACGGGCGAAAGGCGGGGTACACCCTGGACAAGTCGCCAGGTCATCATAGGGCTGACACATAGACACAGACAACCATTCACACTCACATTCACACCTACGGTCAATTTAGAGCCACCAGTTAACCTAACCTGCATGTCTTTGGACTGTGGGGGAAACCGGAGCACCCGGAGGAAACCCACGCGGACACGGGGAGAACATGTAAACTCCACACAGAAAGGCCCTCGCCGGCCCCGGGGCTCGAACCCAGGACCTTCTTGCTGTGAGGCGACAGTGCTAACCACTACACCACCGTGCCACCCGCCAGTGAATGTCTCATCTCATCTCATTATCTCTAGCCGCTTTATCCTTCTACAGGGTCGCAGGCAAGCTGGAGCCTATCCCAGCTGACTACGGGCGAAAGGCGGGGTACACCCTGGACAAGTCGCCAGGTCATCACAGGGCTGACACATAGACATAGACAACCATTCACACTCACATTCACACCTACGGTCAATTTAGAGTCACCAGTTAACCTAACCTGCATGTCTTTGGACTGTGGGGGAAACCGGAGTACCCGGAGGAAACCCACGCGGACACGGGGAGAACATGTAAACTCCACACAGAAAGGCCCTCGCCGGCCCCGGGGCTCGAACCCAGGACCTTCTTGCTGTGAGGCGACAGCGCTAACCACTACACCACCGTGCCACCCGCCAGTGAATGTATTTTGCAAATTACATTAAAGCATATACGCAGAGCCATGGCCTCACTTTTGTCTATAAATGCCTTGAGACCTCAAGAATGGCACAGGAATAGTTTTAAGCCTTAACAATAAATCTATTCTAGTAATTTTTACGATTAAAGTGATTCATATAGGTAGCGGTCTGAGTGAATGACCTTGATGTCCGTAACGTCACAGCAGGAAGTCTATCGGTCTCATCGCCATTTCCGCTACACTAAAACACAGAGCTGACTGCAACTCCGGGGCGGCACGGTGGTGTAGTGGTTAGCGCTGTCGCCTCACAGCAAGAAGGTCCTGGGTTCGAGCCCCGGGGTCGGCGAGGGCCTTTCTGTGCGGAGTTTGCATGTTCTCCCCGTGTCCGCGTGGGTTTCCTCCGGGTGCTCCGGTTTCCCCCACAGTCCAAAGACATGCAGGTTAGGTTAACTGGTGACTCTAAATTGACCGTAGGTGTGAATGTGAGTGTGAATGGTTGTCTGTGTCTATGTGTCAGCCCTGTGATGACCTGGCGACTTGTCCAGGGTGTACCCCGCCTTTCGCCCGTAGTCAGCTGGGATAGGCTCCAGCTTGCCTGCGACCCTGTAGAAGGATAAAGCGGCTAGAGATAATGAGATGAGATGAGATGAGACTGCAACTCCGATCCTCCATTTTGAGCTAATTTATCACCATGCCACGTAGATGTGTTGCTGATCGGTACAGCAACATGACAGAAGGTGGATTTATGTTGCATTCGTGGCCCAAGAATGTTCAAACTGCAAAGATTTGGATGCGTTTTGCGAGAAGTTCATGGGCACATTGGGCGCCTATGAAGTGGTCTCTCCTCTGCTCTGCACATTTTACTGAAGACTCGTACGAGACCTCTGATCTGTTGAGGAGCGTTGGCTATAAGCCTGTATTGAAAGAGGGTGCAGTATCAACAATTAAAGAAAAAGAAAACTACGAGAAAAGGAAAGTATTTATTTATTTTTAAAAAAGGAAAGTTCAGTTGCACCAGTCCTCCCTCAGTGAGCTGAGGGTTGTTGCTAAAACCTGGGACGGGATGGGGTATATCGCTCGGGCAGTGACCTCCCCACGGTTGTTGCTAAAACCGGTGACATCCTGTCCCGTCCCAGGTTTTAGTAATTGCCTGAGCTGAGCAGTAATGGCGGAATACACAGTATGAAGATACAGTGAATGAGTGGAGCAGACGTCTTATTTCTAAACTGGATATTGCTGTCATCTCACCCTTATGTGGAAGAAGTGAATGAACAGAGAACTGAACGAACAACTGAAAGTCAGATTGCTTCAAAAACAATCAGCCACAAGATCGGCCTTCAAGAAGCGAGAACACAGACGGGTAAGCTCCGACTCTCATTTGGATAAAAAAAAACACCACGTTGTTTACCTGCATTTAGATTAATACATGTAACTTGTATTGTGTGTTTAAGTTACCGGTATAAGATTATTTAATTAGCTTCAGAAAATGATTGTCTCAGTTCATCTGATTATTTAATTAGCCTTTTACGTTTTATCAGTGAAAATGCATGCATGTACATGTATGTTGCATAAGTTATAACACCCATCCTGTTTTAATGAGAGTCAACCCACAATCAATGACGTCAAATCAGTCTTAGTTGAGCAAGTTGGTAACGGTATTTCTTACTTTCACCGTAAATTTTTATTTATATGACTTTGGTCTATAGCTGTAAAAGGCCTCGGCCTTAAAACCGGTTCCTGCTGTGACATCACGCACTCAGGGCTGGCTGGCTCAGCAGGGCAGCTCGAATGCCAACTTTGCAGTCGATTTTAACTCTCAAAAATATATATTTTTAAATTCCCATTTATTCAGCATACAAGAGTCAAGGATGGAGATACTATCCACTCAGAAATTTATTTTAAAATAAAGGGTCTGCATATCTCCTTTAAAGTGTCCTTATTTAATATTATATATTATCCATATGGGGCACTTTTCTGATGGAATAAAACCACGTGTTCTAATCTCTTCTCACGGGTTTCATTCATTTGGTTCGATAGCATGCAATATTGTTAGCATATTGCTTATCCTTCATGTATTACATCAGTCTACCCAATGGAGAATGAGCATTGAATATGGTTTATGATATTGCATGGTTGGGCGGCACGGTGGTGTAGTGGTTAGCACTGTTGCCTCACAGCAAGAATGTCCTGGTTTCGAGCCCAGCGACCGACGAGGACCTTTCTGTGTGGGGTTTGCATGCTGTCCCTGTGTCTGTGTGGGTTTCCTCTGGGTGCTCTGGTTTCCCCCACAGTCCACAGGTATTCAGGTCAGGTTAAGTTAATTGGTGGCTCTAAATTGACCGTAGGTGTGAAATGGTTGTTTGTCTCTATGTGTCAGCCCTGTGATGACCTGGCGACTTGTCCAGGGTGTACCCTGCCTCTTGCCCATAGTCAGCTGGGATAGGCTCCAGCTTGCCTGCGACTCTGTCGGACAGGATAAGTGGCTACAGATGGATGGATATTGCATGGTTGTCAAAACAACATGACATCACACGTTGGAGACGTAAAACTTCCATGCTAGCGAGTGAGCGACTGTGAGAATTTGTAAACAAACATGGCCGCCAGGTTTCTCATCTCATCTCATTATCTCTAGCTGCTTTATCCTTCTACAGGGTCACAGGCAAGCTGGAGCCTATCCCAGCTGACTACGGGCAAAAGGCGGGGTACACCCTGGACAAGTCGCCAGGTCATCACAGGGCTGACACGTAGACACAGACAACCATTCACACCTACGGTCAATTTAGAGTCACCAGTTAACCTAACCTGCATGTCTTTGGACTGTGGAGGAAACCGGAGCACCCGGAGGAAACCCACGCGGACACGGGGAGAACATGCAAACTCCGCACAGAAAGGCCCTCGCCGGCCACGTGGCTCGAACCCGGACCTTCTTGCTGTGAGGCAACAGCGCTAACCACTACACCACCGTGCCACGCCGCCAGGTTTGTTTCGCTAAATACAGAAGATTTTGAGAGAATTTTGAAAGAAAAAGACACGTTGAACACCCGAAAGGAATGTGTATGTATAATAATAATAATAATAATAATAATGGCTGGCTTTTTTTCATGGTATATAAGATATATTCTATTCATGATAGCTCAATGGCATATATCTGATATACCACTCAACTCCAGCCAGTATGATTTAAATAGTCCATCCATCCATCAGAGTCACCAGTGAGCTAGAGCCAATCCCAGCTGACTCAGGCAGGAGCAGGACTACCCTCCACCCTGGGTAGTGACAGTTCTGTGGGTGAATGCTGTCAATTGATTTTGGATTTTTAGTAACAGATTAAACATAAACAGCCAGTATTTTTGTCTTACATTAACATTTGAATATAGTCAATTAATAATTCATGCGTGTTAACATCCTTCGTTATGTCGTATAAATGTTGCTTACAGCACTATTTTCTGTTACCACAGCACTGCTGAATTCTTGATTCTGATTATTCAGAAGGTGTTGAATAATTTTCTAAAACAGCAGCTCTGACTGCAGTGCTGCTGCAGGTTTATATGAATATATATATATATATATATATATATATATATATCATTGCGGGCGGCACGGTGGTGTAGTGGTTAGCGCTGTCGCCTCACAGCAAGAAGGTCCTGGGTTCGAGCCCCGGGGCCGGCGAGGGCCTTTCTGTGCGGAGTTTGCATGTTCTCCCCGTGTCCGCGTGGGTTTCCTCCGGGTGCTCCGGTTTCCCCCACAGTCCAAAGACATGCAGGTTAGGTTAACTGGTGACTCTAAATTGACCGTAGGTGTGAATGGTTGTCTGTGTCTATGTGTCAGCCCTGTGATGACCTGGCGACTTGTCCAGGGTGTACCCCGCCTTTCGCCCATAGTCGGCTGGGATAGGCTCCAGCTTGCCTGCGACCCTGTAGAAGGATAAAGCGGCTAGAGATAATGAGATGAGATGAGATACGTCATTGCTCATTTCCAGGGACTTGCTATGATGGATGTCTTACATAATACTGTTTATTGGTTAATGTTATGCAGTTTGTTTGTTTTTTTGGAAGAAGACATTTACTTAAATTTATGGAAAGAGTCTTCACTATCAGTGATTTGTAACAGATACAGTATCTAGTCGCTGTAATTTAATATCTTTCAACACTATAACTAAAAACGGATAAAATATTATAATGTCATCTCATCTCATTATCTCTAGCCGCTTTATCCTTCTACAGGGTCGCAGGCAAGCTGGAGCCTATCCCAGCTGACTACAGGCGAAAGGCGGGGTACACCCTGGCCAAGTCGCCAGGTCATCACAGGGCTGACACATAGACACAGACAACCATTCACACTCACATTCACACATACGGTCAATTTAGAGTCACCAGTTAACCTAACCTGCATGTCTTTGGACTGTGGGGGAAACCGGAGCACCCGGAGGAAACCCACGCGGACACGGGGAGAACATGCAAACTCCACACAGAAAGGCCCTCGCCGGCCCCAGGGCTCGAACCCAGGACCTTCTTGCTGTGAGGCGACAGCACTAACCACTACACCACCGTGCCGCCCATATTATAATGTACTGGTCTTTAATAAATATAAAATTGTTATCTCATCTCATCTCATTATCTCTAGCTGCTTTATCCTTCTACAGGGTCGCAGGCAAGCTGGAGCCTATCCCAGCTGACTACGGGCGAAAGGCGGGGTACACCCTGGACAAGTCGCCAGGTCATCACAGGGCTGACACATAGACACAGACAACCATTCACACTCACATTCACACCTACGGTCAATTTAGAGTCACCAGTTAACCTAACCTGCAGGTCTTTGGACTGTGGGGAAAACCGGAGCACCCGGAGGAAACCCACGCGGACACGGGGAGAACATGCAAACTCTGCACAGAAAGGCCCTCGCCGGCCCCGGGGCTCGAACCCAGGACCTTCTTGCTGTGAGGCGACAGCGCTAACCACTACACCACCGTGCCGCCCATATTATAATGTACTGGTCTTTAATAAATATAAAATTGTTATCATTGGCAAATTTCATAATCTCTAAAATGAATTTATATTGGCATGTAACTGAGAAAACTCGAGGACTCACCAGCTCTTTAATGACCCTCTTTACGATGTCTTTATCCTGCAGGTTGTGTAAGTAGCGGGTTGGTGGAGAACTGGCCAGCATCCTCAGCTGTGTCATTTTGGATGTGTCTCTGGCAGCAGGTGTGACACCAATAGCAAAAAAACGAACCCCTTGGTTCTTGGCATCAGCCACAGCAGAAAATAAGTCTGGATTTTTTGGATGGGACTCTCCATCGTAGAGCAACACAGCCACTCGGACACTTCCAGGTCCTGATTCGGTCAGATAGAGGCGTGTGAGGTTGGTGATGGCGTACGTCACGTATGTCCCTTGCCCGATGTAAGGAATAGGTGCGATGTTGGCTTTGAAGTTGGCCACACCCCTCCACTGGCTGAAGGTCTGCTCGGATATCACGTGACTGCTGTACTGAAGGAGTGCAGATCGAAAACTCAGCTTGCGTCCACTCTGGAGGTGTAGGTTCTGCATGCGCTCGACCACTTCACTGACAAAGCGCTTCTCCTGGCCGTGGTTGTCTTTGGCACTTTCAGAGCTGTCCAGCAAAAATGCCAGCTCAAGGTTGCAGTCTTCATTCGTGAGCGCTGAGAAAAGCAGAACAAAGCAGTGTTGAAAATTTTGAAGATGTGAAACCACTCATCAGTTCTATGAAATAATTAATAATAATTTCCATTTAAAGGTAGACTGCCTTTCAGATTTTTCACGTTTAGGTGATAAAAAGAATTTTCCCCGACACCCAATTATTTTTGTTTAGTGGACTGAAAGCTACTGAATTTGAATCACAGACTTCCAATTTTATTAGTTTTTTAAAAATAGAACAATTAATGAATTTAGGACCACGTGTCCCTAATTTCTCTGCTACTTTTTCCTGCTTCACCATGACCCAATACAAGATACTACGTCATGCATCACATGGTGGGCTTTCCCTGTTCGCTCAAAGCAATGTGGGATACAAATTTGAAACAGGAGAGAAAAATGGAGGACGTGAGTGTGCGAATGAAACGTGAAAGACTGACTACAGTAACAGAAAGCGAGAAGAAAAGACGTTATGTTATGTACAAAGGAAAGGAAATGCAGGACCAAACTAATAAACATCGGCGGTCAGCAAGAACCTCGGTGTGATCAGCTGTTCGTTTAGTGACAGAATGATGGAACTGTTGGTGCATGCTCAAAGGTAAACCTGTAGATGGCACTAATGCAACACTGTGGATGCCAGCTGCTGTAAAACCCAAAAGAAGAAGAAGGTAAATCTGTGCATGCGCACACGGACTTTCTCTGTCTGCTTGACTGCACGAAGCAAGCAATTTCACGCACATTATTTACTTGGGAATCCCCTCAAACTAAATAACTTCCCAGCCACGGAATGGCCTGATATTTTGTGAGATAGCAATAAACATATATCACAATGACCACATTTCAGAAGGAACTAAATTTCACCAATTTTATGAAATCAAAAGGCCATCTCACTTTAACACTAAGAGTAATGAATAATAAAACGCTAAATACAATTAAGCCCAGGGCTGAGAGATAGGACTGAAAATACCGCAATCACCTCAATACATGATAGAATGTGTCACAATATTAGGTTTAGCAGAGATTTTGGCAATTAATGTACAGCAACAGTGTAGTGAAGTGTTATCTCATCTCATCTCATTATCTCTAGCCGCTTTATCCTGTTCTACAGGGTCGCAGGCAAGCTGGAGCCTATCCCAGCTGACTACGGGCGAAAGGCGGGGTACACCCTGGACAAGTCGCCAGGTCATCACAGGGCTGACACATAGACACAGACAACCATTCACACTCACATTCACACCTACGGTCAATTTAGAGTCACCAGTTAACCTAACCTGCATGTCTTTGGGGGAAACCGGAGCACCCGGAGGAAACCCACGCGGACACGGGGAGAACATGCAAACTCCACACAGAAAGGCCCTCGCCGGCCCCGGGGCTCGAACCCAGGACCTTCTTGCTGTGAGGTGACAGCGCTAACCACTACACCACCGTGCCGCCCTGTAGTGAAGTGTTATGAGAATATTAAAGATTAAAAGAGTTTTAATCAAATGCTCATTATTAAATTGAGTGACTGATAAGAAACACCGAGAGAATAAGACTGATTTTTTTTTTGTTGAATCAATATTGATTTACAAACCCCAAATCAGGAAAATTTGGGACAATATGTTGAAATTGAAATTAAAACTGAAAACAATGATAATGATTTGTAAATAATCTTTGATCTGTATTTCACATTATTTGAAGTTCCAGCTCATTAATTTTATTGTTTTTTCAAAATAAACACATTTCAATTTTGATTCTTGCAAAACATTTAAAAAAACAAAACAAAAACAACTTGGGACAGTAAAACATTTACCACTTTGTAATGTTGCCGTTCCTTCTCACAACACTTAAAAGATGTTTAGGGACTGAAGACACGAAGTGATGAAGTGTTTCAGGTGTTATTTTGTCCTGTTCTTCCTGCAAACAGGTCTTAAGGTGTAGAACAGTACGGCGTCGTCACTGTCTCATTTTTCATTTCTAAATTCTCCACAGATTCTGTATTGGGGACAGAGTGGACACACCCTCTTCTTCCACAGCCACACCTTTGTAATGTGTGCAGAATGTGGTTTTGCGTTGTCTTGTTGAAATCTCCCTGGAAAAGATGCTGTCTTGAAGGCAAAATATGTTGCTCCAAAATCTCAGTGTACTTTTCTGCATTAATGCTCCATCACAGAAGTGTAAGTTACCTTTGGCAAGGGTACTGACACAATCCCATACCATGACACACCCTGGGTTTTCAACTTGTTCCTGGTAACAGTCTGGATGGTCGTTTTTGTCTTTGGTCCGGAACACACAATGTCCATTTCTTACAAAAAAGACCTGGAATACTGATTTGTCTGATCTCAATACATGTTTCCACTGTGTGATGGTCCATCCCAGACGCCTCCAAGCCCAGAGAAGTTGACAGAACTTCTGGACACAGTTAACATAAGACTTCCTTTTAGCACAGTAAAGTTTTAACTGGTGTTTGTGGAGGTAACTCCGTATTGTAGCTTGACAAAGGTTTGCCAAAGTAATCCTGAGCCCATGTGGTTCTATCCGCTATAGATGAATGACGGTTCTTGATGCAGTGAGGGATCGGAGATCACAGGTGTTCAGATTAGGCTTGAACCCTTGCCCTTTACGCACTGACATTCCTCCAGATTCCTTGAATCAATTAATGATTTTGTGCACCGTAGATATCCAAACCCCTTCCTATCTTTCTTTGAGGAACATTGTTTTTAAACATGTCAAAAACTTTCTCACGCATTTGTTGACAAACTGGAGATCCTCAGCCCATCTTTGCCTCTCAAACACTAGGCCTTTCCTGGATACTGATTTTGTATTAAATCATGATTACGACCAGCTGTTGACATCACCTGTTTCATCAAATAATGACATCATTATTTAATCGTTTTACCTCATTGCTAGCCCTTAATTACCTTCATCCCAACTTTTTTTGGAATGTGTTATAGGCCTGAAATGCAGGAATGGATATATATTAACAAATGAAATTGACCAACAAAACGTGAAATATCTTGGGTTCATTCTGTCTGAAATGAAATACAAGTCAACGTACATTGAGAAATCACTGCTTTCTTTTTCTATTTACATGTTCCATACCGTCCCAACTTTTTCTGACTTGGAGTTGTAAATTATAAGATCTCTAGTGATTCCCATCCCTAGACAGAAGAAAACTCCAATAAGGAATGCCCAGTAACCATGTAGTGACTTGAAACAGTGATGTGCATACGCGCGCACACACACACACACACACACACAAAAGACTTTGGTGTGTAGAGAGGGAGTTACGTAAACACATCCCAGTGAACTGAACTGAAAGTTCAAAGCTCTGTGCTAAAGCAGAGACTTTTTCACACTCTTTACCAGGCTGGGGTGAGCTCTATCCCATAAACCCCTGCAAAAAGCCTAAATGTGCTAAAGGCTCCTATAAATCATGTATACGGTTGAGACAGAGAGCACATCCCTTAGCAAAAAGAAGTTTATTCAAGTGTACTATGAGTATACTTATTTTTTACTAAAACTGAGGAAGTATACTTGAAGTTGACTTTTTATAAACTATATTTTATATACTTAAGAATAGTATAGTGAAGTATACTTGGCTTATACTGAAAAGTATAAACAAAAGTCTAAGACTAAGCACATTAATACTAAGACTTACACTTATACTTTAATACTAAAACTTATACTTTAGTATACTTTTTACGTTTTTCTGCCACAAAGTACTAATACTTAGTATATCTTGCTCCAAATGCATAATAAGGTCAAGTCATCGACTCATGCTTAACATTTAATTTATATATTAGTATAATATAATGCTGGAGTTTAAAACTTTACAGTATATAGTATGTGTGCTCAATTGCATTATCTTTATGTACCTTAAAATCATACACAAAAACAGAAAAACTTTTGACTTGACTTTATTGATCAATTTCTCCAGTAAGGAAGGACTTGATTTCATAGGTCTTTGTTTTTGAAATGTTTGAAAATATATCAAACTTGTTTTCAACATTCTGTCTTGTGATTTTGTAAATGCATCACACTCTTGTGTACATACAGTATGAGTAAACTTTAAGAACACTTTAAGGAGTATATTTCCAGTATATAAATAGTAAGCTACAAGTAATATGCCAAGCAAACTTAAAGTATAACAAGTAAACTAGTGAAATAACCAACGTTTATAAAGGTATACTTAAAGTATACAATAATAAACTAAAAATAGGGACTCCAAGTATATAACTAAGGGGCGTTGTGGCTCAGTTGACTAAGGTGCCATACCATAAATCCGGGAACCTGGGTTCGACTCTGACCTGAGGTTATTTCCTGATCCCTCCCTGTTTCTCTCTCTCCAGCTCATTTCCTGTCTCTGCACTATCCTATCCAATAAAGGTGAAAAAAGCCCAAAAAAAATCTTTAAAAAAAGAAGTATATAACTAGTACAATGGCAGTATATCGATAAGTGTACTTGTGGTATACTTTAAGCATACGAGAGGGATATACCAAGTACATTGATAGTATATCGATGAGTGTACTTCTTGTATACTTTCAAGTGTACTTTTGCAAACTTAAAATGAACTTTAAAGTATACTTTTATAAACTTGAAATGTTCCAATTTAGTCCGAAAAAGTATTAAATTTGTATACTTTCTAGTACACTAAAAGTACATGGTCTGTAGTATACTTGCTATACTTATACTGAAGCATACTTAATAAAATGAACTTTAAGTATACTACTTTTTGCTAAGGGATATCACATGGCATAAAGGAAACTTGCCTCAGGACAGTGAATGGGAATTAAATTCATAAACCACACAGACAGAAAGACGAGATAAGATCACATCTTCCAGGCTTGAAATTCCACATATTAATCAGCATAATGCTGAGGCCATAATTCTATAATTACACCTGATTAGAAATTAAAGCTATGATACTACCCTACACTATAGTATACTAAATACAATATAATATTATAGTATACACTCACCAGCCACTTTATTAGGAACACCCCTACATCTACCGTACCTGCTGTTTTATGCGGTTCTCTAATCAGCCGATCCCTTGACAGCAGCTGGACGCATCAAATCATACAGATACAAATCAAGAGCTTAAGTTAATGTTCACAATGTTCAAACATCAGAATGGGAAAAATTGTGATCTTAAAGTGTGACTTTCTTTCACTGTGGCATGGGTGTTGGTTTGAGCCAGATGGACTGGTTTGAGTATTTCAGAACCTGCTGATCTCCTGGGGTTTTCACACACAACAGTCTCAACACAGAATGGTGCAAAAAACAAAAAACATCGAGTTAGTGAGTGAGTGACAGTTCTGTGGGTGGAAAAAAATGCCTTGTTGATAAGAGTGATCAGAGGAAAATGGTCAGATTGGTTCGGGTTGTTTTTGCCAGGAAGGATATAGTAACTCATATAATCACTCTTTACAACCGTGGTGAGCAGAAAAGCATCTCAGCATGCAACAGGAAACAGAAGAACACACTGGGTTCCACTCCTGCAGCCAAGAACAGGGATCTTAGAATCAACAAGTTCCTCTTAAAGTGGCCAGTGTGGGTGTTGTAACACACTATAATACATTACACTATACTACAGTACTATTCTATTCTCTTTGATTATGGGATTATGATACGATAAGATTGGAATCACACAGAAATTGCTTTGCTTTTGTAAGAAAATCATTATTTTTTGTTTACAATTAAAATAGATTTCGATTGATCAGAAATACAGCCTTGACCCTGTTAGTGTTGTAAATGTCTTAGAGCTGGAAACTGCTGATTTTTAATGGAATATCTATGACTACAAATCTACAAACATCAGTCCTGAGATCCAATAGCACATTGTGTTAGCGGATTTTAGTTTATCATATCAAAAGGCTAATTCATCATTAGAAAACCTGAGCACAGCTGATCACTATTGTGCTGTTTAAAGAAACACTAAACCTGGCTTTCTTGGTGCTACCTAAAGGTAGACTGCCTTTCAGAATTTTCCCCGACACCCAATTATTTTTGTTTAGTGACCGAAAGCTACTGAATTCGAATCACAGACTTCCGATTTTATTACTTTTTTCCAAAAAAAGAACAATTAATAAATTTAGACCCATGTGGCCCTAAATTCTCTGCTATTTTTTCCTGCTTCACCATGACCTCATTCAAGATACTACATCATGCATCACGTGGTGGGCTTTCCCCGTTCACACAAGGCACTGTGGGATACAAATTTGAAACAGGAGAGAAAAATGGAGGATGTGAGTGTGCGAATGAAACGTGAAAGACCGACTACAGTAACGGAAAGAAAGCGAGAAGAAAAGACGTTATGTTCTATACGAAGGAAAGGAAACGCAGGACCAAACTAATAAATATCGGTGCTCAGTGAGCACCTCGGTGTGATCAGCTGTTCATTTAGCGACAGAATGATGGAACTGTCAGTGCACGCTCAAAGGTAAACCTGTATGTAGTGGGATGAATGGGCGGAGCTCCTGGTAATGGTGATCATGGGCCAATGGGTATGCTGGGAGCTTATATATAAGGATATGGAGATCTGGCCCAGGAAAAAAATGCCTTAGTTTCCTGGTCCTACCTTGGCTCCCCGTATACCCGTTTCCACCTGATCGCCGGTAAGATTTCCTGTTTGTTTGATGCGCGTTGTTCTTTGTCGTGGCTTATTCCTCGTGTTGTGGGTAATGTGTTCTACTCTCTGCAGCCTCCGTTGGTGAGCTACGTTAATACCTTGCTGCACGTCTGAGTCTGTATATCCTGTACCTGTAGGTTCCCGTTCAGTTTATTTATGTTGACAGCTTGTTCCATGTTTATTGTAACCGAGAAACTTTCTGCAGTATTAAAGAATCATGACTAAACCTGTGGAATTCGGCATCGCAAGCAATTTGATACTGCTCCCCCGGTATGTAGCTTGATAGAGCATTAGAATGAACTTGTTGTTTCACCTATTTTTTTATTAACGTGACATTTTATGATGTATTTTAGGAATCGTGGGCATACGCGACATTCATTGGGGTGCCTTCTGCTGTTTTGCTTGGCCCTGATTTTGCGTGATTTGCCCAACATCCTCCCGAAGTGCCCGGAGCTGTGCCTGCACTTCCCCCTCTTGCCTCTGAGGCCACCTTGGGCCCAGCCGCCGTATTAGACCTGCTCCCCATGCCATTATGGTCTACCATGACTAGTGTGAACGCCCCAGTTGTACCATCACCCCCTGTAGAGGACCAGTGTGGTAACATCGGGCTATCCCTACATCGGACCACAAGGCCCACAGCTGGTCACCACCCTAATATTTATCATCTACCACGACCAGTAGGTGGTGGGGCACTTGGTGCTAGCGACTCTGCATCAAGTGCAATCACAGCCTTGTTTAGGCCGTGGAATTAAAGTGGGGAGTTGACGGGTGTTCCATCGTCGGGACGACGATGCAAAAAAGGTGGGGACAGATTGTAGTGGGATGAATGGGCGGAGCTCCTGGTAATGGCGATCATGGGCCAATGGGTATGCTGGGAGCTTATATATAAGGATATGGAGAGCTGGCCCAGGAAAAAAATGCCTTCGTTTCCTGGTCCTACCTTGGCTCCCCGTATACCTGTTTTCGCCTGATCGCCGGTAAGATTTCTTGTTTGTTTGATGCGTGTTGTTCTTTGTCGTGGCTTATTCCTCACGTTGTGGGTAATGTGTTCTACTTTCTGCAGCCTCTGTTGGTGAGCTACGTTAATACCTTGCTGCACGTCTGAGTCTGTATATCCTGTACCAGTAGGTTCCCATTCAGTTTATTTATGTTGGCAGCTTGTTCAGTGTTTATTGTAACCGAGAAACTTTCTGCAGTATTAAAGAATCGTGACTGAACCTGTGGAATTTGGCGTCTCAAGCAACTTGATACTGCTCCCCCGGTATGTAGCTTGATAGAGCATTAGAATGAACTTGTTGTTTCACCTATTTTTTTATTAACATGACATTTTATGATGTATTTTAGGAATCATGGGCATACGCGACATTCATTGGGGTGCCTTCTGCTGTTTTGCTTGGCCCTGATTTTGCGTGATTGGTCTGACGGCGAACAGAGTTTTTGCTGTATGTCAGCTGCAATTGTGTGGCGTCGCTGTTCTGTTCGCGTTGTGTGTGATTGTTTGTGAGAGTGAGAGAGTGCTTGTATTTGTAATTCATCTTTGTTTGTTATATTTTGTTTTCTGTTGGCCTACTTTGTGTGGGGTAATTGTTTTGTGTGTCTTCTTTTCCTTTGTGTACTGGTGGGAGGATTTCTGACAACTACCGTGGCTCACCAGTATACACTTTTCATTAGTTGTTTGTTGTTTTGTTTGTTTGTTTTGGGTTGCTTTGTTTGAATTAATTTTGGGTCAATTCAGTTTAACTTGTATTTTATTTTGTTTGATTTATACCAATTTTGTTGAGTAGATGTGTGTGTGTCTTTGGGTGTGTTTGTTAATTGTGTCCACCTCCAGTTATATTAATTCTCTTTCCAGTGTGCTGTGGTCATGTGTGATTGTCAAGTTGGATATCTTTTGCTGTGGGTGTGTTCACGTGTGAGTGGGTGTTTATTCCTGGGACCTTTCCTAGGCCAAAGACTTGCCCTTTCCATGGGTAAGCCCCCAGCCTAGACATTTCTCTTTTTTTCTCCTCCTCTTCCCTCTCCATTTGAGGTGGTACATACAATTGTGTGGTTGTGAGTGCAGAGTCTGTGTTTCATAAATATATATATTTTTATACTTTTTCAATAAACTGAATTTCATGGATGGAAACACGTTTCTTGTCTTGCGGGTACAACGAACCTGTGTGCTATAGAACAGTCTATGGGTAATAACTGAGACACCTGTTAAGGTGATACTGGTCTAGGTAAATTCCCTAGTGGCGTAGTCAGAACATTACAATTCCCCCCCACTCCTTTTGCTACATGTAGATGGCAGTAATGCAACACTGTGGATGCCAGCTGCTGTAAAACCCAAAAGATGAAGAAGACGACTCAGGTAAGCGTGCGCATGTGCATGCGTATACGAACTTCCTTTGTCTGCTTGACTGTGTAAAGCGAGTGATTTCATGCACATTATTTACTCGGGAATCCCCTCAAATTAAATAACACCCCAGCCACAGCATGGCCTGATTTTTTTAAAGATATTACAAAAATAAACATAATCACAATGACCAAATTTCAAATGGACCTAATTTCACCGATTTTATGAACTCGAAAGGCCTTCTAGTTTTAAGTGTCTGGAGCATCAGCATTTGTGGTTTCCCTTATGGTCTCGAAATGACCAAAAAGAAAACGCTTCATGGATATTCCATGTGAGAAATTACCAAGAAACTAAAGCTATCTTACAATGTATTAAAACCTAACCATTATAATCTATACAAGTAAAATAATCTGTGGTATAATCTGAGTTAATATGACTTTATTGTATTATTATAATTGTGTGTGTGTGCAGGTGTAATTTCTCACACTGAGCGTTGTTTTTTGGTTTAAGGTTGGATGTGAGCAGTTTGCTCTTGGATTTTCTTCTGGTGTTCCTCTCTTCCTCTTCTTCTTCATCATAGTCTTCTTCATAATTGTCCTGCTGAGCCCAAACACACTGCAGCCCGAGCAGCAACACCAGCCAGCTCACATGTAGCTGCATTGCACCTACACACACACACACACACACACACACACACACACACACACACACACAAACAACACCTACTGTATCAAAAGCCAAATATATATTTAAGCTATATTTTAAGCACAAGAAAATATGTCTGTATTGAATAAGTCTGCTTTGACACTATTTTTTTTTTTCGAACTACCAGCTCACAATTTATATAAATGCTCCTGTTAGCACCTTGGATGATGCCCAATCAGGATGCAAGTTAGGAAAACAATATGGAGGACAAAGTCAAAGTCCCTCCTATGCCAGTACCTGGTCTTTCCAGACAGTCTCCTGTCCTAGTACTAACCAGGCCCTTAAAGTACATTGGGCAACACCAATCTCTGTTTCAGTAGCCCTCAGCCTCTCGACTATAACATAGCTAGGGTTACTGTCGGGGGCTGGTCTTCTGGTAGAGTTTGACTCCCTACTCACAGCTGTATTGCAGTATTCCTCACCAGGTTGCAATAGGCACCATTTTTATGGCAAGTAGAACTTACAGCCTCCCAGTTGAGAGGTGGACACGCTAATGACTAGGCCAACTCACAGTGGAGGGCAAAGTGTCAATGAAAAATTTATTGCCAATATTATATCTCTGGGCAGCACAGTGGTGTAGTGGTTAGCACTGTCGCCTCACAGCAAGGGTTCGAGCCAAGCAGCCGACGAGGGCCTTTCTGTGTGGAGTTTGCATGTTCTCCCCGTGTCTGTGTGGGTTTCCTCCGGGTGCTCTGGTTTCCCCCACAGTCCAAAGACATGCAGGTTAGGCTAATTGATGGCTCTAAATTGACCGTAGGTGTGAATGTGAATGGTTGTTTGTCTCTATGTGTCAGTCCTGTGATGACCTGGTGACTTGTCCAGTGTGTACCCCGCCTCTCACCCACAGGCTGGGATAGGCTCCAGCTTGCCCACGACCCTGTACAGGATAAGCGGCTACAGATAATGGATGGATGGATAGATGGATTATATCTTTGGGCAGCATGGTGGTACAGTTGTTAGCACTGCCACCTCACAGCAAGAAGGTTCTGGGTTTGAACCTCATGGCCAACTGAATCCTTTCTGTGTGGAGTTTGCATGTTCTCCTCATGCCTGCATAGGTTTCCTCTGTGTGCTCTGGTTTTCTCCAACAGTCCAAAGACATGCTGATTGGGTCAACTGATTACTCTAAATTGCCCATAAGTGTGAATATAAGTGTGAATGGTTGTTTGTCTGTGTGTAGCCCTGCGATAGATTGGTGACCTGTCCAGGTCCTGCCTTTCTCCGAAGTCAGCTGTGATTGGCTCCAGCTCACCCACAATGTCTCATCTCATTATCTCTAGCCGCTTTATCCTGTTCTACAGGGTTGCAGGCAAGCTGGAGCCTATCCCAGCTGACTATGGGCGAAAGGCGGGGTACACCCTGGACAAGTCGCCAGGTCATCACAGGGCTGTATAGACAATGTATTAAAGAATATTCTATCTTTGCACTATAACTAAATTATGAATGCTCACCAGTATGAAATTTGACTTCCCACTTTAACTGTTGCTGCATACAGTCAAGTCACACAAGCAACTTAAATTCTTTTGAATTTCCACCTCCAAAGCTACAGTGAAGACAAACAACCTCCTCGTCACCAGATTTACACCAATCATTATTTCATCTGCATTACTGACAATAATAAACAAATCTACATAGCAAGGTAGGATATTTATTTGTTACTTGCTAGGACTGGTAACAGCGTTGTTATGGTAACAGTGTACACATATCAGAACAGTCTTGCTGTGTTAATTTGAAAGTGTTTAATGAATATCTGCAGCTTTACATGTTATAAAATTCAAATGGAGACTTGAACAGTTAATACAACATTGACAGAATACTCTACATATTAGCTAATTCAATAATGTAAGAATTAAAGCTTGGGTAGGCAACGTTGGAGAAACCAGCAAGATTAAGCTCATTTTTTAAAGTATCCAAGTGAAAAATCCCACCCCCTTCCTTCAGGATTCCTTCCAAAACCACTCCTCCAAAACATATGAACGCGCATTGCCTGACTACTGCTGGAGGATGAGTCCATGAGAGAGAGAGAGAGATAGAGAGAGAGAGAGAGTGTTGGGGGGGGATTAGCATGTCGTTATCATATCCAATCATGTCTCATTCACATGTAAGAAAACACCAAACATGATCATAATGAATGTAAACAATGAACATGGCTATTGTTAGTACTTGCAGCTGTTGACTCGCTTGCTAGCTTTAGTAATATGTCTGAAATATGTCTGTCTGGACTTGTAGAAGGTTCTGGTCATGTGCAATGAGTGCACTGGCAGAGTGAGCAGGTAGACAAGTAGACAGGCAGGTAGGATACCCAATCACGTCACTCAGACCAAATGAAATGATCAGACGTGCTTTTTTACAGCCGTGTGAGTGCCACAGGTGATGGACTTTTTTTTTTTTTTGTCAGAGCATTTGATTTATTCATTGCTGTCAGGATGGAAAGAAAATTTCAAGAAATATTCCAAAAAAAAGCTTGTAAAATAAATGACCTGCCTTATACCTTTAACACGGCAAGTTACATTTTTCATTACATTTTCAAAATGATCAAAGTTAAATTTTAACTATGGTTAAATTTTATCATGTGATCATTTTGATGTCCTGAGGGTTGCTTTTCTCAGTTTTGGGACTGTTTTCCTCCCTCTTGAGGTAAACAGTATGGCCCTACGGAAACGAGGAGCTTTAACTAATCATCATACTGCGTCACACCAAGATGGCAACGCACAGAAAACATCGTGACTCTGCATCGACCTCGGAGAGTTTTGAGTCACAGGGATATAATTTGTGGTTGATATTCGTGAATAGATCGGTGAAACAAAAACCAAACAAATATATCTTTTCTCTTTTACTGCTTTTGTGTTATTTTTTGTATTCTTTCTCTATAAGATCAAAACATTAGGTGTAGACCCCGAAGCCGTTTGTTTTCAGGATAATGGCTGGCTGATGAAATTATTGGCTGGCTAGCTGACTCAGCCAAAACCTTAATGGCTGCTGCAGCCACCAAAATGTTTATGGCTACAAATGGCTGATACTGGACGTCACTGTGTGGCATATATCCGGGCGAACGGATCAAACAAATGGGGGGAATAAATAGCAAATTACCACAGGTCCCCTGGTCTCTTACTTCATTGTAAATATAAATCTAGCAAGATTGTAGTTCAATGCTAATAATAAGCTAATCTGGATTGTTCGAGGAAGGCATCTAGCTATCTACTCTCACTAGCAATGACCAGTGAAGGACTGGCAGCTATCTTACTATGATGAAAGTAAAGTGGTGGAGTACTTTTTTTTTATCAATCTCGAAGTATGTGAAACAAACAAACAAACAAAAAAAAATACCTTTACACTTTCCCTCAGCAGCGGCAAAGAATGCAGCCATCTCGTCGATATCGGAGTCGATTGATGCTCTGGGTGGGTTCCCGGGTTCCCCAGTGTATCGTGGTAACGGTGTGAGGGGCGGGAAGCCAGACAGGTAGTCACAACGGCAAGCTTGTGGTGGCTCTCTGTGCTGTGATATCAGTTCTAAATCTCTACAGTGTATGCCTATACGTCTCTATTGTGTTACTACTAGTGTGTACAGTTGATCATGTTTGTGTCACTTTTCTTGTAGCTCATAATGTGGATAAACCCATTATTTGATGTACACAATCCTTAGTGGCTCAGCCAAATTTTATTAGATAGCGGCTCAAATTGGCTTACAAAATTATTGGCTGGCGGCGGCTCAAATTCTAAATGGCGGTTTTAGCGGCGCCTGGCGGCGGCTTCGGGGTCTAATTAGGTGTATAACTCCATACTCGCGACTGTGGAGTCAATGCCATGCATTCTCAGGCTAAGGTAGCAAAGTGCTAGCTAGATTGATTTAGTTATCTGTCCAGAAAAATAACACGTCATCTAACCTTATTCTATCTTGCAGTTGCACTCACTAGGCAGGCTTTCCTTTTCTTTTCTGCTGGCTTTTAGCTGGCTGGAGAGCCGAGTCTGCCATGTTTGCCCACGCCAACCTGTTTTGGTTAAAAGTAGGTCAAACAGACATGCCCCACGGTGATCACGTTTTTTATCTTGTTGCTCACTTGCTTTGGCAATCTCCGGAATCATAAAATGTGGGACGCTTTTTATCTCGGCAAAACACTTACACACAGGATACACGGTGTGTGTGTGTGTGTGTGTGTGTGTGTGTGTGTGTGCAGCAAAACATCTTGAAACTCCAACAGCAATAGAAATAGAACATTTTTACCCAGAATTCAACTTTGCACCCAAAACCTTTAAGCTCAATCATTATTAACACTTTCTTCTTATCTTTTAGTGAAAACTATGATGTAAACTTTAATTTGAGCAACAATTTTACTCATTTTTTACAGTCCATCTAATAGAATAGATAATGAGCTGCTGTTTCAGATATTTAAACTACTTCAGATACAATATTAATATGAATATTAATCCATAAGGGGCGGCACGGTGGTGTAGTGGTTAGCGCTGTCGCCTCACAGCAAGAAGGTCCTGGGTTCGAGCCCCGGGACCGGCGAGGGCCTTTCTGTGTGGAGTTTGCATGTTCTCCCCGTGTCTGCGTGGGTTTCCTCCAGGTGCTCCGGTTTCCCCCACAGTCCAAAGACATGTAGGTTAGGTTAACTGGTGACTCTAAATTGACCGTAGGTGTGAATGGTTGTCTGTGTCTATGTGTCAGCCCTGTGATGACCTGGCGACTTGTCCAGGGTGTACCCCGCCTTTCGCCCGTGGTCAGCTGGGATAGGCTCCAGCTTGCCTGCGACCCTGTAGAAGGATAAAGCGGCTAGAGATAATGAGATGAGATTAATCCATAAATAGATTTTATCAATTTTAGAGTGACAGGGTTAATGATGTGTAAAAGGTTTCATTTTTTATTTATTCTTTTTGTTTTTTTACAAGGTTTTAACTTTGTAACTGAATTACCAGATTTTGATTGAATCGAGGTTAAAGATTAAACTTTTTGGTTCATTTCATTTTCAGGATTAACCCTTTAATGTCACAGATCTTTTGGTTTATGTGAACAATAAGTGTGGCAGAACTGCTTTATAATAATTTGGTGTAAATGTAAATCGTATAATAATAATAATAATAATAATAATAATAATAATAATAATAATAATGTATCAGTGTAATAGCACATAATAGTCAAAGTAAAGCTTCCCCACCTCATAACTCCTAATTTAATGTGTTTAAAGCTGTACTATAGCTTTCTAATTATGATAGTTTCACTGTAACGACTGAATAATTCACAGAAACTGATAATTGATATGGTTTAAGTCTTAATTGATCATTGTCACTTTTCCATGTAACTACTGAAAGAAAAAAAAATCATGACTAAATCCTTTTATATCTAACAGACACCCAGTGACACACTCATCCTCTCTGTACTCACCTGCTTTTATGAGTTTGAGCACAAACACAACAATCCTACTGAGCCAGAATCATAAAACACTGAACATCTCACAGTGACGGAGAGAAAGGCACACGCTGAGCCTCAGAGCATGAGTGTGAGATGTTAAAGACAAAGTGTGTGTATGCGAGTGTGAGCACATCTGCTTCCAACCTGAGGCGCTTTCACACTCCACAGCTCCTCCCTTTAAAGATGTGGTTCAGCCAAAATGAAATGTACCCGGTTTAACCCTCACATACTAAAAGTACTTCATGAGCCAAGACATCATCCAAGGAGTCTTTCTAATTTTAATGTTTGTGCTATGACGCTAACAAGTAATTACAAGTAAGTGTTTAGCACTCCAGTTTAGCAGTAGTGCACACACTTTGAGGAAAGTGTCTTTGACTTGTGACTTTAAACATCAACCCAACATTGAATTTACTAAGATCAGGCCTTCTGACATCGTATATGTTTATCAGTTGTCATGAAGGGCTTAAGCCAACACCTTTAAGTGCTAGTGTTAAGTCTATGTGTGACTAAACTAACAAAAACATTGAAATCAAATTCAAAATGTCAAGTGAGTTGTTCCTGAACTTTAAGATCTGAGTACTAATGTGTGGCGGCCTGGTTAAACCCTTTACACTGAGAAATTGTTGACATTTTCTGATATCTTCCGGCATTTTAAAGTCGGGTTCCTTCCAAAATGATTTTTTTTCCAGTTCCTTTGTCAGAAGCCGCACCTACCGCTACATTTAGAGCCGAATGCATTTTGGAAAAATGACATTACTGTGAAATTGTAAAGAATTAATAAATCTGAAATGCTAATGATCACTTTGACTATCAGCATCGTCACCTGAGGTAAAAGTCTCTCATGTACCCCTTTTCCACCAAATCAGCTCCAGGGCTGGTTTGGGGCCAGTGCTCGTTCAACTTGCGAGCCAGCTGAGAACCAGTTTGCTTTTCCATAGCTCGTGGTGCTAAGGGAAGCCACGTCATTATGTCGCCGTATACGTCAGTTACGTCGTTGTATACGTCAGTTACGTCGCTGTATACGTCAGTTACGTCGCTACGTTTGCATAAACCTTGGTGCGAATATCGAAGCAAAAACAACACGGAAGAAGCAGCAGCAGCAACAATAATAATAATAATGGATGACTTCGCGTTTGTACAGCTGCTGCTTCTCGTTGCTTAAAAATGGCAATCTTTCGCGGTCTTGTTATTGTTGTTGGTCTTAACAACTCCGCCCCCCCGCTGACGTAAGCGGTTCTTTCCTCTGGCCCAGCAAAGAGTTGGTGCTAGCCTGGAACCGTTTTTTCTGGCCCCAGAGCCAGTTCTTTGTCAGTGGAAACAGAAAACCCGGTTCCAAACTAAGCACTGGCCCCGAACCAGCCCTGGAACTGCTTTGGTGGAAAAGGGGGAATGGAGTTTAAACATTAGCCTCATCGTTATCTCGTCACTCTGTTGACCTCGTTCATGCTAACATCAGTGAGGAAATAATTGCTGATTCATTCATTCATTCATTCATGTCTTTTTTAGACCATTGAAACACTTTAAAGTTTATTTTTACCTCTGCCAACTTTGTTGGAGGACATTATGTTTTCTCCTCATTGTTTGTTTGACTGTTCCCAATGTAACTAAAAATGTAGTGAACAGATTTTGATGAAATTTGGAGGAAAGTTGGATCATGGACCAAGGAACAACTGATTAGATTTTAATGCAAATTTGGATGTTTGTGCATCCAGGATCCAAATATTTTTACAGATCCAATATATTTTTTTGCCTCTTTCCAATGTAACTCAAAAAGTAGTGAATGGATTTGGATGAAATATGCTATACAGCTTTAGCATTATCTTAGGTCAGAGATGTCCACAAGTGCCAGAGACCGGTGGTTTTCTACACCTACACAGATGGTCTGCGCTGGCTACTCGATCCCAGAAAAACAACAACTTGCCTTTCAATCTTGCCTCATCTCCACTGCCCATGATTTGCTGCAAATCCAATTATTTCACCACAAAATTGTCTTTGATTAGGGTCTAACATGACCAGAAGTGACGCCATATTTATTGATAAATTCTCACACTCTGATTGGCTGAGCCGGATCACGTGACCACGCTGTAGCATGTGTAGTTATGTTACACCATGTAGTTATGTTACAGAGCCAGGCAGCATACTACAGAGGGTAACTGAGAAAGCCAAGCACACACACATCTGGAGGGAAATTTCATACATATTTTGCAAGCAGTTTACAGGGAAATGATTTGTAATTTATTAGCTGAGAATGCACCAACAGCCACCAGAAGGCATGTAAATTTCAAAATTTTTGGAGGGGGGGCATGCCCCCCTAACATTAGCACACAGGTGATGTGCCACTATGGCTTTGCTGACGCAAATTCCAGAGCTGCCTACTACTTTTTTTATTCAGCTACTTCAGATTTTCTGGAGATCCCTGTAGGTTCAAGTGACTTGATTTTGATGTTAATACAATACAGTATGTGGCTTGGTGGTTCTATGCCCTCTATGATGATGTGATGGCAGAGAAGCTTCGCAGACATTTTGACAGCCACTATCTATTCACAAACTCAACTGATCAGGCTTATAGCTTTTTCACTACACTCTCAGAAAATAAAGTACATGTGGCAGCGGGGGCGTGGTCAAGCGCCGGTCTGTGACAGGAGGGCGGAGTCAGGGAAGGTAAGTGGCAGAATCACGTCACCTGAGAGCAATTAACCTGTGTTTGTGTGTCTTCCCAGTGACTGCGCCCTATATCAGGAGGGAGAGCGAGAGCAGAAGGATCTCAACCCTGAACCAGACGCCGGTTGTGTGTGTCTGTGCGAGTTATTGTTAGACTGAAAAGTGTGGCAATAAAGCCAATTTATAAAACCTGATCTCTGTCCTGCAGGAGGTGTATGGGTTGCTTGTGCAACTGAAAGCCACTAAAGCAGCAGGCCCAGATGGACTGTCTCCAAAGGTGTTAAAAGGTTGTGCCTTCCAATTAGCAAGTATTTTTTCCAGTATTTTTAACTATTGTTTTTCTCAAAATGTGTTACCTGATGTATGGAAACAATCATGCATAATACCAGTACCCAAGAAGAAAACTATTGAGTGTATGAATGATTTAAGACCAGTGGCTTTAACCTCAATAGCTATGAAGGTATGTGAGAAAATAGTGTTGAAAAATCTGAGGCCCCAGGTGGAGAGGTTTCTTGACCCTTGCCAATTCGCTTACCAGCAAGGGAGAGGGGCAGAAGATGCTATTGTTTTTAAACTGGATAGTGTTTATGCTCACCTGGACAGAAGGGGGCGGTGTGCGAGAATTCTGTATTATGATTTTAGCTCAGCTTTTAATACGATACAACCACACATTCTAGTAAACAAGCTGATGATGATGGAAGTTTCGAGTGTATTTATTTATTTTATTCTTAATTTCTTAGAGAATAGGTCTCAATTTGTTAAATTAAACTCAAAAGTAAAGTCAGAAAAGATTATGACAAACACAGGCTCACCTCAAGGTACAGTTTTATCGCCTTTTTTGTTCACCGTTTATACTGCAGATTATCGTCCACTGAACGCAAATTGTCAAGTTGTAAAATTTGCTGATGATACTGCCCTCATTGGATTGATTGAAAATGATGATTATAGTCACTACCAAAATGAGATTAAAGCTTTTGTTAAATACTGTGACACTCATTACTTAGAACTCAATGTTAAGAAAACCAAAGAGTTGGTTATTGATTATAGGAGAAACAGTATGACAACTGAAGCAGTAGAAATTAAAGGGTCAGTAGTGGAAAGAGTGAACTCATACAGGTATTTAGGCGTAGTTTTTAATGACAAGCTTACATGGTCTGACCATCTAAGTTTAGTGATGGAAAAACTAAGCCCACGCATATATTGCCTGAGAAAGCTGCAGTCTTTCAAGGTAAATTTAGCTGTTGTGAGGATGTTTTTTATGGCAGTAATATGTAGCGTGTGGAGTTACTGTGTGGTGGGATGGGGTGGGAATGCTGGGGTAACTGAAAAGGCCAGGATTGATAGAGTGACTAGGAGGGTTGGAAAAATGATGGGAGAGTCAAATACTGTTGATAAAATATATGAGGACCGCCTAGCAAGTATGAGGAAGAAAATAATTGGGGACCCTACTCATCCTCTACATGAGAACTTGACAGGGATGGTTATGGAGCGCAGTGGTAGGTTAAAGCCCCCTGTGACAAGGACAAATCGGTATGCTCTCTCTTTCATTCCTCAGGCTATTAGACAGCACAACAAGCACTTTAAGCGTACTTTTCCATAGTGTATTAAATTTATTTATTTATTTATTTATTTATTTATTTATTATGGCCTTATGGTTTCTTAAAGGAGATGTGTATATTTATGCTAATGTTTTTATGAGCATGGGATGGGTATGTGCACTGTAATTTCCATGTTTATGGATGAAATAAACCTGACTTGACTTGACTTGCCGTCCTCTGTGCTCCACCCACACGTAGGGTCTCTTACAGTGGTGCTGAAACCCGGGACAGTGGAGCACCAAACCAGCAGCCCCATGGAATCCTCCCCGTTCGCCGATCTGGTCCACGCCCTCGCCACGGCTCAGCAAAGCCAGCACCAGGCACTCGTCACGCTCCGAAAGGAGCAGGAGCAGCGCTTCGAAGCCCTGGTGCTGGCCCAACAGGAAGATCGCGAGGCGTTCCGGCATCTCCTCGCGTCGGCGGGGTCCACCAGCGCTCCGGCCGCGGGCCCGTCTCCCCTCATTGTCACCAAGATGGGCCCGCAGGACGACCCCGAGGCGTTCATCACGTTGTTTGAACAGGTCGCCGAAGCCTCGGGGTGGCCGATGGAGCAGCGCGCGGCGCGCCTCCTCCCCCTGCTCACGGGAGAGGCACAGCTGGCTGCGCTACAGCTCCCCGCCGACCGCCGGCTGGCCTACGCGGACCTCCGCCGGGCCGTCCTCCAGCGCGTGGGGCGCACACCGGAGCAACAGCGCCAGCGCTTCCGCGCGCTGCGACTGGAGGAAGTCGGACGGCCGTTCGCGTTCGGCCAGCAGCTCCGGGACGCCTGCTGGCGGTGGCTGAGGGCCAACAATCGCGACGCCGAGGGAATCGTCGACCAGGTGGTACTGGAACAGTTCATCGCCCGCTTACCAGCCGGAACTGCGGAGTGGGTCCAGTGCCACCGCCCGGCGTCGCTGGATCAGGCAGTCGAGCTGGCGGAGGATCATCTGGCGGCTGTCCCGGCGGCAGGACAGCAGATGGCATCTTCTCTTCTCTCCTCTTCTCTCTCTCTCTCCCCCTCCTCCTGTGTCCTGTCCTCGCCCCATTCCCCCTCCGCGGAGGCGGGGGCCGGCACCCCCCCAGCCGGCCCGCCGCACCCGCGGTGCCCTCCCGTTTCTCCCTTCTGTGTCTGTCTCTCCCCCACCTCAGGTGAGTGAGCCCCAGATCACCGGTGCAGAGGGAAAGCCCGGGCCGGTTTGCTGGTGCTGCGGGGAGCCGGGCCACCTTCAACAGCAGTGCACAGCAATGGAAGTGGGCGCGGTGGTTCGGATCCCCGACGCGCCAGAGGCCGCCCTCGATCGGGCCGGAGCGTATCGCATACCGGTGAGTATCCAAGGGGCTACATATCAGGCGTTGGTGGATTCTGGTTGTAATCAGACCTCAATTTGCCAAAGCCTGGTTCAAAACGAGGCATTGGGGGGAGCACAAGGGGTGAAGGTGTTATGTGTGCACGGGGATGTTCACAGCTACCCTTTGGTGTCGGTCCACATTATTTTCAGAGGGGAAAAATTTATAGTGAAGGTGGCGGTTAATCCTCGCCTTACCCACTCTCTAATTTTGGGGACTGATTGGCTGGGATTTCGGGGTTTAATGACACATCTAGTCGAGAGTGGGTCCTGCCATTTGACAGGGGGAGGTCCCGGTGTCGCTTTGGCGGGAGCAGCTGTCACAGAGCCGTCTACGTCATCTCCGCGTCAGAGTGAGGAGCCGCCGGCTCCTCCTCTCTCTATTGGGGAATCCCTCGCGGATTTCCCATTAGAGCAGTCGCGAGACGAGACTCTGCGGCAAGTGTTTGACCAAGTGAGAGTAATCGATGGTCAAACGCTCCAGCCGAACGCCACCGCGTCCTTCCCCTACTTCGCGATTATGAAGGATAGATTATACCGAGTGACGCAGGACACTCAAACTAAAGAGCGCGTCACGCAGCTTTTAATTCCGAAGAGCCGCCGGGAATTGGTATTCCAGGCGGCTCACTTTAATCCCATGGCCGGACACTTGGGGCAGGATAAAACACTAGCCCGAATAATGGCCCGTTTCTATTGGCCGGGGATTCGCGGCGATGTCCGTAGGTGGTGTACGGCATGCCGCGAATGCCAGTTAGTAAACCCAGTGGCCATTCCAAAAGCGCCTTTGCGCCCTCTACCGTTAATCGAGACCCCGTTTGAGAGAATTGGGATGTATCTCGTCGGGCCATTAGATCGGTCAGCACGAGAGTACCGCTTTATATTAGTTCTGGTGGACTATGCAATGCGATACCCGGAAGCAGTGCCTCTGCGCAATATCTCAGCACGCAGTATTGCGGAGGCACTCTTCTGCGTCATCTCCCGAGTTGGAATCCTGAAAGAGATTCTGACTGATCAAGGCACTACGTTTATGTCACGAACACTGCGCGAACTGTATGGGTTATTGGGGATTAAGCCGATCCGCACCAGCGGGTATCACCCACAAACGGACAGTTTAGTGGAACGATTCAACCGCACCCTCAAAAATATTATTAAAAAATTCGTAAGTGAGGACGCACGTAACTGGGATAAGTGGCTCGAACCCTTGCTGTTCTCAGTGCGAGAGGTCCCCCAAGCCTCCACGGGGTTCTCCCCGTTTGAATTATTATATGGGCGTAAGCCGCGCGGCATCCTGGATGTGCTGCAGGAAAATTGGGAGGAGGGACCTTCACAAAGTAAGAACGAAATTCAGTACGGTATGGACCTGCGCGCAAAACTCCACACGCTCACCCACCTAACTCAGGAGAATTTGCGGCAGGCCCAGGAACGGCAAGCCCGCCTGTACAACAAGGGTACGCGCCTTAGAGAGTTCACTCCAGGAGATAAGGTACTCGTACTGTTGCCCACGTCGAGCTCCAAATTGATCGCCAAGTGGCAAGGACCCTTTGAGGTCACACGGCGAGTCGGGGATGTCGACTATGAGGTGAGGCGAACGGACAGGGGTGGGGCGCTACAGATTTACCACCTCAACCTGCTTAAACTCTGGAACAAGGAGGTCCCCGTGGCATTGGTGTCGGTAGTTCCAGAGAAGGCGGAGCTGGGGCCGGAGGTTCAAAAAGGGACATTGGCATCACGTACCTCTCCAGTCCCCTGTGGAGACCACCTCTCCCTGACCCAACTCACGGAGGTCGCCCAGTTGCAGACCGAGTTTTCGGATGTGTTCTCGCCCCTGCCCGGTCGCACTAACCTCATAGAGCACCACATAGAGACGCCCCCGGGGGTGGTAGTGCGTAGCCGCCCTTACAGGCTACCCGAACACAAAAAAAAGGTGGTTCGGGAAGAACTTCAGACCATGCTCGAAATGGGCATCGTCGAGGAGTCCTACAGTGACTGGAGCAGCCCGGTGGTCTTGGTACCCAAGGCCGACGGGTCGGTCCGGTTCTGTGTGGACTATAGAAAAGTCAACGCGGTGTCTAAATTCGACGCGTACCCAATGCCTCGTATTGATGAGTTGCTCGATCGACTCGGCACTGCTCGCTTTTATTCGACACTGGATTTGACGAAGGGATATTGGCAGATCCCCTTGACTCCACTATCCCGAGAAAAAACGGCCTTTTCCACACCGTTTGGTTTACACCAATTCGTCACCCTTCCGTTTGGGCTGTTTGGGGCGCCCGCGACGTTTCAGCGGCTGATGGACAGAGTCCTCCGCCCTCACGCCACGTATGCGGCAGCATATTTAGATGACATAATCATCTATAGCAATGACTGGCAGCGGCACCTCGAACATCTGAGGGCCGTCCTTAGGTCGCTGAGGCGAGCGGGGCTCACAGCCAACCCAAAGAAGTGTGCGATTGGGCGGGTGGAAGTACGGTATCTGGGCTTCCACTTGGGCAACGGGCAGGTGCGTCCCCAAATTAATAAGACGGCAGCAATTGCGGCCTGCCCGAGGCCCAAGACCAAAAAGGGGGTGAGACAGTTCCTGGGGCTGGCTGGCTATTATCGCAGGTTTATACCTAATTATTCGGATGTCACCAGCCCGCTGACTGATCTCACTAAAAAGGGGGCACCAGATCCGGTCCAGTGGACGGAGCAGTGCCAGCGGGCTTTCTCAGAGGTAAAGGCTGCACTGTGTGGGGGGCCACTTCTACAATCCCCTGACTTTTCTCTCCCTTTTATGTTGCAGACCGATGCGTCGGACAGAGGGCTGGGGGCGGTTTTGTCCCAGGAGGTGGAGGGGGAGGACCGCCCTGTCCTGTATATCAGCAGGAAGCTGTCGGTGCGTGAGGGGCGCTACAGCACCATAGAGAAAGAGTGTCTGGCCATCAAGTGGGCGGTTCTCGCCCTCCGGTACTACCTGCTGGGGCGCCCTTTCACCCTCTGTTCGGACCACGCGCCCCTCCAGTGGCTCCACCGCATGAAAGATGCCAACGCGCGGATCACCCGTTGGTATCTGGCGCTCCAACCCTTTAATTTCAAGGTGGTCCACAGGCCGGGGGCGCAGATGGTCATGGCGGACTTCCTCTCCCGTCGGGGGGGGGGGGGGAGTCGGCTGCAGGCCGGACGGCCGCCCGGCCTGAGTTGGGCGGTGGGGGTATGTGGCAGCGGGGGCATGGTCAAGCGCCGGTCTGTGACAGGAGGGCGGAGTCAGGGAAGGTAAGTGGCAGAATCACGTCACCTGAGAGCAATTAACCTGTGTTTGTGTGTCTTCCCAGTGACTGCGCCCTATATCAGGAGGGAGAGCGAGAGCAGAAGGATCTCAACCCTGAACCAGATGCCGGTTGTGTGTGTCTGTGCGAGTTATTGTTAGACTGAAAAGTGTGGCAATAAAGCCAATTTATAAAACCTGATCTCTGTCCTGCCGTCCTCTGTGCTTCACCCACACGTAGGGTCTCTTACAGTACATTACTATACCTTTGGGGTACAATGGTTTGTCACTGGGGCAGGACCCTCTAAGGTACTTATTTATACCTTTTATATATTGCTTGGGAACATATATGTAACTTTTTGGCCCTAAAAAGGAACACATTGAGGTCACCTTGAGGTCCAATAATAAACCCTGGGGGGTACATTAGTGTAGATTGTGCCTTGGGGGACAGTTATTGTAGCCCTATTTCTGACAGTGTATTGCATTTAACTATCCAAAAACTTCATCAAATTGTTAGAAAAGCTCACTTAGCTTTGTTAAACCGGGTGTTTGCACAACATGATGCCAAAGCAGCATCAGAAATTAACCTACATTTTCAAAAATTCCACCTCATTTTGATAAAAAAAGTATTTAGATTTTGCACTTTGTGTATGTATACTTAAAGTATAGAAGTATATTATTTCCAGAAAACTTTTTTTTTTCATTTTTGCCTGTTTTCCAGAATTCTGTCACAGCAACAGCTAACAGGTTTTCACAGAATGCCAGTATATTTGCATGTACTGATCTATCGTGCATATCCTATCATGCATCTTCTGATGTACGATAGGATATTGAGTGAGGTAGGAATAATTGTGAATTCCTTCAATGTGAATATGAATGATAAGAAAACAATCTTTAAAATAGTGGTATCAAGTCCGGCAACACAGTGGTGTAGCTGTTAGCACTGTTGCCTCACAGCAAGAAGGTTCTGGGTTTGAGCCCAGCAGCTGGTGAGGGCCTTTCTGTGTGGAGTTTGCATTTTCTCCCTGTGTCTGTGTGGGTTTCCTGCTGGTGCTCCGGTTTCCCCCACAGTCCAAAGACATGCAGGTTAGGTTAATTGGTGGCTCTAAGTTGACCCTAGGTGTGAATGTGAGTGTGAATGGTTGTTTGTCTCCATGTGTCAGCCCTGCGATAATCTGGCGACTTGTCCAGGGTGTACCCCACCTCTCGCCCATAGTCAGCTGGGATAGGCTTCAGCTTGCCTGTGACCCTGCACAGGATAAGTGGTTACGGTTAATGAATGGAATGTTCCTCAGGTTTGTATGTATAAAAGTTGTCAAGACAGTGGCACCACCTGTCATGTTTACAATTTTATGGGCGTCTGAAATTTTGGGTGACTCATCACATTAAACGCTACTCTTCATAAACTGATGGGATGTTTTCACTGAAACTCACCCAGAAGACTCTAAAGACATATACCAACAAAAGTTGTTCACCAGGTGGCGCCACCTGCCATGGATGCAGTACACAGGGGTCATATGCAGTTTCATGAAAATTGCTACTCCTCCTACAGGAGCGATCGGATTCCAAACTCACACACAATAACAGTGATCAGTATGAGCTACAGCCTCACTGAGGCTATTTTTTGTGAAACCCCTACATGAGTAAATCTGATTCTAAATCATTAAACACAACATGATTACTGGAAGGGTTTTCAGAAAAAAAGTGAAAATAATGTGAGAGGAAATTGGTGGAACATTTCAGTAAATCATCGTTTGTATTGTATGTGTTTTTACACTTTGGTAAATCAGGGCCTTTATGTTTAGGACTTTTGAGCTTTTTCTGAGATCGCATAGATTTCTTTTTAGCTATTCGTGCATTTTAATTTAAAGTTAACCATTCTGCTGCTTTTACATAAGAGGTTAATGTTAAGTACCTGCGAATCATTAGTTGCCGATGACTTAATGTTCAGCCCTCAGGAGGTTTTGTTCAATTGCAAAACCACTGTAAAGACAGGTGCGGGTCAGCCGTCACTCAGGAATGCTATGGGTAAATTTCCGACATGATTCCGCAAAACACAATGATGTTTTAACCTGTAATGTGTTGCTGCCAACCCCACACACACACACACAGGACTACCATGCACCTTAGATCAGACCTACACAATAAAGTTTCCATTATCTCAGACTGTAAAGTGACTTTTTTTTTAACACTGCACGGGATTAAGAGGAAGATGGTGGCTGAAAAGCTGACTGAATCTTGGATGGAAGCCTAAATTCCCAACACATCCTTGAAGAAAAAGAAGCACACATGGACACAATCCATCATAAATAATCCTTTAAAATGGCCATGATCCACACTGAGCTCTGTGTGTAAAATGTGTGTGTGATGTACAGAGATGTCCTATTTTCACCTTTTTACCCACTAAGATGCCACTGAAGTCCTGACAGAGAGAAATCATCAGTGGTCCTGCAGGAAGTCTGATCTCGCCAAGGAGGATGACATCACTCACAGGAAGCACATCATATGGTCTCAAGCTACCTAATAGTTAACACACATCAGGTCATATGCAAAGATTTAAAAGAAAAAATCAGACAAAAATCAAATGTACATAGTCTGAAGTTCACTCTTTTTTATGTTTTTTTTTTCTCCTGGAGCTACGTTGCTGTGTAGCTCTAGGCACAATGTTAAGCTTGTAGCTTATAGCCATGGCCTAATGGTTAGAGAAGCAGCTTTGGGAAATCAAAGATGTTACTTTTGGTAACAAAAGGTTGTGATTTGATTCCCTGGACCAGTAGGAATGGCTGACGTGCCACTGAGCAAGGCACCTAACCCCCAACTGCTCTCCAGGCTGCTCTGGATATGTTGTATGTCACTCTGGATAAGAGCATCTGCTAAATGCCTGTAATGTAATAACTTTTTTGTTGAGTTTATTTATTTTTTTAGACAATGTATGACCAGGTGTTCTCTATGAAACAGAACAAAAAGACATTGCAGAGCTAAAAACAACATTTTAAAAAGCTGTTTTTTATTAAGTGTAGGTTATGGGTGTATTGCTGGGTTTCACATGACATCATATCTGTTAAGGGTGGCGAGATGTGGTGAGTTTGGATCCAAAAGCAGAACACAGACCAGAAAATCCAATAAATAAAAAAATGATTTAATTGAAGTCAAAGAGTAAATGAACAAAAATAGCAAAATAATCCAGCAAAGGACTAGAGACCAGAGGTTTAAGCTGAGATACATGAAAGGTAGGGTGAACACATCGCATGGTGAGTGGTAATGCCAGTCTAACAGAACATGGGTTGATTACCTTCTTGATGAGGAAGGGTCCAAGGAACCTGGGTGCTAGCTTGCGAGAGATGGTCCTAAGTGGCAGGTGGCGCATGGAGAGCATAACTTGTTGACCTACTCGGTAGGTGGGTGCCTTGGAGCGACGTTTGTTGGCCTGCCTCTTGGATGCGAGTGCGGAGCGAATGAGTCTTCTCCAGGCCAATGCCCATGTCCTCCTGCAGCGGTGTATAAAAAGCTGGGCTGAGGGTACAGTGACCTCCTCCTCTTGGCTGGGGAACAGTGGTGGTTGGTAACCTAGTGAAAACTGGAATGGAGAGAAACCTGTGGCAGAGGAAGGGAGAGTGCTATGGACATATTCGATCCAGGGTAGGTACTTGCTCCAAGAACTGGCATCCCTGGACGCCATGCACCTGACTGCAACCTCCAAAGCCTGGTTCACCTGTTCTTCCTGGCCATTGGTCTGTGGGTGGAAGCCTGAAGGAAGACTACAGGTGGCCCCGATGAGTTTGCAGAAGGCTCTCCAGAACTGTGCAGTGAACTGAGGACCCCAGTCAGAAACAATGATGGTAGGCAGACCATGTAGGTGGAAAACATGGTGGACGAGTAGTTCTGCGGTCTCTTTGGCTGAGGGGAGCTTGGGCAGAGGAATGAAATGGATGATCTTAAAAAAAACGGTCAATAACAGTGAGGTTGCATGTGTTGCCACCTGAATTGGGGAGTCCTGTGATGAAGTTCAGGCCAATGTGAGACCAAGGTTGATGTGGAGTTGGAAGGGGTCTTAGCTGGCAGGGGGTCAATTGGCTGTCTTGTTCCGGGAGCATGTGTTGCAGGCTGCCACAAACTCCTGGATGTCCTCCTTGATGGATGGCCACCAAAAACACTGCTGGATGAGAGCCAGGGTTTGGGCGGCTCCTGGATGACAGGCCAGCTTGGAGCCATGACCCCACTGCAGCACTTGGGTTCCCACAGGACCAGGAACAAACAGATGGTTACGAGGAATGCTGTTGGAGTTACCTTCACCGGGGTCCTGCTCCAGGGCCTTCTGTACAAGCATCTCAACCTCTAGAATGGCGGCTCCTACCAGGCAGTGTGGAGGAAGGATGGTCTCGGGTGGCTTGGACTCCTCTTGGTGGGAAGAGAACATCCTGGACAGGGTGTCGGGTTTGCTGTTCTTGGAGCCTGGGCGGTAGGAGAGCATGAAGTTGAACCGGGAGAAGAAGAGAGACCAACGGGCTTGACAGGGATTGAGACATTTGGTGGACTTGAGGCATTCCAGGTTTTTATGGTCGGTCCAGACTAGGAACGGGAGGTCAGACCCCTCGAGCCAGTGCCTCCACTCCTCCAAGGCTAGTTTCATGGCCAGTAGTTCTCGGTCGCTGATGTCATCGTTCCATTCGGCTGGGGATAGCTGGTAGGAGAAGAAGGAGCATAGGTGGACCTTGTTGTCATTGGCCCTCTGGGATAGGATGGCTCTGGCCCCTGATTCCTAGGCATCGACCTCGACGATGAACTGCTTGGTTGAATCGGGTATGGTGAGAATGGGTGCTGTGGTAAACCTGTGCTTGAGACTGGAAAAGGCTTTATCTGCTTCCTCCCCCCACTTGAACTTGGTCTTGGTCGAGGTCAGGGCTGAGAGAGGTCTGGCCACTGTGCTGAAGTCGCAGATGAAGCACCTATAGAAGTTGGCAAGCCCCAGGAAGCACTGGAGCTCTCGTCTCGAAGATGGGGTGGGCCGGTCAGTGACTGCCTCCAGCTTGAGGGGGTCCATCTGGATCTTCGCTAGAGAGATGATGAACCCCAGGAACGAGACAGAGCCTTGGTGGAACTCGCTCTTCTCTGCCTTAACGAACAGCTTATTCTCTAGCAGGTGTTGAAGAACCTGCTGGATGTGACCCCGATGTTCCTCCAGGGAGCGAGAGAAAATCAAGATGTCGTCCAGGTAAACAAAGAAAAAGGTGTTAAGAAAGTCTCTTAAGACGTCGTTAACTAACGCCTGGAATACCGCGGGTGTGTTAGTCAGGCCGAAAGGGACAACAAGGTATTTATAGTGGCCTGTGGTGATGTTGAAGGCTATCTTCCACTTGTCCCCTTCCCTGATCCTAACTAGGTGATAGGCATTGGGTAAGTCCAGTTTAGTAAACACCTTAGCTCCCTGGAGTAGTTCAAAGGCTGTGGTCATAAGCAGTAGTGGGTAGTGGTTCTTGACCGTGATGGCGTTGAGACCTCAATAGTCAATGTAGGGGTGGAGTGACTTGTCCTTTTTCTCCACAAAGAAGAATCCAGCCCCTGCTGGGGAGGAGGAAGGGCAGATGATCCCAGCTGCCAGAGACTCAGTGATATATTTCTCCATGGCTTGTCTCTCAGCAGGGGAAAGAGAGTAGAGATGTCCCTTGGGTGGTGCCGTCCCAGGCAGGAGGTCGATACCACAGTCATAGGGCCTATGAGGGGGAAGGGACACTGCTCGGGTCTTACTAAAGACAGGCTTGAGGTCCAGATATTCTGGAGGCACATGAGAGAGGTCGGGAAACTCGCTGGCTGAGGGCTGCGGTGGTTTGGCGGGAGGCAGAGCAGAGTTCAGGCAGGAGGCCAGGCAGGAAGGACTCCAGCCTAAGATGGTGTGGTCAGTCCAGTTTAAATGGGGGTTGTGCTGCATCAATCAGGGTAGTCCAAGAATAACGGGAATGTGAGGGTTGTTCATGACGTGAAGTTGTATTGTTTCAGAGTGATTGCCTGAAATCCTTAGGGTGAGTGGGGTGGTGAGGTGAGTGATGGTGGTCAAGCCAGTGCCATTGAGTGTCAGGACGGTGAGAGGGACCTCAAGGGCGAGTAACGGGATTCCGAGATCCTTGGTGGTGGCAAAGCAGATTAGGTTCCTGTCTGCCCCCGAGTCGACAAGCGCCTGAAGATGGTGATGCCAGTTGTTGAGATTGATGATAATGGGGAGCAACGGTCGGTCAGCAGGGGACTGGTTCTGAGCATTGCTCACCAGGGCCCCTCGATTCACTGGTGGGCTCATCCATTTAGCGGGCAGGCTCGGCAGATGTGTTCCTGCTGACCACAGTAGAAGCAAGCTCCCGTGCTCCGTCAGCGCAGTCGTTCCTCCACTGACACCCATACCCGATCTACCTGCATGGGTTCGACGGACGAGGCAGGAGGTGGAGAGGGGTTGAAGTTGAGGCGGTTCCTCTCTCTCCTCTGTTGTTGAACCCAAGCGTCAATATGATTGGCAAGGTCCATCAGGCTGGAGAGGTCCGACGGCAGTTCCCGAGAGACAAGTTCGTCCTTAACAGCATTGGACAGGTTGTTAAGAATGCGTCGACCAGGGCACTCTTGTTCCAACCGCATGATGCTGCCAATGTCCGGAACTTGATGGCATAATCTGAGGTAGATCGGGACCCCTGCTGCAGCTCCATGAGCTCTCTTGCCGCCTCCCAGCCGGACAGAGAGTGGTCAAATGTTCGCTTCATTTCCACAGAGAATTCCTTGAAGCTGGAACAACAGGGTGCGTCGGCATCCCAGACCGCTGTTCCCCATTCCTTGGCCTTGCCGGTGAGGAACGTGATGGTATAGGCTCCCTGGGAGCATTTTGTGGGGAAAGCCAGACATTGAAGCTCCAAGATCAGTGAACACGGTGACAAAAAAGATCTGCAGGTACCTGGTTCTCCACTGTAAGGCTGACGCGAAGGGAGTCTTGGTTTGTGGAGAGCGGTGGTGGCGGGAGGTGAGGAAAGAGACAGTTGGGCAGGGGTAGGCACGACTTGGGAGTGCTGAAGTTGTGTGGCTAGGAGGTTGAGTGAATTGGACAGGGTGGCCAGGTTCTGGGTGATCTACTTGAGTTCCTGTTGGTGGGTCCCGAGGAGGGCTCCTTGCTGCTGCTGCTGCATAGCCATTCTCAGATGGTTCAGTTCCGCTGGATCCATGTTGGCCAGAATGTACTGTTAAGGGGGGCGAGATGTGGTGAGTTTGGATCCAAAAGTAGAACACAGGCCAGAAAATCCAGTAAATAAAAAAATATTTAATTGAAGTCAAAGAGTAAACGAACAAAAATAGCTAAATAATCCAGACAAAAAATGAGACAGGCAAGGACAAAAATGCTAGCATGAAAAAACATGAAAAATAGTCCTGACAAAAAAACTGGAGATAAAAAACGTAGCACAAAAAAACATGAAAAAATGACAAGACGTGAGTGCAAAAAGCTGTAGCAATGAACACGCAGAACAGAGAGCAAAAATCCAAGAAGCAATAAGGGCGCAGATATTACGTGAAAAACCAGCGAGATGTTCTGGCAAAGTCCCCTTCTGAGAACAGCATTTAAATACACAGAATAGAAAACCAGGAAGTGAATACAGGCCAGATGGAAGTCCCATCCCAGATCCGGATTAGCACTGAACTGGGACATAATAAATCTCTGGAGTGGATGTCTGGGGCAGAGCATGACAATATCCGTCTCATTAGTTATTCAAAACTTTAGCTGGTGGTCTTCCAAGTTGATAAAGCTTTTGTATGGAGAAGGCGCATTACTTACATGAAAAATGCCTTATGCTTGCGTTGTTTTAGGTTGTTCGAATTGATCAAACTGTGAAACTGATAAAAGTTTCTTCAGGGCTCCCCGTGAACTAATAAAGGGTGCATGAACGCAGGATTTCACAAAAAGACGTCGAGAAAGGTGGCTTTTGAACCTCTCGCTGAAATCGAAGGGAGTCGAGTCGAAGCATGCTCGAGTTTGCAGTGATCACTTGGTGAAAGGTTTGTATATCCCTCTCAGCTCTGTCCTTAGTGCTTTCCAAGTACTTTTTTTTTGCTATGTGTCGTTATTTTATGATACTCTTTTTAGTCACGAAGCGTTAAAGTCCCCAGCTGTTTCTTTGTTTACTCCTCATTTCTCACAAAGTCTATATGCATGAAGGTCACGACAAAATTCTTACCCAGCCATACAGTTACAATGTGCTGTGATCACTTCTCCGTCTTGTTTAACTAAGATCCAAGTCTTTAAAGGGGTTTCTGATGATCTTTGTGAATGAATTAGGTGAGACATAAGAGCCAACACAAGTGAGAATCAAGCCAACTGTTGTTTGTTTACACTTCAACTTGCAGCACTTCGTTGTAAAGACGTGAATGAAAAGCTTAAAAAAACCCATACTTACACTGGCAAAAACAATACAGGATTCATTCGGCAGCGACTTGATACCAAGATCCTTTACCCAGCCACATACAAAAAAGTTGTAAGCCTCCATACTCTTCCACGCTTTCATCTGTTTTGCGGTGTAGAAGGACATCTGCAACAGCAGATAGTTCAAGATGTCGGTCGGGGAACTCGATTGAAGGGTAGTTTTCGAGATCGTATGACAAATCCTTCTTTCCCAGACTGTAGGGGTCGATTCCATTGCACAGAGCAATCTTCTGAATATATCTAAAGCGAGCAGTGGCTTCTAGATTACAAGCGTACTCTGATAAGTTATCTCTAGTTGTTTGCACTATGGCAGCCATTTAGACCACCAGCTATTTCACTTCCGGTAAAACTGCTAAGAAAAGTCGCATGACTGAAACCCAGCAATAGTGTCTGCCATACAAGTGTAAGATGTTACTAGAGAGATTTGAATATACTGTATTATTACAAGTACATTGATCTAAACCTGTGATTTGCACCTGCAATAGTTTATTATTTACATGGTGATGTGATGTTACTGAGCCAAATGGTGTCTTCTGAGGTGCGTATATGATGAGTTTTCCATATATTTTTAATACTGTACTACAGACTATAAGAAATAATTCCTTTACATTTTAGCAAAATAACCAAACTTGTTTGAAGGACTATACACTCCCCAGCCACTTTATTAGGTACACCCACCCACCTGCTGTTTGACGCAGTTCTCTAATAAGCCGATCCTTTGACAGCAGCACGATGCATCAAATCATACAGATACAACTCAAGAGCGTCAGTTAATGTTCACAATTTTCAAACATCAGAATGGGAAAAATTGTGATCTCAAAGTGTGACTTACTTTCACTGTGGCATGGGTGTTGGTTTGAGCCAGATGGATCCCCTTAGCAAAAAGTAGTATACTTAAAGTTCATTTTATTAAGTATGCTTCAGTATAAGTATAGCAAGTATACTACAGACCATGTACTTTTAGTGTACTAGAAAGTATACAAATTTAATACTTTTTCGGACTAAATTGGAACATTTCAAGTTTATAAAAGTATACTTTAAAGTTCATTTTAAGTTTGCAAAAGTACACTTTAAAGTATACAACAAGTACACTCATCTATATACTATCATCTATATACTTGGTATATCCCTCTCGTATGCTTAAAGTATTCCACAAGTACACTTATCGATATACTGCCATTGTACTAGTTATATACTTCAAGTCCCTATTTTTAGTTTATTATTGTATACTTTAAGTATACTGTTATAAACGTCATAAAGGCAAGGGCCTTTCTGTGCGGAGTTTGCATGTTCTGCCCGTGTCTACGTGGGTTTCCTCCAGGTGCTCTGGTTTCCCCCACAGTCCAAAGACATGCAGGTTAGGTTAACTGGTGACTCTAAATTGACCGTAGGTGTGAATGTGAGTGTGAATGGTTGTCTGTGTGTCAGCCCTGTGATGACCTGGCGACTTGTCCAGGGTGTACCCCGCCTTTCGCCCGTAGTCATCTGGGATAGGCTCCAGCTTGCCTGCGACCCTGTAGAACAGGATAAAGTGGCTAGAGATAATGAGATGAGATGAGAAATAATTGTCCTTAAGAACATAAAACCATGCACCTGAAAAGTGTTTGCGCTGTCATTAGGATATCACAAATTGTAAAGTCCAGTGATGCAATTTATAGCTCCAACTTGGCTAGCAAATTAACATGTGATAGCATGTCTCAATAGTAGATAATTCTACACTTTACCTTTAACCCTACCCCATCTCATATATAGCCCGTTTGTAGCTGGCTCTAGGCTACAGGAGTTACCTAGATATCTACTTGACTGGGTGCCTGCCCTCAGCCTTCAGGGTGTTGGTTGCTCATGGACAAATCTGATGTGAATACTACAATCAGACATACTATTTTGGGGAAAGGGGTTCAACTTGGAGCTGGCTAAGTGTGACACAGAGGACAGGGAAAGATGGAGACAGCTCCTCTCTACCGTCTAACATGACTGGACCTGTAGCGAGCAGGCAGACCCACCTGAAATCAAATGAAGACCTGACCAAGCAAGCAAACAAGCCATTTGGACTGCAGAGATACAGTATATCCTTTCCCCCAATTGGACAAATTGGTGAAAAATCCAATCAAATCAGTGAACCATTTAATAAAAGCATCGCAAACTATCCATGGCCCAGGTTTACTGTGAATCTTGCCTATAAACATCCTGAAACTGACCACATCATGACATGAATAAATGCCCCATGTGGGGCCAGGGGACGGTGGGCCTCACTCGTATCCCACCTAGGCCCCACTAGTAGCCCACATGAACTATGCTGACACACATTTAGAGGACATAGACAAATTTTTTGGGCCCCATGTGGACAGACTAATGGGGGCCCAAATGCCATCCCATGACTTAGCCATATGGAGCCCCCATGGTTAAATTGGCTGGGCATGAAATTATGAGGACAAATTGATTGGATCCAGCAGGCACAGTGTGGGAATCCATCACTCTCAAATGTTTGATGTTCTCTCTGATTAATGATCAAACCTCTCCTGAATTGAATCAGATGTTGTAATGTGGAGATAACATGAACCTACAAGAAAAGTAAATCCCTGCTGAGAACAAACACTCACAGCATGAGTGGAATGTGAAATATAGCTTCAGTGCCAAGCCAAGTGTACTCAGTGACACGGCCACGGATAAAACTGAAAACTGGATTTACATCACTAAAAAATTAAGAAGAAACAGCAGAGAGAATGTGAGTAGAGTTATGTTTCACGTGAGATGTATTATTTTGGTCTGAAATACATATTACACAGAAATACAGCCTGTTCCTTTTGAGGAGATTGACTTTACTTAAGCTAAGGTCTCGCATAGCCAGAATCACTTCATGGTAGATGATTTTGAGCCTTCCAGGGGTCAACCAGGGACACATTCTGGACCGTTGGAATATGTGAGAGATGGAGAACTACCCTGACAACTGGAAGGGCATGGCTTCGATCCCAGGAAAGTTTCATCGTGTTGAAAATTGACATGGGTCAAGCGCTGGATGAATTAATCCGTCACAACCATGAAGGCGTCCGTGAGCATCCTCGAGGCATACGTGAGGCTTACATGGCCTACCAGGGGCTACCGTAGCATTCCGTCGCAACCATCAATCTCAAAATGTTCACAGAACAACATTCTGCAAAAAGTGAAAAGTTTGCCTGGGGGTGTGGCTTATTTTATTTTGCTGTAGCTATGCCATACTGCAGTTGTGAAAACCATAAAAACTCCCATCATTGCTGTAAGGCCATACATCACTGTTGCCATTGGTTTTACCGGCGTCTTCCGTTGCTACCATTGTGGCTACTTTATTGTGTGCACTGAACTCACATACGTGTTATTTACAGTCAGTAGGGTAATATGGCATTGTGTCAAATCTCTAAGTACTATATTAAAAAAAATGCAATCATTGTTTCTTCTACTGTTTGTAAAATGACCACATTTATACTTATGTCTTACTGACTCTTTGTGATTCTCAACCACCCTGAAACATATTAAAGATATTGAAATATATTTATGATGTATTTAGAGGCTCTACTGCTAATTTGTTGGGTTTTTTTTCATTATTCCAAGTGTAAGAGGTTAGTGGTTATGTGCCATGCTGACATCACAAACGGACATTGTGATGGGACGTTCCTAGCGCAGTAAGTAAGGGGTCATGTACAGTGAGCCAGTCATGATTGAAACTGGTCTTGGAACATCCTGAAGGGGTTTATTTCATCATAATGGCCAGCTTGATGTACATTATCCTGCTTACTACATGGGTACTTATGAAACAAATCAATAATTTGACACAACAAAATTTATATTTTATTGCTTCTGTTAATGGTGTTGTCCATAGCAATGGTCTGTTATACAGAAATAACAGACTGTACAATGCCGCAATTGACCAATCAGCTTCAAGTACTCAACAAAGCTGTGTAATAAGTATAGAGTAACATGCTCCAGACTGTGCAGTTATACAAAAATAATCCACACTGAGGTGGTGTGATGCTTTTCATATAATCACACGGCCTGGAGTGTTTTATTCCACAGCTATTTGCCACTGATTACACTGTTTAATTTCTGGTAAATGCTACAAAGCTCCAGCTGACACTCGAGACTCCTTTAAGACTTGTTCAATAAATATCTCCTAATAAAAAATAAAATGATTTTCTATTTTTATTTGTTGAAGAACATATATTTTTTAAAATTCATTTATTATTATTATTATTAAAGGTGTTCAGTAGGGTTGAGTTCAGTCAGGGCTTTGTGCAGGACACTCGAGTTCTTCCATTCCAACCTTAACTCACCGTGTCTTCATGGAGCTTGCTTTGTGCACAGGAGCATTGTCATGCTGGAACAGATTTGGACATCTTAGTTCCAGTGAAGGGAAACTGTAATGCTACAATGTAGAAAGACATTCTAGACAATTGTGTGCTTCCAAGTTTGTGGTAAGAGTTTGGAGAAGAACCAGACATGGGTGTGATTGCCAGGTGTCCACATGCTTTTGGTTATATAGTGTACATCCATCCATCTATCCATCTATCCATCTATCTATCTATCTATCTATCTATCTACAGTGGCATGCAAAAATTTGGGCACCCTTACTGAAAATGTCTGTTACTGTGAATAGTTAAGTGAGCAGAAGATGAACTGATCACCAAAAGGCATAAAGGTAAAGATGACACATTTCAGCGTTTTCTGCAAGATTTGTGTATAAATTTTGTTTTGTACAATTGGAGAGTGAAAAAAGAAAAGGAACACCACGCGAAAGTTCAGGCACCCCAGTACATTTGAGTTCTCAGGTAACTTTTACTAAGGTTCCAGACCTTAATTAGCTTATTGAGCTGTGGCTTGTTCAAATTCTTTGTTAGGAAAGGTCAGATGATGCAGATTTCAAAGCTGTATAAATTCTCTGACTCCTCAAACTTGTCCCTAAAATCAACAGCCATGGGCTCCTCTAAGCAATTCCCTCGCATTCTGAATAATAAAATAATTGATGCTCACAAAGCAGGAGAAGGCTACAAGAACGTAGCAAAGTGTTTTCAGGTAGCTGTTTCCTCAGATTGTAATGTTATTAAGAAATGGCAATTGACAGAAACAGTGGAGAGCAAGGTGAGGTCTGGAAGATGAAGAAAACTTTCTGAAAGAACTGCTCATTGGATTGCTAGAAAGGCAAATAAAAACCCCTGTTTGACTGCAAAAGACCTTCAGAAAGATTTCGCAGACCCTGGAGTGGTGGTGCACTGTTCTACTATGCAGCGACACCTGAACAAATATGACCTTCATGGGAGAGTCATCAGAAGAAAACCTTTCCTGTGTCCTAGCCACAAAATTCAGCGTTTTGAAGTTTGCAAATGAACATCTAAATAAGCCTGATGCATTTTGGAAACAAGTCCTGTGGACTGATGAAATCAAAATAGAACTTTTTGGCCACAATGTGCAAAGGTATGTTTGGAGAAAAAAGGGTGCCAAATTCCAGGAAAAGAACACCTCTCCAACTCTGAAGCATGGGTGTGGATCGATTATACTTTGGGGTTGTGTTGCAGCTAGTGGCACAGGGCACATTTCATTGATTGAGGGAAGCATGGATTCGAATAAATACCAGCAAATTCTGGAAGCAAACATCACACCACCTGTAAAAAAGTTGAAGTTTAAAAGAGGGTGGGTACTACAATAAGACGATGATCCAAAACACACCTCAAAATCTACAATGGAATACCTCAAGAGGCCCAAGCTGAAGGTTTTGCCCAGGCCCTCACAGTCCCTGACCTAAACATCATTGAAAATCTGTGGATAGATCTCAAAAGAGCAGTGCATGCAAGACAGCCCAAGAAACTTGTAGAACTGGAAGCCTTTTGCAAGGACAAATGCGCGAAAATCCCCCAGGTAAGAACTGAAAGATTATTAGCTGGCTACAAAAAGTGTTTACAAGCTGTGATACTTGCCAAAGGGGGTGTTACTAGGTACTAACCATGCAGGGTGCCCAAACTTTTCCTTCGGGCCCTTTTCCGTTTTTGTCATTTAGAAAATGTAAAAGATGAAAATTTAAAAAAATGTTTTTGCTTAAAATATAAAGGGAATAAGTAATCTTTAACTTCATGCCTTTTGGAGATCATTTCATCTTCAACTTGCTTAACTGTTCACAGTAACAGCAGTTTTCACCGGAGTGCCCAAACTTTTGCATACCACTCTATCTATCTATCTATCTATTGAGTACACCCATAGGTTCAAAGCTGCATTATAAACATATGAAGTTAATAGGAATTTGGCTAAATTGTGTGTTGGATTTTCCCAGAATCTCATCTCATTATCTCTAGTCTAGCCGCTTTATCCTGTTCTACAGGGTCACAGACAAGCTGGAGCCTATCCCAGCTGACTACGGGCGAAAGGCGGGGTACACCCTGGACAAGTCGCCAGGTCATCACAGGGCTGACAGACACAGACAACCATTCACACTCACATTCACACCTACGGTCAATTTAGAGTCACCAGTTAACCTAACCTGCATGTCTTTGGACTGTGGGGGAAACCGGAGCACCCGGAGGAAACCCACGAGGACACGGGGAGAACATGCAAACCCCACACAGAAAGGCCCTCGCCGGCCACGGGGCTCAAACCCGGACCCTCTTGCTGTGAGGCGGCAGCGCTAACCACTACACCACCGTGCCACCCCTGGAACCCAATGTGTTCTTCTGTTTTCTGTTGCATGCTGAGACGCTTTTCTGCTCAGCACGGTTGTAAAGAGTGATTATACGAGGTTCTATATCCATCCTGGCAGCTCGAACCAATCTGTCCATTTTCCTCTGACCTCTCTTATCAACAAGGCGTTTGTTTCCACTTACAGAACTGTCTGTCACTCACTTGATGTTTTTTTGTTTTTCGCACCATTCTGTGTAAACTCTAGAGACTGTTGTTTGTGTGTGAAAACCCCAGGAGATCCTGGGCTTTGGCAACAAGAGAGCAAAGTAGTTCTTTGGGGGCAGCCACAACCTGTAGGTTTGAGAAGCAGCCTTTGATGGTTTGATTCCTGAATTGAGTGAATGAACAGCACTTACCCCTCCCTCTGTATCATGGCTGACATGCCCTTGAGCAAGGCACCTAACTGCTCCCTGGGTGCTGTAACATACTGTAGCTGCCCACTGCTCTGGGTGTGTGTTAAATGCAGAGGAGGAATTTTGCTCTGCTTGAGTGTACCTGTGACAAAGATTCTTCTATCTTAACCAGCTTCATGAGGTCGTCATCTGGAATGCTTTTCAATTAACAGGTGTGCCTCGTCAAAAGGTAATTAGTGGACGAGTTTCTTGCCTTCTTAATGCGTTTGAGATCAAACAGTAAATAGCAAAGAATAAAAAAATACAGTAAATGGCCCTATTCCATCCACAACTGTAGTAATCCATACATATTATATCAAGAACCGCTCAACTAAGTAAAGAGAAACGACATCCGTCGTTACTTTAAAACATGAAATGTCTCTTAATTAATAAAAATAAACAGAATTGAATTGAAATTTTGTGTCCTGTATATGAATCTGCTTATTTTAATACATTATTGTTTCCATAGTAACAGGCAATTCACAGGGACATGTATGCACAGTTACTCTACATAATCTAAACCTAATAAAAAATTGTTTAACACACACACACACACACACACACACACACACACACACACACACACACACACACACACACAATCTGACTGTAATCAGTTTTTTGCACTATGAATGTGATATGGTGCTGATTTTACGGAGAAAAAGACATGACGTCACCTGAGGTTTTTGATATTTTATGAACAGACATCAGGAAGGAAAAGTGCAGTACAGCTTCTGATAAAGTCACAGAGACAGTTTTATTCAACAAATAAAATAGATTTCGTTAAAACTTCAACACATAATGAAATAGAGAAATTAATTAAATTACTTTTTAAAAATTTAGATAAATGCAGGACCAAAGCTGGCCACCTGTTAAAAAGTGCTTTACTGTAGATCTTCAGCAGGAGACAAAATGCTGCACATGATCTTCTGTGAAAGCTTCTGCTCATATGTCATCTACAAAAATAAAAATAAAGCTGTAAGAGGTAAGAGTTTTTAAAAAATGATAGAGTGAGAAGTGTATTAACCAGTCACATACCAGCTTCTGTGCTTCTGTGCTTGTCGAAGGAAAAAGAATAATTTCCTCCCTGTAATAAATAAAAATGACAAACACACAATTAAGAGTACTGTAATGTGATTAGAGCTATATGCAAGGTTACTACAGTGCCTTAAAAAAGTATTCATACCCCTTGAACTTTTTCACATTTTTCCACCTTACAACCACGAACTTAAAAGTTTTTTATTGAGATTTTATGTGATAGACCAACACAGAGTAGCACATAATTGTGAAGTGAAACGAAAATGATAAATGGTCTTCAAAATTTTAAACAAATAAAAATCTGAAAAATGTGGTGTGCATTAGTATTCAGCCCCCCTGCGTCAATACTTTGTAGAGCCACCTTTTGCTGCAATTACAGCTGCAAGTCTTTTGTGGTATGTCTCTACCAGCTTTGCACATCTAGACACTGAAATTTTTGCCCATTCTTCTTTGCAAAATAGCTCAAGCTCAGCCAGATTGGATGGAGAGCGTCTGTGAACAGCAATTTTCAAGTCTTGCCACAGATGCTCGATGGGATTTAGGTCTGGACTTTGACTGGGCCATTCTAACACATGAATATTCTTTGATCTAAACCATTCCATTGTAGCTCTGGCTGTATGTTTAGGGTCATTGTCTTGCTGGAAGGTGAATCTCCTTCCCAGTCTCAAGTCTTTTGCAGCCTCCAACAGGTTTTCTTCCAGGATTGCCCTGTATTTAGCTCCATCCATCTTCCCATCAACTCTGACCAGCTTCCCTGTCCCTGCTGAAGAAAAGCATCCCCATAGCATGATGCTGCCACCACCATGTTTCACAGTGGGGATGGTGTGTGCAGGGTGATGAGCAGTGTTAGTTTTCCGCCACACATAGCGCTTTGCATTTAGGCCAAAAAGTTCAACTTTGGTCTCATCTGACCAAAGCACCTTCTTCCACATGTTTGCTGTGTCCCCTACATGGCTTCTTATGCCTGTCTTTCAACAATGGCTTTCTTCTTGACACTCTTCCAAAAAGGCCAGATTTGTGGACTGTACGACTTATAGTTGTCCTGTGCACAGATTCTCCCACCTGAGCTGTGGATTTCTGCAGCTCCTCCAGAGTGATCATGGGCCTCTTTGCTGCTTTTCTGACCAGTGCTCTCCTTGCTTGCTCTGTCAGTTTAGGTGGACGGCCATGTCTTGGTAGGTTTGCAGTTGTGCCATACTTTTTCCATTTTTGAATGATGGATTGAACAGTGCTTCTTGAGATGTTCAGAGCTTGGGATATTTTTTTATAACCTAACCCTGCTTTAAACTTCTCCAGAACTTTATCCCTGACCTGTCTGGTGAGTTCTTTGGTCTTCATGATGCTGTTTGTTCTTCAGTGTTCTCTAACAAACCACTGAGGCCTTCACAGAACAAGTGTATTTATGCTGAGAGTAAACTACACACAGTAGGACTCTATTAACTAATTAGATGACTTCTGAAGGCAATTGATTGCACTGGATTATATTTAGAGGTATCAGAGTACAGGGGGCCGAATACTAATGCACACCACATTTTTCAGATTTTTATTTATTTAAAATTTTGAAGACCATTTATCATTTTCATTTCACTTCACAATTATGCGCTACTCTGCGTTGGTCTATCACATACCGTAAAATCTCAATAAAAAACTTTTAAGTTCGTGGTTGTAAGGTGAAAAAATGTGAAAAAGTTCAAGGGGTATGAATACTTTTTCAAGGCACTGTAATTGTTGTTCTGTCCTTGTTGTTTACTCACGGGTGAAAAGCTGACACTTTTCTTTACAGCTGCTGGATTGATGTTCAGTTTGGGAGCTGGGTAGGATGGAGGGAGGGGAATAGAAAATTTCTGTTGCAGATGATCATGGTGAGGAGGATTAGACGTAGCTGAGGGGATCGGAGGCAGGGGTCCTTTCCTCTGCACCAGAGAACGAGTATTGGTCACCTCTGATTCAACAGATGGTGGAGCTTCGGGGGATTCAGACCTGAACAAGTGTAAGACAGTCACGGCATTAAAGGATGTTTTAGACCTAATCTTTTAACTGCACTTTGATAAGTCCTTCTGTTCTCACAATTAACCCAACCTGTGGTGTCGTGTAACAATGGGAGCAAAATGGTCAAGCTGAAATTTTATTTTATCCCCTGGTGACCTAGTAATATTAACACAAATCTTTTGGGAATGATGATACACTCGCTGGCCACTTTATTAGGAACACCCATACATCCACCTGCTGGTTGATGCAGTGCTCTAATCAGCCGATCCTTTGACAGCAGCACGATGCATCAAATCATACAGATACAAATCAAGAGCTTCAGTTAATGTTCACAATGTTCAAACATCAGAATGGGAAAAATTGTGATCTCAAAGTGCGACTTTCTTTCACTGTGGCATGGGTGTTGGTTTGAGCCAGATGTATTTGTTGGTTTGAGTGTTTCAGAAGCTGATCTCCTGGGGTTTTCACACACAACAGTCTAGAGTTTACACAGAATGGTGCGAAAAACAAAAAACATTGAGCGAATGACAGTTCTGTGGGTGGAAACAAACGCCTTGTTGATAAGAGAGGTCAGAGATGGCCAGATTGGTTCGAGCTGCCAAGAAGAATATAGCAACTCATCAAATATTTGTAAGATTTGATTGATTTGTTTGTTTGCTTGTTTTTAAATCTTGACTTATAAATCTTGACTTTTAAATATATATATTAAAATAATCTTTTAGGGACTTCCGGTGGCGCCATGTTGTAGATAGCAGCAGGAAAAGTAGCTCTACAGAAAACCAATTAAAACTAGCTAATAACTAAAGCAAAAACAGCAGTAAGCATGGAAATCTGGAAAATAAGTCGACAAACAAAGTTGATGGAAAATATGGTTAAGATAGGGAAGGCTGGGCGGGGGGACGGTGCAAAGGGAAGTTGTACTGAGTCGGCGGAGGGAGGGAGTCCAGAGATGGAGCAGCTAGGGTCAGCTAGCAGTGAACATGATGCGGTCATATTAATTGAGCTACGCAAATTACAACAGGAGCATGCCAAAGCAGCAAGTGACAACAAGAGAGCAATGGCTAGACTCGAAATGAACATGAAAGAGCTTATGGAAAGAATGGCATCCCTTGAGCAAAGAGCGGGGCACATGGAGGAACGAATTGGAAATACAGAGGACAGGGCGACGGGACTGGAGCGCTCCGCGGCCTTCTTACTGCAGCAAACGGCCAAACTATCTGTTAAGTGCGATGACTTGGAGTCAAGAATGAGACGCAACAATATACGGATACACGGCATCCCAGAGGGCGCAGAGAAGAATGATACCATAGACTTCATTACGGGACTTATTAAGTCCAAAATCCAAATCACAGGTGACATGGAAATACGCATCGAGAGGGTGCACCGGTCACTGGCGGCTAAACCCGGGGCGGCGCGGCCCCCCCCCCGAGAGAGATCATTGTGCGCTTTTTTGGATTACAAAGTTAAGGAATATGTGATACGACAAGCCTGGAAACAGAAGACAACATATGAGGGACAAACCATCTACACGATGGAGACTACATGACGGAGGTTCAAAAGAAGAGGAAACAGGTGAGGGATGTCATCAAAATACTGAAGGAGAAAAACGTGAAGGCGCAGTCCTCCTACCCAGCCCAGCTTAAAGTGTTTTTGGACTCAGGGACAAAAACATTTGCCGCACTAATGGAAGCGGCACCTATGTTAAAAGACATGGGGATTATTGTGGACGAAGATAGGACGGAGAAGCTGCAGAGAGTGATGATGCAGAGCAGCTGGAACACGGCGACAGGACAGAGAGGGAGGCAGAGACAGCCCCACATCACAGAAGCAGACGTACAGGCCCTCATGGAGTACACTCAACACCTCTACTGATATAGTAAGGACAAAAAAAAGTGAAGTGTAATAAGGAATAGTTAAGAATAGGAAATTATTTTTATATCTGCCTTCAATACAAGGACTGGTGAAAGACGAGAGAAGCTAGTTTAGGCACTACTTGTTAAACTGACAGAAATATTGGTTTTATTAAGAGTGAATTTAAAACTTTGAGTTCTTAACAACCTTAGAGAATAGGTTGTGGATGCACATACAGTGGTGCTTGAAAGTTTGTGAACCCTTTAGAATTTTCTATATTTCTGTATAAGTATGACCTAAAACATCTTCAGATTTTCACACAAGTCCTAAAAGTAGATAAAGAGAACCCAGTTAAACAAAAGAGACAAAAATATTCAGCTTGGTCATTTATTTATTGAGGAAAATGATCCAATATTACATATCTGTGAGTGGCAAAAGTATGTGAACCTTTGCTTTCAGTATCTGGTGTGACCCCCTTGTGCAGCAATAACTGCAACTAAACGTTTGCGGTAACTGTTGATCAGTCCTGCACACCGGCTTGGAGGAATTTTAGCCCATTCCTCCGTACAGAACAGCTTCAACTCTGGGATGTTGGTGGGTTTCCTCACATGAACTGCTCGCTTCAGGTCCTTCCACAACATTTCCATTGGATTAAGGTCAGGACTTTGACTTGGCCATTCCAGAACATTAACTTTATTCTTCTTTAATCATTCTTTGGTAGAACGACTTGTGTACTTAGGGTCGTTGTCTTGCTGCATGACCCACCTTCTCTTGAGATTCAATTCATGGACAGATGTCCTAACATTGTCCTTTAGAATTCACTGGTAAAATTCAGAATTCATTGTTTCATCAATGATGGCAAGCCGTCCTGGCCCAGATGCAGCAAAACAGGCCCAAACCATGACACTACCACCACCATGTTTCACAGATGGGATAAGGTTCTTATGCTGGAATGCAATGTTTTCCTTTCTCCAAACATAACACTTCTCATTTAAACCAAAAAGTTCTATTTTAGTCTCATCCATCCACAAAACATTTTTCCAGTAGTCTTCTGGCTTGTCCACGTGTTCTTTAGCAAACTGCAGATGAGCAGCAATGTTCTTTTTGGACAGCAGTGGGTTTCTCCTTGCAACCCTGCCATGCACACCATTGTTGTTCAGTATAGTTAGTTTTTTTTCTTTTTTATCAGACATCTAATTTATTGGGTTTGTTTACCTGACATGTTTCGACGTACAACTTCCGTCTTCCTCAGAGTGTCACCGGATGTTAATTGGTGACGCATCTTTTATCAGCTGCTGTTTCTGAAGGCGTGGCCTTCCTGTCTGGTTTGACAGGTCGGTCACGCCTTCTACTGTCTGTTTGTCCCCTGCAAGATGGCACTCCAGGTGTGGGAGAGCATGTATGCTCCCTCATCCCGGTTGATGGTCCTCGGGCTTCGCTTACGGATCTCCATGGCCTCCCTGATCCAGCGCTGATGTTTGTTATCTTCTGTGCGGATGACTCTGGCATTCCCCCAGTCCATAATGTGATTTTCCCTTTTACAGTGATCTGTTATAGCTGACTTATAATTTTCCTGTTGTGCCTTTTCTTTTATTGTTCGGGTTTGTCTTGTAGCTGTCTCCTTTTCGCACTCTTTCTTATGTTCATGTTTTCTTGTGCTGAAACTCCTTCCTGTCTCCCCAATATAAGTTTTATTGCATAATTTACATGGAATCTCATATATGGTGTTGCATCTGTTGTCCGGATGTATTCTGTCTTTGGGATGCACCAGGATCTGACGGAGTGTTGTGTGTGGTTTGACAGGTGTGTTAACATTGTGTTTCCTCATTACTCTTTGAATGCGTTCAGTTATTCCCCTGATGTATGGTAATGTAACTACTCCCCTGTGTTCTTGTTTGTTAGTTTGTTTTTTCTCTTTCTTCTGTGTTTTGTTGTTTTTAACCTGTTCCGCCCCTTTGGATATTGCCCATTGTGGATATTGACATGCTTTCAGTGCGTGTTGTATATGTTGTTCCTCCTGTTCTTTGTCCTGTGGATCTGTAATTATTGCTGTGCGTTCATGTAATGTTCTAACTACGGATATTTTGTGCATTATGGGGTGTTCGGAAGTCCAGTTTAAATATTGGTCGGTGTGTGTGGGTTTTCTGTGTACTTTTATTTTGATGTCCCCATCTTCTGTGTGTTGTATTTTTAAATCCAAAAATGCTATTGACTGCTCCGTTTCTTCTTCATGTGTGAATTTTATATTGCCGGTATTGTCTATGGTGTTAAGATGGTCGGTGAGTTGTTGAGTGTGTCCCCTCTTTACTTTTTCCAATATGTCGTCCACATACCGTTTCCAGAGTGTTGGTCTGTATTCCGCTGGTATTGTGGTGAGTGCTTTTTGCTCCAGATCCTCCATGAAAAAACAATCTCCATGAAGATTAAGAATTAGTTACGGAGACGAAAGCATCAAGGAGTTTCGCCGCCTAGAGCGATTGACACGGAAACGGGCACGCTACAGGAATCACCTGAGATTCAATCTGCGCTGCCGGGATGAGGAAGTCGTACCGGCCAGCCTGAACATCAAGAACCCGATTCCAACCAGAAACGCGGAAAAGATGATCAGGAAAGTGCGGATGACTCTGGTAAAAGAACGGATACGGTGCACAACGGATAAACTAAATAATATCAACAGCGAACTACACAGAGAGACGGAAACTTTCAAACGCCGGTTTCCCCAAAACAAGGAAATGGAAATAGCAATACACGGACACTTGGCAGACATACACGAACAGGAATTCACAGAGACAAAAACCCGACAAATACGAAAACTGGACAAACTCATCGCACAGAAAAAGAAGGCAGAACCGGAGCACGCACACATCAACAACAAATGGATTTACAACATATCAAGGTACAAACTCTCACAAGCAGAACGCAGTATACTAGCAAAAGGACTCAACTACGCTGTCACACCGAACAACATACCACACGACGAATTCATTCTGGCAACTGAGTTAGCATGTGAGAAAATACAGGATCACGGACAAAAAGCAGCACTAAGAAACGCAATAGCTGGTATATTGAAAACGGCCAAACCACCACCCAGCAACATCACCAAACAGGAAGCCAAAGCCATGAAAACATTAGCAAAAAATAAAGATATCACAATTCTCCCAGCAGATAAAGGCAGAACAACAGTTATTATGGACACTGATGAATATGAACGAAAAATGAATGAATTACTCAGCGACAACGCATTTGAAATATTAAAAAAAGACCCAACAGAAGACAAGAAAAAGAAACTTAAAGCACTACTAAAACCACTACTCAATGAAAATAAAATAGATAAGCAGGATTACAATCATTTAGTACCCACAGCCAATGTCATCCCCAGGATTTACGGCACACCAAAAATACACAAACCAGGAACACCATTACGCCCCATAGTAGATAGCATTGGTTCGGTCACATACAACTTATCAAAAGCACTCACCGAAATAATTAAACCATTACTAGGACTCACAGACCAACACTGCAAAAACTCAAAACATCTGGCAGAAGAACTAAAAAACATCAAAATGCAGCAAGATGAAGTTTTCATTTCACATGATGTCATATCTCTTTTCACCAGAACACCCACGGAAGCCACCATACAGATAGGACAAGACAAATTAAAAACAGACAGGACGCTCAAGAAACGTACAAACCTCACCGTACAAGACATCACTCAGCTCCTTCAATTCATCGCCACATCCACATACTTTCAGTTCAGGAATACAATCTACAGACAGAAGGAAGGTTTTGCCATGGGAGACCCACTATCAGCCATCATGTGCGGTTTTTTCATGGAGGATCTGGAGCAAAAAGCACTCACCACAATACCAGCGGAATACAGACCAACACTCTGGAAACGGTATGTGGACGACATATTGGAAAAAGTAAAGAGGGGACACACTCAACAACTCACCGACCATCTTAACACCATAGACAATACCGGCAATATAAAATTCACACATGAAGAAGAAACGGAGCAGTCAATAGCATTTTTGGATTTAAAAATACAACACACAGAAGATGGGGACATCAAAATAAAAGTACACAGAAAACCCACACACACCGACCAATATTTAAACTGGACTTCCGAACACCCCATAATGCACAAAATATCCGTAGTTAGAACATTACATGAACGCACAGCAATAATTACAGATCCACAGGACAAAGAACAGGAGGAACAACATATACAACACGCACTGAAAGCATGTCAATATCCACAATGGGCAATATCCAAAGGGGCGGAACAGGTTAAAAACAACAAAACACAGAAGAAAGAGAAAAAACAAACTAACAAACAAGAACACAGGGGAGTAGTTACATTACCATACATCAGGGGAATAACTGAACGCATTCAAAGAGTAATGAGGAAACACAATGTTAACACACCTGTCAAACCACACACAACACTCCGTCAGATCCTGGTGCATCCCAAAGACAGAATACATCCGGACAACAGATGCAACACCATATATGAGATTCCATGTAAATTATGCAATAAAACTTATATTGGGGAGACAGGAAGGAGTTTCAGCACAAGAAAACATGAACATAAGAAAGAGTGCGAAAAGGAGACAGCTACAAGACAAACCCGAACAATAAAAGAAAAGGCACAACAGGAAAATTATAAGTCAGCTATAACAGATCACTGTAAAAGGGAAAATCACATTATGGACTGGGGGAATGCCAGAGTCATCCGCACAGAAGATAACAAACATCAGCGCTGGATCAGGGAGGCCATGGAGATCCGTAAGCGAAGCCCGAGGACCATCAACCGGGATGAGGGAGCATACATGCTCTCCCACACCTGGAGTGCCATCTTGCAGGGGACAAACAGACAGTAGAAGGCGTGACCGACCTGTCAAACCAGACAGGAAGGCCACGCCTTCAGAAACAGCAGCTGATAAAAGATGCGTCACCAATTAACATCCGGTGACACTCTGAGGAAGACGGAAGTTGTACGTCGAAACATGTCAGGTAAACAAACCCAATAAATTAGATGTCTGATAAAAAAGAAAAAAAACTAACTATATTTAATATAAGACATAATGAACGTAATCGAAAGATTGTTGTTCAGTGTTTTCCTGAAGGTGGACTCATGAACATTAACATAAGCCAATGTGAGAGAGGTCTTCAGTTGCTGAGAAGTTACCCTGGGGTCCTTTGTGATCTCGCCGACTATTACACGCCTTGCTCTTGGAGTGATCTTTGTTGGTCGACCACTCCTGGGGAGGGGAACAATGGTCTTGAATTTCCTCCATTAGTACAGAACCTGTCTGACTGTGGATTGGTGGAGTCCAAACTCTTTAGAGATGGTTTTGTAACCTTTTCCAGCCTGATGAGCATCAACAACGCTTTTTCTGAGGGCCTCAGAAATCTCCTTTGTTCGTGCCATGATACACTTCCACAAACATGTGTTGTGAAGATCAGACTTTGATAGATCCCTGTTCTTTAAATAAAACAGGGTGCCCACTCACACCTGATTGTCATCCCATTGACTGAAAACACCTGACTCTAATTTCACCTTGAAATTAACTGCTAATCCTAGAGGTTCACATACTTTTGCCACTCACAGATATGTAATATTGGATCATTTTCCTCAATAAATAAATGACCAAGTATAATATTTTTGTCTCATTTGTTTAACTGGGTTCTCTTTATCTACTTTTAGGACTTGTGTGAAAATCTGATAATGTTTTGGATCATATTTATGCAGAGATATAGAAAATTCAAAAGGGTTCACAAACTTTCAGGCACCACTGTAGTGCTTTTTCCCCAGAGAGAAAACGCCACGACTCTCTGATGATGGGATTTTTGGAAGACATTCGTTCTTGTTCCTGTTATACATTGGTTCTGGTTCTGATGAACATGTACATTTTTTGTTTTCTTTATTATGCAAGGTTTTATGCATTTTCTTACTTTTGGGTGAGGTGTAGAGCTTGTGGGTCTCATTTGAAAATAATATCTCATCTCATCTCATTATCTCTAGCCGCTTTATCCTGTTCTACAGGGTCGCAGGCAAGCTGGAGCCTATCCCAGCTGACTACAGGCGAAAGGCGGGGTACACCCTGGACAAGTCGCCAGGTCATCACAGGGCTGACACATAGACACAGACAACCATTCACACTCACATTCACACCTACGGTCAATTTAGAGTCACCAGTTAACCTAACCTGCATGTCTTTGGACTGTGGGGAAAACCGGAGCACCCGGAGGAAACCCACACGGACACGGGGAGAACATGCAAACTCTGCACAGAAAGGCCCTCGCCAGCCACGGGGCTTTAACCTGGACCTTCTTGCTGTGAGGCGACAGTGCTAACCACTACACCACCGTGCCGCCCTGAAAATAATATGAATACGCTTAAGCTTGTGTCATACAATGTACATGGTCTGAATCATCCCATTAAGAGGAAGAAGATACTTAGCCAACTGAAAAAATTACAATGTTCAATAGCTTTACTACAAGAGACACATTTGATGGACACTGAACATAGAAAATTAAAAAGGGAATGGGTGGATCAGGTATTTTATGCCTCATATGGCAAAAGGAGAGGGGTAGCTATTTTAATTGCAAAATTGGTAGTGTTCAAATTAGCATGGAAGGAGAGCTTCCTGAAGTATAGAAAAGCTCTTAGTGCTGTGAGATCAACATATCTCTCCTCCCTTATAGAAGATAACAAAAATAATCCTTGATTCCTATTTAATACTGTAGCAAAATTAACCAGGAATAAGTCCACTATAGACACATGCACACCTGTAGTATGTAGTAGCAATGATTTCATGAACTTTTTTAATGACAAAATTGAGAATATCCGACAAAAAATTAAAACTACTAATTTAAGGTCAGACAATGAAAGTGACCTTGTAGTTAAACATACAACTGTATCAGATCATCAGTTAGAATGTTTTACTCTCCTTGAAGTACTTGTACTAGGACCACATACAGCTAGAAGTAAGTTTTCTGATTACACAGTGACTCTGGATGGCTAACTTTAGGACTGCAGTTGTCATGAACAGTTTTGCACTCAAGTTTCCATCAATGAAGAGTTACAACATCAACGAAACTGTCTTCATGTTAAAACTCATCTCATCTCATTATCTCTAGCCGCTTTATCCTTCTACAGGGTCGCAGGCAAGCTGGAGCCTATCCCAGCTGACTATGGGCAAAAGGCGGGGTACACCCTGGACAAGTCGCCAGGTCATCACAGGGCTGACACATAGACACAGACAACCATTCACACTCACATTCACACCTATGGTCAATTTAGAGTCACCAGTTAACCTAACCTGCATGTCTTTGGACTGTGGGGGAAACCGGAGCACCCGGAGAAAACATGCAAACTCCGCACAGAAAGGCCCTCGCCGGCCCCGGGGCTCGAACCCAGGACCTTCTTGCTGTGAGGCGACAGCGCTAACCACTACACCACCGTGCCGCCCATGTTAAAACTGTTAATGTTACAGTCATGTTGTCTGTTGTTGCCCAAATGAGGATGGGTTCCCTTTTGAGTCTGGTTCCTCTCGAGGTTTCTTCCTCATGTCATCTGAGGGAGTTTTTCCCTTGCCACCGTTGCCACAGGCTTGCTCATTGGGGATGGATTAGGGACAAAATTAGCTCATGTTTTAAGTCGTTCAAATTCAGTAAAGCTGCTTTGCGACAATTTTTATTGTTAAAAGCACTATACAAATAAACTTGACTTGACTTAATTGGTAAAGGTACACCAATTAAGGTTGAAAAGGAGATTAAGGATAACACTGGACGATATGTCATGATTGTGGGATCGATAGGAGACATGATTGTTTCAGTACTAAATGTATACACCCCAAATGAGGAGAAAGAAACTTTCTTTAAACAGATAGCTAAAGTAATATCCAGTGAAGCAAAGGGAATGGTACTGATGGGGGGAAATTTTAACACAATACAAAATGGTAGATTGGACAGGTTTCCTCCAGACCAGGGACCAAGCACAAAAAAATCTACAGTATTGAATAACATGACTAAAGAGTCTTACTGATCCATGGAGGGATAATAATCCAAAGAGGAGAGATTATACATTTTATTCAAACCCGCATGGTAGCTATTCAAGAATAGATTTTTTCTATGTGTCACAACAACATATACACAAAGTATTGAACTGTGGAATAGAAAATATAACTATAAGTGACCATGCACCCATTACCCTAACCGTAGACCTAGGTAATGAGCCCCTTTTCAGATATTGGAGGATGAATGTATCTATTCTGTCAAGTGAAAGTATAGTAAAAGAAATAAAGCAGAATTTAAAGGAATACTTCCAAATAAATGATAATGTTGAGGTAACACCATCAATATTATGGGAAGGAGGGAAAGCAATGATATGAGGGAAAATAATAGAAATATCATCTCGACTGAAGAAAGCTCGACTAAAAAAACAAAGAGAATTGGAGAACAAAATTAAAGAATTGGAGACGGAACATAAAAGAACATCAGATAAATCCATTTTTCGTGACTTAAATATAATCAGAGGCAAATTAGATGATCTCTTAACATTTAAAGCAGAAGGGTCCCTACATTTTACAAGCCAAAGATACTACGAAATGGGTAATAGAGCCAGTCGCTTATTAACATTTCAATTTAGAAAGGCCCAAACAAATAGAATAATATCAAAAATAAAACGCCCCATGGGCGGCACGGTGGTGTAGTGGTTAGCGCTGTCGCCTCACAGCAAGAAGGTTCTGGGTTCGAGCCCCGTGGCCGGCAAGGGCCTTTCTGTGTGGAGTTTGCATGTTCTCCCCGTGTCCGCGTGGGTTTCCTCCGGGTGCTCCGGTTTCCCCCACAGTCCAAAGACATGCAGGTTAGGTTAACTGGTGACTCTAAATTGAGCGTAGGTGTGAGTGTGAATGGTTGTCTGTGTCTATGTGTCAGCCCTGTGATGACCTGGCGACTTGTCCAGGGTGTACCCCGCCTTTCGCCCGTAGTCAGCTGGGATAGGCTCCAGCTTGCCTGTGACCCTGTAGAACAGGATAAAGCAGCTAGAGATAATGAGATGAATGAGATGAAAACGCCCCATATCTAAACAAACTATTAAAACCTAAAGAAATTGCAGAGGCTTTTGCGGAGTATTATAAAGGCTTATGTGACGACTCTGAATCTGACCACAATGATAGTGACACACAAGCCTTTTTAAAAAAAATTAATTTACCAACCCTGTCAAGGGAAGAGGCATCTGAAATGATTCGGCCAGTTTCTACACAGGAAATATTGGATACTATAAAAACTCTCAAAAATAATAAATCACCTGGGACTGATGGGTTCCCAGGAGAGTTTTACAAAAGTTTTAGAAAGGAGATAACACCTGTGCTATATAAAGTATTTAATTATGCTCTATCATCTGGGGACCCACCCAAGTCATGGTCAGAAGCCATCATATCAGTCCTACATAAAGAAGGAAAAGATCCAACTATATGTGAAGGATACAGACCTGTGAGTCTACTCTGCAATGATTTAAAGATTCTTACAAGCATAATGGCAAAACGAATGCAAAAATACATAACTAAATTAATTAACATAGATCAAACTGGATTCATTCCCGGTAGGCAGGGAGCAAACAACATTAGGAGAATAATAAATATTATTTCAAGTTCAAAATACAAATCTCGGGCTTCAATGATGCTTAGTCTTGATGCCCAGAAGGCTTTCGATAGGGTGAAATGGAACTTCTTGTACCAGACATTATCAGCTTTTGGATTCCCCCAGAATTATATAGAATGGGTAAAAATAAAGACCCCAAATCACGGATCAGAACTAACAGATGTTGCTCAGATTTCTTCTGCCTCAAAAGAGGAGTCAGACAAGGTGATTGTTTGAGTCCACTGTTGTTCGCTATAAGTATTGAACCACTGGCCGAATCAATAAGCCAAAAAATCAAATATTGGGAATAAGGGATAAAGGGGGGGTGGAACATAAAATATCTCTGTTTGCAGATGATTTGCTAATACTTTTAAATGACCCATCCCTATCGATACCAGCCCTGTTGGAGAATCTTAGAGAATATGGGAAAATTTCAGGGTATCTGACCAATGAAAGCAAATCAATTGCTATGATGATCTCAGGTAAATGTCCAGCAGAGTTAAAAGAAAAGGTTGGGTTTAAATGGACCGATAAAGGGTTTAGATATCTGGGTGTTATTATTACTCCTAATGTTTCGCAGTTATATGATGCGAATTACGGAAAATTGATAAAGGAAATTAAAAAAGACTTGGATAGATGGGCGATTTTACCCCTGACTCTCATTGGGAGGGTAGAAACTATTAGAATGAATATCTTTCCAAGACTATTATTCCTGTTTCAATCACTTCCAGTTATGGTTTCTGGTTCCACCTTTAAAATGCTGGACAAAAGTATGTCAAGGTTTTTATGGCAAAACAAAAAAGCAAGAATTAAATATAAGACACTTTTAGCCCCCCTAAATAAGGGAGGGCTAAACTTACCAAATCTAAGGAACTATTACTGGGCCGCTCAACTTAGAGCTCTTATATTATGGATAACAAAAGACAAAGATGCAATATGGGTGGAGATGGAGCAAAGGGCTTGCCCTACTGTGTCTTTGGAGTCACTCCCATTTGTAACCAGGCCGGTGCAAAGGAAGCTTAAAATTAAAAAACGATCTGATTATAGAAACAATGAAAATATGGTCGACAATACAAAAGAAATTAAATATACCAAGCTCTGTAAGTAAAGCTACAAAAATAGCCAAAAACCCAGACTTTGTACCCTGTACTATGGATGCAGGATTTGAGAAATGGACTAATAAAGGGTTAATATATATAGCACAGATATTTACAGGGCAAATTTTGAAATCATTTGAACAACTCAAACAGGAGTTTAATTTACCAAATGATGATTTTTATAAATATTTGCAATTGAGACACTACCTCCAGAAACACAATGAATGGGAAATAATAAGCAAAGAACCAACCAAGGTCGAATAGCTGCTTATGTCATTTACAGAAGAAGAGTCAAAAAAAAGGGCTGATTTCAAAAATGTATAAAGCACTACAATATGAATCCAATGATAATAATTTGGATGTTAAAGAAAGATGGGAATTGGAAGCAAATGTAATAATAACAAATGATGATTGGGAAGAAACATTCAGACCTGGACATAAATTAACTAACAGTCCAACATGGAGGGAGTTTGAATGGAAAGTAAAGATGCGTTACTTTAACACCCCATCTGTCACTGCAAAATATAGTAAAACATCAGATTTACGTTGGAGGAAGTGTGGCATGGTGGGTGACTTCACTCATATATTTTGTGATTGTCCAAAGATCATAGATTTTTGGAAATGTGTGAAAACAAAAATAAAAAGAATTTTGGATATTGACCTGCATCTTGACTCAACCCTGTATATACTTGGAATACTACCTGAGGATCTGATAGACAGAGATTGCAGCTACTTATTGAAAGTTCTGCTTTTGATAGCAAAGAAAATGATCACAATCAGTTGGTTGAAGCTAGAGCCCTGCACTCCCGCGGGAGTCCCGCGGGACTCGCGGGACCCGCCGCAAAGCAGTGCGGTGCGGGACAAATTTTGAAAGCTCATTGCAGGCGTGGGCGGGACTGGAAGTGCACATATGCGCGCGCGGGCGGGAGCGCACATATGCGGTGCGGGCGGGAGCGGTGATAAGCTGTAGTCCCGCTAACTAAAAACGTGTTTGAAATAAAATTTATAAATTATTAATTTATGTCTATCATATATAATTTGTGCTGGATATTTTATTTGGCATTAATAAAAACATTTTAAGATGCCTAAATTTGCAGAGAGAGTCAGATTGCCAGATTGAGTAAGGAACGCCATCTTAAATTTGCCATTGATCACCCTAACGGGAAATCCTTTGATCACTCTAATGACTCGCAGTTCACACCCAGCTAGCAAGAGAACCATGAGTGAAGTGATTTACTGCTTGCATTAGTCTACAACTCTAATCAGAGACAGGTTACACAGTGATGGTAGGCTTGACTCAATGCTATCCCAGAAATCCTTCCTGTAATATGCAAATTTGGCTGTCCAATCAGAGGCGGCCAAATTTGCATATTACAGGAAGGATTTCTGGGATAGCATTGAGTCAAGCCTACCGTCACTGCGTAACCTGTCTCTCTGATTAGAGTTGTAGACTAACTCAAGCAGTAAATCAATTCACTTCTCTTACTAGCTCTGCTTTGCAATTAAAAAAAAATAAAAAAAACCACACCATTGGTACAAAGTAAGCCCATTCACTTTTTAATGCTGATCAGAGAATTACAACGGTTTCTCATGTGATAAAAATATGCGATTTGCGATTAAATATTTTAATCGCTTGACAGCACTTATTATTATTATTATTAGAGACACTACATGCTGAATTCAGAAACAAGGTAAATAATAACAAACGTGAATGTGAGCTGTAGATATTTATGCTCAAATCCACTCAAAGTAGGGGGCTGGGCACCATCATGCTGTGTCAAGACAAGAACTTTCCTGAGAAATAACGCGAACGTCTGCATCATGCGGGATTTGCGGGCGGGAGCGGGACAAGATATGGCAGGCGCGGGCGGGAGCGGGACTGAAAATCATAATTTTTTTGTGGGCGCGGGCGGGAGCGGGACTGAAAATCATAATTCTTTGCGGGCGGGCGCGAGCGGGAGTGGGACTGCACAATGCGGGCGCGGGCGGGAACGGGACTGAAAAATCTGACCCGCGCAGACCTCTAGTTGAAGCCACATCCCCCCAACATAATGCAATGGACAGACAAAGTAAAAAAGGTTTTTATTATGGAAAAAACTACAGCAAGATTACAACTGAAACTAAAAAAAATTGAGAGAAGATGGAAACCAATCATTCAAGCGATACAAGAGCTGTAAATACCTCTTTTTGTTTTTATTTTATTTATTTATTTATTTATTTTGGGCAGCACAGTGGTGTAGTGGTTATCGCTGTTGCCTCACAGCAAGAAGGTCCTGGGTTCGAGCCCCGTGGACAGCGAGGGCCTTTCTGTGTGGGGTTTGCATGTTCTGCCCGTGTCCGCGTGGGTTTCCTCCGGGTGCTCCGGTTTCCCCCACAGTCCAAAGACATGCAGGTTAGGTTAACTGGTGACTCTAAATTGACCGTAGGTGTGAGTGTGAATGGTTGTCTGTGTCTATGTGTCAGCCCTGTGATGACCTGGCGACTTGTCCAGGGTGTACCCCGCCTTTCGCCCATAGTCAGCTGGGAGAGGCTCCAGCTTGCCTGCGACCCTGTAGAATAGGATAAAGCAGCTAGAGATAATGAGATGAGATTTATTTATTTTTTGCTCAGTAGCACCTGTTTAGGTTTTGCAAATACACTTATCTGTACTGGTGGAATACTAGAAGTCAGAATTCAAGAATGTGGTAGGTGACTCATATTTGACTTGTATGGAAAGGAGATACTGTATGTATTTACGAGTGAAGGTAATATGATGTGGACTGAGCGAATTATAAACTGTACATCTTTATGTGTTTTACCTATGTGAATAAATAAAAAGTTCTAAAAAAAAAAGAATCTTTTAAATCTTGACTTTTTAAACAATCTTGTCTGTATTGTCCTAAATTTTAACCTGTTGTTTTTGTCTTTTAATTCTAGTATTTGTTTACGGGTATTAAAGGATTTGTATAGTTAATTTTTATTGCCGTTTACATTCTTGGATTGGTATATTTTGTATTCGTATTTTGTATAAGAGAGTAATTGCACTGGTATATCCCTGTATTGTTCACTTTTTGCACTACCGCCATGATACACATTCTGTTATACCGGTACCATAGCATCCTACTGAACCACTTGGACTATGCATTTTGCTTTAGAATCTGTAATCCTCTCACAATTGTCTTCTGCAATTTTTTTTTTTGTATTTGTATGTGTGTTACAGTATATAAGCTACTGGATGCCTTAATTTCCTTCGGGATGTATAAAGCAAGCAAGCAACTAACTAACTAATCACTCTTTACAACCATGGTGAGCAGGAAAGCATCTCAGCATGCAACAGCAGAAGACCACATTGGGTTCCACTCCTGCAGCCAAGAACAGGAATCTTGGAATCAAGAACAAGTTCCTATTAAAGTGGCCGGTGAGTGTAAATTGACTGGCAGCAAATTCAAAGCAACCAGGAAAGAAAACATCAGCAGATATGGCTGGAAATTGGAAGGACAGAAATAAAAAAAAAATGCTGGCTGCTTGTGTTGAAGGCGAAATTGCTTGTGATGCAGCTCAACTGGTGCTATGTTGCGAACTAAACAGCTACTGTCTCAGCTTGGGCTTTTAACAACATTGGAGACTTGCTGCCTCATGAATCACATCATATCCAGTCTCACATGTTGGACATGCAACTGACTGAAACCGATCGTAACTTGGCTTGCAGTGTTCGAAGATGGAGGAGGAACATGGGGACATAACTGAGTGCTGCACAGTGCACATTCAACATTTTGGTAACCGCCAACAGAAGAAGAACATTCAGAACTGGTTGGAAGATGACTTCAAAAAATACCCCAGAACAATCCTCTATTGTTGGATTTTTCAAGATGAAAACAGATGTTAAGTTATCAACCGTGGGTGTATACAGAATGTACTTACTTACTGCCCGTTATGCCGCCTGGCATTTAGGGCAGCAATGAAGGATCTCCATTCCTGACAATTTTGAGCTGTCTTTTGGACACTTCTCCATGTCAGATTCATGGTTTGCATCTCCTCCTCCACAGTCCAACACCAGGTGGTTTTGGGTCTCTCTCTTTTTCTTCTACCTTCTGGTGTCCAATGCAGGGCTACTCTAGGGACGCTGTTTGGCTCTCTTCTCATGACATGCCCTATCCAGTTCCAGCGCCATCTCATTATGATATTCTCCATGCTCTCTATCTGGCATCTATTGAGTAGCTCTTGATTAGATCTGGTTTTAGGCCAAAAAATCCTGCATTTGAGAATGATAGCTACTCCTTCTCTGTGATGTTTGTCATCCTTCCCTGAGTCTGTCATCCTTCACTGTCTCTCCTGTGATAGTCCTAAGTCTCCCCGATCCTGTCCATCTGCTTTCGCTTACTCTGAGGATATCTAAATTGTATTGTCTCATCTCTGATGTTACTTGTGCTAGTTTCCCTGTATCGTACATTGTTCTTACATTCCAAAATCCTATCTTAGTCTTATGTTTGGCATTCAGAACTTCCACCTTCCTGCCACTGGCTTCCAATCAGCTTTCACCATTGGCACTCATCCTGGCATTTATCAATAGCCCTGGAAGTCCATCATGCCTGGTAGTGTCGATTCCTTCTGTTGCTGTTTCTGTAACATATTTGTTTTGTGGGACAGGGTTGTTAGCCCTGTGCCCACCCCCCCAACCTCGAGGACCAGTGGATTGCTTTTCATCTTGCTTCAACCCTTTGACCTGTCCAGAATGGAGGGCCCTACCAGGAGATAAATCTCCTGCTGGCATAGTTCTAGGGGTCACTGAGACACACAAGCTCCTCGACCACGACAAGGTTGCAATCCAATGGGGAGTGTACAGAATGTATCAACACTGTAATCTGTCGAATTATGTTGATGCACAGAAACCGCTCTATGTCACCTGGTTATGTTGAATTTACAGCGTAGGATCTGTGTGATTAGTGTGCAGGCTAGCTCAAAGGTTCAAGTGGTTTAATGAATATCTACAGCAGGGTCTATTTGCCCCAACTAAGTTTAACAGATCAGCAACAATTTGTGTTCACGTAAACACCAATAGTTGTCCTGACATAATTTAATCGTATGTTTTAATTCTGCATGTAGCCTACACAGAACCAGCCAGCTGACCATCCCATAGGATAAAATATAGATATTTTTTGTTTTGCCACACAATATTAATGTCAGCATAAATTTGTGTTGTCCAGATACTACAAATGAGTACAACACTGCCTCTCCTGTGATAGTCCTAAGTCCCCCTGATCCTGTCCATCTGCTTTCGCTTACTCCAAGGATATCTAAATTGTATTGTCTCATCTCTGATGTTACTTGTGCTAGATTCCCTGTATCATACATTGTTCTTACATTACATTTTTTTCTTCATATCTTGTTTGTTATATTTGTGTAAATACTTAATTTATACTTAAATAATTTATCTAGAAGTTTTCTCTATTTTCTAGTCTCTGTTTATCCTGCAATAATGCTGCTGGAATTTTAATTTCCCTGAGGGAACCCTCCCAAAGGGATCAATAAGGTTTTATCTACAACCCCGATTCCAAAAAAGTTGGGACAAAGTACAAATTGTAAATAAAAACAGAATGCAATAATTTACAAATCTCAAAAACTGATATTGTATTCACAATAGAACATACGTAGACAACATATCAAATGTCGAAAGTGAGACATTTTGAAATTTCATGCCAAATATTGGCTCATTTGAAATTTCATGACAGCAACACATCTCAAAAAAGTTGGGACAGGGGCAATAAAAGGCTGGAAAAGTTAAAGGTACAAAAAAGGAACAGCTGGAGGACCAAATTGCAACTCATTAGGTCAATTGGCAATAGGTCATTAACATGACTGGGTATAAAAAGAGCATCTTGGAGTGGCAGCGGCTCTCAGAAGTAAAGATGGGAAGAGGATCACCAATCCCCCTAATTCTGCGCCGACAAATAGTGGAGCAATATCAGAAAGGAGTTCGACAGTGTAAAATTGCAAAGAGTTTGAACATATCATCATCTACAATGCATAATATCATCAAAAGATTCAGAGAATCTGGAAGAATCTCTGTGCGTAAGGGTCAAGGCCGGAAAACCATACTGGGTGCCCGTGATTTCGGGCCCTTAGACGGCACTGCATCACATACAGGCATGCTTCTGTATTGGAAATCACAAAACGGGCTCAGGAATATTTCCAGAGAACATTATCTGTGAACACAATTCACCATGCCATCCGCCGTTGCCAGCTAAAACTCTATAGTTCAAAGAAGAAGCCGTATCTAAACATGATCCAGAAGCGCAGACGTCTTCTCTGGGCCAAGGCTCATTTAAAATGGACTGTGGCAAAGTGGAAAACTGTTCTGTGGTCAGACGAATCAAAATTTGAAGTTCTTTATGGAAATCAGGGACGCCATGTCATTCGGACTAAAGAGGAGAAGGACGACCCAAGTTGTTATCAGCGCTCGGTTCAGAAGCCTGCATCTCTGATGGTATGGGGTTGCATTAGTGCGTGTGGCATGGGCAGCTTACACATCTGGAAAGACACCATCAATGCTGAAAGGTATATTCAGGTTCTAGAGCAACATATGCTCCCATCCAGACGACGTCTCTTTCAGGGAAGACCTTGCATTTTCCATCATGACAATGCCAAACCACATACTGCATCAATTACAGCATCATGGCTGCGTAGAAGAAGGGTCCGGGTACTGAACTGGCCAGCCTGCAGTCCAGATCTTTCACCCATAGAAAACATTTGGCGCATCATAAAACGGAAGATACAACAAAAAAGACCGAAGACAGTTGAGCAACTAGAATCCTACATTAGACAAGAATGGGTTAACATTCCTGTCCCTAAACTTGAGCTATTCTGAATAAAATATGGAATTTTGAAACTTCCACATCATTGCATTCTGTTTTTATTTACAATTTGTACTTTGTCCCAACTTTTTTGGAATCGGGGTTCTAATCTAATCTAATCTAATCTAATCTAATCTAATCTAATCTAATCTAATCTAATCTAATCTAATCTAATCTAATCTAATCTAATCTAATCTAATCTAATGAGCTGCTGCAGTCAACTGAGACTGGATGCATTGGAGAAAATGGTATTTGCATATATGTGTGTGTGTGTGTGTGTGTGTGTGTGTGTGTGTGTGTGTGAGTGAGAGAGAGAGAGAGAAAGAAACTTGGAAGACGTATTTATATGATCATAGTCTTGTGAGATGGGACGTCATCTGGGATTTTGAATGTTGTAATATAATAACGGGCGGCACGGTGGTGTAGTGGTTAGCGCTGTCGCCTCACAGCAAGAAGGTCCTGGGTTCGAGCCCCGTGGCCGGCGAGGGCCTTTCTGTGTGGAGTTTGCATGTTCTCCCCGTGTCCGCGTGGGTTTCCTCCGGGTGCTCCGGTTTCCCCCACAGTCCAAAGACATGCAGGTTAGGTTAACTGGTGACTCTAAATTGACCGTAGGTGTGAATGTGAGTGTGAATGGTTGTCTGTGTCTATGTGTCAGCCCTGTGATGACCTGGCGACTTGTCCAGGCTGTACCCCGCCTTTCGCCCGTAGTCAGCTGGGATAGGCTCCAGCTTGCCTGCGACCCTGTAGAAGGATAAAGCGGCTAGAGATAATGAGATGAGAATATAATAACGTAGGTTAGAATTTATCTTTGTGGTCCTAAAGGAGAGATACTTGAGTGAGAAATTATATTTTTTATTAACCTGATGATAAATTTTACTACTGATATTTAAATCAATTGACACGTTTCAGTTCCTGAGACATTGAGTGTTGATGATGATAACTTAATAATAATGAGACAGAAAAAATGAAGTTAACTCCATAAATTTAAAAACAGCAGTGCAAAAATAACTAATAAAGATGTCATAACCTTTGAATGTATGTGGGTAATAATATTGTTTTGTAAAGTTAGATATAACCTCCCCAACCTATCGATGCCAATCTCCCTTAAAAGATACAAGCCCTAGGAAAGCCGGACTTAGCCCCTGGTCTTTTCAATCGCTAGAACAGAAACACCCCTGGGTGTGCCAGTGCTGAGGGAGTGAGAGCATGTGTTCTTTCCTGTGTTTACAACCTGTGTTCTGTTGCTCAGGAAGTCAAATATCCAGCAAAAGGCCACATTCAAATCGTGAAGTTGAAAAAATAGCTTGCAGGGTTAACTTGGTTTATTAACGCAGAGATGCTATGAAGTCTATTACGAGCATGTGGGCTTAGTTGTTAGCAGTTGATATGAATAATGTGCTGAAGTGCCAGATCGACAGCGGATGTGTTGATACATGAATCTGGAATGCTTACCAATTGTCTAGATGTTAGGGATGTAACTGCATATGAATAGCCTGTATGATTTCAGAATGAACAGTTAATCTTTCAAACAGATATAACTACAGATACAGTGGTGCTTGAAAGTTTGTGAACCCTTTAGAATTTTCTATATTTCTGCATAAATATGATCTAAAGCATCTTCAGATTTTCACACAAGTCCTAAAAGCAGATAAAGAGAACCCAGTTAAACAAATGAGACAAAAATATTATACTTGGTCATTTATTTATTGAGGAAAATGATCCAGTAATGCATATCTGTGAGTGGCAAAAGTATGTGAACCTTTGCTTTCAGTATCTGGTGTGACCCCCTTGTGCAGCAATAACTACAACTAAACATTTGCGGTAACTGTTGAGCAGTCCTGCACACCGGCTTGGAGGAATTTTAGCCCGTTCCTCCGTACAGAACAGCTTCAACTCTGGGATGTTGGTGGGTTTCCTCACATGAATTGCTCACTTCAGGTCCTTCCACAACATTTCAATTCGATTAAGGTCAGGACTTTGACTTGGCCATTCAAAACATTAACTTTATTCTTCTTTAACCATTCTTTGGTAGAACGACTTGTGTGCTTAGGGTCGTTGTCTTGCTGCATGACCCACCTTCTCTTAAGATTCAGTTCATGGACAGATGTCCTGGCATTTTCCTTTAGAATTCACTGGTATAATTCAGAATTCATTGTTCCATCAATGATGGCAAGCCGTCCTGGCCCAGATGCAGTAAAACAGGCCCAAACTATGATACTACCACCACCATGTTTCACAGATGTGATAAGGCTCTTATGCTGGAATGCAGTGTTTTCCTTTCTCCAAACATAATGCTTTTCATTTCAACCAAAAAGTTCTATTTTGGTCTCATCCATCCGCAAAACATTTTTCCAATAGCCCTTTGACTTGTCCACATGATCTTTAGCAAACTGCAGATGAGCAGTAATGTTCTTTTTGGAGAGCAGTGGCTTTCTCCTTGCAACCCTGCCATGCACACCATTGTTGTTCAGTGTTCTCCTGATGGTGGACTCATGAACATTAACATTAGCCAGTGTGAGAGAGGCCTTCAGTTGCTTAGAAGCTACCCTGGCCTCCTTTGTGACCTCGCCGACTATTACACGCCATGCTCTTGGAGTGATCTTTGTTGATTGACCACTCCTGGGGAGGGTAACAATGGTCTTGAATTTCCTCCATTTGTACACAATCTGCCTGACTGTGGATTGGTGGAGTCCAAACTCTTTAGAGATGGTTTTGTAACCTTTTCCAGCCTGATGAGCATCAACAACGCTTTTTCTGAGGTCCTCAGAAATCTCATTTGTTCATGACAAACATGTGTTGTGAAGATCAGACTTTGATAGATCATTGTTCTTTACATAAAACAGGGTGCCTACTCACACCTGATTGTCATCCCACTGATTGAAAACACCTGACTCTAATTTCACCTTCAAATTCACTGCTAATCAGAGAGGTTCACATACTTTTGCCATTCACAGATATGTAATATTGGATCATTTTCCTCAATAAATAAATGACCAAGTATAATATTTTTGTCTCATTTGTTTAACTGGGTTCTCTTTATCTACTTTTAGGACTTGTGTGAAAATCTGCTGATGTTTTAGATCATATTTATGCAGAAATATAGAAAATTCTAAAGGGGTCACAAACTTTCAAGCACCACTGTAGGATGTGCACTTTTTGGATTTTTTTTTTTTTTTTAGAAAGTTCGTCGGGCGGCACAGTGGTGTAGTGGTTAGCGCTGTCGCCTCACAGCAAGAAGGTCCGGGTTCGAGCCCCGTGGCCGGCGAGGGCCTTTCTGTGTGGAGTTTGCATGTTCTCCCCGTGTCCGCGTGGGTTTCCTCCGGGTGCTCCGGTTTCCCCCACAGTCCAAAGACATGCAGGTTAGGTTAACTGGTGACTCTAAATTGACCGTAGGTGTGAATGTGAGTGTGAATGGTTGTCTGTGTCTATGTGTCAGCCCTGTGATGACCTGGCGACTTGTCCAGGGTGTACCCCGCCTTTCGCCCGTAGTCAGCTGGGATAGGCTCCAGCTTGCCTGCGACCCTGTAGAACAGGATAAAGCGGCTAGAGATAATGAGATGAGAAAGTTTGTCCATGTGATGGAGTGCCTGTCACTACAGTTGAGTATGTGCTCTGAAAGTACAGAAAAAACTTCCTGCCAGATCCCATTCCCGATGCATACCTCTAGTCTTAAATAAATGCCCTCTGTGGACTGTGACAGAGTGCCCATCACTACAGTTGAGTATGTGCTCTGACTGCCATACCAACGAGCCTGGCTCTTTGGTGTTGTGGTCAGGTTTGGCATTCTGTAGACCTGGGTTCAAGGCAGGATAAGGTAACTGTTTTCTAGCTTTGCTACAGATAGTGTCAGAAGTGGGATGGCTTGCCGGGAGGCCATTGGAGGTGTGCCCTGTGAGGGACACCCAGGATAGGTGGCCCCTGTGACTCTGTGACACTGCCCTCCCCTTCGGGAGGTGCACACAGGTGTCCCTCATGCATCCCCAGCCCTCCTCCCATACCAGGGTGCCCCACACACTCATGCTTCACCCAGCCCTTGCACAGGGCACACCTCCAATGGCCTCCTGGCAAGCCATCCCACTTCTGACACCATCTGTAGCAAAGCGAGAGAACAGTCACCTTATCCTGCTTTGAACCCAGGTCTACAGAATGCCAAACCTGGTTCATTGGCATGGCAGTCACAGCATATATTCAACTGTAGTGATGGGCACTCCATCACATTCCACATAGGGCATTTATTTAAGACTGGAGGTGTGCATCAGGAATGGGGTTTGGCAGGAAGCTTTTTCTGTACTTTCATACAGATATTAAACACCAGAAAAGGTCCCACTGGTTAAAGGTACTGACTGCAAAGTCATGTGAAATTTTAATTTTTTTTAATCATGCATGGCATATTCCTCTGTCCCACAAGAACAATATCATGCTGACAAGATGTGATCATTTCGATGTCCTGAGGGTCGCTTTTCTCCATTTTGGGATGTTTTCCTCCCTCTTGAGGTAAACAGTACGAACCTATGGAAACAGGAAACAGCCGAACGCGAGGAGCTTTAACTAATTAGCATAACTACGGAACTGCGTCACACCAAGATGGCGACGCCACCAAGAAAACACCATGACTCTGCATCGACCTCGGAGAGTTTTGAGTCGCAGGGATATAATTTGTGGTTCATATTCGCAAATGACTTCTGGTTGCACTGCAAGATGGCAACATCAATGAGATCGCCGAGTCATCTCAGCAAATTAGTGTTTATTTACTTTGTATTACTGGGTCTTTTTGCACATGCAGTGCTACCATGCATTCAGTAGTGACCAACAAACTCTCTTGAAGTTATGACCATCAGCCAGTTCGGACTTGAAACCAGCTTTTGATATCGCTGTCGCATTCCTCTGGGTCTTTTGTTTACTCATGCGATGCCAGAAGAAAACAAAGAGAGGGAAGCATGCTGGAGTTCTGGAGTTTCTTGAATCAGAAACTGCTGTGTTTTGGTGTTTACAGAGGTGTAGCTGATGCCATCACACACACCGGAGGGTTTCATTGTTTGCCAGTGGACCAGATGGTGTTGGAGCAGAAAACGAAGGGCACATGCTGGACTCCATCAAAAATGATCCACAGACTAGGCAAAGAAATCAACAACCCTGACTCTGTTTACTACTGGGCTTACAAGAATGACATCCTAGTATTTAGTCCTGCCCTCACTGATGGTTCATTGGGTGATATGATCTACTTCCTACTACCAGCAAGACAGAACAAAGGACTCGGGCAAGTAAAGGGGAGGGGGTGTGTGCTTTATGGTTGACTCTTTGTAGGCCATGGATGTTTGCATCTTAGCAAAGCACTGAACTGAACTAGATCCATGAAACAAAAGACATATAAATAGATCTTTTCTCTGTTACTGCTTTCCTGTTCTTGTTTCTTTCTCTGTAAGATTAAAACATTAGGTATATAACTCCATACTCCCTACCGTGGAGTTGAGCCCATGCATTCTAAGACTAAGATAGCTAAGTGCTAGCTAGAATGATTTAGTTATCTGTCCAGAAAAATGACATGTCATCTAACCTTGTTCTAGCTTATAGTTGCGCTCACTAGGCAGGCTTTCCTTTCCTTTTCCACTGACTTTTAGCTGGAGGGAGAGCCAAGTCCACCATGTTTGCCTACACCGACTTGTTTTGGTTAAAAGTAGATCAAACACACCCCACGGTGGTCACGTGATATTGTTGCTCACTTGCTTCAGCAATCTCCGGAATCGTAAAATGTGGGACGCTTTTTATCTTGGCAAAACATTTACACACAGGATACACGGTGTGTGTGAAATAGAACATTTTTACCCAGAATTCAACTTTGCACTCAGAACCTTTTAATATAAATGTCAGTCGCTGCACGATGCCTTTACAGATTGATTCATTCATCCTTAGTACCTGCCTGGTCAGTTCCTTTGAAGCTACTGGACGGGTTATATTTTGAGAAATAGATTCAAAGATCCATGATTTTGGAAGTGAGTATGAATGATGGTGAGGTCCTTACTGTTTAACAGACAGACATGTGTTCAGTTTGTTCCTCAGCAGCCATCCGGAGGTCGAGTCCAGACTGTGAGTCCGCACAAGCACAGGATGCGCTGTACAACACAATACAACACAATGCTGATCAGAGTCGAAGCAGAGGCGATGGCTTGATACTCACCTGATGAGTGTGACAGACTGTGTGGCTTCACTGTGTGTGTGTAAACCTTTCATATTGCTGATGCAGCTCTGTACCGCTGTGTGGAAACGACTCGCCTCTTCCTCATCAGAAAAATTCAGCCCTGCCCAACATTCCTACACAGACAAGGAAGAATGCATTATTGCCATTTTTCTTTTCAGAACAAGTACAAGTGTATCACAAGTTGAACATTTTGAACATGTGCCCTTAAACATCAGTTAATTGAAGTAAAAAAATTTTTGGGGTTTTCCCATGTATTCCCAGAAATGATATAGATAGAGATGAGGTTAAAGTGTTGACTGTTCATTTAAAATGGAGATCAGAAATCTAAAAATGAGCGTAGGTGAAATTCAGACTTGTCACTAACGTCACTGAGGAAGGTGTGGAAAAAGGGGCGGGGTGTTGTATACATGAAAGGTATGTACAACTCCTGTTCCCAGAGCAGCTTCGCCCTCTGCAGAGACAATCACAGAAATAGTATTGGTATCTTTCCACACTTGGTACTTTTGCTTAAATACAGGTAATATATTTTAAAAAGAACAAAGTTACATTTCTTTAAGGCTGAGTATGTACAACAGAGTATTAGGGCCATTTTAGGGCCATTAAAAAAAAAAAAAAAACAGCTGAGGTGGGGGTTAATATTCTGAGGGGAAAAAAAATAGAATTTCCGAGATGAAAATCCTACATTTACAGTATGAGAAAAAACTCGGATATTATCAGAGATTATAAGGTCATAAATTTGCAAGAAGAAAAAAAAAGACTCCAAAATGTTTACATTACTAAATCACAAATATACAAGAAAAAATGTCCTGTGGCTTCCAGGCCACAGTGTATTCTGGGAAATGTAGGCGAAAATGTCTCAGTGAATTATTCTTTTATTTCCTTTCATTTCCTTTAACTCTCAGCTCAGCCGTGCTGTCTGTGGTGTGGTGATGTTGATCCAACCTTGCACAGGGAGGTGATCTGGTTCCTTCGCACACACACACACATACACACATAAAAAAAAAAAAAGAAAAAAGAACCCCCCCCACCAAAAATAATATATATTTTTCCAAGTTTTAATTTTTTTTCTCTGGTAAATTTAAAACTTTAATCTTGGAAATTTCCAGTTTTTATTTCTTAAATTTGTGTTTTCCTGTAGTTTAGAATTTCTGAATTTTTATTCTTGTAATTTCTGAGCAAATTTTTTGAAAACTTTATAATCGCTGACATTATCCAAGTTTTTTCTTGTAAATTTACGAGTTTAATCTCAGAATTTAAAAAAATGTTTCTGAGGGGGTTTTTTTCTCCTAAATTTGTGACTTCTTTATCTTGGAATTTCTGACTTTTTATTCTCTGAATTTTTGAGCAAAAATGCTTAAGAACTTTATAATCTCT